>NC_090838.1:57150000-58350000 GCF_028021215.1 Eschrichtius robustus | reverse complement strand
ATAAATGTTATGGTGAGTTTGCTGGTCCAACCCTATGTAGGGTCACATATTTCTCACATAATCCCATATACCTCACATATCCCAAGTATTGCTTACATGGAGGACTGATTAGGCGGGTGCGGTTGTCAGATATCAGGGGGATTAAGCAAATATCTGCTGTCTAGTGATTTGAAAACATTTTTGCAAGACTGTTATGGTAGAAGGAATTTCTTTCTCTTGGAATAATTTGTAGTTAAATGCACATAAGGTATGGCCAGGAGAAGGAAGGAGTTTGTGGAGTGAAAATACGTCCTTACTTTTGAAAACTTTTTCTCAACATATATGAACTTAACCCACACTGAGGACTTTCATTTTTCTGGGACTTTTAAAATATAACAAACTGATAATTGCAAGGCAGTTGGTAGTAGTGTTTTTCAACTTCACCTTCTTTAGGAGATTCAGGGTGTCTGGATTGAATACATGCACTCGAGGAAAAAAAAAAATCATCTCACCTGGCACAAATCACTAATGTTATAGAGTAAAAATTTATTATTATTATTTTATGAGCCTGAAGTAGTTCTATAATATACCACAGTAGAAATATAATGTGATGTGTAGGATGTGTATTTAATTTAAAATTTTCTAGTAGCCACGTTACGAAACATTAAAAGAAATAGGTGAAATTAATAGATCTTGTTTAACCCAATATATCCCAAATATGATGATTTCAGCATGTGATCAGTGTAAGAAATTGTCAAGATATTTGACATTCTTTTACAATATATCTCAGTTTGGACTAGCCACATTTTAAGTGGGCAGTAGCCACAAGTGGCTGGTGGCCACTGTATTGGCAGAACGAGTCTTGAGAAGAGGGGTTGTGTCGGATTTACCCAGTTCCCTTTCTAGCTAAACAAACCAGTGCCTAAAGAACTGATTTTTGATTGTGAGTTTTTCACCCTCACACATTCATATTTCTGCTCAGAGAGCTAACATCTCATAAGACATTCTGGGAGTGGAGCTGGCAACTTAAAAGAGAAAGTCCCCCAGAGCTGCTGGAGAACCAGTCCTTTTGAACAGAAGGGGAAATGTCCCAAAATTAAGCAGGCCACGGCTTCCATGTTTTCTGGGAGGAAGTTTACCCCCTTCCGAACAGGAAGGTGCAAGGCATTCATTTTTTTCCACCTGTAGGGGGAGCTCTTGTCACTTCACTCTTTATAAAATTCCAAATCTGGTTCTCAGACGCCGGCAAGCTCGGAGTTCTTTCACCTGGGTCTGCGGAGAGTTTGTTTTTGGCTCCAAACCAGCAGTGCTTTCGCAATCTCCACACGTCACGGCTGCTGAAATGCTAGGACACCAGCCGGGTGGCGGCTTGAGTCTTGTGATTCCCAGGCAGTCCGGCGAAATGATAAACAAAAGTCTTTTGTGCAATATTAATAAGCTTTAAGAACTCCCCAGCCGAGCCCCTTGTCATCCAAGTAAGTCATGTGTATCAAAAGCCCTTATATGTGAAAGTTTGTTTTCATATCTGGCCAGCGTTGAATGGGAGCCCCCTTTGCCATGTTGTAAAACAAACATTTGTTTATTTTGTGAACAGTGCTGGCAGTATGATACAGGAACCCGGCCTGAATGCAGGGACCCCTTTCCAAGGAGGCGCCTTTGAAAACCTTTCTGCTGCTCCATTCCAACTGTCAACTGATCTTGAGTTCTGTTTACATTAAGACAATAACACTGTTTCCTAAATAAATAAGTCAGGGGCACCCGTGGGCCTTAATGAAACCCCATAAATGGGTTGGGTGCTGGGGGGTGGAGGAGGGGAGTTTTTGTGCAGTGCAGAAACAATGGCTAGTTCATCTCACCATGTATCCGGGGCCTGTGTTTTTTAAGACAGAAGGGGGCCTTTGTGTTAATTGCACTGATAAAACTCTCCTGATAGAACATCCCCTGGAACGCTGGGACAAAAGATGTGACATTTCGCCCCGTGTGAATGCCACCCTGCCAAACAGACGTTTTCTAAAGCAGAGACGTATTGGTCACACACCCCCTCCCGCCCAGTAGATCAGCTAACCTCTCCTGGTGTGCAGAGAAAATAAATAAAAACTGTAAGACTAAACCATCTGCCTCTGGAGGTGTCTGGCTTTTTTCCTGGTTGCTCTGGAGCTTCCAGAAATCCATTTCGGTTTCTGACCCCTCCGAGTGGTCCTCAGGCACAGCAGAAGAGAGGCTGGCACTTAACAGTAGAGGAAGTTGTGCTGACGGAGAGTTGGGGTGTTCGTGGGTTTCCCTGGGAAGCAGGAATTCCAGCCTGTTACGGGAGATTACATTTCTGAGCAAAAGACACATTCTAGGTGAGCACTAGAGGCTGAAAATGGGGAACCAGCAGGGCTCACTGCATGTAGATTTTAAAAATATATTTTAAATATGACACAAATGAAGTAAGTATGAAACAGAAACACTCACAGACAGAGAACAGACTTGTGGTTGCCAAGGAGCGGGGCGTGGGGGAGGGATGGAGTGGGAGTTTGGGGTTAGCAGATGCAAACTGTTATATAGAGAATGGATAAACAACAAGGTCCTACTGTACAGCACGGGGAACTATATTCAATATCCTGTGATAAACCACAATGGAAAAGAATATGCAAAAGAATGTATGTATACGTATAACTGAATCTCTTTTTCTGTACAGTCGAAATTAACACAACATTGTAAATCAACTATACTTTAATAAAATAAATTAAAGAAAAATATTTTATAAGTACCATAATAGCATCATACAAAGTCTCTGAAACAGAGACTTCCCCATATAAGTATTTTCAATTATAAGGATTCCTCATTTGTTTTGTTCCATAGAAATGTACTTTAATATGGGTTTAAGCATAACATTCCTATAATTTGGTAATTTGCTTTTTGGGGGTTAGTATCCTTTCGCGTGCATTTTCTCCAAGTCACCACCTAATCTTTATAACCACCATTTTCTGTAGATGGACAGTCTTCCAAGTGGATATATGACAATTCACATGTCGCTTTCCTTATTCTTGGTGATTTAGAATGCTCATGATTTTTCACGGTTATAAATAATATTACAATGAATATCTTCATACCATAAATTCTTTCTTTTGGGGAAGAAATATTAATTGAGATAAATCCCCAGGCTAGGAATACTTAAGGCTTTTTAGCACATAATATCATATTGTTTCCCAGAAGGATTTTCAAATAAGGCAATTTATTTTTCAGGCTGTAATGGCTACCTCCTTTTTGTATTGTATTCTCTTTACTTTTGCACCCCTCTTGCCCCTGTTATTTTCCCAGGACGACCCCTCCACCATCATGGGCTCCCTCAAATACCCCCATATAAATATCTATTCCACCATCTTATAAGGCTGATTCTGGGATGTTGCCCCTTAGAGCCTCTTTAGATGTGTACATCAAATGCAACTTATTTTTATCATTTTAGAGCAGAATATTTCCACCTGTAACACATAAATTCCTAATTGCTATGGTCTAGACATGTGTAAGATATACATAGTTTCAGACTAATTTGTAATTTATATACATTTCCTCACCCTCTAATAGCCTGAAGGTATTAATGGGGTAGATATCTTTTGAGAAGCCTGCCAAGCCAATAGTCAGATCCCCTCCATCTGTAAGTTATTGCGCTGCTGGACCACGTGACTGCTGCCCCCATCCTGCCGACCTTACTTCTGATGGGACCATGTATGGTGCTTGTAATAGACTAAGCCATGTGCTACTATAGGACAGAGAAGTGACTATGGGTGAGGGTGGGAGGGAGGGAGAGAGAGAGAGAGAGAGACCCACAGAAAAAAACAGAGTTGGGAGATGGACAAAAATTGTTCCCTGGGTTCCTAATGCTTTTCCAGTTTTAGCTCCAGTCTTTTCTTAAGTCTGACTACATATTCTTGGCTTTGCATTTGGAAAGATACCCCAAATAAGAAGTCTGCTAATAAATCTCCCTCCCCCTTTCTTTCTCTCCTTCCTCCTCTTTTTAATTTTTTATTTTTGTATATGCTAACTTGGTTACTAATACAGTCTACAACAAATAGAGTTGGAAATAGACATCCCTTGATGATGTGCACATCCGTGTAGCTTAATAATAAAAAATGAATCTGGACACTGACAAAAGTTTTAGCTCTTCTCTTCTACCGACATGTAGGGCTGCTGGGTTGAAATGTGGCATAATTCCATTTATGATTCTGAACCTATGGAATCTTTGAGAAAAACATTTTTCACCTTTAAACTATTGACACTGTAAAAACTAGCTCCTCACAATGCTGGACAGTTTGGATGATCAAAATGCTCAAAATGCTGGACAGTTTGGACGATCTTACACAATGAATCTGATTCAAGGCTTTGGGTGACCATATACACAGATGGATACAAAGGGCAGAATGGATATAAGAGTTCCTGCAGCCCTAGCTGAGTCAATATGGTCAATTTGGGAGGCAGAGAGTAAATTATTCATAGGGAAAAAGGCTCTCTGGTCTTCTTTGATAAAATTAAAAGAAAGAACCCAAGAAAACCTCAAAGGCCTCCTACTTCTCACCTATGTCTTGAGATTTTTCCCTCTAAAGACAGAGGATGAATGCTGCAGAAGTGATAAAAATTAGAACCTTATGTCTAAAGCTGATGGTCTCCAAAGGATGTCTAGAAAACCTGGCTAGATATCTTGGGCTATTACTGATCTTATATTTTTCCTTTCTTGCTTTTATCTATCACCTATCTATCTATCTATCTATCTATCTATCTATCTATCTATCTATCTATCTATCTATCTATCTATCATCATATACCATCCACCTACCTACCTATCTATGTATCAATTATGGAATAAAAAGGGAAACATTGGGGGGTTAGAGGGAGATATCCTCCTTACAATCCAAGGAAGCCTTTCATACTGAGAAACAAAGGACACAAGCCTCACTAACTGGGATAAATTGCAAATTGTGCCCTCTCTCGACCCATTGGCTGGGGCTGTCGTTCTAAAGGATCTAACTGACCCTGAAAAAACATCCTTTCTCCTGGTCTGAAATGTCTCTCCCCCTTTAGAGCTTTGGAAATTCTGGTAACCTGGAGAGGCACTGACATTTCAGAAACTCCAGACAGATCTGTCCCTGCCAGTGGAGTGATTGGGTGTGTGTGTGTTTAAATTATAAACAATTGACTAGCCTTTTATGACAATGATTGTACAATAAGGAGCAATGGGCAGAACCATCAAATCATTTTAAATTGGCCCCTCAGTATTTTCCCGTTTGCTGACCGGCTGGAGTTTATCAGTGGATTGACATATTTCCTAGCATATGTGACCTCGGGCAGTCACTCTCCATTTTTTTTCTGCCAGTTCAATTCATTTAATTAAAGTGTGCCGAGTGCCCAGAAAATGCCTGGAACTGTGCTGGCCATGATGATGGCCACTTAGAGCAGATCTGTTGCTGCTCCAGGGACCCTCTGCTCTGATGTGGTCTTAAGGCAGCTTGCCCAGCCAGCAGGAGCCAGGAAACCGGTGAGTCAGCAGACAGATACACAGTGCCCAGCCTCAAGCAACGTGCAGTCTACTCGGTGTGAGGGCTGTGCCTTCGCTCCCTAAGCAATGCAACTCCCGTGGGAGCGGCAGAAGGTGAACAAGGCCTGGCCACAGGCAGAACAGGTCTGGCTGGAGTGGGCATCCAGATCATCACTAAAAAGGGGTTTGACTATATCTAGAAAGACAGGCAGGGCTGGAGGAATGGGCAAGTGGGTGCTGCAGGGAAGGGGAGTGGAGAGACGTGGTGTAAAGGTACTGAGGACACCTGGGCTGGATAGTGGGAGGTTGGAGACACAAGGGGTTGACTCTGGACAGAGATTGAAGAGCACTGAATACACCAAGGAGCCTGAACTTGATCCTAAAGTCAATAATGCCAACTTCTGAGTTCACAGACTTCCTTAGGTCCTTTTTGACCCCATTCCTAGAAGTTTTAAACTTGGGCATTATCTTCTCTTTTCTCTTTCTTCGGATAACGATCTCCCTCCATCCCCATCAGACACCCAAATGTGTAGTCCAAAAACAATAAGCTTGAGTTTTGGGTTAAAAGCCCAGTTAAGGAAGGGCCCTGGAACTTGGTGTAGAGTGGTGAACCAGTGTTTGCCTGTGGTCTCAAGCTGGTTTCCCAGAAAAGCTCCCTCACAGAGAGGGTTTTGTAGAATGCATGTGTGTGCAGGGTGTTTGTGTGTGTGTGGGGTGGAAGCAGATTTCTAAGAATATCTGGCAGGCTAGTGGTAAGTTTGCCAAGGGAATTTATGCTGTCTTTCTTGGAGGCCGGGATGTTGAAACACAATGACAACTCTTTTCCAACCAATTTAGGAAGCGTTTTCCGGGAGAACATACACATATACACATAGAAAGATACACATATACACACTATATCCAAGAGAAAAAAGATCTAGTTCTTTTCTGATCTTCACGAATGTATTTATTTTGGGTTTTAGGATAGGTTCTTCATCCTCTTTCAGGAAGAAAAATCTATTAAGGATCTTTCTTCTTAAATAATAGGTCAAGTCTGCAGAACTCTCTTTCTTTCCCTTGGATTGCTTCTCTCTTCACCCAATATGTTTTTGACCTAGATAGCATCTGCCTTCTCTTCAGGGGTTGCGTGCTGTGTTGTGAAAAGGAGATGGGCTGGGAGAGGTTGGAGTGAACAAATCACACCAGTCCGGGTAAAATATTGTCTTCCTTATTTAGCTCTGTTATGGGAAAAGAATGTTATGAATGGAGCCCCCCAAGGTGTGCTTTCCAAATCCACCAGCTCTGGAACGATGCATCATGGCTGTAAATGCAACAGCTCAGGCAGCAAGTTCCATAATAGTTTACTTTTTGTCTCCAGACCAAAGGTCCATGGCGATTCTACCTGAAGGGCTAGAGGTGTGTGCAGGATGTTCCAAGTTGTGACACTTGGGGGTGGTCAGGGGGCGGAGGGTGCGGGGAGCCGTGTGAAGACCGGAGTCAGACTGCAGAGGGCAGTGTGAGACTGCAGCGCTGGGAGCCGAGTGGCCTGGCCAGAGCTGCTCGTAATAGAGGCCACCTGTGTTGTTTCAAGATAAATTATGTTAGATGGGGAAACTGGTCTATTGGATTTACAGTAAAAATATGCTAGCTAGCTTCACCCCGAAGAAAGTCCTTCTAAGATTTTCCGCTCTTGCCCAGTTCAAGACATCAAGTATTATGCCTGGCTGAGTGGCAAACCCGAACCCTCTTCTCTTCAGGGGTGTGAGTGTCTCATGTAAATCCCCGTGATGATGATCGAGAGGATATTTAGTGCCTTACGACCCATTGAAACTGAACTGCACTGGGTCCTAAGGCAGCACTGTGTGTGGAGAGACAGTTCTTTAAAAATCATAATAACCCAGGCACCTTCTGAATCTTTTCTGGAGTGGTAGGAACGGTAGTGAGTCTGCTGCAGGAGGCTTTTGTTCCGTAGCTGGTTCTGGGCGCTCGGGGCTCTCTGGGGTGGGCTTCGGTGAGGGGAGGGGGTTGGTGGGTCGGAGAGAATGGCTGGTCTGGAGGCCAAGTGTAGGCTTGAGAGTCAGACAGACGTGGGTTCACACCTGGCTCTCTAATTTCCTCTACTGTAAAGTTGGGACAATCATGGCAGCAATTTCCTAGAGTTGCTGTATCGTGAGATGCTTAGCACAGTGACCATAGTAAAGAATTTCCAGACGTGGTATCATTACTGACATTCAATTCAGAAATATTTATTGAGCACCTACTAGGGGATTTGACAGCTAGCAATGTAGACATGATCCTTACCTTCAGGTCTAGTGAGAAAGACAGACAATGAGCCCTTATTACGTCAAGGCAGTGCATGGGGTATGGGGGAAGGAAGTGGAGCAAAGTGATAAAGAGCGTGGATGCTGGTGCCAAAGTGCCTGGGTTTGAATCCAGCTCTGTTACTTCTAGCTGTATGGCCCTTGGAAAGCCTCATACCCTACTAGTACTGACCTCATAGGGCCTTGCAAGAATTCAATGAGTTAATACTTATACAGTATTAGAATGATGTCTGGCATATATTGTTTCAGCAATCTATAACTGTTGATTGAGTGTGATGAGCTTTAAAAGGGAGAAGATCAGATGCTGTGGAAATGTCTTAAAGAAAGAAGCAAGTGAAGTTCCATAAAGGGGGGAGGGGAATGAATCCAAAATAAACTAGGGAGAAAAAGAATGATAGGTAGATTTACATGTATTCTTATGGAATTATCTCCAAGATAGATAATAAATGGTGAAAAGCAATGGGGCAGACCAGAATGCACAACATGTCCTCATTTATGCAAAAAAAAAATCTATCATCTATCTATCTATCTATCTATCTATCTATCTATCTATCTATCTATCATCATTTATCTATGTGTTTGCTCACAGACTATTTTAGGCAGGATGCACTAAGAGATTGCTAATAGTGTTGCCTTGGAGGTTGGTCAGAGAAACTGTAATGGGAAGAAGACTTATTTTTGGACAGTTTAAAATTTGTGAGTATTTATTATTTCTTGAGTTGAAAAAAAGAACTAGAAAAATGACCAAGTAAGAAGATACATATCTTTATAAATCTTTTCAGACTAAAAGACAAATAATAAAACTAGGGTTAGGCTTAGGTTTCAGGTAATGGGGCACCATGCTTCCAGGGCCCTCTGGGAGTGGAGGAACAGCCCACTTCTGCATAGGAATCTTATATCTAATCAGCAGTCCATGGATTATTCCTAAGGCACAGCTTCTCCTCTTATCCTCACGTTTCTCAGGCTACCCTTTGACCTCCCAGACTCTTTTCTCTTCTCATGCTGTTCCACACCACTCACTTTAACCTGATTTTGCTGTCTCTGTTCCTTTGGGGACCAAAACAGAAAGAGATAGTACACGATGAGAAGAGACCTTTGGAACACAAACTACTTTAGGCAGGAAGCAGGCTGAGAATACCACTCAGGTTCAAATGCAGGCTTTTTCTTATAGAAAAAAGATGACCCAGAGGGCAGAATCAAGAATCCATGGGTGGAACTAAGGTCTGTAAAGAATTATTCCCCAGGAACAGTCTTAATCAGGGAACTGGTGACTTGTGCCAGGCTGGATTTCAGAACTGCTGTGGACCAATGATGGCTCTGTGCCTTGCATTCCCATGGTTTTTGAACAGGAGTGTCTATTTGGTCATCCTAGCCAGGTTTCACTATTGCATGTAGGGTGGATAGTATGTTGGGCATGTTAGAGGCAGAAAATTTGCCTCTTTAGCTCACAGATCTTCCAAGCAACAGGAACTGTACTTGACAATGATACTTGAGAAGCCTCACTCACACCTGGGACTGGTCTAGTGAACTAGATACTGGGCCTGAGCCTAAGTCTGATATTGTAATGGGATGAGACTGGCTCTTGCATGTCACAGGAATGTAAATCATCTATAGCCAGAGGGTAGAGCGTGGAAGCTAAAACCAAATGACTGGAAATTCTTTGGCACTGTTCCCATTGAGAGGTGGGTCTCTGTCTCTTTCTCAGTGGTGTGCTGGAGCTGGCTCACACCAGCTTGTGAGAACCAAGTGTGTGCCTCTTGTCCCAGCAACTTGTTCAGTGATGTCCTGTTGGTCGCTTGAAATCAGCCATGGTGGAAGATTTTATACCATAGGAATTGGCAAATGCTGAAAAACAGGACTTTTCTTTTTCCTGGAGAGCTGGTTGTTCAACACTCACAAACACATCACTGCTTGTATTGAAAATTTCCAAGGTGCTGGGAGGGGCAGGGATGAGTAGTTCATACAGAGTTTGATTGGCTCCAGGCCTCCCTTCTGACCCACACTCACTATCCATTCTATTTTGACAGGTTTGGAAGGAAAAGTAGTAGGCATTACCTAAATGGGTTAAGTCATTCACCTGGGAGAGGTGACAGTTCTCTAAATGACACATCCACAACCATTACTTTATGTGGTGGGTTAACTCAGCAATTCTCAGAGTGTGGTCCAGGGACTCTTGGGGGTCCCCAAGGTCAAAACTATTACTTTCACTATAATACTGAGATGTTATCTCCCTTTTCCACTCTTAGTTTCTCGTGAATATGTAGTGGGGTTTTCCATTGTACATTTGGAAGATCTGCATAACTCAGTAAACCAATATTTTCCAAATGACCAAGGCATGATATTATAAAATTATGTGTGGGAAAAAGTTCCATTCAAAGTACAAGATACACTAATGAACTTTAATATAACAGAATCTGAAAAGTTTGTTAATATGGTTTCCGATCCCTCATTGGCACTTGTTGAGTTTTAGTGCAATATTAAATCAGCACGGTTGAATTTTGATGTAATGTCAAAGAAGAGTATCTATAATCATCTGAAAAGGCTATTTTATTACATACTCCTTTCTCTCTCCTTACACATTTCTATGTGAGATCAGATTTTCTTCATATAGTTCAAGCAAAACAACAGATCTCAACAGAGTGAATGTGGAAGCAGATGGGGGAATCTAGCTATCTTCTATAAAGCTAGACAAAAAGATTGAAAAAATCTAAACAACACCACTCTTCTCATTAATTTATTTTGTTTTGGTAAATATAGTTATTTTTTTGACAACGCTATTTATGCTTATACATAATGTGTTTATTGTTATTTTCAAACCAGTTAATAAGTACTTAACATATTTATTTTAAACTTCTAATATGATCAATGTGATAAACATAACCCATAGAAGTAGAAGTTGTTTGGGGATGTCAGTTGTTGCTAAGAGTGTAAAATGGTACTGGGACTAAGGGGAACCTCTGAATTACCCCAGCATCACTGTTTGCCCAGGCGCCATTGGTTGGTGGTGAGGGGAGGCGGGGGAAGGGCATAAACACCTTTCCTGGATGCGTGATGGGGGGGGCTGGGGTGACATTGAGCAGTACTATAAAGGGGGTGACAGGGCTCTGAAGACCAACCTCAACTAAGTTTTCAAGAATGAGAGACTGTGTTCTAGGGAAGCTGAGGGACTTTTCCAGAGATGCCTAATACCTGGTCCAGAGGAGGGTAACCTAGGAGTTCCCACATTCAGCACTCATTGTGGTGACTCTGTTCTCTCAGGACACACTGTCAGGTGCTTGGCAGGTGACTTTTGGTGGTGCTGCTGGCGGTGATTCTGGGGGTATTCTGTCTTCAGTGGGGGACCTCTGCCTGTCAACTGGCTTTGCATCAAACACAGGCCACTGTAGTACATAGTGTCAGCTATAATACTGCAGTATCAGTTGTGATGCTTTATGGATCCCCAAATACCCAGTGATTTAGTCACAGATTTAGTAAATCCTCTGCTCTCAATACTATGTTTTGTGGTGACCTCAGCGATTCCTACCCACATGCTCAGTGTTAATAGGGGCAGACTGGGAAGTTCAGCAGTTTAATGGCTGTTTACAAACATTACTGCTATTACTGCTACTATTACTATTACTACTCTGACTGCACATTTGTTGAGTACATCATGTTTGCCAAATCCTATATGTGGCCCACCTCACACAAGACACCAGAGGTCACCAAGGGGCTGGGGAAGAGCTCGCTGCCCCCGCAGCTGATTAGAGTCTAGCTGAGTGGGGTGAGGGTGGGACAGAATGGGAAAGTACTTGGCAGTGACCGGAGAGCTGTGCAGAGGTGCTTACCTTTCTCTGCTTGGTCTTATTTGATTTAAAAACAAAGCAAAACTAAGCCCAGCCTGAAGCAAGGATTTTCAGCATGGGGATATCTGGTTTGAAAAGCCTTGTAGTTTAAAGGCCAACATGAAACATTCCTCTCTTCCACGTGGAGAAAAGTAGAGGACCGCCCAGTGAATTTCCCAGTCTCTGTTTCATTTCAATAAGGGGAGGGGGCAGGGAAGGAGAGCCTTGGCCACATAGCAGCAGATCATCTTCCTGGTGACGTGCCCTGCTGAAAAATCACAGCTATTTTGTTTCTTTAATTTCACTGGCACTTGGGGCAGGCATTGCTTACTTGTTATGTGAAAGCTAAAGAAAGGTCTGCGTGACCCAAAGTGTTTCCCTGCGGGCCTTTTGGAGTCCCTGCCACTCCCACCATTAGCAAGACTCCTTGGGGATCTTTGGGAGCTGTGTTCATGTTAACTGACTGGACGTGCTCTCATGCTCATTTGCACAACTTAGTCTCATGACTGGGTCCCTGTTCAGCATGTCGCCTGGGGGCCGGCACCCCCTGCTCTCCAGCTGTCCTGAGTCTCTCCATGGTCGCTCGCCAGCTGACACTTAACTGTGCTTGACCTTCATTCTCATGTTAAGACTTATCTGTCCTACATCCCAAGTCCCCTGACCACTGTCTTGGCCTCTAGGTTAGTCATGGCTAACCAATGGCTATTCATTAGATCTGGGGCTTTTTAAACTGTGTTCTCAAGAGCCCAGGAGGCCACCCAGAAAGTACCTTTGGGGCCACCATAGAGACCAACAAGGAACCAGGATGGGTGTCCCCAGACCCGCAATTCGGTTATACCCATGCAGCACCATTTGTGTATTTTATATATGGTTACCTCCTTGTAAGTGTCCCTTTAAAGGGTCTTGCTTGAAAAAAAGATATTTGGGGAGTACTTCCTGAGCTAAAAACTTGTGCAAATGAGCATCAGAATGAGCCTATTTGGTTGCCCTCTAGTAACCTAGAGGACAGGAATGGAACAGGGAGGCAGGTTTTACCTGCTTCTCATCTTGTTCACAGCTTGCCCTTCTTGGAGCTTGTCTGTTCCTGTCACTCAGGGGGAACACAATCAAATAGGGTTTCATACAAGTCAAGGGCTTGGTGGCTGAGACACATTTCTTCATCTTGGCCCTTTTTTTTCTTTTAATTTTTTTAAATTGTGAAATAGACACAAATGAAAAGGTACAAAAATATAAAATTGCATTGTTCAAAAATGGATCAGAAAGTGAGTCCTCATGTAACCACTACTCAGGTCAAGAGCTAGAACTTAGCCTGTACTCCTGAGTTCCCTCCCCTCCCCCATGCTTCTACCCATCACCACTCCCAAATTAACCACTATCCTAAGCTTTATGGTAATCACCTCCCGGCTTTTCACCTCAGCAGGCATCCCTAACCACTACAGCTTGGTCTTGCCTGGTTTTGAAATGTATATTAATGGAATAATAAAATCTGACTTCTTTTGCTAAATGTCATCATCTTCCTTTTTCCCTCGCCCCACGCCCCCCCAGAAATACATTCTGTAAATCTTAGGACGGATTGCAATAACATTTCTAGATTATAAGACTGAATAATGAGAAAAAGTAGTTGAATAACAGTGACTCTTAACAAATGTCTCCAGCTTGGAGGCAATTACAGTGGGCGGGTATTAAAGACAATGCAGAGTCACTGTCATTAGTATTTATGGAAGGATGTTCGTGGAAGGATTTTTATTTTAACTTCACAAATGCTTACAATTCTTGAGAAGCAGGTATATGGCAAACAGAAGTGTCTGCTGCTTCTTCATCTTTCTTTTTCCTTCTTCTAAAATCTCCTTGGCAAGGACCAAAAGGGATATATATTATTCTAGGGTCTCCCAGAAAGACAGGGGCAACTGGGGCTGTGAGCAGCTCCCCCTGACTTGGGTCTGGCCTTCTGCCCCCTTGGCCCCCACCTCTTTCTGGTGGCGAATGTTGAGAGACGGTGATGGATGGTTAGTCACAAATAGTTTCCAATTTACCAAAGTGCACACGGCTTTCTCTGAACCTCTTTGAAATGCTTTTAGAGCAACATTGAGAATGGAATTCAACAACAATTCTCCACAGCTGCAGTCAGAATACAGCGACCCCAGGAGCAGCTGGGGGCAGTTGTTTTCATATTTTGTACTTGCTGTTTTCTTAAAAGCCCTTTCAGAAGGTTCTGGAAGGTTCTGTAGCATCCATATTCTGAGGGACTGAGTCTGAGGCAGACCCTTGGATTCCAGGCCCTCATCCGAAATTTCACCAGCAACGTGTTCTCCCAGAACACCCTTACTGTGTCCTCCCAACCTCCCACGCCAAGAAGCCATATTCTGGAGCATTTGCCGGGTGGCAGCTCCGTTTAGCAAAGGGAACCCTCACAGAGAAGTCAGGATCCCTGGGTTCTGGCCTCAGCTGAAGCTTTACTCAGCTCTGTGAACTTGTCTCAACCTCTTCTCTCTTTGGCCTTAGTTCCCACATTTGTAAAGTAAGGAGGTTGGACAGAAGACCTTAGAATCCCCTTTCTGTAGGAAGTTGGCAGTGATGTTTCAAGGTAAGGACTTGATTACAGCAGGAGGTATAGACACTCGCTTTGGCAGGGTTGTTTTTTATATGGAGACAGAAGAGTCAACAGAATAAGTAGCTTCTCTGAAGGCAAGCTTTAATAGATGATGAAGATGCTGTTATAAGACAAAGCAAAACATAACACCCCCTTCCAATAAAAATCTCTCCCGCAATAAATAAACAGCGCTCTCTTCTCCAGCTACCCATCATGGTGCCTGAAATGTCACCAAGAGATCCCTCCTTTTCCTTATACAGATTTTGTGATTCTAGAATCTATTATAAAAAGATGTAAGTGTTGCTAAAAGGAGAGATAGATAATGCTGTTATCAGTGGGATTAGTGTCTTGAAAAGGGACCGAGTTATCAGTGCCGTCCACAGCTGCTTGCTTGTGATGCAGCTCAAGGCAGTTCCCAACTTGAAGGGCTATATTCTATACCAGCTCTTCTCAAATTTTCATCAGCCTATGAATCACCTAGGGGGATCTCCTTAAAATGCATATTTTGATTCAGTAGGTCTCTGTGGGGCCTGAGAATCTGCATTTCTAATTAGCTCCCTGGTGACACTGACGCTGCTGGGCCCCAGAGCACATCCAGAGTAACAAGAGTCTATAGCACGTGATCCTGTCTCCTGCACAGAGCTAACTGGACAGCAGGGGTTGGGCATTGGACTCCAGCCAGCCAATCTGTGAGCTGACCTCTGATCAAAGGGGCATGATGAGCCAATCACAAATTTATTTATTTATTTATTTTATTTATTTATTTATTTATTTTTTGGCTGTGTTCGGTCTTCGTTTCTGTGCGAGGGCTTTCTCTAGTTCCGGTGAGCGGGGGCCACTCTTCATCGCGGTGCGCGGGCCTCTCACTATCGCGGCCTCTCCCGTTGCGGAGCACAGGCTCCAGACGCGCAGGCTCAGTAGTTGTGGCTCATGGGCCCAGTTGCTCCGCGGCATGTGGGATCCTCCCAGACCAGGGCTCGAACCCGTGTCCCCTGCATTGGCAGGCAGACTCTCAACCACTGCGCCACCAGGGAAGCCGCAATCACAAATTTAAACAGAAGAGATAGGCAGTGGTTTCAGGAACAGAAGTAGAAAAATCTCCAGGATCACAGAGACACACAGAGAGGGCCTGACTCCTTTAAATGACAACATGAGAAAAGGATTCTATGAAGATGGTCTTTTAAGGGCGTGAGCTGTCAGACTGGATCTTGAACACTGAGTGATCTTCTGGTTCTTGTCTCTACCAGGCGTGCTGGATTCTACTTCCTATTCATCCCATCAGGCCTGGCTGCTGAAATTTTTTTCAAGGTTCCTTCAAGGATTCAGTTTTTGAATCCTGAAAGTGCGGGTTGAAAAGAAAAATCTGGAGTTTGGGTGGGGATGTACACCTGGGTAGGGTCTCATAGTGGGCACCTTGGATTGCTGCTTAGATCACTTGAAAGCCTTGGACAGCTGAAGACAAAAGTTTGTGCGGTGAGAGGCAGGGCAGAGATAGTGGAGGGTAAAGAAGAGTCAGATGTCACAGTTTGTCCAGGGTTGCTCGCAAATTTTGTCAGCGTTGTCAATCTATTTGTAGGAATTTGGATTGTCTGCTCGCCTATAATTTTCTAGAAATTTTTTTTTTCTTCCCTCCATTCTCATGGCCCCTGAGAGAGCATGTACATTCCCTGACGTGACTCCAGCCCCTTGCCTCAGTTGATTGGTCCAGCAGTGCACAGCTGACCCCAAACTGACCACTGTGCTCCTTTCCCAGGAATTTGGAATTGAGCTTGAGAGTCAATCTGATTCTTTGTCAGTACCAGGATCTGTATTATGTGAAACACGAGGTTCACTGACAGTTTTCTGCTACATGCTTTGGCTAATAGGAAGAACTGCTCTACAATATGGCAGAGGGAGTATGAAGCAGATACACTGAAAAAAAATGAAACAGATGCACAGAAGGAAAGAAAACTGGTTCTCTACATGATTCTTGTTCTTGTTCTAAATGATTTCTGAGACTAAATTGCATTGATCCTTATATTCCCTCAGATATTTCAATATCTTTTCAACAAATTGCTGTTTGTGTTTAAGCCATTAAAAAATGGGAATTTGTCACTGGCAGCTGAGAAAGTCTTAATTAAAGCAGTCTTCTGGAGAAGTCTCCTGGGCCTGAGGCATACACCTCTGGTTCAACTGCAATGATGGGTGGAAGGTGGTCATAGGGATCAATAAGGTGCCATAGAGAGAGCTGCTCCTCTCTTGTTTATCAACAATCTCACCACTGCTGGCTTAAACATTGTTCACCAGAGACTTCATCCATCCATCCATCCATCCATCCATCCATCCATCCATCCATCCATCCATCCATCCATTTATCCATCTATCCATGCATCCACGCATCCAATCATCCATCCATCCATCCATCCATCCATCCATCCATGCATGCATGCATCTATATATTTATCTAGCCTTTATCAATCTAAAAATATTTCCTGAGCCAGACTCTATGCTTGTGGCTAATCTGTGACCTTTGGTTATTCATTGATGGTGTTTGTGCCCATATTTAACATATGATATTATTAATACTAAGTCCTGAAACCAGAGTAACACAGAACAAGCCTATTTTTTCACAGCTTGATACCTTTTCCCAACATTTCCCGCTATTTTGTGCAAAAATCTGTCAATAGTATTTATAACTCCTTCTTGGGACATGTCTTATATCCAATATCCCAAACGCATTTAGGTGCTCAATTTAGGTGTTTTTTTTTTTTTTTTTTTTTAAAGGTAAGATTACATAGAGAATCTAGAGCAGCCCACAGGAGGTGAAGTGAATCATTTTTTTTTTAAATTTATTTATTTATGGTTGTGTTGGATCTTCGTTTCTGTGCGAGGGCTTTCTCTAGTTGCGGCAAGCGGGGGCCACTCTTCATCGCGGTGCGCGGGCCTCTCACTGTCGCGGCCTCTCTTGCTGCGGAGCACAGGCTCCAGACGCGCAGGCTCAGTAGTTGTGGCTCACGGGCCTAGTTGCTCCGCGGCATGTGGGATCTTCCCAGACCAGGGCTCGAACCCGTGTCCCCTGCATTAGCAGGCAGACTCTCAACCACTGCGCCACCAGGGAAGCCCCAATTTAGGCGTTTTTACTCAAGATAGTGAAGGGTGGGTCAGAATCCCTGTCCACAGACAAAATTGCAGACACCCATTCCTGATGTTATGTTTGGAATCCATTGGCTTTTTGCTGCAAGGTTCTTTATTTCCTTTTTGTCTTTGAAGGCTTAGGTGAAAGTTGAGAAGATAATGTAGGTCAGCACGGTTTTCAGCCATCCTAATCCCTGTCATGACCATAGATCTTTTCCAAGTGTCCTTGGGTGCCCAGATTCACTCACTTCCATTTTCCTTCTGCTGAGAATTCCTGAGGGAAGAAGTTTCATATCTGAATTTAAGCCTCGTCCCTAAGCCAGAGCTTCTCCCACAAATAAACCTTCTCAGGAGTCCCTGCCAAGAGACCTGGGTTAGTGAGAGGAAAGCAGAAGAGGAGAGTTGCACTTTATGTTAACTAGCTGTAAATTATCTCAGAATTCCAAGACACCTACAGCACTGAAAAGGCTTTAAAGCTTCTCTCACCCTGAGATCCAGAGACGGTTTACCTGAAATGTAAACATTCAAGCTTCTGGGAGACTAAAAGGGAAATGTGTGTGTTGGGAGGTGACCTAGGAAGAGCAGTGGTTTTCAGCCATGAATCACTTGGGGAGCATTTAAGAAGCATTGATGCTGGGTCTTACCCCAGAGCAAAGGAACCGGAATCTTTGGAGGTGGAGCCCAGGCAAGGTGCATCTGAAACTCCGCAGATGTTTCTGAGGCATAGTCAAGGGTGAGAGCTCTTGGTCTAAGAGATAAATGGGAGTTGGCCATCTAAAATGAACAGATGGGAAAAGCCTGTGGTTGGGGCTCCTTTCCCCAGAGATTTATAGTTTTGAAATTTCTCTTGGGTGGGCAGGTAGCAAGGAGAGCTGGTGCACATGATTACTGAGGTCACCGGCTTACCTTGTGCCCACAAGTTGAATAATTATGGTAATAAAGACAGACTTGAAAAATATACCCACCAACGGCCTGGATCAACCACAATCTTAGAATGTTCTGGTCTTAAAGAAGTCTGTTGCCCTGATGATACCTCTTGGGAGAGGTGTTAAGGAGAAAACTATGGGGGAAATTGAAGATGCTCTTGCTAAGCCGAGGAGGTCACGTACAGAGACCAAACCCAAGCAGCCTTAGGATTCCTTGTGATGCGTGCTTGAGGGAGGAACCCACCACAGCTGTGCAGGAAGGTGACCCCCCCCCAGAGGTTCTCATCTCCTGCAGTCAGTGTTGGCCCAGGGATTGGATGAGTGATTGTGCCGGATTCTCCACTTGAGAATTCCATGATAAATATGAAAAAGGATATGTCATGGTTCAACAGTGCTTTCTAGGTTTATAGAGAGAAAACACCAGTTTTCATACTCTTTTTTTTCTTCCTAGCTTCATTGAGATGTAATTGACGCATAATATTGTAAGTTTAAGTTGTACAGCATGATGATTCGGTACCTTGTGGAATGTTTACCACAATAAGGTTAGTTAATGCATCCTTCACATTTTCTTTATCCATTCATCCATTGATGGGCACTTAGGTTGCTTCCATGCCTTGGCTATTCTGAATAATGCTGCAATAAGCAGTTGAGTACAGTTATCTCTTCAAGATAGTGATTTCATTTCCTTTATATAGCTAGAAGTGGAATTGCTGGATCAAATGGTAGCTCTATTATTAATATTTTGAGGAACATTTCCTTAGTGGCTGCACCAATTTACATTTCCACCAACAGTACACCAGGGTTCCCTTCTCTCCACATCCTCACCAGCGTTCACTATCTTTTGTCTTTTTGATAATAGCCGTTCTAATAGGTGTAAGGTGATATTGTGGTTTTGATTTGTGCTTTCCTGATGATTAGTGATATTGAGCACCTTTTTATATACTTGTTGGTTATTTGTATGTCTTCTTCACAGAAATGTCTATTCAAGTCTTCTGCCCATTTTTAAATCAGATTTTTTTTTGCCATTGCATTGTATGAATTACTGATATATTTTGGATATTAACCCCTTATGAGATAGATGGTTTGCAAATATTTTCTCCCATTCTGTAGGTTGCCTTTCCATTTTGTTGATTGTTTCTTTTTTTGAGCAGAATCTTTTCAGTTTGATGTAGTCCCACTTGCTGATTTTTGCTTTTGTTGTTGTGCTTTTGGTTTCATATCCAAAAAAATCATTGCCAAGACCAATGTCAAAGTGTTTTTTCCCAGTTTACCCCCACCCCCCTAGGGTTTTTAAGTTTTCTGATCTTATATTAAAAGTCCTTAATCCACTTTGAGTTAATTTTTGTGAATGATGTAAGGTAGAGGTCCAATTTCATTCTTTTGCATGAAATACATTGTGTTGGGAAAACTTTTTGAGTATTCCCAACACAATGTATTGAAGAAACTATCATTTCCCCATTGAGTGTAATTGGTCTCCCTTGTCAAATTGACTGTATATGCAAGGGTTTATTTCTGGGCTCTCAGTTCTGTTCTACTGATCTATGTGTCTGTTTTTTATGCCACTACCATTCTGTTTTTTTTTTATTTTTTTATTGATCTTTGCTATTGTTTTCTTTGTTTCTATTTCATTTATTTCTGCTCTGATCTTTATGATTTCTTTCCTTCTGCTAACTTTGGGTTTTGTTTGTTCTTCTTTCTCTAGTTTCTTTAGGTGTAAGGTTAGATTGTTTACTTGAGATTTTTCTTGTTTCTTTAGGTAGGCTTGTATAGCTATAAACTTCCCTCTTAGAACCGCTTTTGCTGCATCCCATAGGTTTTGGGTCGTCGTGTTTTCATTGTCATTTGTCTCTAGGTAGTTTTTTATTTCCTCTTTGATTTCTTCAGTGATCTCTTGGTTATTTAGTAACGTATTGTTTAGCCTCCATGTGTTTGTCCTTTTTACGTTTTTTTCCCTGTAATTCATTTCTAATCTCATAGCGTTGTGGTCAGAAAAGATGCTTGATATGATTTCAATTTTCTTAAATTTACTGAGGCTTGATTTGTGACTCAAGATGTGATCTATCCTGGAGAGTGTTCCGTGCGCACTTGAGAAGAACGTGTAATCTGCTGTTTTTGGATGGAATGTCCTACATATATCAATTAAATCTATCTGGTCTATTGTGTCATTTAAAGCTTCTGTTTCCTTATTTATTTTCATTTTGGATGATCTGTCCATTGGTGTAAGTGAAGTGTTAAAGTCCCCCACTATTACTGTGTTACTGTCGATTTCCTCTTTTATAGCTGTTAGCAGTTGCCTTATGTATTGAGGTGCTCCTATGTTGGGTGCATATATATTTATAATTGTTATATCTTCTTCTTGGATTGATCCCTGGATCATTATGTAGTGTCCTTCCTTGTCTCTTATAACATTCTTTATTTTAAAGTCTATTTTATCTGATATGAGTATAGCTACTCCAGCTTTCTTTTGATTTCCATTTGCATGGAATATCTTTTTCCATCCCCTCACTTTCAGTCTGTATGTGTCCCTAGGTCTAAAGTGGGTCTCTTGTAGACAGCATATATATGGGTCTTGTTTTTGTATCCATTCAGCCAGTCTATGTCTTTTGGTTGGGGCATTTAATCCATTCACGTTTAAGGTAATTATCGATATGTATGTTCCTATGACCATTTTCTTAATTGCTTTGGGTTTGTTTTTGTAGGTCCTTTTCTTCTCTTGTGTTTCCCACTTAGAGAAGTTCCTTTAGCATTTGTTGTAGAGCTGGTTTGGTGGTGCTGAATTCTCTTAGCTTTTGCTTGTCTGTAAAGCTTTTGATTTCTCCATCAAATCTAAATGAGATCCTTGCCGGGTAGAGTAATCTTGGTTGTAGGTTCTTCCCTTTCATCACTTTAAGTATATCATGCCACTCCCTTCTGGCTTGCAGAGTTTCTGCTGAGAAATCAGCTGTTAACCTTATGGGAGTTCCCTTGTATGTTATTTGTCGTTTTTCCCTTGCTGCTTTCAATAATTTTTCTTTGTCTTTCATTTTTGCCACTTTGATTACTATGTGTCTCGGCGTGTTTCTCCTTGGGTTTATTCTGTATGGGACTCTCTGCGCTTCCTGGACTTGGGTGGCTATTTCCTTTCCCATGTTAGGGAAGTTTTCGACTATAATCTCTTCAAATATTTTCTCTGGTCCTTTCTCTCTCTCTTCTCCTTCTGGGACCCCTATAATGCGAATGTTGTTGCGTTTAATGTTGTCCCAGAGGTCTCTTAGGCTGTCTTCATTTCTTTTCATTCTTTTTTCTTTAGTCTGTTCCGCAGCAGTGAATTCCACCATTCTGTCTTCCAGGTCACTTATCCGTTCTTCTGCCTCAGTTATTCTGCTATGGATTCCTTCTAGTGCAGTTTTCATTTCAGTTATTGTATTGGTCATCTCTGTTTGTTTGTTCTTTAATTCTTCTAGGTCTTTGTTAATCATTTCTTGCATCTTCTCAATCTTTGCCTCCATTCTTATTCCGAGGTCCTGGATCATCTTCACTATCATTATTCTGAATTCTTTTTCTGGAAGGTTGCCTATCTCCACTTCATTTAGTTGTTTTTCTGGGGTTTTTTCTTGTTCCTTCATCTGGTACATAGCCCTCTGCCTTTTCATCTTGTCTATCTTTCTGTAACTGTGGTTTTTGGTCTACCATTCTGTTTTTTAAATTATAGCTTTGTAATATAATTTGAAATCAGGAAGTGTGAGGCCTCCAGCTTTGTTCTCTCTCAAGATTGTTTTGGCTATTTGAGGTCTTTTGTGGTTCCATATGAATTTTTTTTTCTTTCTTTTTTTTTTAACATCTTTATTAGAGTATAATTGCTTTACAATGGTGTGTCAGTTTCTGCTTTTATAACAAAGTGAATCAGTTATACATATACATATGTCCCCATATCTCTTCCCTCTTGCATCTCCCTCCACCCCACCCTCCCTATTCCACCCCTCTAGGTGGTCACAAAGCACCATATGAATTTTAGGATTGTTTTTTCCTATTTCTGTGAAAAATGCCATTGGAATTTTGATAGGGATTACATTGAATATACAGATGGCTTTGAGTGGTATGAACATTTTAACAATATTAACTCTTCTGATCCATGAACATGAGCTATCTTTCCATATATTTGTGTCTTCTTCAATTTCTTTTATCAATGTCTTATAATTTTCAGTGTATAAATCTTTCATTTCCTTGGTTAAATTCATTCCTATGTATTTTATTGTTTTTGATACTATTGTAAATGGGATTATTTTCTTTATTTCATTTTTAGATAGTTCATATTTTGTTGATGTATAGTTATTCTGTACCCAGTTTGTTGAGTTTTTATCATGAAAGTACATTGAATTTTGTCAAATGCTTTTTCTGCCTCTATTGCAATGATTATATGATTTTTGTCTTGCATTCTATTACTGTGGTTTGTGTATTAATTTGCATATGTTGAACTATCCTCGGACTCTAGAGGTAAATCCATCTTGATCAATGGTGTGTTATCCTTTAATGTGCCACTGAATTTGGTTTGCTAGGATTTTGTTGGTAAGTTTTGCATCCATGTTCACAGGGATATCGGCCTGTAGTTTTTTTTTTTTCTTATAGTATTTTTATATCTAGCTTTAATATCAGGGTGATGTTGGCCTCATAGAATGAGTTTAGGAGTGTTCTCTTCTCTTCAATTTTTTGAAGAGTTAGAGAAGAATTGGCATGAATTCCTCTTTAAGTGTTTGGTAGAATTCACCAGTAAAGCCATCTGGTCTTGGGCTTTTCTCTGTTGAGAGGTTTTGAATTACTGATTCAATCTGCTTACTTGTTATTGGTCTGTTCAGATATTTTTATTTCTTTGTGATTCAGACTTGCTAGGTTGTGTGTTCCTAGGAATTCATCTATTTATTCTAGATTGTTCAATTTGATGGCATATAATTGCTCACAGTTGTCTCATGATCCTTTGTATTTATTTCTGTGATATCAGTTGAAATGTCTCCTTTTATATTTATAATTTTATTTGAGTTTTTTCTTTCTTTTTTTCCTGGTAAGTCTAGCTAAAGTTTTGCCAATTTTGTTTATCATTTCAAACAACCGACTCTTAGTTTTGTTGATCTTTTCTATTATTTCTCTGTTCTCTATTTCACTTATTTCTGCTCCAACCTTTGTTATCTCCTTCTTTCTGCTAACTATGGGCTTTGTTTTTCAAGTTCCATTAGGTGTAAGTTAGGTTGTTTATTTGAGATCTTTCTTTTTTAAAAAAATGTAAGCATTTATTCTATAAAATTTCCTCTGCTTTTGCTACATCCCATAAGTCTTGGTATGCTGTGTTTCCATTTTCATTTGTCTCAAGATTCTTTGATTTCCCTTTGACTTTATCTTTTACCTGTTGGTTGTTCAGGAGTGTGTCATTTTGTTTCCACATATGTGTGAATTTTCCAGGTTTCCTCCTGTCATTGATTTCTAGTTTCATGCCATTGTGGTCAGAAAAGATACTTGATATAATTTCAGTCTTCTTAAATTTTTTAAGATTTGTTCTGTGACCCAACATATGATCAATCCTGAAGAGTATTTCATATGCACTCAAGAAGAATATGTATCCTGCTGTTGTTCAATAGAATGTCTGATATATGGCTGTGAGGCCCGTTTGATATGAAGTATAGTTTAAGTCCGGTGTTTCCTTATTGATTTTTTTATGTGGATGATCTGTCCATTGTTGAAAGTAGGGTATTGAAGTCCCTACTATTATTGTATTGCCTATTAATCCCTCTGGATGTGTAAGTATTTGCTTAATATATTTAGCTAGTCCAATATTGGCTGCATATATATATTTACAACTGTTCTATCCTCTTGATGAATTGACCTCTTTATCATTACATAATGATTTTCTTTATCTCTTGTTACAATTTTTGACTTACAGTCTATTTTTTTCTGATACAGGTATAGTTATCCTTGCTCTCTTTTGTTTTCCACATGCATGGAATATCTTTTTCCATCCTTCACTTTGAGCCTATGTGTGTCCTTGAAGCTGAATCGAGTCTCTTGTCGGTAGCATAGTGCTGGGTCTTGTTTTTTACCCATTCAGCCACTCTATACCTTTTGATTGGAGAATTTCCATTTAAAGTAATTATTGATAAGTAAAGACCTACTCTTGCCTTTTGTTAATTGTTTTCTAGCTGTTTTGTTCCTCTCTTACTGCCTTCCTTTGTGAATTTCCTAGTGGTATACTTTGATTTCCTTCTCTTTATCTTGTGTGTACCTACTATAGGTTTTTGGCTTGTGGCTACCTCTTAGGCTTACTTGAAACATCTTATTGATATAACAGTCTATTTTAAGCCAATAACTACTTCAATTGTATACAGAATTCTACACTTTCCCTCCCTCCCCCCCACAGTTTTTTTTTTTTTTTTTTCCTTTTTTTGGGTTTATTTATTTATGGCTGTGTTGGGTCTTCGTTTCTGGGCGAGGGCTTTCTCTGGTTGCGGCAAGCGGGGGCCACTCTTCATCGCGGTGCGTGGGCCTCTCACTGTCGCGGCCTCTCTTGTTGCGGACCACAGGCTCCAGACGCGCAGGCTCAGTAGTTGTGGCTCACGGGCCTAGTTGCTCCGCGGCATGTGGGATCTTCCCAGACCAGGGCTCGAACCCGTGTCCCCAGCATTGGCAGGCAGATGCTCTGCCACTGCGCCACCAGGGAAGCCCATCACAGTTTGTTTTTGATGTTACAATTTACAGCTTTTTATATTGTGTATCCATTAACAAATTATTGTGTTTATAGCTACTTAAAAATATTTTTGTCCTTTACTCTTTATACCAGAGTTCAGTGGTTAACACACTACCATATTACAGTATTAAAATATTCTAAATCTGACTATATATTTACCTTTACCAATGTATTGTATATTTTCATGTTACTAATTAGCATCTTCTCATTTCAGCTTGAAAAGCTCCTTTTAGCATTTCTTGTAAGGCATGTCTTGTGGTAACAAACTCCCTCAGCTTTTGTTTGTTTGGAAAAGTCTTTATCTTTCCTTCATTTGTGAAGGACAATTTTGTTGGGTAGAATATTGTTTGTTGGAAGTTTTTCTCTTTAGCATTTTGAATGTATCACCCCAATCTCTCCTGGTCTGCAAGGTCTCTGCTGAGAAATCTGCTGGTTGCCTTATAGGCGTTCCCTTGTATGGGAGAATTATTTTTTCTCTTGCCGCTTTTAAATTTCTCTCTTTATCTTTGGTTTTAGACAGTTTTAATATAATGTGTCTTGGAGAAGACAGTTTTGTATTGAAATTAGGGCATGACCTATTATATTAGCTTCTTGAACTTGGATGTCCAAATCTCTCTCCCAAGTTTGGGAATTTCTCAGCCATTATTTCTGTAAATAAGGTCTTTTCCCCTTTCTTCCTTTCTTCTCCTTCTCATTCAAATAGACTTTCTTTATTCCTTTTCATTTTTTTTCTTTTTGATCTTCTGACTGGATAATTTCAATTGATCTGTCTTTGAGCTTACTAAGCTGAAGCTCTCTATTGAATTCTTCAGTTCAGTTATTGTATTCTTCATCTCCAAAATTTCTGTTTGGCTCTTCTCTATGTTTTCTATCTCTTTGTTGAATTTCTCATTTTGTTCTTGTACTGCTTTCTTGATTTTGTTAAATTCCTTATCTCTGATCTCTTGTAGCTCTCTGAGCATCTTTAGACCAATTGTTTTGAATTCCTTATTGGGCAATTTATGTATCTCCATTGCTTTGTGGTCAAGTATTGGGAGTTTACTGTGTTTCTTTGGTGGTATCGTGTTTCCCTGACTTTTTTGTGGTTTCTGTAGCCTCATGTAGGTGGCTGTGCATTTGCTGGCTTTGTTATTTCCAGAAGGACCTTCACATGCAGGAGGGGGCACTCTGGAGCATGCTGTCACCCTGGGTATAGTGACATAGCGTGCCAAGTGCAGGGGAATGTGGCAACTCTGATTCCAGAGGGACGTAATGTCTTTTCGGCTCAGGCCACTGGGATCCACAGCATCGACAACTGTGTGGTGCTTGGCTAGTGCTGCAGACAAGGGGGGGTCTTGAGTGGTGTCCTCAGCAGCATCTCCAGGTCCGGTGGCTGGGGTCCAAGGCAGGCAGCGGTGGTGGCCAGAACCAGCTGAGGGCGCACACTCAGCTGCGAGTTCTGGCTGCAGATGCTCGTGTAGCAGTAGGGGCTGGTTGTAGATACTCACATAGTGATGGGGGCTGGGACTAGAAGCAAGGGCCTGGGGCATCTGCAGGCATACTTTCAGCTGTGGGGATGCTGGCTCTTGATACGTACTCTTGTGATTGCAGGGTCTTTCCATGTAGGCACACCTGGCAGTGGAGGCTAGTGAAGGAAGTCAGGCTGGGGGTAGGCAGGCGCATTGCTGGAGTGGCTAGCTGCAGGTGAGCCTAGTGGTACAGGCCAGTGGCAAGAGACACAGCTGGATCCGGGCCCACAAGCAGCTGTGGATGCCTTGGCTGTTGGTGTACACCTTTGTGGCTACAGGATCTTGCCATAGGTATGCACATGGCAGTAGAGGCTGGCAATGAGAATCAGGCTGGTGGTGTGCAAGTGTACAGCTGGAAGGGCAGCCCCAAGTATGCATGAGGTGGTAGGAGTCAGCTGTGGGCATCTAGCTCATGTCTCCATTTGTGCAACTACAAAGGCCTGGGCTGGCTGCTGGTGTGTGTCCCGGGCTCTGCTGGGGGTAGTGGTGGAAGAGAGCGGGGAGGGACTCAGGTGGCTGGCATCTGCAAATGGGAATACCCGTGGGGTGAAATCTGCAGGGGTTCTGCAGCTGCTGTGCTGGCCATTGGTTTCTCAGTGGCAAAACCTGCTGTGGTCCTGTGCAGAACAGGTCACTAGGAGTTCTAGTGACCCCCACGGCATGGCTGACACTGGTGGCCCTTGCTCTTCTTCCTTGTTCCTAGCTGTCTCTATTCGTCTCAGTTTTAGTGGTCTCTGGGTGGGATGAAACTGAAGTGGGTCCTTTGTGGGGTGCCCCAAAATGTTGGGGAAGCTGGTCACTCATCCTTCTCTCCCTTTCTGGTGAGAGGAGCTTTTGTAGCTGGAAATTCTCTCCTGGAGCGGAGCACTGCCAGCCTGGGGGATGGGACGCTGCAGGCGAGATGAAGCAGTTCCTCCTGCTCTGTTGGTGTGATTATTCTCAGTTGTTTTGTTCTGCTGCGTTGCTGAATTTTCTTAAATGGACTCCTGAGCTCTTCCAGAGCTTTTTTTGTTCATGGATAGCTGTCTAATTGTTGATTTGTGTTGGGGGACAGAGGCTTGAGTCTCCCACTTCACCATCTTGGTGACAACATTCCAAGTTTTCATACTTTTTTAAAAAATTTATTTTTATCTTTGGCTGCGTTGGGTCTTCGTTGCTGCACGCGGGCTTTCTCTAGTTGCGGCAAGCGGGGGCTACTCTTCATTGCGGTGCGCGGGCTTCTCATTGCGGTGGCTTCTCTTGTTATGGAGCACAGGCTCTAGGCGCGTGGGCTTCAGTAGTTGCAGCACGCAGGCTCAGTAGTTGTGGTGCATGGGCTTAGTTGCTGCGCGGCATGTGGGATCTTCCCGGACCAGGGATTGAACCCCTGTCTCCTGCATTGGCAGGTGGATTCTCAACCACTGCGCCACCAGGGAAGTCCCAGTTTTCCTACTCATGATAGCACTTATCCTCACAACTCCTAGGAAGGGAGGCATAGAACAGTGGCAAAGGGAGCAGGAAACCTCAGCTTCCGGTCTACTGTTGGCCCTTCCTGTGTGACCTTGGCTCGGTCATTTTACTGTATTGTGTATTGCAGTTACTGATGTAAAATGAGGATAATAAAACCTTCTCTTTCTAAAGACAGCAAGGCCAAATGTGTGCCTTCTCTTTTGGGCATAAAAGAGGCATAAGAGCAGAATCTTCTAAGAGCACCTCACAGGTCAGATTAAGAATTTTAGAGGCCTTAAGCACTGAAATATTTTAGTATCCCCCCGTCTCTATGTAATTCAGAGTAAAAATAACACCAAACTCTACAATATGTATAAAGAAATCTAACAGAATTCTTATCACGTTGGTATGTTTTCCTTTTTATAAGAATTAATTCTTCAAAAAATTTTTTCTCATACTTTATTTTGGAGTCCTTGGCATTGCTGGTGGCTTAAGCCCATGCCCAGAGGCCAAATGGGCCTGTTGGGCCATCTGGAATCAGCACGTGGCCGTGTGCCATCATTGAGACCAGCAGGAGGTCCCCTTTCCCACTGACAATGCTCCAGCCCTGGACTGAACAGGGAGTGGGCCTGACTGGCACTCAAGATTATCTCCTACCAGTTTTCTAATAACAGGCAAGGACAGGACAAGTCTTGATCCCCCATTCACCCCTCATTAACTCAGGGGTCAGTGAAATCTGGAAAGAACAGCGGTTTAGAGACAGCAGACCTGGATTTCAGCCCTGGCTCTCTCCACTTCTGTTTGGGGGGCTTTCACGAGTTTCTTTACCTTTCTCTGTTGGTTAAATCGTGTGGTTATGGACCTCACGAGACTGTGAGGATTAGATGGTGAAATACGTGACAGCAACTGACTGGTTGCCCAGTTCATCATTACGGCTTTGGTGCCCACACACTGCCTGGCCCATACTGGGGACTCGATCGATATTGACGGAGGACATCATCTCTGGTTCTTAGAGTCATAATTCTCACCGAAGAGGTAGAGTAGCGTGGAAAGTCCTTGATTTCCCAGTGGGTGGGGGGAAGGCCTGCTTCTCCAAGGTGGCCAGAGTGTCCGAGGAAAGTGGTCTGGGGGATGGGGGGGGGGGGTCAGCCCCTTTGCAAATTTTGCAAATTTTGTTTGGAGGTCAGGAATTTGAACTATGGCACTGAAACTGAACTTGGGCTACAAAGCATTTTACAGCTATGACAGCAGATGTTCAAATAACTTTATCGATTCATTTACTGCAGACTTATGCACAGTAACATTGAGTAGGTATTTTCCAGCAAGGCAGTGGGGTGGTAGCCATGATGACAGTATTTTCTTGGGTGGTAAGAGATACACAGAGTATTGGCATTTGTTATGTTTTGTTTTCTGTCCCGGTGTGGAGTGTTGGCAATGTTCTTTCAACAGGCTTCTGGTATAAGATGGTGAGAGTCGACGCTGGGGTCCTGTCTGCTCTGTTCTGACTTCTCACCCTCATTCACAGATGAGGAGAGTACAGAGCAGGGGTGGAAAGGAGGTGATTGCGATGGAGGGATGTGGAATGGACCTTTCTTGGAACACTGCTGCTGTGCTGCCACATCTGGTCTTGTGGGCTGGAGTTTCTGGTGTGGTCTGTACTCATTTGGGAGTGAGGAGGAGGAATTCTAACACCTCAAGGAGAACCATGGCACTGGTCCTCCACTCTGAGCCATTAGGAAAGGGCTTCAGCATGAGATACATCCTGGAGGAGCGCTGGGTTTCAGGGTGGCCGTAGAGCTCCGGGTTTTCGTGGCACATCCTGTGGTCAAGTGTTTAACTGGTGGCTCTTCAGAGGAAAACAGAAGGAAGATCTGGGGGGCTGGTGTTTCAAAATTTTGCAGCTGGCATGACAGAGCTGCACTCTCTGTTCCCATCAGTCTCCCTCATAGCTCAGGGCAGCGAATCCCAGCTTCCCTCAGAAGAGCTGACAGCATCTGGCCTGGTTCTGGTAGTTTGCTTGGCAGGGCTTTTGCTTTATCTGTGTACTTCGTGTGACCTGGGGGTAAGTGATTGGCTCCTCAAAGTATGTGGTATTGAAGGAAGATGGACAAGGGAATACAGAATCAAAAAACAGTTCCTTAATATTAAAGAAGACTGGGGGGTGGGGGGTGGGGAGGGGCAGGGAGAGAGGAGAGCCCTCCTCAGAAATGAAAAAAGAGATGGGACGCGTGTGGTTGTAATGTTGTGGAGCTATTAGTTATCCCTCAAGTTGTGTGGAGAACTGAGATGTGCTCAACACGTGGAAATTAATAAGGTCTTCACTGAGAGTTGGGAGCTTAGAGAGGATCATACATTTTCTAGGGTATCATTTGTCTAACAGATTTTGCTATTGCCAGAGGGGCCAACTTTTCTGCTGGACTAAAATCACTGACGGGTGTGGGCTGTGACGATGTTTTTCTTGCCAGAGTGAGTAAAATGCCCCGGAAGTGATCGGCTTTAGCATTTCAAGGTGAACTTGAACTTCAGAGTTCATCCCGTGACTGACCTTTGTTTCCTGATTTTCCAAAAAGATTTTAGTGCTTCAGTGAGCCTAGCTCAGTGCCATCTACCTCAGATATGTGTGATTTTTTTTTTTTTTTTTGTGGTTGGTTCTTAAACAGAACTAGAAGTAGAACCTTTTAATCAATTGTTGATAAACTAGCCAGTAACATCTCCCTTGCTTCCTTGCCCACCTTTGCTACCTCAAAAACTCAGAATGGGGACCTTTGAAGATGGCCCCAACGTGTTTCTCAGTTCTCTGGAGTGACGCCCATTCTTTGTGGCTTCCTTTTGTCAGCATGCACAGGAGTAAACCCCCTGCTTCTTCTACTTTGGAAAATGTTACAACATCCGTGTCTGTTCTCAACACTCTCATTCCAAACACAGGATAATTATTAGCTTGCAGAGGAGGCTCTGCTCTTTTTTTCCATTTTAGTTTAAGATGTTGGGATCCCAGCCTACATAATGAAGTCAGGAAAGACACAGAGATGCTAAAATGTTTCTATTTTCTCCTTTCCTGGGTGGGTTCTCCTGAAACATGCCAGCGTCCTTTGGTGGCTACCGCAGTAGCACTATTCTTGACATTGAATCCATTATGGTATGAAAAGAGAAAATACAGTCTGTCTGTTCCTCCTCTTCTTCAAAAAGAAACAATGTGATAATTAAGACGGTAAGTAAAGTTCTAAGAATAAGGAGAAACCACATAAAGCCCAGCATCAGGCTATTCTTAGAACATCAACAAGAAACAAGTTCTGAGGCCCCCCACCTCATTTTTTTTTTTTTTTTAAATCCAGATCATCATGAGTCATCCTTCTGTATAAATGAATAATAGTTTAATTTAAATAAGCCAATATTGTTTGGAGGTCATTTGTCACCTCACAGCCCTCATTCACAGACAAGTCATGTGGAACCACAAAACTTTCTTTTTGTGCACTGGACCTGGAAATCTCATTTAGTTTGGGAGGCCTTACTTCTGCATGTTTGAATTCGGAGGCCAAACTCAACACTATTCTAAATAAGGAAGTAGGCGGGGGCTGTGATAAGCTGGGTGTGGGTGGGGAATCTGGGACCTGCCTTGAGAGAGCTTCTTATACTTGTCCTGTTAGGGCACGGGAGCTGGATTTGGGTTTGAATAGAAATTTGTTGATAGTGGTGCACGTGTTGGAGCACGCGTGCACGCGTGTGTCTGTGTTTGAGACAGAGAGGGAGCGAGAGAAACTGACCTAAAAGCATAACTTTTCAATAAGAACAACGTTAGAGGAGAGGAAAGGGAGTTTTTTCAAGGCTAACTATAGAAATTGGATTCATACTGTTAGGATTAACGATTGAAGGCAAAAGAAAACTCCAGCAATGCTCCTCAGCCAGCACGTTCAAATGATAAATTGCATTAAGGCACTGAAAGAAACAACAGCTGCAAGTTAATGAAGTGCCAAATTTATCTAAATTTCTCCAGTTGATCAGTCAAAATCATCAGTATGGCTCTCACTCCATAATCACTTTTTTTTTTTTGGAGTGGGGGAGGGGGAGGACAAAGGGGGAAGACAGGTTTTTGTTTTGAAAATTCTACCTTCTGAAGAGGAAATTAGAGCTCATCTCTAAGTGGTTTTAGAGAATCTTTTTTTCTTGGTATCAATATCGTTAATACTCTAGTTTCGTTGTTTTCGTTTTAACCCTCCTAGGAGAATGTGGTTGGCTCCTGTATCAAATGCAGCTTAGAGACATGGGCTGGAGACAGGAAATCCGGGAGGAGCACGGTGATGGTAAATTATACAAATCTGAAATGCTTTCCAAAACATGGTTCTGTCCACTGAAGTGTTAACTTATTGCAACACCTGTGAAATAGAACTGGTGTCGTCTGTGGTTATTTTAAGGAGAAAAAGACTGAGGTTCTGGGGGAGCCAAGTGACTGGCCCAAGTTCGGCTAATAAGCTCCCCTGAGAGATGAGGACAGAAAGAGACGTCTACACTCCTCGCCAAAGTCTTTACTAAAAGACAGCGAATTCCCCCAGCCTCCCATCCCTACGTGGTGAAAGCAGGAAAATCCTGTCACAGAAAGCACTTGGAGAAGCTGCCATCAAAGGCTGCTTGGGGCCAGCTTCCCCCCAGCCCCCTGCGCAGAAACTGCATGTGGTGTGGAATTCCATTAGAACTGACTCACCATATGTTTGTTCGCTGGTGTTCAGTGGAACCTGAGGGAAAGCATAATGGATCTCCGTTCCTAAACCGTGTGGAAGGCTTCCAGAGGTTTAATCGTCTACCTCGAGATGATGAATAGAGGGGCTCTCGTATTCCTTGCATAATCGGGGCGCCTCGGTGCTCTTAATGCGCCCACACTCTCCTCCAGCACCCTTCTGGAAGAGTCTGTACATCTGGTACTCCTGGAGTCATTTCAAAAATGGAGAAGGGGGAGGGGTGGTGCCGTCCTCTCATCTTCCCTGAGAGAAGATCTGTGGGATGCGACTGCACTGAGAGCTGGAGATTTTGAGAAGAAGAAAGTAGGCTGGAGGGGAAGGCATTCCAGTGATGGGCTCCCCGCGTCTTGGGTCTGCTTGTATTCTGAAGGCTGTCACTGTGAAGGGCACTGTGGCCGCTCTGGCTGGTGGCTCGTGGGGGCATCCCTGTTTTCATGTGAAGCCCACAGCCAAAGGTGAACTGCTGCCGGTACCACTGAAACCACACAGCTGCCAAATGGCGTTGAAACTGTATTCCTTCCAGTACTTTTCTCACTGATGTGCTTTTAATTCATATGGTGTGGAAGAAGGCTGGAGGGTATTCATTGCAGGGGACGACAGAAATAGAACCGCAGTAGAACTGTGTTGGTCTGTCTGCCAGAGGACTGAAGCACTTGGAAAAGGCTGGCCACAGAGACCGAGCCTGTGAGCTCAGGATGGGCAGAAACCAGTCTGCTTCTTAAATGATTTCAAAGTCTAGGTAGAGGTGAGAGTGGGGGATGTATTTTCTCAATCCGGTGTCTCTCTACTAACCACTTTTCCCTTCCCCCCATCTTTTAGCTAACACTTCTCAGTCCTGCCCCCTTTACCTTCCTTTTTTCGACCATCAAACCCCAAAATTAAGTCCTACCATGAAAATAGAAGCCTTTGCCCTCAGTACAAATTCAGCATTGCACCAAAACATCTGGGCATTCTTGGTACCTCAAATAATATTTGAGGGGGTTGGGATGGTGAATGCCTGAAGCCTTTCTACAGCCATCTTTTCATAGACTTGCTTAAAGATCTGTGCATGGAGTAAATCATACCTCTTGTATTATTCTTCCAATTCAAGTAAACTATGAGGCATTCATTTTTTCATTTATTCAGCATGTGGTAAATATTGTTCTGGGCCCTGGGAGGACGGCAACAAACAAGGCTTGGTGTTTACCCTCAAGATGACTTGTGGGATCGATGTTAAAATAAGCAGAAATTCATGGTAATAAGTGTTAGGTATATGGCAGAATTTTCTTTCTCCCACCCCTTTGCTTAGATGGGGACTCTAGGAATTAGGACAGGACAACTGGGCTCGTTGCAATGTCAAGTTAGGAGAGAGCATTTTGTAACTTATGGTTGGGAAGGTGCAAAAGTTATTTTAGGATTACAGAGTAAAATTATGTCTGACACTAGCCAAGGATGGGGCTGGGCATGAATGTCTAGTTCAGACTTAATGAGCAGGTACTGGCAAGAGATTGGCCCCCGTGCGAGTGGAAGATGCATCTAAAATGGTTTTTAGGTTCTTGAGAAGAACAAAAGAAATCAAGAGCCAGCTGAACTAGAGTGGTGGACCACCTTCCCTCTTCCCTCATCTCCTGGGACCCAAAGCTCCCGGCATCCTTCTTTCCAGCAGTAGAGGAAGGGAGGGAGGAAGGGAATAGCCGAGACCATAACACAGGGCAGGCCCTGAAGATTACAAGGGCAGGAGAGGCTTGGGATTTGCTGCTGCTGGAGGAAAAGAACTGGAACTCGAGCATGAAATCATCAGGGACTTCTGGAGCACAATAACTGGGAGGAGGGATGGCAGAAATTTTGGGTAATTCAGCCTAGCTGGACTCGGTTTTACTTGTAATGATGGTTGTATTCTCAGAGAGCACTGGGAGATCAAAAGAAGGTTTCTAACCCTGATTAGGGTTGGAGGGTTTAGGGAAGGTATGATAGTTTTATGTGTCGACTTGACTGGGCTACGAGGTGCCTATATTTGGCTAACCATTATTTCTGGGTGTGTCTGTGAGGGTGTGTGTAAGTGAGATTAGCATTTGAATTGGTGGACTCAGTCAAGCAAATGGGCCTCCCCAGTGTGGGTGGGCGTCGTCAAATCTGTTGAGGGTCTGAATAGAACAAAAGGTGGAGGAAGAGAGAATTCATTCTTTCTCTGCGGACTGCAATTATGTAGTTGGTTGTTTCTGGACTGTTTTGAAGATTCATGCATGTTGTTGCATGTAGCATTAATTTTTTTCCTTTTTTTTTTTTTTTTTGCTGAGTAGTATTCCATTGTATGGATATACCATAATATACTTATCCGTTCACCAGTCCATGGACATTTGGACTTTTTTCCAGTCGTTGACTATTATAGAGTGGCTATGAACATTTGCATATAAAACTTCGGTGGAAACGTGTTTATTTCTCTGGGTAAATGCCTATGAATAGAATTGCTAGATGGTATGTATGCCAAATGTTTTCGAAAATGACTGTGTCATTTTGCATTTCCGCCTGCAATGTATGAGTTCCAGTTACTTCATGTTCTTACCAGCACTAGGTATTGTCAGTCTTTTAAATTCTAGCCATTTCAGGGAAAGTAGAGTGGCATCTCATTGTGGTTTTGAAACAGGAGGGAAGGGGGCAGGGCACGACTGTTAAAAGAATGACACAGCCATTGATGATACGACATAAACTGGTTAGAACCAACAAGGTCCAAGATGGCAGAAGATTCGACTTCCAGTACATCTTGAGCCTCATTATATGCTCATTGTAATACATTAGCGTGCTAAATGATACACCCAACCAGTGCCGTGACCATTCTGAGACTAACCATAAATGGTCAAAAATTGGGCAGTGGCCCAATTCCTGGAAATCTCTGCCCCTTTTCCAAAATAATTGGAATAATCCTCCTGGTCATTAGCCTATGAAATTACCCAGCCTATATTTCAGGACCTCTCGCCTTCTGCGATGGCCCACACTCTCTGTCTATGGAGTGTGCTTCTCCCAGGGCCATTCTTGCCTTTTGAGATGGACCGCATTGTCTATGGAATGTGTATCTCTCTAAATAAACCCACTTCTTACCTATCACTTTGTCTCTCACGGAATTCTTTCTGCGATGAGACATGAAGAACCTGAGCTTCATTAAGTCCCGAGACCAAGTGTGTGATCTCAATTAAAAGGCAGTGGGTTCAAGTCCCATCTGAGTTGTGCGGTTTCAGCTTTAAGTTGCATTTCTCTAATGACTAAAGATATTGAGAAACTTTTTAGGTGCTTGTTTGCCATCCATATATTTTCTTCGGCGAAATATTTGTTTACATCTTTTACTCATTTTACAAATTAAGTTATTTGTATTCTTATCACTGAGTTTTAAAAAAAATAAGTCCTGGATACAAGTGCATCATCAGATACATATTTTGCAAATATTTTCTCCCGTTTTGTGGTTTTCGTTTTCCTTTTCTTAATAGTTTATTTTAAAGATCAAAAGTTTTCAATTTGATGAAGTTCAATTTATCTTTTTCTTTTTTTTCTAGTCTGTAACCTTGGATATTATTAGGGCTCACCTCCTTTGTTCCCTTTCTCTCACAGACCACAGTCCTGTGCTATCTGCTGTCCAATGTCTGAATACTGTTGTTTCATGTATTTTGTCTGATTTTCAGTTATTTACAGAGGGAAGACATTTCCCATGGCAGTTCATCCTTCCTTGGTGGAAGATGAAGTCCTAGACTTTTAACAACAACAAAAAACAATTGGTGCAGGAGAACATCCCTCATAAAAGGGGCAAGTAATACTGGTTAGGTAAAATTTCCTCTAGAATTCTCCACTCGTTTCCCACCCCACGACACCTCTACACTTATGTCAGTCTTTTTGGTAGAGGTAACTACTATTACGAAGGGTGTGTGTGTGTGTGTGTGTGTTTCTGAACTCATTCTATAAATTTAAAAACTTATGTGTATATATAAGGGAATATATGTTTTTATGGGATTTAAAATTTTTGCATAAATGGAATTTTTACAACTTGTTATTTTCACTTAGTGTACGTACATCTTGGATATATCCATATGAGTTCCAATAGATCTACCTTATTCTTTTAAACTGCTACATAGTATATTCATATGGATATATTACAATTTATTTAAGCTTCTCCCCTTTAGACTTTTTACCTCTCTGACTTCTATAGATAGTTATGGGCTACTGAAGACTTTACCTTAATTTAAAAAAATTGTCATACATTCAAAAGATTGATTAAAAATGTAAATTTAAATAATAATAATAAAACAACAATAATAATATTAAAGCAAACACTTTAACTCTTCACCTAGGTTATGAAATAGAACATAGCTGGTTTTCTAGAAATTTCATTTGTGATCCTTTCTAACATAACCCCCTCTACCCCTTAAACGTAACTACTATTTTATTGTGATAGTTATTTCCTTTGCACACTTTTTGGTGTTACCCCTAATATATGCATCATAAAATTGCATTGCATTTCCTTTTCTTCTTGAACTTAACAAAAAAGGAATCATGCTGTAAATATTCTTTTGTCACTTGCTTCTTTCCCTCAGTTATGTTTGTGAAATTCACTGACACAGGATATTGATGTTTACCCAGTTTGCTTGTGGTGTATTGTTCCACTGTATGAATATACCACAATTTATTTTTTCCATTCTACTGTTGATGTACATTTGGGTTGTGTCCAGTTTTAGGCAATGAACAATTGGTACAAATCCTCTGAGGCAAGAGTTTCTCCAGTATACATATCTAGAATTGCTTGGTTATAACAAATTCACATTTTCAGCTCTTCTAAGTACTGCCAATGTTTTTCCAAAATAGTTGTACAAATATATACCTCCACCAGCAGTGTATGAAATTTGACATTGCATCCACATCCTCAGCAACACTTGGTATTGTCCAATTTATAATTTTTTCAAACTTGGTGCAAGTATTTTAGCTCATTGTGCTTTTAATCTGCATTTCTTTGATTACTAGGGAAGTTGAGCACATTTTCATAAGTTGTTGACTATTCAGATTTCTTCTTTTGAAGTTCAATAATTTTTCTTTTCATTTTTTTTTCTTTTTCCCTCCCTCCCTCTCTCTTTCTTTTCTTTTTTCCCTCCTTCCTTTCTTCCCTCCTTTCTTTTCTTTTCTTTTCCTTCCTTCCTTCCTTCCTTCCTCCCTCCCTCCCTCCCTCCCTCCCTCTCTCTCTTTCTTTCTTTCTTTCATTTGCAGAAATTTTTCTATAGTCTGGATCGCACTCCTCTTGGTTACATGAATTACAACATTTTCTCCCAGCTGGGGCTTAACTTCTTGCTATCTTTATGGTGTCTTTTGATAGTTGAAGTACTTAATTTTAGTATAGTCAAATTTATCCATCTTTTTCATTATGGGGTTTGCTATTTGTGTGCTGTTTAAAAAGTCCTTCTGTACACCAAGAAAATATTACCTTCTAAAATATTATTCCTTTGCTTTCACATATAGCTGTTTAGCATTAAAACCCAGAATTGATTTTTATATAATTATAGGTAAAGGTAAATTTTATTTTATTTTCCAAATGAATTCCCAGTTGTTCCCACACAAGTTTTTGAAATTTCATCCTGTTACTGTTGATGTGTAATGCTAACTCAATTCTATATCAGTTGTTCAGATGGGTATTGTTCAATTTCTGGATTCTCTATTTTGTTTGATTAATTTGTTTTTCCATCTCTGAGCCTATAGCATGCTTTTTAATCATTGTAGCTTTATGATAAGTTTTAGTAATTAGTAGGACAAGGTTCCCAGTTTTCTTCTTCTTCATGAATATCTTGATCAAGAATAGCCAATACTTGATACTTCTACATGAATGTCAGAATCAGCTTTCAAGTTTCAAAACACACTCAAACACACATACACATACACATCCTCACCTCCCCACCACATTTCCCCTCCCTCCCTCCCTCTCGCACACACAAACCTTTGGGAATTTTTCTATTGAATCTATAGATCAATTTGGGAAGAATGAACATCTCTATGACATTGAGTCTTCCAGTCTTTGAATATACTCTATCTTCCTATATTTATATTAATAATCCCTTTTAAAGTAATTTTATTATTTTCTCCAGGGAGATCTTTTATTCTTATCCATATGTTTTATAAATGGTATTTAAAAATTTTTATATTCTAAGTAATCATTTCTGGTATATGAAAATACAAAAGTTTTTATATGTTAATTTTGTTTCAAACAACCTTGATAAACTGACTTCTAATTATGTATCTGAATGACGGCTTTATTTCTTTTCTTCTAACCTTTATGTTTTTTATTTCTTTACTGTACTGTCTAGGACTTCCAGTACATTATTGAATAAAATTTGTGAGGGTGGATATCTTTGTCTTATTTTAAATAACAAAGGGAATAAATTCGACATTTCATTCTTGAGTGTGGTATTTTATATATGTGTGTTTTTAAAAATTATTATTTTAAAAAATTAGTTAAGAAAATTTCCCCTCTTCTTATTTTATTTTATTTTTTTAAAAGATTTATTTTATTGAAGTATAGTTGATTTACAATGTTGTGTTAGTTTCTGCTGTACAGCAAAGTGATCCATATATATATATATATATATATATATATATATATATATATATATATATATATATATATATTCTTTTTCATATTCTTGTCCATTATGGCCTCTTTTTCTATTTTAGTAAGAGTTTTTATGTTACATCATTAAAGGGTTTCTAACTTTATCAAATGCTTCTTTTGCAATTATTGAGATAATTAAATTATTTTTCTCCTTTAATCTCAAAGTGGTGGGTTACATTAATTCATTTTTCTAATGTTAAATCACTTGTATTGGGGGATTAAACCCAATTCAGTCATGATTTATTATCTTTTTTATACATTTAAAATTTTGTTTTCCAATATTTTGTTTAGCAATGTCTGTAAAGTCCTTTCCTTGAATGTTTTTTTCAGATTTTGATATCAAAGTTATGTTAGACTTCTGGTTTCTATTCAGGGATGTAGAAAAATTTATAAAGCATATGAAAAGGCAATGAAAAACCACACACCTCCAAAAGACAAAGCAATCATCAGATCCAGACTCAAATATGACACAGATATTGGAATTACCAGACAGAGGTTTAAAATAAGTATCAATAATATTTAAAAGGCTCTAATAGAAAAGGCAGACAGCATGCAAGATCAAATGGATAATTTCATCAGGGAGAAGGAAACTATAAAAAAGTCAAATGGAAACACTAGAAATGTAAAACACAATAACAGAAATGAAAAATGCATTTGTCAGGCTCATCAGTAGATTTGACACAGCTGAGGAAAGAATTAGTGACCTTAAAACTAGGTCTATGGAAAGTACCCAGATTGAAACACAGAGAAAAAAATGAAAATAAAACAGAGCAGACTATCCAAGAATTCTGGGACTATATCAAACACTGTAACATATGTATAATTTGAATCCTAGGGGAGAGGGAAAAGGGGGTGGGGAGAGAGAGAGAGAGAGAGAAAGAAAGAAAGAAAGAAAGAAGAAGGGGAAGGAGAAGGAGAAGAAAAAAGAGAAGGAGAGGGGGAGGAGGAGGAGGAGAGGGAATATTTGAAGAGATAAAGATTATGTTAGCTTCAAAGACTGAGTTAGGTACTATTATGGACTAAACTGTGTCCTGCCTCCCCACAAATTCACATATTGAAGCTCCAACTCCCAGTACTTTAGAAAATGACTGTATTTGAGAGAGGGCCTTTAAAGAAGTAATTAAGTTAAAATGAGACTGTTAGAGTAGACCCTAATCCAATCTGACTGTTGTCCTTATAAGAGGAGATTAGGGCCTACAAAGAGAGACACAGGGCTGCATGCATGCACTGAGGGACAACTATCTGAAAATGTAGCAAGAGACCAAAGAGAGAGGCTGCAAGAGAAAACAACCCTGCTAGCAACTTGATTTTGGACCCCTCACTTCAGTGAGAACTGTGAGAAAATAAATTTCTGTTGTTTAAGCCACAAAATCTGTGGTATTTTGTTATGTCAGCCTTAGGAAGCTAATACAGGGAGTGTTCTGGAGGGTCTTAATTTTTCCAAATATGTTTATTGACCCTAAATCCCTTTTCATTCTCCCTATTTGGAGTGCCATCTTCTTGATTATTCTTGTTACATGAGGGAATGTCTATGAACCCTGATTTATAATAGCTAACCTGTACCTCTTGAATTGCAGAGCTTAGAACTATTCCATTGCTGTTCTATAGGACATAGGTTGCAAGTTCAAATGTTTCCATGTTCTGGTCAGTGAATATGCATGACTGAAGCAGGCAGATAAGATAAAATGCTTGCTGTCCTCTTGGTATATCTTCCCAGTTTTGATAGAAGAATAAATACAGAGAAATAATTCTTTACTACAAGAAGAACAACAGCAGAAGCATGGTGATGAATGGCAACTGTACTGGGCCTCATTGTCAGGGAAGCAATATGGAATGGTGGTGACTGTGGCAACCTGGATTGTTCACGCCTACTTGACTAAAGGGAGCAGTTACTATTAGCCTAGCTGATTGTTGCCATGCTGAATTATAAGCCCTGGTGTAACAGATCTAGTTTTTCAAGAGAAGTCTGAAATCAGAGTATACATGTGAATTTTCTCATTTAGAATATGTTGACAACCAATTCATTTCTTAAAAAAGAACTGTAGAGGCAAGGAAACCTAGGTGGACATATATGGCACGTCAATTGTGTGTTTGCAAATTTTGTTGTAAACAGAGTTATTATTCTTATGGAGAGCTTTTGTAATTGCTTCATGTAATTAGAGCACCACCCCAAAGGTCAAGTCTTAACTAATTTAACAGGAAATTGACTGACAAATTATTAATCATATGGTATTTATTGTTTGAATTAAAAATGCTTATATTGTCTCCTTCACACTTTCTGTATGCATTGTTAAAATTTATTTCAATTAGTAGATTATATGGTTCAGAAAGTTGAATCTCAGTTTCTTTTCTAGAAAAAAAACCGTGCAAATTATTAAGAGTAATAGGTTTGGGGGGGAATAATATGCCCAATTTGGGCATCAATAGGTGGGAACAACCTTACTTTCATTTAGGTAAGAAAAACTTCAGTTTCCTTTAATCAACATAGCAAGAGAGGTTGTCATTTGCTAAGTGTGAAATGGCAACGTGACAGGGCCTTGCGGGACAAATATCAAAGCTAACATATGGGTTATATTTGCATGTTATCTTTCATCATTTTCCTAAGAAACTGTAACTAATTTTCAACTGCATGTTGAATCCTGGCTGTGGATGTAAGAGCAAGACTTCAACAAGTTTGTTAAGTGCTTCTTTCATTTTTGCTCCAGATTTGGAGAACTGCTTACAGAAGGTATGAGATCATTTGAAGTCTCAATCCCTTTCTGAGAATGTCTTGATTAATAATCACAAAGGATCTAGTACATTGAGAATAGGAAGTAACTCATTCTTAGTTCTATTTTATCAGGTGTGTGTGTGTGTGTAGGAGAGAAGGAAGACTGGGATGTAGTATTTAATCTATTTTTATATTTAAAGTCGGTTTATTGTAGACAGCATATAGTTGGATCTTGTTTTATTTTTAATCCTCTCTGATAATCTCTGTCTTTTAATGGATGTATTTAGGCCATTCACATTTACAGTGACTATTGATATATCTGGATTAATATCTACCATATTCATAACTTTTCCCCTTCATTACACCTTTTCTTTTTCTTGTTTCTTTTTCTGTCTTGCTTGTCTGGCTTCTCTGTTTTTAATTGAACATTTTATATGATTTCCTTTTATTTCATCTCTTTGCATAGCAAGTATATTTCTTTAAAATAATTTTATGATTGCTCTGGATTTTGCAATGTTCATTTTAAACTAAGCTAAGTCCACTTTCAAATAACACTATCCCACTTTATGTGTAGTGCAAGCATTTAATAACAGAATGTTGCCAATTTCTGGAATGTAGCATTAATTAATTCATTCATTCAACAAATGACTGTACAGCACATTCTACGTGACGTAGTGTGCTAGTTTCTGAGGACACATTGGTGAGTAACACTGCCACAGACTGCCCTCATGGGACTTATTCAGTGGGGAGACTGATGAATGAAATGATCACAAGGATAATAGGTTTCATATGCTTAGTTTTATGAAGACCTAATAAATGGGTCTGTAGGCTATTCTGAGGGTGTGAGGGTAACTCTAGAATTTCCTCTTTTGGGGAACTTCTAATTTCATTGGGCACGTGTCTCTGTACACTGGCCTTCCTAAAGATGACAGAAAAAAAACTAGACATATACCTGGTCAAGGATTCTGAGAATCTTCATTTCTTCTTGAGGGATATGGGGAAGTGCAATCTGTCTTTTCTTCTGACAGCTTTATTTCCACTGCTCCTCCTTTCCATTTAGATAAAAGCCAATTACTCTGGAACCCCTCTTCTTTTTTCTCTTCCACTTTCCCCTCAAGTCTGTAACAATAAGTAGTGGGAGGAGGGTGGTAGGGAAAGGCTTCCCTAATGGGAGTTGGACATGCCATTTTAGGTGGTTCCTTCTTCCTTCAACTAAAATCTACTTCACACTTGTTTTAAAGAATTTCCAGGATTTCTATAGAGCATTTCCAACTTGGTAGCATGATAGAATAATCAGTTTAACCCAACTACAGGGACAGTACTACTGTATAATTGTTTTGTGTTAAAGTCACAAAAAGATCTTGAGAAGTAGCACATATCAATGTTCATAGTCACCTAGGAGTGGAAAAAATGCCATCTTTATTTATCTATATCTCACTTTATTCTGACTTTGAGCTTCTTTCTTGCCTAATGCAGAAAACTTAATCTCTTCACTGTAGGTCCTTGTCAAATTTAGGATTCTCTCTCCTTTATCCCCTTCTTTCCCCAAGTATTGGTGCTACACTGGATGGGAGCACCTGACATACTACTGTTGGCAGAGAAAGTGTGTTTGTTTTTTAATCTCCATCTGTCTGTTTCTATTCTGGCATCTTTGAGACGCCACTTGTCTCTTCTGACCCTTGAGCATGTCTTCCATACACTCTGGCATATATCCAGCCCAAGATGGTTCCGTCTTGAATTCTGTTGTTGGCTCTCTGCCTCACCGCACCCATGGAAGAGGTCTCACTTTGGTTTCCATCATCATGTCTGTGTGCATCCTCTGGACTGAGAGACAGAGCACCGAGGTAAGGAGAGTACGAGGGAACTAAAAACATAACAACATATACCTCACAGTATTATGACCAGGGTAACTTCTTGCTTAACCCTAGTGGCCAATAGAGTTTTTTGAAAAGGGCTTTGGCTTTATGGCTTAGGCTGATCTGTGTTCAAATAGCATTTTGTTTGTTAGTTTTACCTTGGTGAGTTATTTATATCCTTGGGCATTATTTTTCCATCTATAAAATGGGTATAATTATGCATGCTTCAGTGAATGGTTATAAGTTTAAATGGAATTTTATTGATAAAATATCAGTATACTTCTTGGCCCACAGTAAACTTGAGTTCAGCTTCTACTCTGTAACAATTATCTGTATAATCTCAATCAGGTTGTTTCTTCTCTCTGGTTTTCTCCTCCCTGGAATTTCTTCCTTGGTAAAGTCAAGTCCAGGGTAGAGGAAGGGTGGGTGTGATGAAAAAGAGAAAGGAGTTAAGCCAAGTGACATTTGAGATTCTTTCCATTTCTGAAGTTCTATGATTTTGAGCGAGGTCACTAGGAGTCAAGGGCATCTGGTTTGTTAAGAGGAGTGGAACTCAGAGCCAAGCTTGCTGTGCACAGGCATGTGGCTCCCTGGCCCTGGGGATTTCAGTAAAGGCCTTGGTGATGGTCTGGAGCTATAGAGTTCCCCCAGCGCTACCTGTTCACTCACAACCTTGGACAGGGAAACGGTGACTCGGCAAATGGAAAAATCAAAGATGCCATTTTTTCAGGAACTCCCAGCCAATCTCTCCCCTCATTTCCTCCTTCAAACAGACCTTTGGGAAGCAATGGGCATCCAGGCTTTATTACCATTCAGCTGCCACTTGTTGCTAACTTTCCACAAGTCTACTCTGTGTCGCTTGGGTTCAACTTATATCAACGTTTCCTAAGAAACTAATTCAACCCAGTCACCGAGCTGAGCCAGGAGACTTGCTTGGCAATGGTTAGCCTTAGGCAGGTGGAATAGAGCCAGGCAGAGCTTGTGAGAAATTTGTTCCTGAAGCTTGCTGGTTCTGTGGCCTTGGGGATGCTTCTTAACCTCCCTGATACTGTTTCCTCATTTGTAAATGGAGATATATCAAGTACCATGAAAGTACAATACGCAGAGTGCTGTGGCAAGGATCAAGTGAGATAATGGCGGGGGACATGGTAAACACTCAATGCATGGTATGCTTCTTCTTAAGGATAAGGTTGCCATGGTGATGGTTGCAGCATCCTGAGTTGTAGCTGGGCTCTGGAGCCAGGGCCAGTCTCAGGGATCCTGCCCTCCTCACTGCAGTACTGAGGCTTGTTTACTCCTAGACTTTCCTACTAGGCCGTCCCTGTGCCTTCCTTCCTCCCAAATCACAAGGTCTGGGAGAGCCTCCTCAGTTATATGGGTCATTTGCAGTCATCAAGATGATCCTATTCTTGAAAAAAAAAGCATACTATTATTTTTAATTTATTTTTTTATTGAAGTATAGTTGAATTACAGTGTTGTGTTATTACTGTTGTACATCAAAGTGACTCAGTTATACATATATTCTTTTTCATATTCTTTTCCATTATGGTTTATCACAGGGTATTGAATATAGTTCCCTGTGCTATACAGTAGGACCTTGTTGTTTATCCATTCTGTATATACTAGTTTGCATCTGCTAATCCCAAACTCCCAGTCCAACCCTCTCCCATCCTCCTCCCCCTTGGCAACCATCAGACTATTTTCTATGTCCCTGCTGAAAAAGAAGCATACTTTAAAATTGTCTGGGTGTCTATTGAATAGGTCAATATTTTCTTCACCAGGGATTTTTTTTTTTTTTTGTAACATCTTTATTGGAGTATAATTGCTTTACAATGGTGTGTTAGTTTCTGCTTTATAACAAAGTGAATCAGTTATACATATACATATATCCCCATATCCCCTCCCTCTTGCGTCTCCCTCCCATCCTCCCTATCCCACCCCTCTGGGTGGTCACAAAGCACTGAGCTGATCTCCCTGTGCTATGTGGCTGCTTCCCACTAGCTATCTATTTTACGTTTGGTAGTGTATATATGTCCATGCCACTCTCTCACTTTGTCCCAGCTTACCCTTCCCCCTCCCCGTGTCCTCAAGTCCATTCTCTAGTAGGTCTGCGTCTTTATTCCCATCTTGCCCCTAGGTTCTTCATGACCATTTTTTTGGTTTTTTTTTTTTGGATTCCATATATATGTGTTAGCATATGGTATTTGTTTTTCTCTTTCTGACTCACTGCACTCTGTATGACAGACTCTAGGTCCATCCACCTCACTACAAATAACTCAATTTTGTTTCTTTTTATGGCTGAGTAATATTCCATTGTATATATGTGCCACATCTTCTTTATGCATTCATCTTTCACCAGGGATTTTTAACCTTGTTTCCAAGGGCCACTAAGAACTTTAGGCTATCTAAGTCCATGAAGTGATTAGCAAAAATTTGATATGAAAGAGCACTTTTCTGAAGAGAGGTCAATGTTCTTCACAGGTTCTCAAAGGTAGCAGTGTCCCAGAAAAGGCTGAGGGTCTTTGTCCTTGAGGACATATCTGGTTTCCCTTATGATAAAAGTGAATACAGTCCATTAAAAATCACCCCTGTGGGGAGAACAGAACTCTAAGTAGATTGTGCTGTTTAGGTTCAGAGGCAGGAGGAAGACTGTTGAATAGCCGAAGTGTGTGTGGTTGGCCTGTCTTGTCCTCTAGGGTTACCGGACAGTCATTCTTTCACTCAGGAACAGTTGAGGTCTACCATGTTTCGAATGCAATTTATTCTGTGGTGACCACCTAGGAGGGCATGGACAGGGCAGGAAAAGAGGTAATTATTTCATGGACTTTAGAGCTGCAGGGAGCTTGGAAGTCACCTAGTCTAATACTCTCAAATGACACAGAGGAGGCTTGAAGGGGTAAAGGGACTTACCCAGTGAGTCAATGGGAAGCTAGGGCTGGGATCTGACTCTCCTGAACTCCCCTGCCACCTTCCCTTCCTGAGCAAGTCCTTGTAATTATTAGCTCCTGTTTTCACACAGATCATAAGTGGTTGGATATTTGGGAGAATGTATAGAAGCTTTGAAGAAAACATAGGAAAACTGTAGAGATTCTGTGATAGCAGGTTGCTGGAACCTTGGTTTTAATCATTATAACTGAAACTACTGGAATTTAGAATTATGTTTTTTCCCCCATGATTAGACTTCCTAACCTGGTTTAGACAGTTAACGACTCAGACTTAAAAAACTCCCATTGTTTCTAACTATAAAAGCAATTTGGGTATATATAATAACTGGGAAATACAAAAAAAAAAAAAGATGAAAGAAAAAAAATCACCCATAACCTCATAACGTTTCATATCTTGGAATATTAACTTCTGTTTTTGTCTTTATGTGTCTCTCTTCCTAGAGTTCTCTCTCTCCTGTAGATTTGAGATCATATTGTATGTCAATTGCCTCGTATCCTGCTTTTTTATCACTACATGTCTTCCATGCCGTTTGAAAATCTTTACAAAGCATCACATTTAATGGTCACTGATATGCCACTGCATGGCTGTACCCTGATCCCAGATTAATTTAAACTTGACCTGCGGCTGGACATGCACGTCCATGGATATTCTAAATAGTGTGGTGATGAACATCTCCACGCATAAATCTTTATTCATACCTCTTATTACTTCCTTGGGGTAGATAACTGGAAGTTGAGCTACTCGGGCAAGGGGCATGACCTTTTCCAAACCTCTTGATACCTACTGTCAAATTCAGAGACATTTTTAATGTGAAGAAAAGGTCAACGGAAAAGGCTCTCCTCAAACTTCTTTCATGGGGACGATTTATTGAACTTGCTGACCCAAACCAGATCTTTTTTTTATAACTTTAACACATCCAAAAACCTGATAATTACTAAAAAGAATCCCATGTCTTTGCTAGATGTTCTATGAGGTCATTTCCTGTTTATTCAAAAAGTAATTATTGGACACTTCCTGTGTGCTGAATACTGAGGGTAGTTGAGGATAAACAGACAATGGGGGAAAATAATCCCCTAGATGATGATGTGTTTGATGCTAATTCTGAGTGGGAACTTTGGCTTCCAGGCATCAGCTACAGTATGAGTGAGGGTTCAGAGGCTGTTAGTATGAATTACTGTATTTATTTACACAGTTTAATTCTTTGAGTATTTTCACATTTTCTCTGATCTTCCCTCAATTTTGAAGAAGTTATATAACTCTTCTTCCTTTGACAAGATTTTCCCTGTTGAAGGACTGCTTGCTGGGTATAGTATGGAAATATTTAGTTTAGTAAGAGGTATTACTCAATCTCAGTCATGTCTCCATCTGCTTTTACCAAGAGCACAGAAGTTCTAGAAGGGAGAATGTTACACTACTGGGTATAATATTTCGGTCTCTTGCATTCACTTTGTTCCCTACAGTAAGTCAGGAAGCATCCAGTAAATAGTCCTTTCCTCCTCCTATGCACCCTACTGTCCTTTCCCCCATCCCCTCTCTTCCCATCTAACGGCACATCTATGACTTGGATGGAAAGGAGGAAATTATCCACATAAACATGACAGCTATAACAGTAGCGATAGAAAATATCTATAACATGATAGCTGGATGAACAACAAACTTTTCTTCTTTTGGATAACACCAGCCACAATATACATTTATTAAGGTTTATGTCTTCATACTGTTATTGTCTGAGACTAAGAATACCAGGGAAAAAACAAAGACCAGCCTGGACCATCATTTTCAGAAATGATTGAATCCACTTAGCATGGAAGCTCAGGGCGATGGTCCAGTGAGTGGTGTTCGGATGAAATCAACCTCCTTCCTTGAGGTTAGGCATCTAGCCCAGGCTGTAAAACCTAATGTCTGTCAGAGACAGGCACAAGCTATTATTTTTTATTATTATTATTTTTTAGTTTGCTTACCTAAGGAGAAAGAAAGCATGTGTCTTTGATTTCTCTCTCTGCGGATCCTTTTGCTAGAGTCCCAGTTTCACTGAATATTTAGCATGCTTTTGCTCTAAAAGCAGTAACTTGTTTGAATAAGGGCTAATTTTTCAACATGTAGACAAATATTTGAATAACTGGTGGAAATAATAAATTACCAGCATAAAGTGATTTCATTGCTCTTAAAAGCCAAAAAACACTCTTGGGAATTTCACGGAAATGACTCCATTTTCCTCTCACTCCCGTGGTAGCCATTTGATCTTACTCTGGGGTAGACCAGGGTGCAAGTTGATTTTTAATAAGTGAGTACCTGCATATTTTCTCTGGGAAAACAAGTGAAGGAGCGAATACTGGGGGAAAACAACCAAGCTCTAAAGACAATGATCATGTCCTTGATGCTCTGCCTGACTTTTCAGTTCTTGTCTTCAAATGAAACTTGCTTATAGGAATTCCTTGAAAGACTATGTTGTTCTTTCTGAGGAGTTTAATGAGTGCTCATTATATCGACCATTTGCACTTTCCTGTTTCTCAGATTCCAACAGCGTAATCCAATTATGGATTGTGGGTCTGGTTGGAGAATAATCTGACTAGGGAATTTAGATTTTGAGCCACATCGGGTTTTGGGAGAGACAACTATTGCTGGATCCAGGATGGTGTTCAGAATGGGACCTCTAGGGATCCGATTTCATCTTGATCTAGCCCACACCACCTTCAGAATCACTATCACCAGGAAAATGATTTAACCATTCTTTGCTTAAGCTCTCTGGGTCTCCTTGGCTTCATAGGGTAACAGAGGGGATTAAATAAGATAATGCATGTGAAGTGCTTGGCATCTAGCAATGTCTTAATATGTGTTAACCAATACTATCACATTGAAGAAACAAAAATGATAATTTTCTTGTTTCAGGATTGGTAGAATAGCACTCATAGACAGAAGCAATACATTTGTAATCCAGGTGTGGCTTCTTCTCTAACCTCACACACGTGCAAACCACTCCTTACACACATTACTGAGTTTTCTTTCTCTGATGCATGGAACTTTTCACCATGATGCCTCTAGAGTAGGTTAAGAAGTTTATATTCCCTTTTAAGATGTTTTCCTTTTATCTGTCCAGTGATAATCGTTTCCTGTACTCTATCTGTGACATCATATTCAAAATATGTTAGTGCCTAGTTTTTCTGGCTTCAAGCCAACATAGCTGGCCTGTAGTTTCTGAAATCAAAACACGGATTTTACAGCAGCATACTGAAAGTTGGACATGAGTTGTGTTAAATACAGTAAACAAAACTGGGCATCCTAAAACACACACCATCCCTCCAAAGACCTTCCTGTACTCAGGATGAAGCCCAAGTTCTCTTGCACTTTCTAGCATTGATCCTTTTTTGAGTGGCACTTAAACCTACCTTTCCAAACCTATCACATTTTTTCACCTGGGGTCTCTGGACCTTACCTACTATTGGACTTCATGGGTCCTTCCCAATGCCTGTATTTAAATGTAAACTTTTGCCAGTTTGGGTTTTTTTTTTTTGGAAGACTGTCTTTGGATTTCATCAGATTCCCAAAGTGGTCTTTGACCTAAAAAAGGTTCAAAATCTTTGTTTTACTGGAACCTTCTCTTTAGTTTTCCCATACTGGCTGCCCACTGTGGCCTGCAGAAACATGCTGGTCTCTTCTTCAATAAATGGTGCTGGGAAAACTGGACAGCTACATGTAAAAGAATGAAATTATAACACTTCCTAACACCATACACAAAAATAAACTCAAAATGGATTAAAGACCTAAATGTAAGGCCAGACACTATAAAAACTCTTAGAGGAAAACATAGGAAGAAACCTCTTTGACATAAATCACAGCAAGATCCTTTTTGACCCACCTCCTAGAGAAATGGAAATAAAAACAAAAATAAACAAATGGGAATGAAACGTAAAAGCTTTTGCACAACAAAGGAAACCATAAACAAGATGAAAGGACAACCCTCAGAATGGGAGAAAATATTTGCAAACGAAGCAACTGACAAAGGATTAATCCCCCAAATATACAAGCAGCTCATGCAGCTCAATATCCAAAAAAAAAAAAAAAACCCCGATCCAAAAATGGGCAGAACATCTAAATAGAAATTTCTGCAAAGAAGATATACAGATTGCCAAAAAACACATGAAAGGATGCTCCACATCACTAATCATTAGAGAAATGCAAATCAAAACTACAATGAGGTATCACCTTACGCTGGTCAGAATGGCCATCATCAAAAAAATCTACAAACAATAAATGCTGGAGAGGGTGTGGAGAAAAGGGAACCCTCTTGCACTGTTGGCGGGAATGTAAATTGATACAGCCACTATGGAGAACAGTAGGGAGGTTCCTTTAAAAATAGAACTACCATATGACCCAGCAATCCCACTACTGGGCCTATACCCTGAGAAAACCATAATTCAAAAAGAGACATGTACAACAATGGTCATTGCAGCACTATTTACAGTAGCCAGGACATGGAAGCAACCTAAGTGTCCATCAACAGATGAATGGATAAAGAAAATGTGGCACATATATACAATGGAATATTACACAGCCATAAAAAGAAACGAAATTGAGTTATTTGTAGCGAGGTGGATGGACCTAGAGTCTGTCATACAGAGTGAAGTAAGTCAGAGACAGAAAAACAAATACTGTATGCTAACACATATATATGGAATCTAAGAAAAAAAAATGGTTGTGATGAACCTAGGGGCAGGACAGGAATAAAGACGCAGACCTACTAGAGAATGGACTTGAGGACACGGGGAGGGGGAAGGGTAAGCTAGGACGAAGTGAGAGAGTGGCATGGACATATATACACTACCAAATGTGAAATAGATAGCTAGTGGGAAGCAGCCGCATAGCACAGGGAGATCAGCTCGGTGCTTTGTGACCACCTAGAGGGGTGAGATAGGGAGGGTGCGAGGGAGAGGATATGGGGATATATGTATACATATAGCTGATTCACTTTGTTATACAGCAGAAACTAACACAACATAGTAAAGCAATTATACTCCAATAAAGATGTTACAAAGAAAAATAAAGAGAAACATGCTGGTCTCTACCCCCGGGATCTTTTCTCACAATATTTAACATTTCCTGCTTCCTGAAATGCCCTTCCCTCCTGCTACATCAGTGTTTTACACCATATATTGCTCTGTTACCACCTCCAAAACTTGTGGTTTGTTCTCAGATCACCTGAATAATGATCTCGCTAATATTTCCCTTCAAATCAACTATCTTATTTACTTAAATATATTTTAAAAGGGAACTAGTGGATGGATAATAAAAAGAGAGGAGTGTGAAAGTTGGAGAAGACCATGGCCTCAGAGAAAAATATTTCCATCACAGCAGAAATATAAGCCAGAGACTGGTGATATCAGAGCAGGGGAGAGAGAATTGGGTCTCGGGGGGCAATCCCCCTCCAGGGGCTGAGAACAAGAGCCATCTGGAAAGCAATGGAAATCGGGAATGGGCAGCCAGAAATGGAGATTCTGGCTGCCCTGTGGGAAAGGAGATAGTATGTGGGAGAGCAAATGGGCACCGGGTGAGAGTGGGAAGGAGTGAGAGCTGGGGTATAGAGGTTCTGAGACGGATGCTGGGTTTGGGGTGAAAAATGGTGCAAAGTGTGAGGCTGTACATGAGAAAAAGGCACTTTGGAAACAGAAAAAAGATGGAAGCAGAAGAGGGGTAAATGGGGGATGAGTGAGAGTTCAGCTTATGGGGGCTGCATTTTCTAGAAGAGGGTGTGGAGAGGGAAGGCAGGATGTCCCAAAAGGGGGGCTTGAGGGGCTGGCGGAGAGACCCCGAGATGGGCAGAGGCAGTGTGTGTGTGTGTCTCATGGAGAGGGGGGTGTGAAGAGTGATAAACGGAGACCATTTTCTTAATTTGGCAAACAACTACCTTAATGGTCTGTTCTTAAGTCTGGCACAGAAATCTGAAATGCCAATCCCAACACTGGCAGAGAGAGATGAACAGTCTACAAGCAGTGCTTGAAAGTGCCACTGAGTGGGTCAGATAGTGAAGAGGTACTCAAGCTGCTCTGGCAGTCTCTAGTAGGTTAGGGCCATGGTTCTCAAACCACTGGGGGCATAGGAATCCCTGGGAGGTCTTGCTACAACCAAGATTCTCAGTCAGCAGGTCTGTGGTGAGGCCCAGAAATTTGCATTTCTCACAAGACCCCCAAGTGATGTTAATGCTGCCGGTTGGGGACCACAGTTTGAGAACCACTTGGCCAGCAAAACCGTTCCATGCCTTTTAGAGATTGATTCAAGTGCTCTTAAGTTTCTTTTGAGCCATAAATCCCTGGGAGAGAAAATGAAGTAAGTGTACATGCTCTTTTAACTCTGAACGTACAGACGAATATAAAACGTTTGAAATGTGTCATGGAAACATTTCAAATTGCGATTGATTCTTATCAATGTAATAGTTCCATAAAGAAAAGAGTCATGTTTTCAGGCCCTGCCTCTTGGTTTCCTGCTTTAATGTGGATTCTTAGCTTTGCTTTCCTGTGATAAGCCATCCTTTCAGATTTAGTCGATGGCGGCCCCCTATGGCACGGGGGAAGGGGAGAGCCAGGAAGATTTTCTTTCGCTCGCTGTCTTGGAAAGGCGGGGTGGCCAATGGTGAAGGAGGAGTTTTTGCTGTTTCAGAGCCAGGATGCTTTTCTGACCTGGTGACCCTACCATGGGGTATCTTCCCTCTGCAGCCTCCAGCCTCAAGGCTCTCTGCCCACCATTGCAGCTCCTTTTCCCTGGTTTAGGTCTGAATTTAGAGCGGTGGGAGGACACTTTTGGGAAGGGGAGGGCACATTTCCAGTGCTCAAAAAGAACAGCTTTAGCTGCGTCAGAAACCGCTACATCTCCTTGAGCTTTTCTCATGATAAATCCACATGAGACACCCACCGTGATAGATGCTGGCAGGGTAAACAAAAAGCTTTTAAATATTAGCATCAGTTTCACATTTTTCCTTGTTCAGATGGGACAGAGTTGTCCTTGCTCTTGATAAAGGATTCCAGGAATTGAGGCAGTGATTAAGAGAGCTGTGTAATCATGAGAAGGGAAACAGTCCAATCAGTAACTAATAAAAACAAACAACAGGAAGGATGATGGATACTGACTTCTTAGCACGCCTAGTTTTCAGCCATCAGCAACAACTTGGGGATGTTGGTTGCTGTAGCTGCCCATATTTGATGTTTTTCTCTGTAGAAACGGTAAAAAAGAGATGAATAGGGCAAATCAGAATCAGAGACTGAGTTCTCAGGTAAGCTACTGGATGCCCAGTTACATTTGAATTTCAGGTTGACAGTGAATAATTTGCTGTATGGGACATACCCACTTCTGAACTTCAAATTTAGCTGGAGATCTTGTATTTTTGTTGGCTGAATCTGGCAACTCTACTCAAGGGAAACTTTTCTGTTTGGGGAGCAGCCTCAGTGTTACCGAGTTACCACTTGTCCTGCCATCCAGAATGTTGAAATTCTCTTTAAGTAGAAAGATGCAAATTCACAAGTGTTCTTTATGAGTTCATCTCAGTCTTAAGAATTTAAATTCACGATCTTAGAAAAGGAAAAAAATAAAATCAGGGCTGATATTGACAGAAAGCCAAAAGTGACTCTCTCTGCCCTTTCTAAGGCAGTCAGCTGATGTTGTCAGTTGGCCATAAACTGTAACAGTGAATAACAGATGGGCCATCTTTGCGTTATCTGTACCGTATTCAACACCTCTTTGAACAATAATTATAATCTGTTGGGAGGAAATATCAATTTAAAGGTCAAGTGCTTTCATAAAAAATGGTGATTATTCAGTATTTCCTACTTTGAACCAAAGCACACACCAGGATTCATTGTATCACTATCTTTTGTACAGCACATATATGCTGAAAAATGGATCGCTTAATTATATGATTATCTGTCTTCAGGGAGGCTATGTGAACATGAATGGGAGCTGTCAAGAGAGGTACATTGCTTTACTTGTGATTCTTAATCTATATCTGCAGTCATTACAGGTTAGAAGTTGACTTTTAAAACAAATATCTAAAATATAAATTATTTTTACAATGCAAAGTGGGCACTTAGGTGTAAAACAGCTCCATGAGCTGAAAAAACGGACATGTTGCGTGAGTGGAACTCCAGGCTAACATCATTTCTTTTTCCTTCCTCTGATCTTAAGTGAGGAGTCAGTCTAGAAGGAGGACAGGAGAAGACCCCACCTCCTAATTAACTCAGGGGAAAAGGTTGGAAAGGCCATGCAGTTAACCTTTCTAATTGCATCGCCAATTACAATAATAGAAAGGAAGACCGCTTAGCAGTGAATCGGAATTCTGGGAAAATCTCATGGAGATTCCAGGCACCATGGAAGCCAAAAGACTGGAGAAGTTGAGCATATGCCGCCAAACTCCATTAATCTCTTTGTGTGTTTTCCTTAGTCCTCCAGGGTTCATTTTGGAGAGGGGGTTCAGCGTATAGGAGAGAATGAAGATAGTAATGCTGGTGGAAGCTAAAACCAGCAGGGAAGCTGGGTTCAGTTGCAGCAGCACAGGAGGTAGACGGTTAAGGTCTTTCTTCTGAAGGTGCAACTAGGTGCAAGCAATTCCAAATGACACCCTTGGCAAACTATTCCAATGGCCTCCCAATCTTGGGGCTAGTTAGGCTTTAATTCTATTTTTTTTTGACAAGCAAATATGTAGTTGTAAGGGACAGAAAAAGAGGAGCAAAACCCTGAACAACTTTGTTGAGGTTACGTCTCCTGACCAAAGGATTCCAACCGAATGCTCAGTCCTGAAGGTCACTGCATCTGCTTCCAAGGGCACCTAATGACTTTAACCTCAGGGTCCGTATCAGTTCTTTTTTTTTTTTTTTTTTCTTCCTATGCATTTATTTTTTTAATTTATTATTATTTTTTAACATCTTTATTGGAGTGTAATTGTTAAATATACTCTTTAATTATAAAGAGTATAATTATACTCTTCATTGGAGTATAATTGCTTTACAATGGTGTGTGAATTTCTGCTTTATAACAAAGTGAACCAGTTATACATATACATATGTCCCCATATCTCTTCCCTCTTGCAACTCCCTCCCTCCCACCCTCCATATCCCACCCCTCTAGGTGGTCACAAAGCATAACACAGGGAAATCAGCTCTGTGCTCAGTATCAGTTCTTAATAGGTAACACCAGTTTCCATCCCGTTCTTGTTGATGGAATGAAAATAATATATGCCTGTGTTCCTCTATGTCAAATGAATCAATTCCCTATCTCCATGAACTTGTTTACGAATGCAACATTTTTGGAGAAGGAAAATTTGCCAAGAAGCAGAAAAGTCTCCTTACAGAGCGGAAACAATTTTTACGATCCAAGGATGAGCACCAAAGACACTAGAATAATTCATTCTACGAAGATTGCCAAGAAAACCTTGTTTTGAAATCCCCACGCCCGTGATGACGTCATGCTAGGTGAGGCATCCACCTTTGGAAACAATACATAGACGTTTGTTCTTGAACCCTGCCGCCTGGTTTCAAAGGGCTTTTTACTTTTTTGCCTCTCCTGGTTCTGAGTGGCTGCAACACATGGTAAATCTTTAACTTCAAGTGTCCTTGTGTGGTGACCAACTAAAATATTAGCAAAATAAATGTTTTATGGGAAAGTGTTGGCAGGAGCCCCAACAGAAACAGGTGGTATTGGGTTATTTCAATATAATGTAATGATACAGCCAGGTTTCCATCTGGACAGCATGTGGTTGGGTCTGTTCAGAGAGTATCAGAGAGAGTGAATATGCAATGGGGAGAGCCAGCCATGCACAAGTGTGCAGCTAGATGGCTACTTTACAAAATAATAGTCTGGGTTTCGGGTCCTCTGGGTTAAATATTTTTACTGTCAAAATCTGAATTTCTTCATAAAATATTAAAGGCGAAGCAAACCTCTGACATGCAATCCAGAGCCATGTAATTATAAGGCAGTTCCTGGAAACCAGAGAGCGTGCATTAAAGCGAGGCGTTTATTATCAAGGAGTTCATTACCCTTGGAAGTGAAGACATGTTTGAGAGAGAGCCTCAGAACAGAGAGGCTTTTTAGCAAGGCTTCCTAGGCTATGAAAATGAAGCTCAGCCTTGTTGGTAAGAATACAATGAGAAAATAAAGAGAGAATGGGATTAGTTGACTGTAAGGGCCTGATTGTGATCCAAAGCTAAAGAGATACATCCTTAATTTACCACCAGGGAAGAGTCTTTCTCCCTCTTCCATAAAATTTCTGCTTCAGGCATTTCAAAATACATGGAATTAGGAACATTTGGAACATTTGGTTTTGCACTCAGCTCTCCTCACTGTATGTTTATGCTAAGCTTGATAATAAACTCTTGGCTCAGTGACTCCCTCTATGTATCCCAGAGAGAGGCATCAAATTATGGCTATGGGCAGAGGTAGATACTCTTCAGAGGCAGAGAGACCTCACTCCATGGCTCTCTCAACTGGAGCCAGAGGAAGAAGATGGGAATATGCACAGAGGGAGTAAGCAATTTGGAAGTGGTTTGCAATCTCCTTGGTGCTGACTGGAGGACTCAGGAAGTCATGGGCACCATCTGCCAAAATGAAGGAGCCACTTGGACCCCAGGATACTTGGCCAGAAAGACCTGGCTTCTAGAGAATTCTTTGTAGGCGTTAATTGACAGTGCGGTAGACATTGAGACATTGAAAGCAAAGGCAATCGAAGGCTGATGGATAAAAGGGATGAAACAGGGAAGGCTCAGAAAGAAGAGATAATGAAGTCAAGCGCTTAATTATAATGCCTTCATGCCACTGGTACCCAGAGGGGAAATGCATTCAGGACGCTCTTGCCTGTTAGTCAGGGAGTGGGCTGTTCTACATTATCTGATGTATTTTTCTAGGTTAGCAGAGAGAGAGACAGAAGAGATGGTGTGATGAGAGGCCTGGAAGCCACGGAGTCTGATTCTTTTACTGTTCCTCTTGTGGGGCTGGACAGAGGCTAAGGAGAGAATGGAACCCTAGAGGATAAGACAAGTTATGTACTGTGGGCCCTAGGTTACCTGGGAAAGTGATGTTCTCCATCTGGAGCAGACCTGACATGATGCGATAAAGACATATCTCAGTTCTTCTTTCCAAAATGCGTTGGGACCCTCTTGTATGCACCATAGGACTTTGGCTCCCGTGGGGTTCTAGAAGGTGGTGGCAGGCATAGTCTTCCTTGTTGAGGAATTTATGATCTAATGGGGGAGAGTGCACACGCAGCGGGGAACTGGAATTTGAGCCACTCTAGGGCAGAGGCTCTACCTTCATTTTATGTTTCATCATATGGCATATAGTAGATGCTAAAATAAATGCTAAACTGAACTAGACTAGAAGACAGGTGATGGGGTTGGACAGGTATTTGTATGGCCTAGAAGTATCTTTTGACCTCTTTGGTGAGTCTCAATTTCTCATGTGTGGAATGAAGGATCAGATGATTGGACCAATCTCCCTTCCAGCTCTCAAATCCTAGGACCTTAACTCAGAGAATACATACAGAAGTGCCAATGATTATAGGTAACAACGCCTACCATTCATGAGTATCTTTATGTTAGGGGATTTAATCCTCACCACAACTCTGTGAGGTTAGAGCTTTATCTCCATCTTTTATAGATGGGCAAACTCATTCTCTTGTTCAAGTTCACACAGCAGGTGAGTGTTGGAATTGGGATTCTTCAAACTCAGCTATGTCTGACTCCAAATACTGAGTTCTTTCCACCATACATCAAGCTGCCTCCCACCGCCATGCTAAGGAAATATCAGAATGAATGTAATGATTTAAGAGAGGGGTGGGGAACTTCATTACCAAGATCTGATTTATGCCTCAGATTTAAGTGCTTGGCTCTTTAGTAGCCAGGTAGGGGTTTTTTAGTCTTTAGAAATCATCCGAGATCAAGACAGTTGACTGAATTAATTGCACAACCATTGAAAACTCTCTGAGTATCTTACCCTGGAGTTCTCTCCCCCACTTCCCTTTTCTCCTGGATTCCAAACTATCCAGCTCTCCAAGTATAATGACCTGAGTTGTTCCTTAAGGAAAAATAAATCCTTTAAGCCATGGAGGGAAGCGAGTGTTCTGCTCCGAGTTAGGGAGAAGAAGAGCTGGAGCAGAGCCTGTGTTTTGCAGGTGGGAAGGTGTTGACCTGTGGTTGGGAATCCCTCCTGCTCTGCTGTTGGCCTGTGGTGGTTTATTCTGATAGGCAGGAGGAGAAAGGGAGGCCAGGAGCTTTGTGAACAAATGCAGTGAGTCTGGCTCCTCTTGAATTGTCACTGGGCTCTACATGGCATGGTTGAAGTGAGGAAGGTTGCTTCAGGCTGTTGGGGAAATTGCCCAAACTATTCTTCAATGTTGTGGTGACAACAAATCAGATGCAGATGTAGAATTTGGGTGGTCATTCCAAGATCTTGTTGAAAATGTTGCTGCTGCCTAATATTTATTGAGCACTTAATATGTGCAAGGTCCTGTGCTAAGTGCTTTGCAATGGAGAAAACTGAAGCTTAAAAAGGTTGGGGAACTGGCGTGAGATCTTAGGGGGTAGGAGGCGTGAACTCAAACCAGGTGTGTCTGACTCCAAAACCCAAGCTCTTAATCATTATGCTAAAATTAAAGCCCCAATACAGTGCTGTATAAATAAAGTAGTGAATGCGTGTCTATCAGTGGGATAAGTTGGGGCTTGTGGATAACCATTTAGAATGGAGCAGAAAGGCCTTTCCTTTCATTGTGGCAAAATAAATTTCAGATGGATTAAATGTGTAGGCTAAAAGCAAACCGATAAATGTAATGGGAGAAAAAGATGGTGAATATAATAAATGATGACATGAGGCAGAGGAAAACTTTATAAAAATAACTTTTATAAAAGATAAAAAGGATATTTGGCTACAAAAACCTTCCAACATTTCTATATATGAAAACCGTGAGGAGAGTTAAAAGACAAACAACTGGGAAAAACATATGCATATTCTTTATGTCGGCTAAAAGGTGCATATTCTTACTAAACTGATGTGTACCACAGTCTTACCAACCAAATAAGGAGACAAATACTCTCTTCCTCTAATAGAAACACGAGTAAAGACCACAAATAAATAATTCACAAAGAAGAAATACAAATGGACAATGTGCAAATGAATAGTGAGAGTTCAGCCTCACTAGCAATAAAAAATTAAATTTTAATTGATATGCCTTTAAAAAATTGTCACAGAGAGAGAAAAAATAATAAACCTTGTGAGGACATAGGGAGATTGCCCCTACTTTGGGATGATTTCCTATATTAATGGTGGGGTGTGATTGGTACAGTTTCTCTACAGGGCACTTTGACAACATGTATCAACGTTTTAAATTTGTTCACATCCTTTGTCTCAATCATTTTACATCTAGCAATTTGTCCCAGAAAAAATCATACTGAATGTGAACAATGACTTACCTCTAAGGACAGGCATTGAAGCAATGTTTCTAATGGTAAGAAAATTAGAAATAATCTGAATATTCAGTAAGAGAAGCTGGGTTAAAGTAAATTTTTTAACTTTCATTTAAATGGTAAGAAATATGCTAGAATATTATCCAGTCACTCAAAATAACTTTGTAGAAGAACATTTAATGCCACAGAAAAATGTTCAGTATGTATTCCTTGGGGAAAAATGGGCTACAGAGCGGCATACATTAAAAAAAAAATCACACGTTTATACCTTTTCTAAAATGACTGGAAAAAGAAACACTAAAATGTTAATATGGTCTATCTCTCTGATCAAGGGCATATATATATATATATATATATATATATATATATATATATATATATATATATATATATATATATGGATATATATGGATATATATATGGATATAAAATCTTTGGTATGTTTTCTTATAATTTTCAAATATTTTATAAGTATTTTTTGTAATCGAGAACAAAATAGTATTAAAAAGCCTATTTTTGATATAATTTACTAAGACATGGTGTGTTTGTGTATGGGGGAGCGCTAAGGATCAAGTGCTACAAAATTCATCCTCTGAAATATTGTTGCCATTTCTGAGCATATTATTATAGTTTTGGGAAACCTAATACGTTCTAAGGAGCATGAAGACGCACATAGAGGAAATTCTACTTTGAGATTTCCAGGTAAAGGCAGGGAGCTATTAATTTACTGAACACATGAGTGTAAAAAACTGGAGAAGATGTTAATTTGACCCAGAAGTGGATCCACCCCCAGAAGCAGAGGTGGCCCAGACTCTCCAGGTCTTCCAGTGCATATTAGACTGAGATCTGGATTCTCTTATATTCACATTTTCAGGTTCTAAGTCCCCCTCCATCCTATTTAATCACATAGAGGAAATTTAGGGCTGGAGTTGGGTAATTAATATGTGCGTGTGTGTGTCTGTGGGCGATGGAGGGGGTAGGTGAGAGTCTATGGGGGTGCCCAGTCCCAGGAGAGGGGACAGAGAAGGGACAGGCCTGTAGTCATTAGGATGGGCCTTCGTGCTGAGTAGCAATTTGTACGCATTTGATAGCCCAAATGGGGTGTGTGTGTGTTTGTGTGTGTGTGTGAATGTACGTGAGGAGGTGGGCATTGTAAGATTTTTGTTTGGTATTTTTGCGCTGAAGGCTACTGTTTTTATTAGTTAAGGCTCTAATTTGGGTTGAATTGATCAGCTCTGTTGATCAATTTTTCAAAGGAGTTTAATTAACTACTTAATGAAAAAATCTACTTGGCTGTGCAAATTCATGCCTTGTTAAATTCCGGCCAGAGACTGTGGAAGGTGGAACTTGGATCTTCTTGCTAGGGGTCTACTGGTCCCACTAATCACCTTTTGGTCGTCTAGACGTAGGAAGTGGAATTCTGGATCACTGACCCGAAAATTCAGAACCTGGAGCTTTCAGGGCGTGCTCTAGATGTCAAACAGAATGTTTACCTGTTACCTTGGTTGGGGAAAGAATTAGTAGCCAGCTGGTAGTTCTTTTAATCCAGTCTTGTATTATCATTGGAGAATTCAGAGCAGCTAATGGTCTCCTTTGCCTCTTTCTCCAGCCATGTGTTTTTCTAGCAGTGTCTTTATTTTGTGTTTGTATTCCTTTGCACTTTTCTCTGTTATATACCAGTCTGTGTTCAGATGAACCATTTTCTCTAATCAAATGAAGGTATCACAAATTTTATGTCTACTTTTCTAGATATGAATAATTTGACCCAGCTATTGCATTTGCTCATGTTAAAAAGGTTATTCTTTTATAATTTTATAAAGATTTTAAATAACACCAGGACAGAAATAGGGAACCAGCCTGTTTGCCCACTTGAAGATTGCTGAACAGTCAATTTCCACCTGTTAAGTGTCAGTCAATCCATGTTATATCCATGGATTATATAGCTGATACACTATATCAGCAATATAACATAAGCAAATTTAAGACAACATGGAAATGTTCGTGGACGGGTATTGAATGACTCATTAAAGTTCAGATGGATTCTGTCTTTATTTCTCTCTCTCTCTACTTTAGTTTCCTAAAGTGTGATATGGTGAAGGAAACTCACGAGGATTTGGATTTCTTTGGATTTATATATTTCTCCAGTGCTGAATAGCTATTTTTTCAAGTCAGGCCATCTCTGTTGCCTCTCCATGGGAGTGAGAAATGGGGCAGTATATTCAATTTCGTTGCCAAGACCCATTGCCCCACACCAAGGTGTCGTAGAGCGGTATGGAAGCTTGCTGCTCTGGGTTGAAAAATGCACGCCCCTTCTGCTAGATAAATCAATGTGTGATGGCCTCAAATCAAATGCCTTCGTTTCAAAGTGACTGGCCTTTGCTTTAGATCTGTCAGGAGGAGAGAAAGTCTAGAGGATTGGAGAAAATCCAAACCGGTTCATCAGCCCTTAATATTTTCAAGAATGTTTTATTTTGCTGCAGTGTCTAGTAGAGAGTTTCAGGCTGCCTCGGTGAGGGAGGAAAAGCAGAGCTGGTGACTGGTGACTTCATAAGCTTCAGAACGTGGAGCCAATTAAGCTAGAAATCTTGAGGAAGGTGTGCCTTTGGGGTGTTTATGACAATCTAGAGTATTATGAAATTAAATAAATCCTTCTCTTTGGAAGGAACATCCACATTTACAGCCATCTATGAGAAACATACTGGTTTATTAAGAACTTTGTATTGGAAAATGCTCATCTCTTTGCATTTCCAGCACAGATCTGGAACACTGTTCTTCCAGGGTCTTTTGGGAGTGAGGAAAGTCTGTTTAGGACATGCACAAAAATGCAAAAATGAATTGCATTCATTTACAATGCTATTAGTAACATAGATTGGAAACAACACTAGCTTATATAAGTTATGAGTTTTTTCTCTCATGTGTAATAGACGAAGAGACAAGCAGTCTACGCTAATACGGTGACCCCATGGTGTCATCAGGGTCCCAGGTCTTTCCATCTTCCTGTTCCTCCATCCTTAGCATATGGCTTTCGTCTGCAGGGCTGCCTCATGGTCCAATATAGCTTCTGGATTGCGGTCTTCATCTTTGCCACACCTAGGTGGGGAGTGAAGGGCAAAAGGGGGAGATGCCAGCTGTGTGTCCCTCCCTCAGGGAGGTTTTCTGGAACTCCCCTTCAACCGTGTCCATCTGCATATCATTGGCCACTCCCACTTGCAAGGGCATATTTTAGCTTAAGATCTGCAACTGGATTCTTTTACTGAGGAAGAAGGAAGAAAGTACACTAACCGGGCAACTGTCTGTGGGCCACAGCAGGAGCTCCTGAGCAAGCCGGTGTGAGGTCTTTCCTGCGTGAGGTCTTTCCAAAGGCTTTAGCACCCTTTCTTCATACATTCAGAGCCTCTCAGCATCCTGTGTTTGTAGACAAGGAAATGAACTGGTTCACCTATAATATACATAGACCTCAGAGAGGTTCACCAATTTGCTATGGGATACACAGCAATCTAAAGAGGTGGAGAAATTGGCCCCGGATCCTGGAAGTTGACATCAAAGGCAAGAGTGTAAAAGCACAATTTGAAATATTGTCACTGGTGTCACCAGTTCACCAAGGACAACAGGATGTGGATATGATTAACTCTCAGTCTCCAATTTATCCACAGCAGAGAAATTCTCATAGTAATAGTCACCTTATTCTGTGCACTTAATATAGGCCAGGTGTTATCCATCCATTATGTCTAATCCTCATATGACCCTGCACAGGAGGCACCGATATCCCGATTTTTCAGCTAGGGAAACAGGAAATCAGAGGGGTTATATCACTTATTCAAGTCACACAGTTAGTAAGAGCTGGAGTAGAGATTTGGACACACATCTCTGACAACAAATCCGTGTTCCTCTCCTCTGCTGCATGCTGGTGATTGGATGCTGGTTTAGGAAAGACATCGAGGTCCTATAGAAAGAGATTTGAGGGGCTTGTTCTCATGATGGGAAGCGGTACTTTGGATGGTGTGAAGTTTCCCTGCTCCTGTTCCATGACAACTGTTCACTCACCATTCTGCATGCATCCCAGGCCCCCCGCTGGGTGCTCAGAACAGCGGGCTCCCGGCCCCTTCTTTTCCTCATTGGGTCATATTGCATGCCACCCTCCTCCCCCGTGCGCCACTCTGGAGAGGCGAAAGGCATCATAAAAGCAATCAGTATATTCTCATATTTTTTCTTGATGTAAAAAGATGAAGTCATGGCATATGGTCAGATTGCCAGCACTGTTAATAATAAACCTCACATAATTAAGCACTGATTTATTCCTTTACATAAGTGAAACAAATTGCTTTAACTGCCTTTGCTCGAGACCATCCAGTCAGATGGATTATGTATAGGAAGTGGAAACTAAAAATTATGGGCACTCATATTTCACTCTGGTGGAGGTTTATTGGAGGTACAATTAGAACCCTAACCAAATGTGTCCTGTGTTCCCTTTGATGGAGAGATCAGATATTAATCTGGCGATATGACTAATTCTCAACACAGCTGCTCTCCTTGCTCTGATATTCCCACTTTCGGTTCAAAACCTGGAAACATGTTTAAAAAATTGATCAGAGCTTATAATAGCAATAATCACCTTGAAATTGGTTGTTACTCCAGTTAATGAACTGAGTAGGAGAGCATAAGCCTCCCTCTGTGTCCCTCAGGCCTTTAACTAACAAGCTAGTTGTTAATCACTGGGTTTATTAAAAAAGAAAAATCTCTTTAGGGGACTGAACTGGAAAATCTCTTTAGGGGGCTGAGCGTTCTCAGTCTGAGGATCCTTTGACAGCTCTGATCATCTCCGGCAGCTACATCCCTTTCCCACCAAGGCCAGGGCTGTGGTGACCTGTGGAGATGGCATCTCCTCCTCCAGGCCCTGGGGCCTGGCTGCCTGAAGAGTGGTCCAGAAGCTTATTAGAAATGAAGAATCTGAAGCCCCAGCACAGATCTGCAGAACCAGGGTCTGCACTTTAATAAGTTCCTCCACTGAAGGCACCTGGGTGCCTTCATTTGCTCCAAGCCTCAGCTTGTAAAACTGGGACCTTATCTCAGAGGCTTCTCTACAGGCTCTCATAAGGTCTCAGCAGACCCCCTCCTTCTGACCTCAACTGGATTCCCGTGGAACAGGGCAATGTACACCAGAGCATGCAGCATGACACCTGGTTCGGAGTAGACTCAATACATGTCTGTGTAAAAAGCTATTTCCCCAAAGTGTCTCTTCTTTCAAGGAAGAATCTCTCAGAGACACTTTCCAGGAAGAATCTCTTGGAGAAAGGGGAAGGCCCGCCGGGTGAGAGTCTTGGGATGGTCAAGCAGTCTCAGGTGAGCCAGGCGGTCCCTGGGGTTTGGAAGTTGTGAGGTAAGGGACTTACATCCTTAGAACAATTTCGTACTGTCCTAATTTCATATCCTAGTGCCTGGATGTGACCCCTTGCCCTTCATCTAAACGCCACTGACATTTCCTGCTCACAAGAGAAGCGCTCCTTTCCCACAGAGCCTGCAGACTTCCCCAGACCCCTAAGCAACACTTTCCAAGTGAGTAGAGTTCAACCCTGGGTTCTGCTGCAGCTTTAATGAGCTGCTGTTTTATTTCCTTTTCTAACTGTCTACGGCAAAAGATTTCCTCAAAAGCTTAATGAAACCCGAATCACAGGACGGCTGTGTTTCATCGATGTGCCTGCCACTGTTCTGGAACTGTGGGGTCGCTAGGGTAGGGAAGCAGCTTCAGGGAGCCGCCCGGGGCTGTGGGGATGACGTCATGGGTTAGAAAGGCTGGGAGCAGTTGGAGGAGAGACGCTGCTAACAGTCTGGGGTTTGCAGATAAGCCCAGGAGTAAAAAGTGACATAGTCGGGGTTAAGCAGAGCATTGGAGATTAGAACTCTGAGGAGCCAGCTGGGGCCCATCCCCTTCCTTGCTCAGGTCCCGGAGTCGCTTAGCTGTGAATCAAGCTCCTGGGAAGATGTGGGACCGGCTGTGCACAGCGACCCTACGGGGACCTCACCTCCCCACCGCTCCAGACAGAAACCGCCCTCCACGTTCACTTCCTCTGTGGGTTTTTTTTTTTTTTTTTCCCCTCTGTGGTTTTTTTGTAGGTGTTGGGTTCACTCAGTGGACATGCCACCCTCCTTCCAGATTTACTGGAATATAATTTTCACTCTTGGGAAGGTAGCCCCTGAATGACCCTTTATTTCTCTCCCTAAACGGAGGGATACGGTTTACACCGCTGGTCGTGAACTAGCTCATAATGTGATTCTGTGTTTGAATCACATGAATGACTTTTCACCCATAATGCTTCTCTAAGAATTTTAAGTTACAAATAAGGAGTCTCATTTTGTACTTCTGCAGAGTAATTGCTTAGGAATTCAAACAAAACGACCTATCTGGCAATCGATGGTGTATCGTCTGTGAAATTTCATTTTCTTTACTTGCACCTTTTTACTTTTCTGTTTTTTCAGACCTGGAGATTTGCAGGCAGTTGCACAGTGTTAGACTTGGAAGGACCCTGTGTACGAGCTAGTGCAGAAGAGGATCTTAGTCTCGGGGTGGGGGTTTGGAGTCGGCGGTGTGGGGAGGAGGGAGGACTGCAATTTATCCAAACTCACAAAATTAGTTGGTGGCAGAGCTGGAATCCTGTTTCTCCTTTCTTAAACTGGATTTTGAAAATTGCACCCTTTCTCCTTAACTTTGCATTCCTACCCCCATCCTCGCCCTGCTGCCATTTGTCTATATATTTTTTTCCCAATTCGGAAATTTAAAAATATAAACAAAATGTACTTTATTAGTGCTTTCCTTTATGGTGTGCAATGCTATGCATTTCACACCATGCATTTCACACTATGCATTTCTGTCATATTTAGGGATGTCTATGGTGCTTCAAGATTATTTTGAAAAAATCTTTTCTTCTAGTGCATTTGTGTACCGTAGAAGGGCTTGTGAATAAATTAGTAAATGCCTGTCATTGTCTCCTCTGCCTTTCTTTGTTTTCACAGCACTTATTATTCTCCACGCATTGGAATGTGTTATAAGAGGAGGGACTTTCTTTGTCCTCTACAGCACTTTGTCCATAGTAGGTCTGTAGGAAGTATTCGATGTTGAAATAATTTATGGTTTATTTTCACATTTAAATACAGTTGGAATTTGTTCTGCTGTAAGGAGTAAGGTGGGACTTTGACTGTACTTCCTCTCTCCCCCTTTCAGTAGCTGCCTTTTTGTCTTCAGCCAATTTATTGATCAGTAAGTTTATTCTTTCCCCATGGATTTGAAATGACATTTTTATCCCATAATGCATATCTGAATTTATCTTAGGACTGATCTTCATAAATGTCCTGGCTTTCTTTCATATGTTTTTCTTTAGATGAGATTTTTTTGGGTCCATTTTATCAAATCCCCCCATTCCCTACCCCTGTGTTTGTTTTGATTGTTGAGATTGAACCCCAGTCCTTCTACCTCAGAGTTCAGTACTCCGAGACCAAATTAGCTTGAAATAAAAAAAGAAGCCATCGGAAGAATAAATTAAATCGTTGTCATCAGCAGGATTGGAGGTCTGAATCCAGAAATAACTAATTGAGTTGTATTTATTGAAAATGTAATATCTTACGTCATTGACTGAAAGATACCATTAATTATAAGACGTCATTATTTTATGTATCATTAGAAATTAATTATGTCAATTGTAAGATGCATCTAACTTCAGAGATGTTAAAATGTTAAAAAAAATGTGTCTTAGAATCAACGAAATACCACATTAGTAGAATGTTATAGAAACTATAGTGGGGTATTTGCTTATGTAGTAATTTTCCTACTCTTTTTAAATGTTTTTCAAAAGTCTCATCTCGTTTGTCCCTTATTACTTCTCTATGGTATAGGAAGGACCAATATTTTCATTCCCATGTTACCCGTAACAATAATAGTAACATGTATATAGCAGGAACTATGAACTGGGTGCTGTCCTAAGTCCAAGGCCACAAAGTAAGTAGTAATGTCAAAAAGAGTCATGTACCACAATGTTCATTGCAGCACTACTTACAATAGCCAAGACGTGGAAGCAACCTAAGTGTCCATTGACAGATGAATGGATAAAGAAGATGTGGCACATATATACAATGGAATATTACTGAGCCATAAAAAGAAACGAAATTGAGTTATTTGTAATGAGGTGGATGGAGTGAGTCTGTCATACAGAGTGAAGTGAGTCAGAAAGAGAAAAACAAATACCATATGCTAACACATAGATATGGAATCTTAAAAAAAAAAAAAAAAGGTTCTGATGAACCTAGGGGCAGGACAGGAATAAAGACGCAGATGTAGAGAATGGACTTGAGGACATGGGAAGGGGGAAGGGTAAGCTGGGACAAAGTGAGAGAGTGGCATGGACATATATACACTACCAAATGTAAAACAGATAGCTAGTGGGAAGCAGCCACATAGCACAGGGAGATCAGCTCGGTGCTTTGTGACCACCTAGAGGGGTGGGATAGGGAGGGTAGGAGGGAGACGCAAGAGGGAGGGGATATGGGGATATATGTATACATATAGCTGACTCACTTTGCTGTACAGCAGAAACTAACACAACACTGTAAAGCAATTATAGTCCAATAAAGATGTTACAATAAATAAATGAATAGCCAAAAAATAAATAAAAAATAAAACAAAATAAAAAGAAGTAGTAATGTCAAGATTTGAGCCTGAGAAATGTAGCTCAGATGTGTGATTCAGAGTTGATACTCTGCATCAGACATAACCTACATATGATGAGGAACATGAGACCTAGAGACCTTCAAAGATTTGCCATGATCCCTCATGGATTCTGATTCCTACACTAGCACATTTTACACGCCATCATTTGAAAATCATCACAGTGAACACCACGGGATTTATGTTTCTAAACCTTTGGTTTTTAGCTCAGAGGAGCCTAACAGTCTTGGCCTGTGGGTGTGGCCAGGAAGGATGGTGAGTAGGAAAGGGAGACATCCAAGCTCTTTAGACCAGATGCATCTTCTAAGTCTCTTCTCTGTTTTCCTTTCTGACAGCAGTATGGAGCAGGAAACTCAACAACTCTGTACAAAAGAAAGGCTGGTTATTGTCTGGAAGTGTGTGTCCTTTGGTTTGGGTTGTTTTTGTTATTTCTGCCTCGGCTGGAATAAAACATCCTGGTCAGGCATGAGTTCGTCATGGGGACTTTGGGTTTCTGTCCTGAGGCTCTCACTCTGGCTGACCCCGGGCAGAATCGCCAACAAGGGCAGCTCTCTGAACGACCTCGCCCACAGAATTATGCAGAACTGAGTTCTGTGGACCCATAGTCCTTACAGGTGAGGGATGTAGCATCTTTCCCTGGAGTTAATTATCTGCACGCCTGCCTCTGAACTTGCTGCGTGGAATAGAGATTTTGTGTTTATCTGGAACTAATGGCTTCCTGAAGTATCAACTGATATAATCTTTTAAGGTCATTTCCCAACATGAAGGACTCAAGGGCATGTGCATGAGTGATGTGTGAGTTTTCACTGTGGTTTTTTGGGTAAAGAACTTTCCAGATGGAGGGAGGCAGGAGCACTTTACTTGGACTTAGGGTGCCAATCCCTGGTTGAGTGGGGATCAGGCAGTCTTCTCCTTGTTCGAGCCACAAGAGCATATTTCCTTTGTTCTAAAATGGGTGTGGATGAAGAAACTTCGCTAATGCTTTTACTGTGATAGGTGTCAGGGGGCACCAGGCTACTCTATATTCATCATCAGAAGCCCAAAATAAAAGGAGTGAGAGAGGAGTTTAAGCCCCAGCTAGATCAGACCTTACCAGCCCCTTCTCAGTTCCATGCATTAACCCCCTTACGATGGCCCCAAGTGAGGGTTTCGGAGAGGGTGTCATCAACTCACTACGATGGCTTCTGATTGGCCATCAAAGAGAAGGGAAATCTGCTGACTCTTACAGATGAGAATTTACTGTAGTCTCATGTGTTAAATCTTAACTAATGATCCCTAAGAAGAACTGCTCCCCAACCTCATTAACTAATTAAACAATTCAGATAGAGAGTTATCCATGCTGCAAAATATTGCTAAAGTAACTGGTCCTCTTCTGCCGCTCTGGAATGATTTCTGAACAAAACCCGAGGATGCCTGGACGCTTCTTCCATTGCTCTGCCTGGGAGCCCCGTCACTGGTGCAGCCGCTGGTTCCATGCTGGTGATGTGATGTGCCCCCGAGGCTGCCCTCCGGAAGCTGACTGCCAAGCCTCTGCGGGCTTCGAGGGTTTTCCAGGCGTTCTCTTTCTCAGCAGGGTTGTGAAAAAGGAAACCGAGTTGGCCTCTCTTAGCACGAGAGAGCTTTTGCTCTCTGCTGTGATTAAGGAAGCTATGCTTCTTGAGATAGTGATTTTTTTCTCATTGTTTCTCTCTTGTCGAGGACCCCCTATGCTGAGGTATTTTGAATTAAATAGCTGGGTCCTGAAGATGTTAATTACTGTAATTTATTGGAGAACTCCATATCAGGAGTTAAGTTTCCTTTGAAATACACATTGCCTCTCTTATGTATTAAGCAATGGTGATCCTAATGCCGTCAGTTGTGATTGTGGCTATGGGGTTGGTTAGGGTCCTGAGGAACTCTCCGGAACATGTAGTTTTTTAACTCTAATTGCAGGTTCTGTGGCTTGGCCTCTGCTATATGTTTGTAGCAGAGGCTAGCTATGAATTTGCTATTTCGACAACAGCTCAGGGAGGCAGTATTAGGGGTTGGCCTTCGGGCATAGACTGTGTAAGTTAAATAAATCTCTGCTGCCAACTTACTGTCTTTATGATTTTAACCTCTCCAAGTTTTGTGTTCTCATTTGGAAAGTAGGAAAATAAAAAGACAGGTCCACAATTGCTTATCTGAAACCTTTGGGGCTAGCGAGATGTATTTTAGAATTCAGACTCTTTCATATCTTAGAAAATTACACTAGTACATAATGCCGTATTTTACAGTAAACCCCCCAGCAAGGGCAAAATCTGTGTGGTATCCTGTAACCTATTAATATCTCTGGGGCAACATGTGTGACTATTGACATTAAATAAAGATTAGGAATAGGCTTACAGCAGTTAAAATTCAGGTCAGATTTTATTGCCCATTGAGTTTGTGGCAAACTTATGACAAAATGAGATAGTTTTCAGGGCTTTTGGATTTTGGAATTGTAGATACGAATAGTGAATCTGTACTTAGTCATAAAGCTATTTTTCTTCAATAAGGTGTGTGTCAAGTACGTATCGAAGTGGCTTCTATAACACCAGCTGCCCAATAAATGTTAGCTAGGATGGGGATTCTCATCCCCTCACAGAGCCTACATCCTTACTGTTAGCTTGTCTCTGAGTATTCTGGCTGGTCATTTTGTCCCTGAGTCAGCCTGTAAAAAAGTGTCATCTCCAAGTGTATCCAGATGAGAAGACTTTTACCAGCTTTGCCTCTTAAGACGGTTCTCTTGTTCTACTAGTTGTAGAGACAAGCACTGTCCTACTGAACTTTCTGTAATGATGGAAGTGTCCCCTATCTGTGCCATCCAATATGGTAGCCATTAGCCATGGATGACTACTGAACACTTGAAATGTGGCCAGTGTGATTGGGAAACTGAATTTTAAATTTTATTTAATTTAAAGTAATTAATTAAAACGAAAAGAGCCCGAGGGGGTAGTGCCACCACATACATATTGGGCAGTGTAATTTCTACGGAGACCTGGGCATGGGGTTCAGTGCTGAGGGGACGTTCTCCTCTCTAGGTGCAGAATTCTTTATCTCAAGCTGCTGAAGCTGGTAAGAAACTACTCATTCATTTATTTATTTCCCAGGTATTTTGTGAGTGTCTGCTATTGATCAAACTCTTTTAGGCACTGGGGATACAGAACCAGGTTTTTGTTTGTTTGTTTGTGTTTTGGCTGCGCTGCACGGCATGTGGGATCTTAGTTCCGAGACCTGGGATCAAATCCACGCCCCCCTGCAGTGGAAGTACAGAATCTTAACCACTGGACCGCCAGGGAAGTCCCCAGAACCAGGTTTTTACACTCAAGGAGGACACACACATTCGAAGCATACATTTGTGAGGATAGGTAAGCAGACATCTCAAACATAAACACACAGTGATGAATCCGGGGATAGAGATTTTGGATTGCCGTGGGAGCACAGAAGCGGGACACACAACTAGGTGAGGGTTCAGAGAACTGTCTTGAGAAGGAACTGCCTGGTACAAGTAGTAGAAGTTAGCCAAGGGCAGTGGGCTAAGGCAAAGAAGGAATTACAGGTGAGCCTGAGAAAAGACGTGGAAATGAAAACAGCGCGGGGTCGTGGCCAATTATCAGCTGTTGATGTGGCTGGAGGGGCTGAGGCTGGAGGGGCTGAGGCTGGAGGGGCTGAGGCTGGGGGGGAGGGGTGGATGGTTATCAGCACCTGGTATGGTTCGGAGCTCCTGGAGGCAATATTTAGAGCAAGGATTCCCTCTTTCACTGTTTCAGCCAGCATTCAATCAGGAAGACGGAACCCACTCTAGATATTTCGAGATGGAAGAAGTCTCACGTGGGGAATCGGTGGCCTCTATACTGATTGGACTCTGGGAACAAAGGTCAGGCCACTGTCAAGAAATCAGAAGTTAGGGATTTGGGGGGAGCTGCCCCCTATCATCTCGGCTGCCTGTGGCATTGAACCCACGGGCAAAATCCGCATCTGTCATCCGCTCTCTTCCAATTCCTATTTGCCTGCTGAAGCTGGAGAGTAATGCTTTTCTTTCTCTTTTGCCTCCAAATCTCATGTCAAGTTCTCTCAATGGTGGGGTTTAGCAAGGAAATCTGTGAATTGTAGTTCCCAAGCTTTCCACTCTAGAAGTATAGGGAAGAGCTTGGAAGAGCCGGACGGCCCCGAGGAATAACAAATAGTATAAGGTACAACCATTTTCTTAAGTGTCTCAAACTAGTAATGTTGCCTATAGGTAAGGTGATCACAGAAGTTATCCAATCCAGGTCACTTCTGGAAATAAAGGGGCTCTGGAATTTATTAATAGATATTAGATGATACACAGAAATGTAATCTGTGACTGTCCCAGGTAAATGGAAATGTATGGTTACCCTAGATTCGGGCATCATTAAGAAATGTAATATATATATATATATATTTTTTTTTTTTTTTTTTGTAAGTGGAAATATAGAAGAGGCAACAAGGGAAAATGTGGATAATTGTTGAATCTGGGTGACAAGTACATGGAATTTCATTATACTATTTTGTCTGCTTTTGTGTGGGTTTGAAATTTTCATAATAAAGTTAAATAAGGAAAGAAAGTACCTAAAATTGAGATTTTAATTGATTCATATATACATATTATATACATACGCGTGTGTTGTGTACAACTGTTAATACAACCTTTTCAGATAATGCTGGTGTTTTAAAAAAATATGTATCACGTGGTCCTTAAGGACCCTTGAGAATAAAGTTTTGTCACCAGAAAGGGGAAAGGGCTTTGGGTCGGGGCTTGGGGCTATTGAACACTACACCTGAATTCTGTTTCAAGTTGGTCAGTAGGTCTTTAGGGTGGTCTTGGTAAATTAGTCCAGAAACTATTGATAGAATGGCAATAGAATGAGCCCCTGAGATGATCTAACATCATCTCTGGCATCTGCAAAGTGGTCAGTAAAAACTTGTTCAGTCAACGAAGTAAGAATCCTGCTGTGTTCTTCCTTTGCAGGAAGTGAGTTTAAACTCAGATGACAGCTGGCAAAGCGGGGAGAAGTCTGGAAAGATAGCTATCTAGATGTCAGGGACCGTGGCTGTGTTTTGGAACATGAAGAGATTGATTGCATCATGCTCACTTGATTTTTGTAGTTTATCCAGTTAAGCTCTTAACTCTGCTTTTGAAAAAATAAATTTATGATGAGTGCAGTGGAGCCCTGGCTATCGTTTCTCCAGCCTGGAAGCAGATGTGCATTTGGAACATGCTGGTCTGGGGGATCCACCAACCATCCAAAGGAACTGAATGTGAAGTGAGCAGGGAATGTTGGCTCCCCCTCTCAATGATGCTTTGTGATCTAAGAGGTGTTTTTCCGTTTTCAACAATGTGCTGCAGAACGGTCTGTAACAGTCTGTTGCAATTTTCTCCCCAAATCTCTCACGTTTCTGCCAATAGTGAATTAGACTGTCATTAGTTTCACAGATGTGCTTTGATCCCTACACGGCTTGTCTCCTGGCGGGGAGACATCTGAACCATTAATGTGGATTTTCTAAACATGGAGAATAAAGCACAGCACAGTACAATGAACGTGGGCAAGGAGCCTGGAGCCCTGGGCATCAGAGTCACATCCCTGTTGCTAATTAACTGTGTCATCTTGGGTGAGGCATTGAACTTCCCATTGTCTCAGTCCTCTGATCTGTTAAATGAGAGCATTGGTTGGATCCCTCAGTCACTTTCAGATCCTCTGAGAGTGAATGGGAAAACTCTTCAGGTTTAGAGAGATGCTCTCTTGCTGTTGGGATTTGGCTTTCTGAATTTACATCCACAGCGCTCTCCCAGGATAACCGTCGATCCTATCTAGTTACTAGCTCACTACTCTCCAGTATGCTGCCTGTTAAAGGGTGCAAGAGCTGTCTGGGTTTGATGAGGTATCTTTTCTGGCATCCCTGTCATTCAAAGACCAAGTTGTTTAACAGAGGAAAAATAGGGTAAAGAATCGTACATTTCAGAGCTGATAAAGCTCCTAGCAATCTCTACGGATTTCTAGTCTAACTCCCTTCACTTGCAGATTAGGAGCCCAAAGCCCAGAGAGGGTAAATCACTTTCCCAAGGCTACGTACATTGTCAGAGTTGGACCTAACTCCAGTTTGTCTGCCTTTGGGCCATAATCCCAGCTCTCAGGCTGTCAGCAGCTCAGATCCTGGCCAATGGAAAGATCCTTGGTGATTTTAATTTCACTATAGACCAGTACAAGATTGCGATAGCAATATCATGATATGTTGAGTTGGAGTGCGTGTGCTTCTTCAGGCTCAGGAAAAGGTGTAGCAGTGGATTTAGAAGCTCTGGGGGGAAATTCTGGCTTCACTGTGTGCAAAACCAAGCAACTCACTCACTCGTATGAGCCTTGGTCTCTTCATCTGTAAAATGGAGATGGTAATGATACCTTCGTTGCTGACCTCTCAGGCCTCTCACGCAGAGCTCCTGTAGATGCTGTGACAACTCTGGCAGCTAAACAGAGTATATGAAAGATAATCACAAATTATAGCAAACACCCGTGGAACATGTTTGACCTGTCAGGCGTTAATTAGACACTTCAGGTACATTTGCTCTTTCAATCCTGAAACGATTCCACTGGCAAGTTTGACAAATGGGGAAACTGGACTTAAAACAGCTGAGATTGTTCAGCTGATGAAAGCAGGTGCTGGGGTTCACTGAAGGCAGCCCCGAGCATGTACCTGAACAGCACACTACAGTGACTTATCTTGAGTTTTCAGTGGCCCTGCAAAACCAGCGACCATCTCCCTGACTTCTCCGTGCTCTGTTTTGATCAATGTTGGAAGAAATCCTTGTACGGCCGGTTGCCAGTCCAGACGACACATTGCACAGTGGGTGATGAGCGTGGCACTTTTGTCCTCGGGACTGGGGAGTGGGGTGGGGGGTGACTGCTTTGGGAAATGATGACTGTTGAGACCAGTTCCAAACCACTCACACCCTCCAGCCACCTCCGGGAAGGCTGCTTATGACCTCAGTAAAATGATCAGTACCTCTCACGTAGAGCCAGACACACTTGAAAAAGAGAAGCCAAATCATGACTTTTCTGTTCTCCAGGACCTGTGGAAAACACCTATAGGATCAGTTCTCAGGCAGAGGTGGGCATATCTCTGTATCTATCTATCTATCAATCCATCTATCTGCAATTATCTACATATCTCTCTATTATCTATGTATGTATGTATGTATCTATAATTATCTATGTTTCTATTATCCATGTATGTATGTATGCCTGTATGTATGTATGTATCTCTCTATCAACCTTGTTCTAAGCACCTTTGAATAGGACACTTAAAGCCCTCATTTCAAAGCTTTTGATTTCCAGTTGTTCCCTCCTGACCCACCTATTTAGGCACCAAGGAGTCTTTAAGTACCTGTCTTAATGAGATGATGGGGAGAGAGGAGAGAATTCACAGTTGGCCACTGCTAGGGCAGTTGTGAGTTGAGCCGGAGTGAGGGACAGGGCATCACCTCCAGGAGGGGAACTTGCTTCTGACACTCCCCCCTTTGCACACATCTTGGAAGGCCAGGAGAAACATGCAAAGAAGATGGACTTCTTTGGGCAAATATCCCCAAGCTTAAAATTTCTTTTAATGAACATTTGGATACATGAGAGAGAAAGCATCTAAAGTATTTGTAGATGACAAATAAACATATGTGTACATATACATCTGTATATGTGCACATATATGTATGCACACATACATACATACATGCACATACATGTACTGGGCATGCATGGTCATGTTTTATCTTTATTTGGTTAAAATATTTTAAAATATTAACATATACTGATTATTTTCTAATTACAAAAATAATACATACTTGAGGAATACAGAATGCCCATAGAAAAAAAATCATCCCTTCATCTCAAAGTAGCCACTGTCAAGATTTTGAGATATGCTTCAATCTCTCCTGTTTTTTAATCAAAGCGAAGCATGTACATAATTTAAAAAATCAAGTAGTCATACAAGACTTATGATAAAAAGCAGCAGATCCCCCCTCTAGGCCTATCATCAAGTCAGGTTTCCCAGAGGAAACTGCTTTCAACTGTTTTAGCTGTCACTGCTGGTATTTATTACCATATTCGTAAATGATATTTTATGTGCTATTTTGATTTACCAAGTGTAGACGTTACCTGTTGACTTCTTACTTGGTAGGGATTTAGGTCTCTCACAGCCCCTCTGCCCTTTCACACACACTCACACATGCTCACACTTCCTCTCCCACCAGTATCTTTTATTATAAATCAAAATTCATATATAAATACAAAAATTCTGACTTCAATTCCAGTGTGTACGTGGGGACTTCCCTGTACTACCAAGCAAGTCTTCACCACCAGCTGGATGTCCTACAATTCAACTCAGTTCTGACTATGTACCTGGAGATAGTGTCAGATTCCACAAGTTAAGGGCTCAGTCTTAGAAGACTGCTTCCCCCCCTCCCCCAACACCCAACACTTCAGAAACCAGTCCCAGGTTGTTACTTGTGCTTCTGAGCAGCTGCCTAGAAATCAGAGGTTCCCATGACCCCCTCCCTGGGTTCAATTAATTTGTTAGAGTGGCTGACAGAACTCAGAGAAACATTTACTCACTAGATTACAAGTTTATTATAAAAGGACAGAACCCAGGAGCAGACAGATAGAAGAGATGCATAGGGAAGGTATGGGGAAGGGACACGGAGCATGCATGCCATCTCCGAGCACCTCCATGTGTTCACCAACTCAGAAGCTCTTGGAACCTATCCTTTTGGGTTTTTATGGAGGCTACGTTATGTAAGCATGATTGATTAAATCATTGGCCAGTGGTGATTGAACACAATCTCCAGCCCCTTTTCTCTCCCTGGAGGTCAGGGGGTGGGACTGAAAGTGGCAACCCTCTAATCACAAGGTTGGTTCCTCAGGCAACCAACCCTCATCCTTAGGTTACCTAGGGCTTTCCAAAGCCACCCCATTAACACAACAACATACCTTTATCAATCCTTTTCTTCACTTAGGCTGTTCCTATGGTTTTAGGAGCTCTGTGCCAGAAATGGAAATGAAGACCAAATGTATATATTTCTTATTATAAATCACAATATCACAAACACAAATTTATATAGAATTTAAAACACTTTTATTTATTTAATTTTACTTTAATATTTTATTTTTAATTTATTTAACTTAAATTTAAAATAAATAAAAATTATAAATCAACATTGTATATCATGGTAATGTTTACGTTATTTTGACCATGTAAACAGTCTATACCACTAAACCATAAAGTGTACAGTTTCCTGGAATTAATACTTATTTCAAACACATCAGGTGATGTATCAGTTCCATTTTTCCCTCCCTGGAGACATAAATCCTCAGGTGTTCCGTCCTTCTGCTACACTCCAGGCTGGTGGCTCCCTAGGCCTCGTCCTGAGAATTCCCTTGATTTTTCTCCTGTGTTGGATCCTCTGCTTCCTGAATCTGCTCTCTTTTTCTTTCGTGATTTTCTATCTGGTTTTTGTGGCCTGTATCTTCTAGACGCTTCCTAAGAAAGGATGCATGAAAGGAAATAGTTGAGACTATGTTATCAGCCTGGGTCTAGTCTGGAGACCGGAACCACATCAGTAATTCAAACAGGGCAAGTTTAATAGTGAGAATGATTAACAAGTAAAAGATAAGAGGGGACTCTAAAGAATGTAGGAATAGCAAATATAGGGAGTAGCTACTACCTCTAGGGCTGAAGGAGAGCACCCAAAGGAGGAACAAACTGGGAAGGGTACCCCCTTCCCCAAGGCTGAGAGTCAGAGCTCACTGGAGAGACTGTGGCTTGGCTTCTGGTGGCAGAAAAGCTTACGGGGTGCCATGGGCTGCAGTTGGTATCCATTGGGATGCTATCCATTGGGATACTTAGAAGACTTGCTGAAGGGCAAGTGACAGTGGGTCTTCTGCATGCTCCTGGAAGCTTTGTCATCGAATGAAGGCAATGCACACTGGGCACAAGAGAAGCCCCTTCATTTGCTGCCTGGCAATGTCTCTCTAGCACCCTTTATTGATGAAGGCTGACTGAGCGAGTGTTGAAGGAAAAATGTTTCAGGGTTCATCTCCATTATTGCAAAGTAGGGCAAAGAACAGTGGGTTTGGAGCTGAGAGGCAATAAATTGATAACCGGTACATTTTGCTTGCTTGCAAGTATCTACAATCATTTTCCCTCAGAAATGCTTTATTGTCTCTACTTCTAGTATCATGACTGGAAAATCTACTGCCATGCTCGGTCCTAATTCCCCCTCCCCTGCTATTGCCCATGAAATATTTTACTATCTTTTCTTGTCCTTAATGTTAGTTCATGATGATATGATTTAATGTGGGTCTATTTTCACCTATTTTAAACACTCACTGGGCTCTTTCCATATAGAAATTCATGATCTTTTGGTCTGGTAATTTTCCCTTTGTTATTTATTTAATAATTTCTTCCTTTCATTTTCTCTGTTCTCTCCTTCTGTTGCTTCTATTATTTTACTGTTAGGAATCCTGACCCAATTGTCTAATTTTCTTGGCTTTCCTCTTCCATTTTTCACCTTTTTTTCCTACTTTCTGAGATTCTTCAAATGTATCTTCCACCACTCTTACTGGATTTTAAAATTTTCTGCTATTATTTTTTATTTTTAAGTGCTTGTGTTTATTCTCTGTTCCTTTTTATAGCTTCTTGTTTTACTTAGGGATGTAACATAACTCATTTCTCTGAGGATATCAATTATAGTCCTTGTTTTCAGTTTTCTCCTGCCCCTTATATTGTTCCTGTTATTCGGTTTGTTCATTTTTATTCTGTTTTTCATTTTAGAGACTTTTCTTAAGCATATTAATATAAAAAATTAATAAACAGAAACCTCAGTTAAATAGAGTTGGGAGACTAGCAGGGGGCGCTCTTACACCCTGCCACAATAGCAGAGCCCAATGGGAGGAAGAAAGACGTCTTCTTTCCTGGCAAAGACTCAGCCAATGAAAAGGCATGGACTCTATGTTTACTATAGCCCTCCTCACTTCCTTTTCCTCTCTATAAAAGCGGTCTCCTTCCATTGTTGTTAGGGGACTTGCACATGGCTTGCCAGGTTGCAGACCCTGAATTGCAATTCTCTACTGATATTTCATCTGGCAGTCTATTTGTTTCAAGTCAACATGGTGTTTTGGTGTCTAGTCATATTTAAGTGAGTTAGTACCAAGTTGATTGGATGTTTGGTGTCTTTCTTTCTTCCTTTTTTTTTGTCAGCTAGTGGTTTTCACCATAGAATGATCAGGTAGACCTGGTCATTTTGTTAGAGGAATGCCAATTGCCAGTATGTATTGGTTTTATTTATGGGTAAGTTTCTCTAGAGGAGAATCCATCAATCTTCTTTGAGAGGAGGTGGTGGTGTGGGACTGATTGCTAGCATTCTTACCAGAGAGTGATGGAAGGGACTTCACTTATGTCTTTGAGTCTAGAGTCTCTCTGGGAAATGTTTTCAGGGAATGGGGAGGGAGAGTTGCCTGGATACAGAGGCTGATGGGGAGGATCTGGGGGTGTAATTGCACCTATGAGTTTGGTACCTGTTTTGTTCAGAGTCAAGACTCTTCCTTTCCTTTCTTAGCTCTGCAGAGTCAATTGACTTACTTCTGGGAAATTAGAAGGAGAATGAGGCAGATCTAATCTAACTAAGGTGGTAGAGCTATGTTTGAGGCATCCATCAGAGACAGTCAATAACAAAGCTAAAGCTCAAGAATTTCTGAAGAGCTCCTACCAACTGTAGCTGTTTTCTTTAATATCCTAATCACCCTAGGATACAAAATCTAAGTGACTAAATTTAGTAATTTAGTGGGGCTGATCCTGCTTTCCCTCTTTTCTAGTTGCCAGCTATCAGTTTACCCCCAAAATGTGCAAACAAGATTCACTGTTCCTAGACAGTCTGCAGTATATTTTTTCCTTCTTCTCTCTTCTCTCTCTTATAAATTCTGTTTTGCCTTTATTATTTGACACAGTCTCTCTTCTGTATGTAAAGTGAACCACATAACTAAATGTCTCTGAGTTACTGCGTGATACTTCTCTTTCTTCTCCATCCATGGGCACTTGGTACTCTGATTTCTCAGTTAATTTATCCACGCTCTTAACATTTTCCAAAAATATTTTTTGGCATCTTTTACCCACGACTCTCTTCTCCCTTTCTCTTTTTCCCTGTGAATTATTCCTTTACTATATTTTTAGTTTGGTTTTGGGGAAGGTACAGAAACAAAGGCCTGTGTTCATTGTTTATGTTTTGGAAGATATTCTTTAAAAAGTAAATATCAGCTATAGTTCCTGATGAAATTAATAGACCTGTGAAGATAAAGCTAATTAAAAATCCACAACCTGTGAATTTACTAATTGTTTTTTCTTTGAGTGGATTTTAGCTGATTTTACTGCCTCAGAGTTGGATTCACACAGTTACGTGTTGAAGATGGATGCTGTAACACTGTTAATTGGTTCATGCAGATGATGAAATTACTACAGAAATGAGAGTTGATTCTGAAAGCAGAGACTTTCTTAATGAATTGAGAACGTACTTGTTTCACATTAAAATCACTTGATGGGGAGCTTTTGAAAAATACAAATGCCCAATACCAGATGAGTAAAATCAACATCTATAAGGATGGAAACCAGGAGTCAATATCTAAAAACAAACAAACAAACAACCCAAACAAAACTAAGTTATTTCAGTGAGCAGGTAGGTTTAGTCACCTCTGGTCTATTCTGAAGAGTAGGTTGTAGCTCACATAACATGATTTTAGGCATTGGTCCTCAAATTTCAGTTGATATGAATATTGCCTATAGAGTTCAATCTCTCTGAGATTTTGATTTGTTAACTGTAGGACTGAGCCTAGCAGTATAACAAGCTTCCCAGGTGATTCTAGAGAAGGTGGTTTGCAGGTCTTTCACTGACTTAGCATTTTCCAGGAAGACCATCTCTGTCTCTTCAGATTCCACTTTATCTTGATTGTCAGATTCCTGAAATTTCATGATTAGAAATTTATTCTAAGAATTTGTTTCTGTTGGAATATACATTTTTCCAGAAATACGTTCTTACTCTGTTTGTACTCACCCATCATATCCCCATCACTGTGATGAGGTTATATAGTCTCCTATGGGTACCCTTCTACATTTTCACCTGAAAAAGCAACACTTTTACTTTTTGATAATTTCATAACACTGTCATGAGATTGTTATATATCAGGGATCTATAACTGTTATATATCAGAGATATATCTTACTCATCATTATAAGTCAGCACCCAGTGTGTTATCTGGCACATAGTAGATGCTTAGTAAACACTTATTCATATCTGTCTCACCCTGTTTAGTAAGAACACGTATTATTTAGCAACTCCCTCCTGGAAATAGGATTTGCTAAAAGGAAATTTGGAGAGTAATGGCAATGCTGTGCGCCTTCAGGAGGGAGGCAAGAGGGTCCACTAGGAAGAAGGACACAGAAAAGGGACGCTGTGGGGGATAGGGAGATGCTGTCTTCCTTTGAACTTTGCCTCTGATCTGACCATGTGAGACAGTCAGGGGAAGGGAGGAAGAATGCTAGCAGCCAGGTAAAGCATAAACCGTATCATCGGCTCCCGTGGTCTCTCCCTGCAGCACCACAGCCCACTGCCCACCTGCAGGCGGGGAAGGCAAGGAGGCATTATCTCCATTTCACGGACAAAGGTGGTTGATGCCCAGTGGGAGTGGGATCACCCACTTGGTTTGGTATGTGATGGTGGTTATAGGGGTCCAGACCCCAAAGCTCCTTACCTGAGTAGTCCTTTTCAGGAACTTCCTGTTTCTTCTGCATTTCCACTGAACTTTAAATAATTAGGCAATTTTACATAAGCTTTTGGTTGATCAGCCACGAGGTAGACTTTACTTCATGTAAATCTAATCCATCTGAGTTTCTCTTTTTCTTAGTTCTTCTTTACCTCCGAGAAGTCCTTTCCATGGAACAGAAGCTTGGACCAAGGCAGGGGAGCAATGCATTTGGAAATTAAAGATAACACTGCTTTGTCTTCACCAATTCTTACATCAGAGTTACTAGATGTAACTTTCAGTTTATTTCTGTTTGATTAATCTCTACACCCTCAACTAAACGTTCAGTAAAGTAGTTTTTGTACATCAGATATGCTCTGGCAGGGTGAATAAATCAAACTTCATAAATGAAATATGATTTAACAAAGAATCCATATTACAGTTTCAGCCTTGTTTTCTCTTCATCTCTGATTCTTTGTCCTGGCAGAGATAGTTCGTGCTTCCCAAATACTCCCCATGCTTCCCTTCTTTGATGGGAAACCATATGAATGGTTCAATCTAGTCTAGTGAGAGATGAACACAAGTGATTGGTGTCACTTCTTGCCGGGGACAGTTTTGAGCTGGTGTGAATTTTCTCGTGTTCTCCCTTCTCCCCAAGCGGAAGAAGGGGTGGGGTGGCAGCAGAGGAGGTGGCCGGGTGGGCCCAGGGAAAAAGCGTGATTCCCTGAGTCACTGTGGGAAGAGAAATAAGGAGAACGGCCTCACTTGCCTCAAATAGGGACATGAGTGAGAAATAATCACTGCCGTGTTAACCATAGAGGTTTCAGGATTTATTTGCCAGTTTGGTAGAACCTAGTCTATCCTGATGTAGGGGAGCAAAACTTCTCACCCCAAAATATCTCTTTGACATGTGGAATATTTCGAGCTGAAAAAAATCAAGACCCAAAAGAGGAAGAAACCTTGACTTTCCGCCTAACTGCCTAAAAAATGTAGATAGAGGATCTGTTTGAGAACGGGAGCCATCGTCAGAGATCGGTAGAGTTTGAACTAGTTGTGTAGACAGGGAAGAGCCTAGCAAAGTCTATTTGTTAAAATTCTTCTCTGTGTCCCTTTGTCTCTGCATGGCCCAGAGAACATTTGTTTACCAAACATTTGCTTTTCCATCTCCAAGTCAACTGCCTCCCTCTCCTTTGAAGTCCCAAACCACTACCCCCAACATCCTCTTTTGTCTTTAACTGAAGATGGTATTTAAGGTGGCTGCTTCAGCCATTTTGGTGAGTTAATCAGTTTTCCTAGTCTCTCCCATGGATACATGTTATTAAACTTCTGTTTGATTTTCTCCTGTTAATCTGTCTCATGTCAATTTAATTCTTGGACCAGCCAGAAGAATCTAGAAGAGTAGAGGAAAATTTCTTCCTCCCCAGCACTGAGTAATAAATACTTCCCTTTCTCTTTATGAATATAGTTGAGGAGAATATGACACCTGTGTTTCCCAAATTTGAGAATGTACAGAACACTTCTCAAAGGAAAAAAGAAAAAGCCTCTTGGACCATTTTATTTAATAATTGTTTTAGGTAAGTACATACATAAAATTAAGGAAAAATTCTTATGCTTATAGCTTTTATGTAAATCTAACACTCTCCGCCCCCCAATTAAAAATCATACAGAAAGGCTAAATCAATTCATTTTGTAATTGATAACATTTGTGTTGAAATAAAAGCGTGTGCATTGTCTTTAGTAGTTGAGAAATACAATGTCAAGTTCAATTTTACGTATTATTTGTTGCTCTGTGTTGACTAAAATGACTTTTATGCAGAGAAAACCTGGTTGCATAAGAATGCTGTAGAAAATTGCTCTAAAAACTTCAGGCCCTTCTTTGCTAGCTCAGGATAATAGGACTTTTCTCTTAGCCCAAACTCTGCCTGGAGGCAATCCTCAAATGCCTGTTTCAATGAGGCGTCTCCTACCCATTCTATTAGCTGTCTCATTCATTAGAGGGAAAGGTTAGTACTGCATTGTTAGTTAAACCTGCATTAAGTGGATATCTAATCCAATTATTGTTTGAATTAAGACAGAGTAAGTATTTGTTGTGTATTTGCTACTGTTTCTTGCTAATCAGCATTTTTAAGCGGGATCACAGAAATTCAGGATCCACCCCATGAATCTGCTTGCAGTGGGTTTGTCCAGAGTGCCAGAGCAAGGCTCTTCTGAGTTAGGCGTGCCCAAAAGCCTATCATCTTTCTAGTAAAAGAGAACAAAATTACAAAATTTTCATGGATCATTATTTTGGACCTTTGAGAATATGTCCAAAGAACTAAGAGTTTATGGACTTCTAATTAGTACAATATTTGAATTTGGGCTTTTGGAATCAGACAAACCTGGATTCTAATCTTGAGGTCGTCATATAACATTGGGCAGATGATTTACCCTGACTGAGTCCCTGTTTATTTGTTGTAAAGTGCACATAATACTTATTATGAAATATTGGGATGATTTGATGAGATATACATGTTCAGCACATGGCATATGGTGTCATTCAATAAATGGAAGCCGTAATTACTACTCCCCTGGTTTGGTTACTTTTCTTCTCAGTCTATCCGGGTGGGTCAGTCTGTTTTCTTTCATTTTGTTTTCCTACTCTAACATCCTAAGGTGGTTTCTGAGTCTTGGAGGAAAAAAACATATCTATCTGCATAGTATTAACCTTAAAAATGATCCAGCTTTTGTTTTAGCAGCTAATCTCCTGGTCAGCTGCATTAGTCTTTGGTAGACTAGTTGAGATGGAAATTCTGTGAAAGTGTAAGATTGAAAAATATAGACAGCCTGTTTAGAAATAAGAATTATTTAATAATCAAGGGTATTATTTAGAAAATGTTTTAGGTGGCTATTTTCTCCTTATTGAAGTACAGAAATGTGTATACTATATATATTTTTTTCTCTCCATTTTTGGGGAGACATTTAGCTATCACTATGATTATCTATACTTGACATTTTCCTGTTTTGTCATTAACTTTACTCTGTCCCAAGGAGTTCTGAAGAGCAGTCTCTGGTTTATAAACTCTGAAACTGGCGTCCATAAGTCATCCTTTGTGGGTCTTGGCCTCCACCAATGCTATGGCGCTACCCTCATGGAGGTTGTAATTTCGAGCTTTCAACGTATCTAAGTCCAGAAATGGGGAGGAAAAGGAAGAACTCATGAGAGAGGCTTGATGTATCCTATGATCAGTTCCTAGTTTAGACTTCTAGGAAGTTTACCCTGTATGAGGTAGCCATTTACCCAGGAGTGTCAGCTTATTGCCTGAGTCTCTTCATTTTACTGTAGAGAATTTCAGTTAGTTGAGCAATGGAGATTCATGAGGGCTAACCAATTTCATCTTCTAAAAAATGCCACAACTTTTGAAAATATTAGAGGCTAGCAAACATCCATGCCTTACTGTGAACTAATTCTTTTAGGTTCCTTTCCTCTGAACACCTAGCTTGGCTCCCTTGTCTCTGAAGAACTTATTATTTTGATTGATGGGAAGGCAGTGAGAGAACTTTGGATCGCGGAGCACTGTCAAGAGTCAAACAGACCTGGGCAGATTCCTGCAGGGGGGCTGAGGGCGTCTTGAGGCCAGAGACCCCAGAGGAGAGGGACACTAGTAAAGGTATACAGAAGTGGAAGAAGTGGAAAAGTGAAAGAAACTTTTTATCAACAATAAACTCTCTTTTAACATTTGCCTAAAGTGGTCCTTGATACCAAGAAAGGAGGCATGGGAAAAGTTAGGAAAAGAGAAAATTCGTTTACCTTTTTTTCAGAGACTTCTTACATCCTGTCATAATCTTCCCTGAGAGGGGACCTTGAGCAAATCAACATCTTGACCTTGCATTCTCTCATCTGTAAAATGGGTTGAATGTTCCTGCTGTACATTTAGAAGGAAGGCTGTAGAGATGAAACATGAAGCTGCTTTGAAAGGGCAAAATGCTATGCAAATGTGAGGAGTTACCATATTGACGCTGGGGTAGACAACCAACCACATGGAAACTAGCTCTTTCTCTCTTGTCACTAGCAAGGAATTCTGGGAAGTGCATATTGCATTGGCATGACTGCAGGAGAAACTGCTTTCTTCCTGTTCAATCTTGTCCTCACCTGTGAAGTGGAACCTTTTTATGGACAGCCATTTGTTTCTCTTCAAGGAGTGAAAAAATAGAACTGAGTCTCTGCTAACGTTTTTCCCTTTGATTTTTTATCCTTTGGAAAAGGGATACATTTTGAGTCCCTTTCAAGTTTCTCCCAGGTCCTGCTGAGCACCTAGGTATAGTTTCCGAGCAAATCAAACCTGATTTTTGAGACTTGAAAGCCTCTGTAGGCTGAGCTGCGGATTACCTGGGGCACAGCAACATGACTCCTCTGCAGGTGTTGATGGACACAGGATCGTGTGTTGCTTTAGGCTAGAGCACGTGTCCTGTGATGGAGGGGGGCATCTGCGTTCTATTCCTGACTCTACTATTGCTTGCTGTTGTGATATCAGGCAGGCATCTTTTCCTTCTACTTGTCTTTCCTCATCTGCAAAATGGGAACAATACCTGTGCCTTCATCAGACAGGGTATTAAATGAATGAAGTAAAATGACTCAGACCCAGTGAATACTCAATAATGTCAGCTATTACGAGTGTCTAAGGATCCTTAACTTCTTGGTTGGGAGAGGCTGTGGCTGGAGAACTTGAGGCTAAAGATTTAGGACCCTATAGAAAATAAAAACTGAAACTAAGATAAAGCATTCTTGGTGTTAAATACTTGACGACAATGGGAAAATGGAACTTGACAAAGCTGATTTTGATGTTAACTTCAGAAACTCATCTGCTACAAAATGGTGCCAGACCTACATTAAGATGCCAAGCCCTTGTGTTGGCAGCTCTGTACCTACTTGACCTTCTGGGATAATTTGGGATGGATTTTCTATTGTTGTGTTGAAATATGAGGGAGAGAGCAAAATCCTGTTAAATCTAGATACTCCCCATTTTATGGGACAAGACAAAAGAATGCATGAGACATCAACATTGGAGTATCCCAAGGAGTAGACTGAGACTGTCAAGGGTTTAAGACTTTCAAATAATCTTTATTTCCACTGATGCTTTGTTTTCAATATAGTCCAGTGCTATCACTGCGAAAGATGCCACTTATAAATGATGACTCTGAAAATTTATTTGTCAATATTCAAGTAACTGAAGCAAACACTTTTCTGCACTTGACATTTGTTTGGCTAATTTTCATTTATCTGTACAGTATAATAAAGTGAGTTGTAATCCCATGTACTATATAAGCTCAGAATATATTTTATCCTTTTATCCCAGAGCCTGTTTTTTGATTTTTGTGTGAAAGGAAAGAGTTTATTCTATTTTCTGGGGTGCTAGCTCCATCACTAGAATCTTCCTGAACTGTGGCTAGAATTAGGCTTTCATCGTACTTCCCAAGTGTTGTTACCACTCTTGGAATGAAGATGAAGGATTCCCGTGATCCTCTCCTTTACCCAATGCTTCCTCACTAACAGAGGGCTTGCAGAAGGAGGCAGAGTCGGGGGCAGGTCCATTCTAGAGTGTGGCTTCTCTCAGCGCCCCCTCTCTCTTTCTCTTTCAGGTAAAGTGGATTATGGCTCCAGAATTTTCTTAGATTGTACAGAGACTGGTTCCTTCTCCTTGGGACTGTTCCCCCAGTGTCATACCAAGACTTGGAGAGCCTCTCTCCTTCTAACCAAGCCTTAATCGACCCCGGGAATTCTGGGGCCTATCTTTCTTTCTTTCTTTTCTTTTTTGTTTACAGTAGTCTTTTATTTTTATTATTTATTTATTTATTTATTTTTTAACATCTTTATTGGCGTATAATTGCTCTACAATGGTGTGTTAGTTTCTGCTGTATAACAAAATGAATCAACTATACATATACATATATCCCCATATCTCCTCCCTCTTGCGTCTCCCTCCCACCCTCCCTATCCCACCCCTCTAGGTGGTCACAAAGCACCAAGCTGATCTCCCTGTGCTATGCGGCTGCTTCCCACCAGCTATCTGTCTTTCTTTAAATCTTATCCAAGTAGGGCTCTTCTCCTCCTCCTCACATTTCTCATAAAGAGACTTCTTCCCCATTCTGTATAAACAGGGAGTTTGAGAGTGAACACTTTGGATTTCCCCCACTCCATTTTCTCCTCCCCGAGGGTTAAGGTCATTAATTGGGTTGCTGAGAGGCTGCCATCCACTGCGCTACATGAAAGGTCATTTCTCAGTGTGGCCTGGTGCCTCTGCCTGTGTCCAGAGCTGGCGGGTACTCGTACTTCCCGTCTCCACGTGATCATCAGACTAAACAAGATCTTCACTCTAGGCTTTGGCATCTCTGCCTACTACTGGGCCATGTGTTAGGATAGGTTCTCTAGACTGTTCTTACACACAGGTCCCCAGGACTAGATTTGAAGTTGGAGAAGGAAGCTGGCTCTCCCCACAAGCTTTATCAGAGAACCCAGTCTTTGGGGCTGATTCAGCATTTGTTCGGATACTAATAAAACGAATGCCTTGGCATCCCCTTTCACTTATGATCCTTGAGTAGATTGGCTTAGTTGCTGAGAACCCAGGAGGGAAGAGGAGCGAGACTTAGGCCATGACCACAAGCCCTCTCATGAGATCTGAACCTAGGGTAGCGTTGTTTCCATCTCCTCAGCTGCTCTAACCTCCAGCCAGGTGTGGACCTTGCCCCTCCTTCTCTCTGCCCAAGCAGGCTTTGTGTAAAGAAGCTTTGTTTTTGTTCCAAAAGGATGGCCTTGACAATTCCCATACCACTTTCCTAAACTTGGGTTGAGTGTATGGAGGAGCTTCTAGGAAATAGGATTGACCGGAAAGGGAGAAACAACTACAGTTTCTGGAGAAAGTGATTTCCCTACAGGCCTGTTGGGAAAAAGGGTGGATACTTGTACTCATTCTGGGAAGTGGGGTTTTTCATCTGAAAATCCTGGGGCTGCCATGAGTAACATGGGGCTGACACTGTGGTCACCCACTGTATATAAAATTCCAGGTAAGAAAGACAAAAGGAAAAGGTGATGGCAGTGTTGGCGAGAGGAGAGAGGTAAGAGTCTACACAACGGGTTTTTCTTAGGGCCCCACTTAAGGCACTACAGATACTGAAGGGAAATGGCAATGGAGATTCCCTAGAGCAGGGCAAGCACATGGGTGACAGGTGCCCAGGTACATTGGAACCATTTGGAGGCCACTTCCTGTTGGCTTGGATAGAGAAGAAAATGGCAGCTGAAGAGATACCCTGGTGAACTCAGCCTTTCACAGAGGGAGACAACTGAGCACTGGGGCCCACAGGGACAAGGGGCAGCTGGTGGGGCTGAGCTCTAGAATACAGAGCTTGCTATCTCCTCATGTGATGTCTTTCCATTTAGGTGAGTGTGGTCCAAGGTCAATCCTGTGACAGCTGCCTTCATTGGGCAGAACGCAGTAGGATTGGAAGGTGTGTGGTCCAGTAAGAGGAAAAGCAAAGCTTCCTCTGAATGCTGACGAGAAGGACGGCTGGGGAGAGCCATATGTATTTAAATTCTGTAAGGTTATAAGATCTGAAGTGATTGTCCTGGGAGAATAGTGTGGAATGGCTGTTGAGTCCAAACCAGGGCTATTTTTTTTTTATTAAATATTAATACCACATATTTCTGCGGGGTTCATAGAACAGATGTTAGGCCTGACATTGTGGAGATTTAATTGACTAAGAATATTCCCTGTCATTTTTATCAATGTCTGGCTTTCCAATGGTTGTTAAATAGGAAAATATAAAACACAGGAAGGGATAATTAATACTCTGTTTCCATCCGTGGTTACCTGCTGATATGGCCCCCTAGAGAAGCAGGAGCTTTCTCCTGAGTATTTTTCTTGGAGGCAGAGACAGGCTGAGCTGACCCAGTCTCTCTGCAAATTGTTCCACTGAGCCTCTAGCTGGAGAACAGCCCACCCTCTGAGCACAGTTCTTTCTTTCCTGTTGGTTTTAAGAAAATAAGCAAATTCTAAATAAGTTTTGCTTTAGTGGCAAAACTCCTAGGGATTCTGAGTTTTCCTTCTTCTTCTAAACCCTACCCTACCTCCCCAAGTCATTTCCCTCAACATCTTCCTAGATTTAAAACAACAACCTCAACATCAACAAACAACAAAAATCTCTTCAACAGCCAAAATCTTTGCTGAGGGACCTTTCCAAGTAGAATCCAAGAAAGTGGATAGAAGTTATTCTGAGCAAATTCACAGTGACATAAAATGTAGCTTAGGGTGATTTAGCAACAGGAAATATTTGCTAAGTAGAAAGCTCAGGGAAGAACAATTCTGAAATGATTCTTGGTCAGGTGCAGCTTATATTGGGCCTATTCATAGAAAAAAAAAGTCCAGGGTCCCTTCCTCACAAAAATTACTTTAACATGGAAAAAATGTCATCACATATTTGCCCTGTAAGACCATGTTGCTTTGCATTTATTAAATGGTACTGGCCTGCCATGCTGAAGTCTCCATTACATCCTCAGGGGAGGGCAGCTCGTGGTAAGAAAGGGAGAGAGGAGAAGATGTGTTGGTCTCAGCCCTGAACATTAAATCATGGTGGTAATGATTTTAGAGGAAATGAGGCAAATTTGGGCTAAATGAAAACCTGTGATGTGGCTTGGGAATTACCCCTATAGGCTTGGGAAAGGACTAACCATTACATTACCCGTGCCCGTGGGGCTGTTTTTGCCCTCTGCTTGGGGGATTTGCTCTCTGTCTCAAAGGGGCAGGCCAGGCCCAGCTGTCTGCTTCCAAAATTCCCTTGTCCTCTCATCGTCAAAGCAAGTTGGCACATGTCATGGGCTGAGGGGCGTTAAGGCCCAGGATGTAGAAGTGGAAGTTCTGTTGGAAGTGATTTATAGGATGCAGAGAGAAGAGACACTGGTGTGGCAGAGGGACCAGAACCCACCCTGCTGGCTAATGTGAAATGAGAGGTGATTGGGTGGGGGGGTCCTTGGTTGAAATTCACCTCAGCGTATTATAGGACATGCTTTAAGGAAGCAGGGCCAGGCCCCTCTACGTGGTGTAATTTAAGGGACACAAAAGCTCTGACCCGTGCCCCTGCCAACGTGCTACTGCACCTGCAAGTCACCCTTTTAGGGCCAATCTTTTTTTTTTTTAATATTTTTTAATTGACGTATAGTTTATTTATAATGTTGTGTTAATTTCTGCTGTACAGCAAAGTGATTCCAATCCATATATATATATATTCTTTTTTATATTCTTTTCCATTATGGTTTATCACAGGATATTGAATAATAGTTCCCTGTACTATACAGTGGGAACTTGTTGTTTATCCATTCTATATAGAATAGTTTGCATCTGCTAATCCCAAACTCCCAATCCTTCCCTCTCCTACCCCCCTCCCCCTTGGCAACCACATGTCTGTTCTCTATGTCTGTGAGTCTGTTTCTGTTTCATAGATATGTTCATTTGTATCATTTTTTTAGATTCCACATATAAGTGATATCATATGATATTTGTCTTTCTCTTTCTGACTTACTTCACTTAGTATGATAATCTCTAGGTCCATCCTGTTGCTGCAAATGGCATGATTTTGTTCTTTTTTATGGCTGAGTAATATTCCATTGTATATATACACCACATCTTCTTTATGCATTCATCTGTTGGTGGACATTTAGGTTGTTTCCATGTCCTGGCTATTGTGAATGGTGTTGCTATGAACATAGGGGTGCACGTATCTTTTTGAATTATATTTTTGTCCAGATATATGTCGGCCCAGTCTTTAAAAGTAAGGCCTGACTTCTAAAGGACTCTTGGTAAAGTACCAATGTGCTTCCTTGGATGTGACACCAATAAGCTGATGAACACACAGGATAGATCAGTTGGCAACTGCCAGTCTGGGATGTAGTGAGAAGATATAAAACTGGGAAGTTTTGACAAGAGCAGGGAGGGTGGGAAGGCCCTAGGCATAGATCTTCTTTCTATGGGCTGTCACAATGTCAAGGGCAGGTTGAAAGCACAGCAAGAGGGCACTGGCCACCTGGAATCCTCAGGAAGAAAGCTACCCAAAGGAGGATGAGAATGGTCTGAGCCTTGTCTTCTCTCTCTCTCAGCTGCCTTGGATGAAGTTATGTTGTTTCCCACCCAGATCAGTACCACTGTATACAGTTCTTTCCTAAGGGACCCCAAGAAAACTGCTTTCTTACACCTGTTCTGTAGTTAACAGAAATGGGGCCCCTAAGCCCAGGCCCCAAAATTGTTCTAAGAAATGTTTATGACACAGGAAGTCTCAGCTCCTCCCCAACTCCCCGTCCAATACTCTGACCATCAGGTCCTGCCTTTGCTGGTGAATTTCCAGCACTATACTAAGGAGGCAGGAACACAAGGCCTGGGTGGGAAGTTAGGGGATGTTTATAGCCATAGAACCAAAATACAGGAGGAAGCAGGTGGGCGAAATTTGCCTAGGTTGCCTCTGTGGGCATAAATCACCAGTTTTCTTTCATTTAGGGGGAGAATCCAGCGTTCCTGAAACAGACCTATTTCCCCCCAGCTTTTTAAATGTGCCTTTTCATGGATTTTGCTTTCAAATCTGCATGAATTATTTTTCTTCTATTAAATATTCATGTGCCTTTCTAAGGAGAAAAAGGGGGCAGCAGAGGTCTGGTACACATCTTCCCTGCCACTATTTACTGCTGCTGCGGGATTGCAGCAAATGCCAACTCCCAACACATTATTAAATCAGGTCTGCACTGAGCCCAGATGTTACACTGGAGACGCACAGTGGATACAGGTTAAAACCAAACAGCGACAGGCACCCGGTTCATCTCTGGTGGGTGCTTGCCCTCCTACATCCTTGCCCCTCCCTCCTGCCCTGCGTGGCCACCGTGCCCTTTGGCAAATTTGCCATCAGCTGGGCAGAGCTCACTCTTCCTGGAGCAGTAATCATGTGAGGGGGAGTTATTTTTTTAAGCCTGTTATTTTTTCCCCAGTGACTCTTTCTACTTGATTAGTTCAGGATCAATATGTCTGGTAGGCAGAATGTGATGGGGAGGGTGATTTTTCAGTGTCAGGAGGAGCTCTGCGCTTTGTTCAAGTGGCTCTCCTCTTCACGGTGACTCCCCCCTACACACACACACACACACACACACACACACACACACACACACACACGCAATCTCTGCTCTCTTCCTTATCTAAATTCTACTCACTTTCACGACCAAGATGATTCAGTCTCCTCTCTGAAGCCTGTCCTGTGATTCCCTAAATCGTGACCTCCAATGAAACTATGATGTTTCAGACAATAATTGTTACCTAGCGTGGGTTCTGGTTCCCTGATAGTCTGTAAGCCCTCCCACGTTCACACCCACATTCACGGTGCAATGTGAATTCCTCCGGGGGAAGGAATTACATCTCAAAAACATGGAGTGATGGAAAGAGCACAGGGTTTGCAGTCATAATCCCACAATCCTGTGTGTCTTTAGTAAATTATTTAATCTCTAGGAGCCTGCTTTACCCTCTTCCTCCTCCTCAACGTCTCCGTCATCACCATTCATTTCCGCCACTCAGATCAGTGCTTTTCAAATTTTAACGTGTATACGGATTACTCTAGATCTGAAGTGAGCCTGAGATTCTGTTTTTCTAACAGGCTCCCAGGTGATGCTTTTTTGTTTTTTTTTTTAATAACTTTATTTATTTTATTTTTGGCTGCATTCGGTCTTTGTTGCTGCGTGCGGGCTTTCTCTAGTTGCGGCGAGCGGGGGCTACTCTTCGTTGCGGTGCGCGGGCTTCTCATTGTGGTGGCTTCTCTTGCTGTGGAGCACGGGCTCTAGGCACACGGGCTTCAGTAGTTGTGGCACGTGGGCTCAGTAGTTGTGGCTCGCGGGCTCTAGAACGCAGGCTCAGTAGTTGTGGTGCACGGGCCTAGCTGCTCTGCGGCATGTGGGATCTTCCGGGACCAGGGCTCGAACCCGTGTCCCCTGCATTGGCAGGCGGATTCTTAACCACTGCGCCACCAGGGAAGCCCCCAGGTGATGTTGATGATGCTCGTCTTCTTGTCACACTTTGAGAAGCAAGGTCCTTGTGAATCTTAAATGAGATAATATATGTGAAAGTGTCTTATGAACTAAAAGTCCCTCTATCATTGCTAAACCTGAAATCAGCCTCGTCTCCTTTTTTAAAAAACTCCTACTTCAAATCCATCATCAGATCCCATTGATGGGAAGGTATCCTGAATCCAGCCATTTAGGACCCCCTCCCTCACTTCCAACCTTGGCTAAGCCGCCATCATATCTCTTGTCTAGAGATGATTGCGGTAGCTTCTTAATTGGTCTGCCTGCTTCTATTCCTGTCCCTTCCCCCACTCCCCTCTTGAATTCCAGTGGTCCTTTTTCCAGCCAGCAGCCAAGTGGTTCTTTTATAGTATAAATCAGATCATAAAACTCTTCTTTCACAAACTCTTCAGTGGCCTACAAGGGCCTAATCAATATGGCCCTATTGTCATTAGCTGACAATGCTCACCCCCTTGCCTCTTGTACATTTTCCCTCTGCAAGAACATGGCTTACTCTAGTCTGTTTCTCAGCTTTCCCATCTACGGTAGCAATCCCATCGCTGTCTACCTTCTCATCTGGCTTTATTATGTTTTTCATGGCACCTCCTACTACCTAACATTCTATTAAGTGTTTATGTGTTTATCTGTGATCTGTCTCACTGACTCAAAATAAGCTCCGTGGGGGCAGAGGGTGGTCTGACTTGTTCTGTTCCGTATCTCTAGCATCTGGAGCAGTGCTTGGCATATACTAGGGCTTTAGGTAGTTGCTGAATGAAAGCATAAATGGATTGTTCTTACTTCATTGAATTGCTCTGTACCCCATGCCTGACAGAGTAAGTGCTTCCTAAGCGTTTGCTGAGGCAACCATTGATTGGGTTTTTAACTGTGCAGTCCCTGGATGTCTGTTAGTGGGACAGTTATTTGTTTCTGCCGTGGGTCAAGCCCCCTAGTACAGGATTGATCTTCATGATTGAAAAATGTAGATCTTTGAGCAAGAAATAGAGGAAGACATCTGAGTTCTGGGAAGCGATGATTGTGAGGGTTGGAGATGAGTTGCAGTTATCTTGGCCCCAAAGGACTGCTCATCTTTACTTAATTGCTTCTTAGCCAAAATCATGCTCCACACACACACACACACACACACGCACACACATGCACACACACGCACACAGCCCAAAACCAACCAACCAAACCAAACTGAACCAAACCAAAACAAAACAACAACAAAACTTAGCCCTAAAAGGAAAAGGGCAGATTGAGAATCTGGGTTTCTGGTAGGGTAAAAGCATTGTCTAAGTCTGCACACAGGGGAGGCGTCTCAAGTTGGATAATGGAATCTCTTTTTACTTCAGCTCATCTAAAATAGCACGTTAATAAACTGAACCAAATGTGGTGCTACAGCTGGTTTTATTGGTCATTAACATTTACAGAGCCATGCAAAGTCATGTTTTCCAATTTTGAGATTAAAAGATTTAGCCAGCCTAATTATCGGCCTCCGAATGGGGACCGCGTCGGAGTGCAGCCAGCGGGACGGAGTCGCCTTTGTCTTCTGTGATGCCTTCCCCTTCACGGTGCATGTGAATTGAAAACAGATGCATTTATGGACCTTTGGCTGGATTTCACCCTAAAGCAGGGTAGGCGCTGGCAGCTGTCCTGGAGTTTACTCTGGACTGGTCCTGCTAGCGCATTGTCTACATTTTAAGGCTGTAGTTTGGGTTCAGGAGACTTTCTTGTACATACAAGAAAATGGCATCCATCCTTGAAACCAGACTTCTACTCAGCTTCTGATTGTTTTTCTCTTTTCTGGTCATCAAGGTCAAGCCACTAATTATGTTGATTAAGTGTGATGAAAGCCTCCACTTGAGTGAGATTTTTGGTGGGAATGAATCAACTCATCAGAAATAATGTTAACCAGACTGAGTGTCCTGATATTTGGTTCAAGAAATACAGCAGGTGGAGGCAAAGACAGAGGAAGAAAGTAAGTGTGAAAGGAGAGGTGAGGGGGCCAAGGCAGAAAACCAACCAGCATTTTATCAAGACCCTCCTCCCTGAGTGTGGGACACTGAGATAAATGCCCTGGGGAGGCCGGGGCAGAAACATGAATGGGATCAGCCTTGGCTTGGTTCTTGGTGCAAGATGTGTACCATTTGGCCCCATCCAAAGGGTGGTGATTCCCTTGGTGAGGATTTTCACTTAGGGCCCAACAGGGATGTCCTGTTGACGTGACTGACTCCATCAGTGTTATTCCCCCCTCCTGCCCATCTGTGTCTCACCTGCTCTTGTCCAGCCTGGGAAGACCCCCTGGAGGCAGTTTCCCAGAGGGAAATGTAACTACCAACGTATAGTTGGTATAGTTCTTCCTGAGGCCAGGAAGAGGGTTTCTGGCTGCTGCACCTTTGTTTGTTCCACACTGCCTAGCTCCAACCTAGGGAATATTTCTGGACTAAAGAGGAGACATAGTCTGCTCTGTGATTACCTAATTTCGCTGTGTGAGTTTGACCAATCTGAGTTAGAGTTTCCTTTTAATCAGGACTCAAGGAGCAGGGCAGACTAGGGGCAGGAGTTGAGATTTGAGTGATCCCTCATTTGGCAAATGAGAAATTGGCCAAGTCTTTTGTTCTTTCTGGGCCTGAACTTTCTAAGGTGCCAAATGAGCAGAGTTCGCCCTTCAAATCGACTTACAGTCTATACTTTAACAGCAACAGTGGGTAGCCATGGGTGGTTCTGAGTGTAGGGGTGGCCACAATCATCTCTATGTGCAGTAAGAAACCTAGCAGCATTACTGAAGGTGGATGGAAAGGGGGAGAGACTGAAGACAGGAAGAACATTTAAGGAACTCTTGCATAGTTCCAGACCATGGTTTCAATTATTATTGGTTCTGATTTTTTTCTACCAGAGCTCCTGGGCTCTAGACCAATGTCCTCCTGACCACTGATCCTTGCTTTTTAATTTCTGTCGGGTATGAGTTGAACTGTATCTTTCTCCATTCCCCACTCCCCGTCAAAATATATGTTGTAGTCCTAACTCCAGTACCTCAGAATGTGACCTTATTTAGAGATGGGATCTTTACTGACATAATCAAATTAAAATGAGGTCATCAGGTGAGCTGTAATTCAATCCAACTGATATCCTTATAAACGGGGGAAATCTGGACACAAGGATGACAGATGCCTAGGAAGACCATCATACACAGATGAAGGCAGAGGTCAGAATGATGCTTCTACAAGCCGAGGAACATCAAAGTTCGCCAGCAAACCACCAGAAGCTAGGAAAGAGGCACAAACCGGATTCTCTCTCACAGCCCTCAGAAGGAGCCAACCTCGGTCTCAGACTTCACCTTGACCTTCAGCCTCCAGAACTGTGAGGCAATACATTTCTGTTGTATAAGCCACACAGTTTGTAGTGCTTTGTTACAGCAGCCCTAGCAAACTAATACAGTATCTTTCTGCTCTTTTGGTTTCAGACCCTTGGCTTGCTGTAACCACTAGCAATCATTAATTTTTTTATTTCAACTTGATTTCTTCTCAATCTCTCCAGAGGTATTAGTCTTTGTGCTGTAAAACTTAGACTCTGCTTCCTACCTGGCTCTTTCTGGGGTCTATCCCTATATTTGCATGTAGCTCTCCACTAAGTCTCTGCTAGGTGTGGTGTGAGGAGGTAAAGGTGCTATAAATGGGCAGCTTTTCTAGCCACTGAGCTGTCCTTTTACATCCACTCTATGCTGCCGCCTATGGGCTCTTGGGGTCTAAATCCCCCACCATGTTCTCACTAACGTTTAAAGCTGAATCAGGCCAGTGACTTAAAACTCCTCTGGTTATTTTTCTGATTTGTTTGCCTATAATTCCAGCATTCTTGGTCCTGTTCCAAAATCATCCCAAATGCATTTATTCCAAAGTATGGCTTTAAAGTTGGGGATCAAGTTATAATCTGGCGAAACATAAATGAAATAACATGACAACTCTGAACTATATTAAATTCTCAAATGTTGACAGTACGCACAAAAATATAAGAGCTCAAAGGGACTATACGATCTATTCAAAACCCTAGTTTTCTGATGGTCATATTCCCTTGTGGTCTTCCAATATGCACTTTCTCATTAAACTTCTTATTTAGTATGGGCACTGGAATTTGATCTTGAATATAAGATACATTGCTTTGATCATTTCTGGCCAGTCTTGTTTTACTAAGTGAAGTCAAAAGAGGCACACTTTGCCATCAATCAACAGACATGCCTTGACCTTGTGCTGGGTCGCACAAGCTCTCTGCTGGAAATGTAAACATGGTCTCCATCCTGAGTGAGCCTTCCGTGTGGTTGGGAAGATAAGGCACCCAGATGCCAAGCACTTAGAGAACAATTAAATGCTAAATGGTGTTGAACTGGCTTTAGTGCAGAAGGAGTCTGATTTCATGGAGTGGTTGAAAAGGTTTCCTGGGTAGCTTGGAACTTTATTTAGTTTAGAAATGTTAGAAAACGTTAAGATATTCCCCTTCCCTGCCCTCTCAATTTTTTCCCTTCTATCTGCCTGTATTATTGGTTGTTTGATTACAAATCAGACTCCAGAGAGGAAGCACAAAATGGCCCGAGACAGAAGCTGATGGGAGAGACTGTCACCCTTGATGCTGTGATGGAAACCTTGTTCACTGGAAATTTGAATAGATAACACTCAGCAATCATAAAAATAACAGCCTCCTGTAAGTCCAGACTGTCTCTTCAGATTCCATTTTCTATACTTTAGTTATCAAAAGATCCATAATTTTCTAAGATAGACATGAAACTTAAATGAGAGCATGGGGAGTTCCTTTTCTATTTTCCCAGCGGAGGAGATAGAAGACATGTTCCCAGCTTGCCATTTGCACAGATGTGTTTCTAATAAAGCACAGTGAGACCTCCCATGTCTCCTGTCCCCTTCCCATTAGCCATGAGGCCATGCAGATGATGGGTGAGCTCACAGGCAGGTCAATAATGCCACCGTGTTCTTCCTCTCTCCTCACATGGAAAGGGCCTTGTTTTTTTTCCACAGAAGTGCATATTTAATTTGAAATTGGGAAAAAAGAAGAAGGAAAAACAACTTTCCAAAATATGAGACAGCAGTTCTCTTTAATAGGAACCACATTTTCCCTCTAAATTATGGTATCTGAGGGTCCCTATGCAAGGGTTGGGAGGTGATGAACGTAGGCTTTGGGAGGGTTTGGGGAGCTGTGTTGATATTTTGGCCCATCTGGGTTCATGTCTCTTGGGTTTCTTGGGATTCATGGAATATATCTGGCTACAGTGAAACATGAGAAACCCTTTAGAAAAGTGCAGTGGAAATAAATAGCAATGAATATTTATGTGTCTAGACCAAAGGTCAGAACTCTTTTTAGTTCTCAGGGCCATTAGTGGGGTTAAATAAGGTCTATGGGGACTGTAGGTTCCAATGACGAGGCTGAAGTATAGGTCATGGGGGAAGGAATGAAGTAGATGGGTTGAAGGGAAACGAAGAGGTAGATACTTAGGAAAGAAAAGGGGGTACAGGAAAAAGTGTCCATGAGGGATTAAACTAGTAGTAACCAGCACTAACTTCTGGCTCTACTTTAGGTTAAATCATTATCCCTGGTTTAAAGCAGGATTGCCATATGATTTTTAAAGGTGCTTAGACTTTCCTACAGCTTTATTCTCATGGGGTAAAGAGTTGTTTGTATAAATTACTGGGTGCGGGAGGCAGATCAGAGTTGATAGAGCCTGGGGAACTCCCTTGAGTCAAGGTGCCAGGGGTGGTATGGTGGTAACTGGCACAGAGACTAACCAACTAAACCCCCAAGACTGTCCTCTCCCCCATTCACTTTGCTGCCTCCTTCTTCCTGTTACGGGGTCATGTTTGCTGGATGCTGTTGGCCATCCTGACACTGAAGGGGAAAATGATTTCTGCCTTTCCAATAATCGCTGATCACCCAGAATCTTGTCTGAAAATATTTGGAACATGTTGGACAATTAATCAAAGTAATTTTCCTCCAAAGAGAAAGCAGAAAGATTTGGAGTGACATTATTCGAATAGTATTTGAAAAAGCTACCCAAGAAAATGTCCTTCAATGCAGATTTTAGCGTAGTGCAAGGATTTCCTTTTACAAGCAAAGATAGGGGATAGGGTTTTTTGTTTGTTTGTTTGTTTTTTTGTTCTTGTATGTTTGTTTCAGGGTTTTGTTTTTTTTTTTAAACTCCAGGACCACTTCCTTCAACTATCCATCTATCCTTCCTTCCATCCATCCATCCATCCACCAGCAAACATTTGTAGGGAGTCTTCTTTGTGTCAGGAACAGAGCTAGGCCCTGTGAATAGACAGATGGATGAGATATGATTCCTGCCCTTGGGGAGTTCACAGTCCAGTGGGAGAGAGATATGTAAACATTAATTACAACGGTGTGATGAATGCTTTAATAAAGTTCAGAGCAGGGTGCTTGGCTACCCCTACAGAGCTGGAGGGCAGCGATCATCTATTTCACCTTAGCCATCTAAAGGTCTTTGATTTCTCCAAGAGTAAACTGTGAGCGCCAAACCTCAGGAGAGCTGGATTAGGTGCAGCTTTAAAAGACGTCTTGCAGGTTGCAGCTACTACTGACCCAAAGACAGTGAAGAGGCCAATGACCATGAGATTTATTCCCAGGGCTCATGGATTTCTGAATTTATGTTGTCTGGGTCTCTTTTCTCCCTAGAGTGTAAATATGCTCTAGTATGGGAATGCTCCATTCCTGCTCTAGCCTGTCTCCAATCTGCTGTTTCACTTGATTTTTTGGTCCTTATCCAAAGAATTTCACTAAAAACTGAAATGAGGTAGGGATTGAGTCCCCCACTCCATCCAAGGCCAATCAAGCAACAGCTGCCGAGGGCTTAGACCATGTTGAGCATATACTCTGCGATTTCTCTAGCTCCTTTTTTGTCATTATTTATCCAGACATCAGGCTGCAGTCAGGAAAAAGGACAGTGACAACGGGAACACATATGTCTCTGGAAGAATGTTTTCAGGAAGAAAACAAATGTAGTCAAATGATCCCAGTGTTTTTTGTTTGTGTGTTTGTTTTGTTTTACTACCGGGAACAACAATAGAAAAAAAGGAAATATGAAGTTGGGAAATCTTTTGTTGTTATTGAGGTTTGAATATTTCTAGTTTCAGAGATCTGTGTCATAGTGGAAAAGATGTTCTTTTTTATCCCAGTTAGAAGCATTATTAATGGCGTTTGCTATTGAGGAGAAGATCTCCAATGAAAGAAGGGACTAGTCTAGATTTGCACATCGCCTTGGATGCATGGCCTTGGAAAACATCTGAAAAACTCAGTGTAGAGAGAACATTTTCTCTAGTAGTTTAATATTCTCCTAAAGTGTAAATTTGGGTTAGTTTGGGTTGTTGAAAATTCAAGCTGCCTGGCAGATATTTCTGTGAATTATGTGGTTGAAATATATTACCGAGCCTTTCTGTGACCCTGAAAATATGATTTTTAACAGTTAAGACAGGAAAAAATGATCAAGACCAGCTAAAAGGAGAGGAAGATGGAACTGATAGTTTTGAAGTCATAGAGCCTAAATTCAAAGGCAAAACAGATAGAATGAGAAAAAAAAAAAAAGCATGGTGATTACTTTATAAACTGTCATATTTGGGGCATTGAAGGCCTAGCTTTTGGGAAGGCAGAGTTGGAATTTTCTTGGCCCTGGAGGGCAAAGATGTACGTGGAAATGTAAATTACATTTCTACAAATCTGGGTGGAATGGATCAGACCCAGTGACACTTAATCTTATCCCTTTCTGCATCTTTTAAGCCCTGGACCAGAGGCCACAGCAGGTTGGACCGGCACTTTGGGGGCCTGCTTCACGGCAGGGGCATAGGAATTGGCAAATTACACAGTCAACAGTGCCTGCATAAAGCTTTGAAACCTCCTGAAGGCACCACACAGAATAAAACTTCTATCCCACATCTGCCTGGCTGACTCTGCCTCCCAGACCTCCCCTGCCTTCCCCATCCTCAGTCCCAGCTCGTGATTGGTCCTGCCTTGCTAGAGTCTTACCCTTCATATAAATAACTCCTGATTTTTGTTTTTTAAAAATTAAATCTTAGAGCCACATTAATGATTGAAGGAAATCTATAAGTACCCTTCCCAACTGAAACCACAGAAAGATGGAGCTGGAGGAATCTTCTGAATGCCTAATCCTGGGACCTCACACTTTAATTAAAGCCTTTTCCTCTGATGTGTGCCAATATGCCTATTGCAGCAACTTGAGGAACATGTACAGACACCATGTAAAAATAGAGTCATCTTCCTCTGACCCACTCCACCATGAATCTTCATCAGATGTTATTTTCTGCATAAGCCACACCCATAGCTAAGTGCCTTTGTTCGTGCTGTTCCTCCTGCCTGGAGTGTCTTCCTTCCACTTTGTCTGGCTGGGTTGCATTGCGTTGATCTCTGTATCACAAGTTTCTATCAGAACGTTTAGTATATCACAGGTGTCCAAGTGAGAGAACAATTTAGTGAATGTTTGATTGAATGGAAGGCTTTGTGATCTTTGCCATGGGAAATCATGGATCATAAAAACACTAAGTAATACTCAGTAAAATCAAACAATTCATTTTTAGACATTGGAAGAGAAATAGCATTTAGGAAGGCAGGAGAGAAGAAATTACAGGTGGGGGTAACCATAGGATCAAAGGCACAGAAATGAAGAGGAGCATGAGTTTTGGGTAAAGAGGAGATGTGACTAATTAGATTGGAAGATTTATTGAAAGAAATGATAGGAAATAATATTTGGAGGGCTCATATCACTGAACTGAATCCCTTGAGAATGTTTGAAAGAGATGAAATTGGTAATGGGTAGCCATTGAAAGTTCTTAAGCAGGAAATAACCTGAGGTACAGCAGGTAGAGAGGGGAGTTAGTGGCAGCTATATTGGTGGAGAGTAGAGCTTGGTGTAAAATAGACCACTGTGAATCAGTGGGAACGGGGCAGTGGGCATGGGGAGGGCTCGTCCTGGAGGCATTTGAAAGGAAGAAATGCCAGACTTGGTTACGGATGAGTATAGGAGAGCTAAGATTCTTTTTATTGACTTGGCACTAAGAACATCTAAAAGTTTGGAGGAAGTATGTTATAAATAAATATACACAGCCACAACAATTCTCTTTTATGGTCAACTATCAAGACCAAACTTGTGAGGGGAGACAGGTTTTGAATGATAGATGATTCTGGAGCCCTGGCCAGGCACATCTTAGCAGTTCGGATACAAACTTTTTCTTTCATGCAGAAAATGTTAGAAGTTTTTCTGCTGATTCTGGATTAAAAATGCCGCAAAATTTCCCTACCAAATTATGTATCTATCAACAGTGTGTACTTTCTCATACCTTCTCTAATACTGCATATTATCAAACATCTTAATCTTTCTGTCAGTGATGGGTAGAAAATGGAATCTTATTTTAATCTCATTAGCATTTCATTAATGAGTGATCTTGAACACCATTTATGTATAAATTAGCCATTCATATTTCTTTTTATATATACACCTGTTATTGCCCTCTGCCTATTTTAATAATGGGATCCTTTGTCCTTTTTATTCACTTATAAAAGCCCTTTGTTTAATAACAAAATTAGGTTTTGTTCATCAAAACTGATTTTAGAAGACTAAATTTTCATAGATTGTAAAGTTTATATGGATTATCACACTGTCCAAGCTGCAGGTATTCTGGATGTTTAGAAATCTCCAAAATCTACCCTTCTTAATCTTCAACGCTTTCTTTTTTTTTTAATATTTAAGTCTAGAGTGCTAAATTAGGAAAGTAAAAGTACCAAAAATATATCCTGAGATTTTCACATCTGTGTGTCTTTGAATCTGCACGGAAATAGAAACTAAGGAGGGGTTTGAATGCAGTTTCAGCCTTTCCTTTGGAACATCTAAGATCATGCCCAGATTGAGGTAAAGGAGGAATATTGAGAGATCAAATCTCTGGCAGATTTTTCCCTCTTGGACCTCATACTCTGATCCCCTTAATGGAACTTGACAACCCCAACTGACCATTATGGCTGTTATGGGCTGAATCATATCCCCCCAAATTCACATGTTGAAGCCCTAACTCCCCGTACCTCAGAATGTGACTGTATTTGGAGATGGGACTTTTAAAAATGTAATTAAGGTAAAATGAGGCCATATGGGTAGGTCCTAGTTCAATATAATTGGTGTCCTTATAGGAAGAGATTAGGAGATAGACATGCAAAGAGGAAAGACCATGTGAGGACAGAGGGAGAAGGCGGCCATCTGCAAGGCAACGAGAGAGGCCTCAGAAGAAACCACCCCTGCACACACCTTGATCTGGGACTTCCAGCCTCCAGAACTGTGAGAAAGTATATTTCTATTGTTTAAGGCATCCAGTCTGTGGTATTCAATCCTTTCTTATGGCAGGCCTAGGAAACGAATACAATGCCTTATGGAAAGGACCATAACCTTCACCAACTGGCTTGGAAATCAAATTCTAACATAGGAAACCATGGACTAAAAAACACCTGCCCTGAGATATGCGGTCTCACCCTACTCATCTCATGGCCAGCCCCTCATAAATGAAGAGAGGGCCCAATTCCAAACCATACATTTTGGGTTTATAATTTCCCCAATTTTAGAGAATGTAAAAGCCTTAGAGTTCATAGTCATAGTTAGGCACTCCTGGGCACACACCCATCTAAATGGGTTTCCTGCATTGGGCCACCAGGATTTAGATCTCATGTCTGGAACATGCCCTTGGATGGGAGATGTGATGAGCATAGAGCAGTCTGGTGGAAAGAGCACTAGAATGGGAGTCAGAGACCCAGGCCTTAGTCTTGATCCTGCCACAATCACTCAGGGAACTAAATTTACCTGTTTGGACTTAGAATACTTATGTGGGCCTCATAAGTGGTTTTCAGACCAGGGTTCCATGGAAAGGTTTTAGTAGTTCTGCAAACTTTTCATTTGAATTTCCCCTGTAGAGTACATTTTAACTGTTTTAAAACACTGCAGTAAAATAACACGCATTCAGATGTGTTTTATTTCACATTTTATATTTATCTAAGAACATCAGCATATAAAAATACGCTGCCAGGTTAACTTATCTGGAATGAACATCAGAATAAAACCTTGCCTGTGGATGTACATATTTGGTGAGGGATGTTGATATTCTGCACTGGTCTGTCTGTTTGTCTCTCTTAAATTCTGACATGACCGCTGCATGCCTCCACTGACATAAAATTGCACAAGTGCATTCATGACCGCAGTACATTTGCACCTGCTCTGTTAAGTGCCAGCTCAAGCTTATTTGCATTGGTTCTCCCCATGGCTTAAGCCTTGTTTGTGCACTCACCACTGACTCTCTCGCATCTTGAAAACATCACATTAGAACTAGAATGAATGCTTCCTTTCTGACTTTACCATTAGAAACTCAAGAATTTATTAGGTGTTACTAACAATTCAACTTTGAAACAGATATTTCCTACTACTTTTCCTGTAAGCTTCTGGATGAATTTAGTTGAGCAGAAACCCAAGCTGTAAGGCAAGTTGATTTAAAACAAAATAATACAAGAACTATTACCACTTGCAACTACTCAGCAGGATGAATCAGTATTCTCTAAGTGTTGTACAACTAAACCAAAATAAAATAAAAATCAGATGCTGAGGACAATATGATTGTGGTTATGCCAAATTTTTACATTCATCAAATCAATCTCAGAGTTGTCAGAGATATACTTTACACTATATATATACAAGGTGTATATACCATATATGTATAGCATATTTGAACTCACGAAATAAATATATTCTAGTGAATTTCTGCTTTTATTTGTCTTAAACTTTAATATTCCACATAAGATTCAATTTGTATCAAGAGTAACTTTCCTGCAAGGAAAACCACTAGATCAGATGACCTCCAAAATTCCCTATAGTTCTAACATCCTGTAATCTTCCAGGGTGAACAAGGTATAGGGAGGAGTGAGCAGGGTGCAGGGAGGGGTGAGTCAAGGCAGGGAAAGGTGGCTGGTCACCAGTCTCTGTGTTCAACTTGGGAACTTCATTCCACCTTCCATCCTTCTAAGGTATGGCATCTGGTTGAGATTTCAAATGTACAAATGGACAATCCTGGGAAAACCACGTGGTACATAAGAAGTTATCAAAGAATGCTACAAAGATTTTTAAAACTATTCTTTTTACAGGCCATAATTATTTTGAAACTTGCTAAAATTTCATGAAAATGTATTGTATTACCCTGGTCACCTCCTGTCTGAAACAAATCTCTTCTGGAGGTAGGATCTGATAGGATGTATTGGAGGAGTGGGGCCCAGGGCTGGGGCTGGGGGTGGGTGGGTAAGCTCGGCAGTGGGGAGTGATACAGCCCTCCTTTTGCTGGCAGAGGGGCTGTGCATAGTTAGAAACAGGGGCCCTGGTTTGTTTCAGCTGCTAACTTTAGAAGTCTCTCTCACCAGAGCTTAGCATATTCCAAGGTCCTCCCCAAGTGTAGGGCACTGTGACCTGGCCGTGACCACTGGCTCTGGAAGTGGACAGCCTCCACAGGCCCTACAGAACATGCAGAGATAGAACAGAGGGGAGCTGGGGTTGCACATTTGTCTGCACCTGCATTTACCAGTGACTCCTCCCCTTAAGGTGAGAAGTAGGGGTTAGATTTTGAATGCTAGAGGGTGGTAGCTCCCAGGGGTTGCCTCAGGCCTACAGTTACCCGCTGGATGACTGATCTCAGGACTGAATTTTTTATGGCTGGAGGACTCGTTGGATTGAGGTGATGCTCTCCTGATTCTGACCTTGGTTATTGTATTAATTAGGATAAACATTCACCTACATAAAACAGAGATCCTAAACAAAAGGGACTTACATAAGACAGAGTTTATTTTTCTTTTATATAATAGTCTGGAAGCAGGAGGTCCAGGGCTGTCATAGAGCTCTGTTCTACAAGGTTGTCCAAAGACCTAACTCCTATTTGTTTTCTTCCATCTTTAGGGTGTTGCCCTTATATGAATGATCCCACATGGCTCCCTACCTCCATGATCCAGGTAAGCAGGTGGAGGAAAGAGGGAAGAGGGTGATCATCATTTAAGACCACAACCTGGACATTAAATACATCACTTCCACTCACGTTCTCTGGTCCAGAATTTGGTTATATGGCCATGCATAGCTGCAAGGGAGGCTGGAAATACAGTCTCTCTTCTACGTCATGTACCTAGATAAAAGTATTGGGTTCTATTGTTTTGAAAAATAATGGAAGAATGAATATTGGAGGACAACTAACTGTAAGGTGTTTAATGAACTATGAAATCATATGGTACTAGTTGGGGTTCAGCAAACACATTTCTATCACAGGGGTAAATGGCTGAGACTGGGCAGCATAGTGTCCAGAGGGGAAAGCCTGACAGCCTCCAGTCTAATGGTTGGCACTTTGATACTACCTTTATTAGTATTTATTTTTCTAAGATATGGGAAATTCCATTTTCCACTGACCTCTGCAACTCCTTGAAAATATCAGGTTGTAAAGAGCTGACCTAGAGTTCAAAGCACCCGAATGGATAATGTGTAGACCAGAGGATTTCAAACCATGTCCCGAGAGCCCCAGGATTCCTTAGAGTTCTGGGAGCTGATGGAAAACAAGGATTCTGTAACCTAAACTCCATGCCCCACTGGGCAGTCCCACCATAGTGCCTTACTCTATGTATGTTTTTATCTCTTTGTTTATCTGTATAAGATTTGGGGCTAAAAAATATAGTTTTTACACTTCTGCTAGACCATCAGAATTAAAATGCTCATAATTCAGAAAGATGAGATTAAATAATATATTAAATACTGAGACTCTACTGGGTGATTTTCCTACATGATAGGTGATGGTCTTGGCCATATATTTTTCAAGGAAACAGTTTAATTTGAAAATACGAGGAAAATGCCAGAGTTGAAAAATTTAAACTGTCAATAGGATCCTATAGTTTGGAAGAAGCAATTACATAATGCTTTAAAATTCACAGAAACATTGCAGCATTTATTCCCTCCCTTGATCCTTCTTCATTTACAGATAAACAAATAGAAGCACAGAGAGGTAAAGTGACCTTGCCCAAAGTGATACAGTTAAGAAGTGCTAGTAGCAGGTACTATATATAAAATAGATAACCAACAAGGACATACAGTATAGCACAGGGAACTATACTAAATATTTTGTAATAACCTATAAGGGATAAGAATCTGAAAAAGAATATATATACATATATATCTGAATCACTGTGCTGTACACCTGAAACTAACACAATATTGTGAATCAACTATATTTCAATAAAAAATACATATAAAATAAAATAAAAAATAAGTTAAAAAAAAGAAGTGCTATAAACAGGATCAAACATAGGACTTTGGAATCTTCACTATACACATCCATTTCCCTATATTTGCTTACACCCATCACTAGGGTAAAAAGACCCATCCCTAAGCTACTGAGACCTGAGCCATTTCACCTTGGGAGCCTGGTTTCTGCAGGAGCAGCAAGCAAATAATCTCACCAACTTGCCTCTGTGCTTGAGTCCACTTATCTTTTCTCCCTCCTTTCCTTTTTCCTTCTCAGCTCCCATCAAAAGTCTATCATATATCAGATACTATATCGGGTACTAGAGATATAGTAGTAACCAAGACCTACACGATCTTCATGGAACTTATTTATTGATTGACATGGGATTAATTTCCAAAATATACAAATAGCTCATACAACTCAGTATCAAAAAAAGAGAAAACCCAATTAAAAAATGGGCAGAAGACCTAAATAGACATTTCTCCAAAGCAGACATACAGATGGCCAACAGGCACATGAAAAGATGTTTAACATGGCTAATTATTAGAGACATGCGATTCAAAACTATAATGAGGTATCACCTCACACCAGTCAGAATGGCCATCATCAAAAAGTCTATGAATAATACATGCTGGAGAGGGTGTGGAGAAAAATGAACCCTCCTACACTGTTGGTGGGAATGTAAATTGGTGCAGCCACTATGCAGAACAGTATGGCGGTTCATTAAAAAACTAAAAATAGAGTTATCATATGATCCAGCAATCCCTCTCCTAGGCATATATCTGGAAAAGACAGAAACTCTAATTCGAAAAGATACATGCACCCCAGTGTTCATAGCAGCACTATTTACAATAGCCAAGACATGGAAGCAACCTAAATGTCCATCAACAGATGAGTGGATAAAGAAGATGTGGTACATATATACAATGGAATAATACTCAGCCATAAAAAAGAATGAAATAGTGCCATTTGCAGCAACATGGATGAACCCAGAGATTATCATACTAAGTGAAGTAAGTCAGACAGAGAAAGACAAATATCATATGATATCACTTGCATGTGGAATCTAAAAAAGTGATACAAATGAACTTATTTACAAAACAGAAATAGACTCGCAGACATAGAAAACAAACTTATGGTTACCAAAGGGGAAACAGGGAGGTATAAATTAGGAGTTTGGGGTTAACAGATGCACACTACTATATATAAAATAGGTAAATAACATGCTCCTACTGTATAGCACAGGGAATTATATTCAATATCTTATAATAACCTATAATGGAAAATAATCTGAAATAGAATATGTATATATCTGAATCTATATATCTATATCTACATCTATATTTTTAAAATTATTTATTTATTTATTTATCTTTTGGCTGCATCGGGTCTTAGTTGCCGCATGTGGCACCTTTGTTGTGGCATCTGGGATCTTTCGTTGTGGCACATGGGCTTCTTTCTAGTTGTGGCGTGCGGGTTTTTTCTCTCTCTAGTTGTGGAGCAGGCTCCAGAGAGCGTGGGCTCTGTAGTTCGTGGCACTTGGGCTCTCTAGTTGAGGAGTGCAGGCTCCGTAGCTGTGACATGCTCAGTAGTTGTGGGCTCAGTAGTCGTGGCTTAGTTGTCCTGCGGCATGTGGGATCTTAGTTCCCCGACCAGAGATCGAACCTGCATCCCCCTGCATTGGAAGGCGGATTCTTTACCACTGGGCCACCAGGGAAGTCTCTACATCTATATATCTATATCTATCTATATCGGAATCATTTTGCTGTACACCTGAAAGTAACACAACATTGTAAATCGACTATACTTCAATCAATAAAAAAAACATTAAAAAATAGATTCTAGTGGGAGTTACGAAAAATGAAAACATAACTAAACACACGGAGTATTTTCACATAGTGATAATTGCTATAAAGAGAACTTAATCAGGCTAACAGGATGAGAAGGGCAGGGTGGGAGCAGAGAGTCTATTTTAGTTGGGTGGTCGGGAGGTTGAGTTACATATGAGTAGAGACCTGAATGAGGGGAAGGGGTGAGCCATGCAGGTATCTTGAGAAAGAGCTCCCCAAGATGATGGGAGAGCAGATACATAATTAGTATGCTCAGCACAGTCATGGGATTACAAGGTGACTAGTGGGCCTGGGGGTGTAAGCAAGGGCTTTTTTTAAGGATTATTTTGTTTTGTTTTATGATGTAGGAGAGAGAGAAGGTAGCTAATTTCCAGAAGCAAAATTTCTGAGTAGTCAAGAGGATGGATTCTGTGTATAAGTGGGGAGGTTGACCTTGGCCAGGAGGAGGGACAGGTCATCTTTGGGATGGGAGGGAAGGTAGAGAAGATGAGAACAGATGTGGAAGGGGTGGTAGATTTGGTGGGAAAATGAATTCTTTCTTTTTCTGGTTGGTTCTATTTTGTTAGTGAAACATCAGGTGAAGACAGTGAGGTGGGTATAAGGAGGGGAAGGGACTCATGGTCCTCCAGGGTGGTAAGAACGTGAATTTACTAGCTAACATAGAAGGGCTACTGGGCAGTGTTGTGGGCCCACTTGACATCTGCCATCTTAGTCTTAGGTGAGACTGATCAATGTGACTGTGTAATTTTTCCAGCTATGCCTGGATGCCAGGGAGATGCAAGCAGAAAGGTGAACTTAACCATGTGCTGGGCATTCTCCATTTGGCTTTTTGGACCCATTCTCCATCCTTTTTCACTTGGCTTGGTGTTCTGGGAGGCTGCTGTTTAGGAAGAACTCACTGGATTCCTTGGTCTCTGGATTGGGTTTGGCCAATGGCGGCAGGCACAAGACGAGACTGGCGGGCAGGAGGCAGTGACGTGCTTGTATTACTTCTCTACTCTCTCCCCAGTGGCCCATGGTAGGCCTGGCTACATCCCTCTATGAAGGCCCCAGCTCCTATGGGGCAGCCCTCTCATGGCTGGGGTTCTTTTTAGGTCCTGGAAATCACTCCCTCTTCTTATTCTTTCAAGGGTAGAGTTGGTAACTGCTTCCTGCTGATGTTAGATTTGTCATGCTTCCTCACTCTTTATTGTTTTCCCTTTATCTGCCTACATCTTTAGAAACAATACCTTTACTAAACTCTCTTCATATGCTCCCTCTTTTATCACTTTCTTGGTAAGTCCCTGACGGATGCAAACCTGGTTTGCAGTGTGGTCAGGCAGGCTTCACAGAGGAGAAAGAGCAGGGTATTTGTGAGTATGAACAAGAGTGAGATGATGATGGAAAAAGGACTCCAAGCTGAGTAAAGAGAGAAATGTGGGCATGAGCAGGGTGGATAGACTGCAAAGATGGCGGAGTCTGTTGTTGGGAATTCCCAATGGGGTCAAAGGATTTTGGAGGTGGCATAAGGGAGCTGAAAGTTGGGGACCAGTCTCAGAGAGTAGAGTGAGTGCTTAGAATAGAAAATGTGTAATTGATGCAGTTACTGATAATAACAATAGCCGTTGTCATTGGTTCTCAGCCTTGGCTCTATATCAACAGTGCCAGGGGAGCTATTAAAAATACTAATGACTGGCTTCCCCTCCAGAGATTCTGACTACAGTTGTGGAACCTAGGAATTGTAATTTAAAAAAATTGTCTCGAATAATTCAGATGTGTGGCGCCGTTGAGAATCACTAGTTCAGGGTGTGAGCACGGGAGTGGTTGGCTGGGGTGGAAAGAGGAAAATTGTCCTTAGCAACCAGAGGTCAAGGGACCAAGAGGCCAGAGTCTTAGAAGAATCACCTATGTCAAAGTCACTATAGAATGGTAGCAGAGTCTGTGGTGGAAGGAACTGAGTGAGTCAGAGCCTAAAACTGGAAGGTTGATAGAGCTTGGAAGGGCTTGGGTATTTTACTTACTCTGGGCCAAATCTCTGGCCCTATTCTCTCCCCTTAGCACAGCGTCACTGTTCAGGGGCTAGGTGGTCTCTCTGTCAACTTTTTGGTTTACCTTCCTCTCCCAACATGTCGCTGTCTTTGGTTTTCATTATTTGTTTTTAGGGTTACCTGTCCCCACTGCTGGGGTTTGGGGAACCACATAACTCAGGACCTCTGCTCTTCCCCAGATCTGCTTTACTTAAGAGCTGACTCTATCCTTCAACCATTCCAAACTTTAACCTTCTTCTTCTAATCATAAAAAAAAAAAAAAAAAAAAAAAATTCCTTTCCTCTGACCCACTTTCTCAGGGCTCTTTAGGGGTTGATAAATCCTAAAGGTTCATAACTTTGTTTCATCACTTTCTTGATAAGTCCTTGACTGATGCAAACCTGGTTTGGGGTGTGGTCAGGCAAGCTTCACAACTAACAAGCTTGTGTGTGTATTGATGGAAGGCTTTGCATATTGTAATATACAATTTAAGACAGTCAGGTACACAAAATCATTCAAATCCTCTCCACATCCAGGTCAGTGCATGTAATACTGCCCTGCTGGTAGAGAGAACAGGCCATTTTAGCTGGAAGTTTCATCCTCTTTTATTTTCTATATGCGTGCCATCGTGGGGCTATTTAAATCAAATTCTTCTCTATAGCTGAGCGCAAAACCTGCACAATTTCTGGTTTTGCTCTTTCCAAAGATAATTTCTGCTGTCTAATGAGATCTGAGAATGAAGTCAGTCATGATCAGGAGAAAGGTCACAGTGTGTGCTCAAAGGTATATTAACTAATGTCGGAGCTGACATTGATCTCCTTCCAAGAGGACAAAATTAAGCAGCAAATAGTAAATACATTCAATGGCACTTTATTGCAAGGAGGACCATTTACAATGAAATAAGAATATGAGAATGGTTTCAAAGAGAAAATAAGAATGCTTACAAATAGAACACATCTTACCGGTTAGAGGAGGAATGTGATTCCAGTCAAGGTTAATGGGGAAACGGTTAATGAAGGATACAGATTCCAAAACTGCGTGATGCCATATTGTATCTTGCAGAGGTAATTAAGACTAGAGACTCTGGGTAAATGGACACATTACACACAGCTGACAACTTGACATTCTGCACACCATACAGAGAGGCTGCTCGGATGCTTTATGACCTGCCCTAATACTGACAGGGCGACGTCTGAGGTCAGGTTTTCCATCCCTTTTCCTCATGGAGTTGGTGTGGTATTGCAGGAAGAACACCAGACAGGGAGAAAGGAGAAGGGGTTCCAGCCCAGACTCAGTTACTAGGAGGTGATGTGTGACCTTGGGCAAGTTACTTTCTGCTTCTCCTAGGCTTAATTTCCTCATCTGTAAAATGAAGGGATTGAATTGGACCATTTTTTCTGAACTGGATATTTCTTTTCTGGTTTGAATTCTGAGATTTCCTGCACTTCATTGCCCTACTACCGTTATCACTTATGTACTTTGTAATTGTGTAAATGTGGGTATATCTGGGTGGGAGTTTGCAGGTATAAATACAGAAGGGGGTGAACATTTACCTACCTTTGCCTGTCTGTGGCACATATGTGTACTTAGGAGGCAATCGTGTGGTGACTTTGAAATGATGCAACCTTAGAGATGTCTGCCCAAGGAAGTTTCTATTTCTACTAGCAATGTTCAGGGTTTTCAATCCTTCTCCTATTTTTTCCCCAAAGGGTAAACTAGTAGGAGTGAGGTTACCTATTGAATTAGAACACCTGGGATTAAGGTGAACTTCGGTGAAAGCTCCTTTAGCACATTGGCTGAAGGATTACCTGTCCCTGAAAGCACCTTCTTTGGTGTCATTCTCTTGCTCTGAACACCCCAGGCGGGAGAATAAGGGTAAGGATCTTGTAGCGGCAGGTGAGGGATGGAATGGGGATCACATTCCGTCCTGTACATTTAGCCGTCTCCTTTGGCTGTCTGGAATCTTCCCCGTTCATCTATGGGAGAAGAGGGGCTTAAAAGTAGGGCACTTGCACACACGGATTTTTCACCCCGGTGCTCATCTTATTGACAGGCATTGCTTCAGCTGAACTGTTTTCGCTCTGTGTTCAGGCCTGTTTGGAGGTGGCATCCCGGGGGCAGATTCCATTCTTATCCCAGCCTCAGAATTCATTGCTGCTTTTTAAAATTCCCAGGTGCACCTTGTTTATTTCTCCCTTCTCACCTGCCTTGAACCCGCCTCCCCTTACCTGTCCTTATTCTTTCCTAGCCCCTTAGAAAAGAAAAGAAAACAAGACAGCAAAGCAAGCCCTGCTGGGGTGTCTGGTTATAGAAGTCATCCATGCTTCTGGTTGAGAATTCAAGGAATACTTCCCTGTCGTTCTGAATGAAATAGCTTAAAAAGGCCTGCCAGATCCCAAATTGCTGGTTGAGAGGGGCCCAAGGAGTGACAGCTTTACACATGAAGACTCCAGGACCCACCTCCCTTCACAGATGATGGGAAGGGAAATCTTGGAGGGCGGGCAGCCCCGGAACCAAGTTACCACACGACATTGACAGCTGCGGAATTGCACCTATTGATTGCGGTGTAGAAGCCAATGTTTCATCAGCCTTTAATTGAGCTGATTCCTAAATAGAACAGGGTCAGGTTTGGCTGTGCTGATGGGTCTAAGTAGTTGTGACTGAGCTCTGATTGACGCCTCTTCAACAGACCCTCATTTGGTAGATTTTTCACATTCCCTGGGTTCTAGAACTTTGGTCCTCTGCTGAGAGCATTCATCCGACTCCCCTGTGGGAGAGGTTAAAGGTACAGAAGGCGGTGCATCATTCTGGCCAACTCTGTTTCAGTGTCTGGGGAGGAGGCCAGGCAATGTTTAATAAACTCTTTTTTTAGGCACTTCTAATGAGCATACACGAATACCCAGAAACTTCTGGAGGGTCCCATTGCAAACTGAGAGATGAAGTTACCAAGTTAAGTGGACAAAGAAATGCTGGAATTGTGAAATACTCCCGGCGCATCTTTTTCCACAGGAGGGGATACGCAATGAGGGATGCATTAGCACTCTTCCTGTCATTTTCAAGCGTAAGGACATTGCTCTTTCTTTTATTGCTGTGTTGCTCGCTTCATTTCAGGGAACAACTGGACTTTCTTGGAGGAGCCCATCATGTAGATACAGCTTCCCTCAGACTCATCAGGAGGGACACTCCCCAGCCATCATCCCAGATATGTTGGTGAATCCAGCATTCACTGAAAGAGTGAATTGGATTTCATTACATGGTGCTGTATAATGTGGGTGACCTCCTCCCATTGTTATGTTGGGTGGATGCTTAGACAGTTCTGATTTTCATTTCCTGGTAATTGCTTCCTCATGGATTCAGCCCTTTTTTTTTTTTTTTTGGTCCCAAACAGATGCCTCCACCGATCCCTCGTTGCCATTCTCAGCCTCCCTCAAAGCCTGACTTGCTCCTTAATGAATCTGCCACACACTGAGCTGGGGCCAAGGCAAATCAAGAGGCCATTCCATCAAAATATCTGTGATGGGAAAGCCTCTTCCCATTCCGAACTTGTGTTTCACTCATGTCCCACCTGACCTGGAGGGCCTGTGGGGGGGGGGGGATGGGAGAACATTTGAACCCTGGCTACTGTTAAAACATCCTAATCCCAGAGACTCTATTTTGTTTACATTCCTGATCTGTTTTGCCTTTGAAGCTGCTTCTCATTGGTGGGTTGGTGGGGCCCTATGGCTCCTCTACATTTTAAAGCTACATTCCCCAGAGTTTGCCCCAGTGATGGAGACCTGCACTTTGTCTTTTAAGCAGATAAAAAGAGAGGTCAGTCAGAAGTAATTCCCCTACTCCTCGTATAAACAATTTAACTGCTGCAGCAACATACTTGCCTGGAATTACTCCCTCAGATTCAATTCCCTTTTCCTGCCCCACTTGTAAAAGTGGTTAGTGTTCTCTATAAACTGTAGCTCACCAAGGTGCAGGGCTTGCTGTGCGGTTGTAAAATAAATGTTAATCTAATACAGGTTACTAGGTCAAATGCAATCACAGGCTTGTGGGAAAAAGCTTAATACTGTTCTGCTTCTTCTAACACAGTAAACCTGGATATTATATGATAGGTTAAACACCAGTGAACCATGGCAAGAATTTTCTTGAGAGTAGGATTTAGTACAAAGGAAACTACATTGAAATGGTGACCTAGGATTGACTTTGCTTTCCAAGAGAGCATGCTAAAACGCTGGAGTGCACGGTGAAAATGGACTCCTTGAAAATGTGATGCTCTAGAATTCATTGCTGAGGGAATGAGTGCCAGTTGGAACAGCTGTGACACAACCCAAGGTTTCAGATGTTGTCAACTATGACTTCAATTCCCTCTCCTTCTCCAGAAATTCACGAGTGCAGACACACACACACACACACACACACACACGCACACACACACACACACACACACACACACACACACGCTTTCCTTATGAAAAGTTAATGTGGCATTGGATGGCCTGTTAGAATTTGGATTCCAACTAGAACATCAAGTAAACACAGTGTCAGGGCAGGCTGAGCATCTGTGGGCCAACTGCCTTGAGAAGATTCTGTGTAGATCGTCTTGGTGGTGGACGCCTTCCTACTTTACGTGGATGTTAGTGCATTAAGTGTTCCCAGCCTGTATTCGTGATCCAGTGCCAAAGCTGAGATTTACATATGCTAGCAGATGTATAGTAAATACTTAAGTAAATGAACATCAGATTTCAGGGGAGCTGAAAAGTCTGGTTTGCAGGGCCACTTAGGTTCTGTTTGGCATGGAAACAGGGACTGGGCCAGGATTAACTTTGCAAAGTTTTGTGGGGTCTTCCAGGAGGGAGCTCTCAAACTCTCATAATTAGCGTTGTAATGGCCATGCACCGTCCTCCTGCTAGCTTTCTCCGAGAACCGTATTCAACAGGCAATCATGCAAGGAAAAGCGCTCTGACACAGGCTAGAACCCACCTCTCCTCCTGAAAGCAGTTGAGAATGGGGCTGTGTGTCTCCTCTTGGCTCTTTAAAAGTTCTTACCAGGCTCCAGGGATTTGTCTGACTTGTGAAAAAGGCATTTGTGTATTTCCAGATGTGACATAGCTCTCGAGTGATTAAGCTAGATCACTTAGCATGTTAGCTGAGTTAGAGTGGGTAGACAATTGATGAAAGGCCTCTCCCTGCTTGGGTTTGCAGTTAAATGACTGAATTAATCAGGTGATGCATTCTGGATGGTTACGAAACTAGAATGAACGTCGCGCCAGATATGTGAGTGACCCTTAGGAAAACTGTATGAAAGAATAAGTACACACACACACAGAGCATTTGGGGAAATGCATATTTTAAATTCTATAACAGAAATTCAGATTTTTCAGAAACAAACCTAGTGAACTGTATTTCATTTCTAAAATCGGTTGTTGGCAGGAGTGGAAGAGACCTTATGTGGTTAATTTTTGAGCTGTGGCTCAGTGTGGCCATCATGTCTGGCCGGCCCATCCTAATGACCACTCCTGTAGCGCTTTGTCCGTTGGGCTGCAGGCAGGCGGCGGGCCACTCGGATTCAGAAAAGCTGGTTGGAGGGAGGCAGGTGAAATGGACTCTCATTCAGACAGCTTCCCTCCAGCCAGTATTAGAGCTAGCTCCTTCCACAGAAACGGGGATCCTGAGCGCTTCCAGTGATTGGGAAATATCAAACACATAATATATAGATAACTTAAAGTGCCCAGGGCCCCTTTTTCTCTTTTACTGCAGACTGAATGGTCAGGTTTCTCTGCCTCTTTCTCTCCACTTTCTCCCAAGTTTTTCTTTGAAAAGATGTAAAGGGGAAATTGTACCTTTCTCCATTGTTTCTGTGTATCCATTGAGCATAGAATGCTGGCAAAGGCTATGGGTTTCTTTACGAGTTTGATTCACAAGTATTGTCTTGGGAATAGATGCACAATTATTCAAGTCAGTGGAGACCAATCTGGCACGTTTTCAGCCAATGGCTTTACTCGTGTTGGAAATGCCCAAGAATGGGATATCTTTATTTTTTTTTAATTGAAGTATTTACAATGTTGTGTTAGTTTTAGGTGTACAGCAAAGTGATTCAGATATATATATATATATATATATATATATATTTTTTTTTTTTTCCATTATAGGTTATTACAAGATATTGAATATAGTTCCCTGTGCTATGCAGGAGGTCCTTGTTTATCTATTTTATATATAGTAGTGTGTATCTGTATCTGTTAATCCCAAACTCCTACTTTATCCTTCCCCACACCTTTCCCTGTTGGTAATCGGAAGTCTGTTTTCTATGTCTGTGAGTCTGTTCTGTAAATAAGTTAATTTGTATCACTTTTTTAGATTCCACATGCAAGTGATATCATAACATATTTGTTTTTCTCTCTCTGACTTACTTCACTTAGTATGATAATCTCCAGGTCCATCCATGTTGCTGCAAATGGCATTATTTCATTCTTTTTTATGGCTGAGTAGTATTCCATAGTATATATGTACCACATCTTCTTTATCCATTCCTCTGTTCATGGACATTTAAGTTGCTTCCATGTCTTGGCTATTGTAAATAGTGCCGCTATGAACATTGGGGTGCATGTATCTTTACGAATTAAAGTTTTCATCTTTTCTGGATATATGCCCAAGAGTGAGATTGCTGGATGGGATATCTTCTTAGGAGGCCACTGGCAACACTCAGAATGGAGATTTGGCATCCCAATAGATGTCTGCTCTGTGAACGAACGTGGCATTAGGAGTCAAATGCAGATCTGCCACTTACCTGTGTGACCTGAGACAACTAAAGCCCCTTGTGCTTCAGTTTTTACAGCTGCAAAATGGGAGGGATATGATCTTGCCTCCCCTTCATATCTTTCTGACAAGTGGGTCCTTGGACATGCTGGCCTGTTTGCAACTATAGGTCACCAGTCTTCCCATTTCCCCCAGGCTCCTATTTCACTCCATTTCTGCCTTGAGGCCCTTGACTCCGTCTCTTGCTTGCAGCCCTGCTTCTATCCTTTGGACTTAGATTTTCCCAACATTTCCTAGTGACACCTATGTCCTCACCCCTGGCCAGGCTCTCCATCAGCTGGCCGGCTTGGATGGGCCATTCAGAAATCACCTCCCAGCTCTTGGGAATCGAATGGTGGATTGTGTGTGAAACACCTAATACAGGGTAACAGGGAATTGTTGGTACTCATTCCCTTCACTTTCCCAAGAAACACTGTCAACGACCAGATGAGGCAACTTGGGAAAATCACTTAAAAATCTCTGAGTCTGTGGAAAATAGTAATAATAATACTTACTCCACTGGGATAGGGGGACAGTCAAGGAGATAACATAGGTTAGGAGGTCCAAGTCCTGTCATCTGACACTGAAAGAAATTGAGGCTCCACTCAGCCAACTCCAGGGATGGCATCTGAGAATCAGAACCATCCAAGTGGTGAAAAGTATTTGCTATCAGAGCTGACTTACCCAGTAGCTACAGGGCCTAGATTTCACAATATTTTTAAGGGCTCATGAAAATATCTTACTTTCTTTTTATTAAATTAGAAGAAAAAAAGTAAACTTGAAGATAGCAGAAAATGTTTTAATATCTAATAGAAATATATGCATTTTTATAACAATGCAGTTGCAAAATATAATTTTTAATATTTTTGTCCATGGAGGAAGGGGCCATGAAGACAAAAGTGCTTGTATGGCCCATGAAAGTTATATTTGGCCATGACCTCATGACCATGGTCTTGAAAATTTCAGAAGCTAATGCACATATCACCATTTTACACTTTATTAATTTATTTACTTACTATCTATCTATTGGCCACGCCGTGCGACATGCAGGATCTTAGTTCCCCGACCAGGGATCAAACCTATTCCCCCTGCATTGGGAATGTGGAGTCTTGACCACTGGACCGCCAGGGAAACCCCCGTATCACTGTTTTAAACAGAAGTTCCCGTCTTCTTTCATGAACCAGGAAGGAAATTCCCTACAGATAAGCAGAACCACTGAAACCTGGTGACTTCAGAGCAAGGGGACCTGGTGACAGTCACCAAAATAAAATGTCTTCATGTCAGGGAGGCAGGTGTAGGTAAGGAGACCCAGCCTCTGAATGCAGGAAAGTCTCTTAGCTACTTCTGTTTGTCCTTGATATCCTGTGACCAGAGAAGTGATCTGGGATTTGTTTGCCATCAGGTCAAAAAAGTCATGGGATTGGGTAAAGTCTGAGGGGTTTTGTCAAATGGAGAGTTACAATGGTAATACAGGGCCCACCATGCATTGAGTCCTCAGCCCCTCAGCCTAGGGAATACAAGTGTATTTTGCTCCTATTAAACAAGAGGAGAGAAAACCAGACATTCCCTCATCGAAAAGACTTCCCTGAATGTGGGAATCAAAGCAGGGCTCACAGTAAGACAGTCAATATCCTGTTCAAATCTTTGAATTACTGCAAGGGAGGTTCAGGTCTCTGTCCTCACTCCATGCCCTTCCTGCCTCGTTTTAAATCCTCCTGGGGAGGCGATTTCCCCCCAAGACAATTACACCCCCTCTCTAAGAGAAGGAGAGCTACCGTGTGTAAGGTCTGTCCCGCTAAGCAATATGGGCTCTAATTTCATCACGACGTGATGGAACTGATCAGTTTCTTTGTATAAAATCTTAAAAGGGCTCCATGGACTCTTTAAGCCAAAAAAGGGCTTTTGAAAACAGTTCAGGAAATTGCCGTCATGGAAGCGATTTCCACATGTGTCTCTCCCTTTGGGTGCTGATCTTTCCTGGACTCTAATAAGAAATGAAAGAGCAGCATATTTTCTTTTGAAAAGAAGGCACAATTAAAAAAAAAGGTCCCCAAGAATCCTGTACGTGGGAATGACATGCAGGTCATTAGCTTTCTTTGCTTGGCTTTCAAGACGATCTGAATTCTCAATTTGCTGTGAGTATTCCGCTCCATCTAGGTCAAGAAGAATTACGTGTGTGTAACTGAAGTGGAGTGTGGATTTTTAGCAGAGCATGTGATCCTAAGAACACAGAAAGATGGTATAAATTTGCATCTTCTTAAGAGGAACCCTCTCTAAAAACACTGAAACCATTTTAATTTGATAAAATAAAAAGGGAAGGGGTGGAAATTCCACCCGAAGACTTCACACAACCTTTTCTTTTCATCTGAGTAAAGAATTACAGAATCAGCTGTCCAGCTGTCAAACGTCTCTGGGGCAGATTTTTTAAATTGTAGTGCACAGAGAAATGGAAGATTAATATCATGTTTTGGAGACCAGGGGAACAGCTTCTGTTCTTGGGGGATGAGTCATGCCCTTCTTCCCGAAGACGTTTCAGAAATGAGAGTTGAAGCTACCTGAGGGGCAGAGAAGCCAGTGTTCCAGGAGGTTCCATGTCATTAATGAGGACACAGAACATATTCTTTAGGGTATCTGAGCCCCTCTGATGTCCTGCCATGAAGCAGCATATTGGGCTCCTCCCGGCAGAGTTGCCGATGATTTACTGGAAACCAACATGTGGCTCATCTTGTGGTATTTCTTAAGTTTCTGATTTTGAATTTCTATGAGCATTAGGCTTGGTCTTTTTCCTTCTTCTCTCATGTTGCCACTGGGCTGTGCAACCCAGAGTGGAGTCAGATTTCTTGGAATGGGTTTCCTGTTGATTCATGACCATGCTTTGTCCTCAGCTCAGCGTTCATGTGTCCAAGCCATTGGGTGACATATACGAATAGGCAAACGGTCCTAACTACTCTTCTGGCAATTGACCTGAGAAATGCAGGATAATTGCTTAAAGGTAGCATTTACTCTTGAAGTTGGTCCTTACGATTCAAGTTAGTTCAATTTCACAGGTAGTTTTGAGGGTCCACAGCACTATAGCAGGTGCTGTGTGGGCTAGAAGGATGAAGAAGATATGGTTCTGTCCCTCAAGGACTTTACAATCGGGTAGGGAGGACAGTAGGGTCTGGAAAAAGTCCGGTAGCGTGAGATACTCACTGTGCTGTCATACAGACAATGGAATCCTGCAGGAGGAGTGTGGGCAGGAGTAGGGAACAGGAGTTGATCTGGAAGGATAAGAAGGGTTTCACCATGTAGAGAAGGTAGGAGGTAAGGGCATTGGGGGTGGAAGGAACAGGAATAAAAATGCTTGGACAAGGGAACCAGCTCTGTGTGTGCACTTGCACGTGTGTGTGTGTGTGTGCACGTAAGGGGAAGTGCAAGGTAGTATAGACATTGTGTGCTAGATGCTGCTGGAGATACAAAGACAAATCAGGCGTCCCAGCCCAAAAGATCTAGTACGTAAGACAGGCACGTGTGTAAGTAACTTTAATATGAAACAGATTGCGAGAGATGCTGGAGAGAGTCAGAGGACGCACAGGCTCTGAGTGCATCTGAGAGAGAGATTTAGGAAGGAAGAGTTTCTTAGGACTTAGCATGATTAGATCCAGGGAGTCAGACAGTTAGAAAAGTCAAAGATGACTTTTGCATTTTAAAGACGGTACCTTTGAATGATGGAATAATAGACACACATTTTGCTCCTTGTTCGGATAAAATTTATAATCTTTTCCCTCTCATTCTAGACAACATACTCTGGTTTTCTTCACACATTGGGATATTGATTTATCTAATGTCCTCGTAAATGAATAGAAGAACTAAAGGCTACCCCAAAGGATAGCAATCTACTGGCCTCAAGCCCTGTCTGCAAATAGGTGCCTTCTAAAATAAGTGCCGTGCATGCAACACATATGAAGAGTGAATGTATTTGCAGCGAGTGAAGGGGGTGGAGGAGACGTGGTGAATTAAAAATCCTGAGGAGTTAAACATCTGAAATGCTAATATCTGGAAAAATCTATAAAACGTTTTTTTCTTCCAAGATGGCTTGGTGGGCTGTGGATGTAGTGAGAATGATCTGTGCGTCAGGTGGGGATAAGTCACAGCTCCAAGAGAATGGGAGATGGGAAAATGTGTACAATAAGCATAACGTCTTGGGAGGAGGGTGGAAGGGTTGAATTCCAGTCAGATGCCTAAGGACTGTCATTTACTGAGCATTTACTACGTTGCAAATCCACATGGCTCTGAGCACATTAGAGCTACGAACTCATTTGAAGTTAATAACAACCTTATTAAGTAGATCTTATTATTACATTCATTTTACAGATGAATAAACTGAGGCATTACACTTAAATAACTTGCCAAGACACACAGTTAGAAGTGAGTGGTTCCCAGAGCCTTTGCACTTAATGTCTTTGCCAAAATAAGTCTCGATAAGAGAAGGTAAAAGAAAAGAGGTATTCCACCTTAGAGTGTTCCTGTATAACATAGTATTTTGTTTAGATGTGAGGAAAGGGAATTTGTAAAACTGTGTTAAATTCTCCAGGGAGAAAAGACTGGGTCATAGAGTCTTACAATTTTAGAATTTTAGAGAGCCGTGATCTAGTTCTCATTCATAATAATTTTTTTTTTATTTTTTTAGGTGAGGGAACTGAGCCTAAGAGTCAGTTAAAATCATCACATATTTGTTTGCTAGAGGTGATCAACGTACGCGGAGAGAGGCAGATTGATGCTTACCATCTTGCTGCTATGACCCCACTGGGGGCCAGGACCAGGAAGCAAAGATCACACATCTTATTTAACACAGGGCTCTAACTCTGGAAGGAAACCTTGTAGCACGAGGGAGAAGGTCTACTTGACTTTCTAGGGAAGCAAAGTGGACGTCCAGGGGACTTCTGAACCAACTTTCAAATGAAGTGTTTACATTTCTCCTAAGGTGCCCTGATGAGCTGTTGAGTCTCAGCCACTGGCAGACCAGAAATAACATCCCTTTCTTTCTCCATAAACTTGCCTCCAATAAATTCTTAATGTACAATATAGAATCTGTGTTGACTGGCAACTGGCTTTTCCGATCAAATCCAATACACTTTTGCATTCATTTGATGGTTAATTAAAGTCCTCATAAGGACTATCTGAATGTGTGTGAGGTAGGTTTGCACAGTGGTGAGGGGTCTGGCAGATTACCTTGAGATGGCTTCAAGTTCAGACTCCACGATGACTTGCACGTTGTGTAACCTTGGGCAAGATTCTTTAGCTCCGTACGTCTCAATTTTCTCCTGTGTAAAATCAGTGAAATCATAATCCCTGTATCATAGGATTTTGGGGAGCATTAAATGAGACATTGCAGATAAAGGGCTTAGCATTTGCCTGGCTCATAATGAGAACTCAATGTATCTTAGCTAATTTTAACAAACAAAATAAATTCATTGTAAAACTTGTATAAGTTCATCATTATTGAAAATATAAATTACAGTAACATATATAATGAATCAAGAGTTAATAGTGTTTGTTTATTGCAAATAGCAAGCTTCCTTTTCCAAATTGGGTTTCCAAACTCAGGGTCCCTCTCAGTAGGGCAGATAACCATGTTTGGAAAACCTTTTATGGAGACTATTATGTTGTTTGAAATCAGTCATGGGAAGGTTCCTGTGAAAAATCTCTTCTGGAATTAGAGTTAGGAAATGCCTTTCTCCCTCTGAGGCTTTCTAACGAAAAGGAAAGCCACTTCACTCCCATTTTATTTTGACTGTCAGTAACCCCGCTGCTAAGTTTTGTGCTTAGCAGCAGAAATTTGCTTTAACATAGACTGGATTTTTATTTTCCTTATGTCTTTTTTACTCATTTTAATGATTTTTCAGTTTTATGATATTTGTGTCTTATATTTTAAGCTTTCTCAAAACCCTTTTATAAGCTGGAGGAGAGAAAGGTAAGTAAATACCACAAAACACGCAGGTGGTTTTTCTCATAAACAAGTCTTACGACCAGTTCTACACCACACCTGGTTTGAAACATTTTTTTATTTGACCAAAAATCCAGTCAAAATGGCAAAGTTTATTTTTATATAAATATTTATTTTATGTTTTCAAAGAATGGGATGTGAAAGTCCCACCTTCACATGCTATTTAATTGCAATGGGGAAGGGGTCTTGCTGTGATGTAAGCTGACCTCGTGGGGACATAACTTGCTAATGAACCCAAACAGTTAATAATAATGATACAACAAAGCCAAACAACCAAGCAAACCCAGCAGCTAACATTTATAGAATATTTTACAAGGTATCCTCATATATCCTAGCTCATTTATTTTTCACATCAGCCCTGAAAATGAAGAAGCATTATTTTCAGCTCCATTTTATATGAGGAAACAGGCTCAGGTAGGGTTGGAGTCGTGCCGCAGGTCTCACAGGAAGGAAATGTCCTAGTCAGGATTTAAAATAGATTTTAATTAAAAATCCCACGTCCTGTCCACTATTCCAGGCTGCTTCCCCAAGGCCTAACCTCTCGCGTGCAATAAGCAAGGTTCTCCTTTAACCTCTGGCCCTGCATCCAGGGGATTGCTTGATGGAGGAAGGTAGGAGAAAGCCAAGGGTTTCTAAGTAAGAACTGTCTTTCAGGTATGTTTCATCTAGAGGTTTGTCTTTTTCTTGTCTAAAACTAGGATGATCCTGAATGTCAATCTCTTCATAGTTGGGAAAGGGGTTTGGCTGAAAAAATTCTGCAATAGCAGTCCGCTGGGCCCACGGGGTTGGAAGAGAGTCACCTTTGCTGACATGGCTGTACTTTCATGGGTCTATGCAGCGGGGACCTATCTAGAGCCATAAAGCCTCAGTAGTGAGTTCAGTATAAGGCAAGCAGTGAATTTTCATGAATTTTAAATGTCTGATCTGAGAGTCTTGGCTATTGGGTAAAAAAAAAAATGTGACCAGTTTGAGTGAGATTGGGTGTGGGATGAAGACTCGTCCAACAAATGAAGACGGGGCTTCATGGAGACCAAGACAGCCTCCAGGCAGAGTTTCATCAAACACCTGATGAGGAGGGATGGGTATCCAGACCTGACTTAGACTCTGGTTCTACCCACCTGCGAATTGTATTTTATGTGTAGGTGAACTGTTTAGTGGTGGTATGTGGTGTACTCCATCGTGCGAGTTTAGTTCTCCCCACCCCTTCCTTTTGTTATCCTTATAAAACTCTGAGCTATAAGAACCCTTCAGGTATTGCTATGGAAAAGTCACTGACTCGGGTGGACCTGGCCACCATTTGCCTTCACCACCCTGGTTCCTGGGCAGACTTGGGTCAACAGAGCTCCTGGCAGATCTGGTCCTACTCAGATGCACTGCTCCTTACCAGCAAGAAGGCCATATTTTCTTGGAGACTTCCAGATTGTTCAATATATTTTCTTCAGGAGAATGTGTTTTCTTTTGGTCACCATTCCAGAAAATGGCGGAAACTTATTAGGAAACTAAGACGTCTCTGTTTTCCCCCTGAACAACCCCTAAATTTTCAGAGTTTGAACTTCCAAGTCCTCGTTTGAAAGTCAGCCTCATTTTCCAAACTTGCAAGCAAGAGTTTCAACGGGCAACGTTAAGTTTGCACAATTTTACCTTTCTAGAAAACTTCACATTTTGTTTTGTTTGCTCCAGGCGCACCCCTCCCCAAACCACATTCTTCACCTCTGAGTTTATGAGAGAACAAAAGTCCTATCAGGAGTAACGAAACCACCTGAATCATTCTTTTTATATTTCCAGAAATAGTTTATGGGGCCACTGAAAGACGTTGATGCTATCTTTTTAATATTCTGAGAAATAATCCTATTAAACAAAAAACAAGGGAAACTGTTATGCCCACAAGGCGGAATTACCCAAAGCCTCCTGGCAGGGGTCGAGTTACTTGACAAAACCCTAGCTGTGCGGGACTTCTATCTCTCCATCTCGGGCTCCGTGAATGAACAATAATTTGTGGATTCTGCTCATCTCTCTTTGCCAACTTTGTTCTGTGGAATTAGATACAACTTTGACAAATTAGAAAAGGCTCCCCCGTGCCCGCTGTCCTCAGAGCGGCACAGTCCGCTGATTGTGTGCTGGTCCTCTGAAGTCCGGCCGTGTCGGGCCGTCAGCGGCAGCCCGGCCACCAGAGCTCGCTTTTTAATAAGCAGATCTGTCAGCACCAGGTCCTTCGGATCTTCCGACCTCTCCTTAATCCTCAGGACGCGCTGACTTTCTTCTCTGTTTCGCTGATGGCAAAAGGCCCTGTGACAGGAAAGAAATCTCTTCTTTGTTTACAGCGTAGAGGCAACAAAATTAACCTTTGAGATTAACTGTAAATGAGTGAGGATCATGTTTTATCTTTCCCCAGGACCAGGGGTCAGGATTAACACATGCACGAAGGAGGGAGCGTTTGTACGCGTGGGCATGTGTGTGCACGCCCCTCCCCCATCCCCATTATGGCCCCAAATATCTTTCTGCTATTGTCCTCTTTCTCTTTTCTTTTCTTTTTCTTTCTTTCTTTCTTTCTTTCTTTCTTTCTTTCTTTCTTTCTTTCTTTCTTTCTTTCTTTCTTTCTTTCTTTCTTTCTTTCTTTCTTTCTTTTTCTTTCTTTCTTCCTTCCTTCCTTTCCTTCCTTCCTTCTTTCCTTTCTTTTTTCTTTCTTCCTTCTTTCCTTTTTCTTCCTTCCTTCCTTCCTTCCTTTCTTTCCTTCCTTCCTTCCTTCTTTCCTTCCTTCCTTTCTTCCCTCCCTCCCCCCTTCCTTCCTTCCTTTCTTAATTGAAATATAGTTGATTTACAATACTGTGTTAGTTTCAGGTGTACAGCAAAGTGAATCAGATATATATATATATATATATATATATATAAATATAAATATAAACTTATTCTTTTTCAGATTCTTTTCCATTATGGATTATTACAAAATATTGAGTATAGTTCCCTGAGCTATACATTAGGTCCTTGTTGGTTATCTAGTTTTTTAAAAAAATTATTTTATTGAAGTACAGTTGATTTACAGTGTTGCATTAATTTCTGTTATACAGCAAAGTGATTCAGTTTTACATACATATATACTTTTTAAATATTATTTTCCATTATAGTTTATCACAGGATATTGAATATAGTTCCCTGTGCTATGCAGTAGGACCTTGTTGTTTAGCTTATCTATTTTAAATATAGTACTGTGTATATGTTAATCCCAAACTCCTAATTTATCCCTCCCCTGCACGTTTCCCCTTTGGTAACCAGAAGTTTGTCCTCTATGTCTGAGTCTACTTCTGTTGTGTAAGTAAGATCACTTCCTTCTTTATTCAGGTGTGGGTTTATTCTGGGATGGATAGAGCTAGTGAATGATATTCCATTTTTCTAATCTTCAATTGCATTTCAGCTCTTAGGAGAGGGATTATAAAACATCAACATATTATGAATGATGCCCAATAAGTTAAGGGTAAAAATGTCTTGGCTAAAGGCACAGCGTCATCCAGTGAAGTAAACAGTGTCTGGGTACTGAGCAAGAACTATGAATGACACCACAAAGATAGGGCAGAGTGTCTCTTCATTGGTTTACATGGCAGTGTATTCATGTTTAACAGTGTTGGATGGCAGACTTGTGGTTCTCCAACATATAGGGAATGCTTTTCTGGTAAATAATCCTCTCCTGTTTTGTTTTTTCTTTCCAAACACAAACTGTTTAATAAGACAAATATTTGAGAGATCTTGTTCATATTCATTTCTAACTGTGTTCAAAGTGCAGTTCAACTCAATTATACGTGCTTAAAATTTTTTGACGGTAAAGTTGATACAAACAACAGCTATGAGATGAAATTTGTATTGGGGAGAGAATGGAAGCCAATTGCCTCAATATAGATGTTATTCTTGGTCTCTGGAAACTCCTTTTTCTTTGCCAGCTATCACAATTTTTATTTAAAAAAAAAGAACTTTTTTATATACTGCTACTTTTTCCTATAGTCTTTTTGAAGGTGGGACCAGATGAGGTTGAGACTGGATTATTTCTGACTTATGGGGAGCCCAGAAGTAGACTCCAGACATCCTCTATGTGCTGCTGAGAGCATCAGGACCTCCCATTCTGCTGCATGCTCTCCATTTTTGATGGGTTTTTCACCTTCAAAACCCAGCTCAATAATGACAGGGAATCACTACCACGCTGGTGACCAAATCCAGGCATCCTACTTAAGGCTCCTGTCTCTATTTCTCGAAATTGCTGAAATGTGTCTGGGACTTGGGACAGTGAATCATTCTGGCCACAGCCACTGCTTAAAGCCAATGGTTCTATTAGGAGCATATTCGGATACCAGTTTCTTCGTTTTGGGGTTGGCTTCTGTGGGATCTGACCACGTTTATAATTTTGTTGCCTTTTGCCTAACAATTATTTTTTGCTGCCTTCAGTTCTGCTCTCTCTCTTTCTCCCTTTCCTGTTTAATGAACAGAACAAAATAAAGTGACATGTAAGCACAGAGCTATTTTATTTTTCACTCAACGGTGGCCATGATCATAACAATGAAACAGAAGAGAAAAGGGACTTCGTCGTAGGTGCAAGGTTGGGGTTATGCAAAATGGAGAAATAACCAGGTCAGTGCCCAGGAGCCCATCATACAATGATGAGCATTTCAGGGGAATGAAAAGAACATGTGCATTGGGATTCCCAGTTTCTCTGTTATCATCGTCTTGGGCCAGGTATTTAACGTGTGCTGCCTTGGTTTTGGCTGAGGAAAGTGCTTGGAGGAAGCAGTTCTTTAAGTTTACTTGTTGTCTCTGGGAGGTAATAAAGATCTTTATTTACAAATAATGCACTTTCTGGGAAGTGCCTTTGTGTGGGCATTGCACACCCTAGCAAAACGATGGGTTCTTTGTTTTGCCTCTATGGGAAGGGCAAAAGTTGGTCTGCAGGACACTGGTTTGCAGCCAGACTTTTTACTCTCTGGGTGTGTGAACTGTTCATCATTTAACCTCTCTGCAGCTTAGGATTCTTATTTCTGGAATAGCGTTAATAATCCTGTTAGAATCACTGAGGAACCAGGAGATGAAAGGACTACACTTTCACTAATGCACTTTACTTCGCGTTTGCCTGGTATCTATCTTTTGAAATGCTGTCATGTCACCTCTTCAGGGAAGCCTTCCTGGACCACTGGGGGGCTGAATGGCCCCCTCCCCTCCTTGGTGAGAGCACTTATCTCACTACATGTAGCCCTGGGTTTATTTGGCTATTACACCACTTGCCTGTAAGTTCCTTTAGGGTAGAAACAATGATCCTCATCTTGTATCAAATGAAACTTAGAGCCCAGCGCAGTGGCTGGCTCCCAGTAAAGGCAGTCAAATGATGGATAAATTGAACTCTATCATTAAAAACAGTGCTCAAAAGGCACTAGAAGCTAATGTCTATCAGCTCCTCATGGCAATGTATGGTGAAACAAATTTAAAAAATTTTAGATCAATTTTCACACATTCTTAAAATAGAGTTCCCTAAAAGTCCATGGAAGGGAGGGAGATGCAAGAGGGAGGAGATATGGGGATATATGTATCTGTATAGCTGATTCACTTTGTCATAAAGCAGAAACTAACACACAATTGTAAAGCAGTTATATTCCAACAAAGATGTTAAAAATAAATAAATAAATAAATAAAATTTAAAAAAAAAGAATCCATGAGGTCTAAAGAAACAAAAAATAAAAGACCTTTACTGGGAAAAAATTTTGGGGTGCCATTTCTCCCCCCTACTTTCTCATATGAAATGAAGGAGAAGGTATAAGAGTAATGATTGAATACTGGGGCAAAGATGAAGGCTTTGGGAAAACCCTGGATTATATAATCACACCAGTTATACCCAGTATTCCTGTGTGACCTGCAAAACAAAGCATCTTTTTAGCTGTATAAAGTGATGTAAAAGTATTTGAGGCAGGTCTTTTTGGTGTGTTTGCCTGGCAGGTGAAAGGACAAAGATTCAGGTACCACATGTATCCAGAGTTTCCAGAGACCAATGTTCATCGCAGCACTATTTACAATAGCCCAGACATGGAAGCAACCTAAGTGTCCATTGACAGATGAATGGATAAAGAAGATGTGGCACATATATACAATGGAATATTACTCAGCCATATAAAGGAGTGAAGTTGAGTTATTTGTAGTGAGGTGGATGGACGTAGAGTCTGTCATACAGAGTGAAGTAAGTCAGAAGGAGAAAAACAAATACCGTATGCTAACGCATATATATGGAATGTAAAGAAACGGTACTGATGAAGCTAGTGGCATGGTAGGAATAAAGACACAGGTATAGAGACCGGACTTGAGGATACGGAGAGGGGGAAGGGTAAGCTGGGACGAAGTGAGAGAGTGGCATGGACATATATACACTACCAAATGTAAAATAGATAGCTGGTGGGAAGCAGCTGCATAGCACAGGGAGATCAGCTTGATGCTTTGTAACCACCTAGAGGGGTGGGATAGGGAAGGTGGGAGGGAGACACAAGTAGGATGGGATATGGGGATATATGTATACAGATAGCTGATTCACTTTGTTATACAGCAGAAACTAACAACAATGTAAAGCAATTATACTCCAATAAAGATGTAAAAAAAAAAAAAAAAGAACAACGGAAGATATATTTTGGATTTGCCAGAAGTGAGGACAAATCTGTAAAACTAAATTGATTTCTCTCAACACACATGACCACTTTGATAGCGCTGGTCTGAGGAAAAGATGGCATGGTTTTTCTCTCTCATCTGTTCCTGTCTTCCTTCCCCTCACATCCGGTATTTTATAATAAAATTTCCAACAGATACGGGTTGTTCAACAGTCACTAGCAATACATTGATTAATTATGTGTACCAGACTTTCAGTATATAATTAAGCTAAACAAAACTGCATTAAAGTAATATGAATAATTTGACTTCAAGCCACCAAAACAAGGAAACTGAGTGAAAGCAGAATCTCTGACCTCACTCACTTTAGCATATTGGAGGAGACAAAAATATAATCAGAGTTATAAATCATACAGCTGCCACAATACGGTGACGCAGAAAGGAAGTTGTTCTGACCTTTGATTTGGAGGAGTTTGAAAGGTAGAAATTAAAGTGAACACTTTGTTCTTCTGCTAGAAATAAAATTCTTCAACTAGGAAATACAAAAACAACAACAAAATACCTTTCCTTAGTTGTGTGGGTAACGTCTGTTTTTGTTGTCTTTTTTCAAGTTATTTTCTTACATTTTCTTCAATATGATTGAGGTACGGAGCATTGACATTGTCTCAAAACTATTTTATGTTGACACGTTTTACTGTCTCTAAAACTAAAATTCAGAGAATAAACTATATTTCACATCTACAGAAATAGGATAAGCTCTTAATACCCCCCCCCCACCAAGTTATAAAAGTGATACTCTTCACTGTGGATTCATTTGGAAAATGTGGAAAAGTGTGTTAAAAAAAAAAATCCATTCCTAATTCTACTATTTTGAGATCTTGAGGTAACCACAGTCAAGAGTAGTTTTCTTCCAGTAAGAGTGTGTGTGAGTGTGTGGGTTGATGATTGTCATGTTATATATACACTGTGGTAGCTGCCTCTTTCACTTGTGTTTCACATGCATTTTTCCATTTTAATGGAAACCTGTCACATGGATAAATGATACTTTATTTAACAAGGTCAGTGTTTTTTAACATTCAATTGTTTCCAATTTTTAATCACTATTTTAGAAAACCAATGAGCTATCCAATGCACAACAGAGCCAGGCTTTAAACATTATTTGAAAAAAGCAAAACACACAGGGAATATTGTCAATACTTTATAATAACTATAAATGGTGTATAACCTTTAAAAATTGTGAATCACTATATTGTTCACCTGTAATTTATATAACATTGTATATCAACTATATTTCAATTAAAAAATAAAATAGAAAAGCAAAACATTTGAATGAACATAACTCTGTATGTACAGTGAACATAAATCTGTATGCATGGCTCTGATTTTTGCTTCCTATTAAATTCCAAGAGGAGTTCTTTCAATAAAAGGTATGAGCAGTTTTAATTCTCTTGTTACCTCATATCAAAGATTCATCCAGAAAGGCCAGAGAAGCTAAGCCACTTGCACTCCCACCAGCACGGATGAGCCACATGACCAGCCCTGAAAAAGGATGTTCTTCGAGGAGTATTTCCATAGAAACTTGGGGTGAGGGTGGGGGAGGGAATGTAGAATCATAAAATTGAAGAATCTAAATTTTTTTCCTTGTTTTCCTCCATGCACAAACAGCAGCAGCAGAGGGAGAGAAGGAAAAGAGTTGTGAAAAATGTCAAAAGCCATCTGAATGTATTGTTCTTATGAGAACCTATCTGCGAAGTATGAAACCTATTCAGAGCGAGTAGCCAGTTCATCCCTCATCGGCATATCAGGAAGGATTTAAAGTGCAGAGATGCGAGGAACCAGCTTAAAAATGAAAAGAACCAAAGCACAGAGGGCTGCGTATCCAGACTCACCCAGTAAATGGATATCTTCGCTGGTAATAGATTTTGTTCAAGATGCCACCCCACCGCCTTTTCTGAGAACTGCTCTCCCACCTGGTCCCTGAGCGTTGGCACCTGGCAACTATGGCTGTACCCCTGCTGTGCTGATTAGACTGGCTGGCTCAATCTAGGTTGGCTAGAGATTTTCCTGAAGATAGTAAGTTGGTCTTTCACATAAGCTGGTATTTCTTTGGTTTCAAGGAATAGAAAACTTGACTTATACCATCTTAGGCGTAAAGGTATTTTGTTGGCTCACATACCCAAACTGTTCGAGGAGAGACTTGGGCTATTGGAGTGATCTGATGGAGGATTCACAAATGATGTCATCCAAGTCTTGGCTTCCTTTCCTTTGAGTTGGCTCAACCCTCTAGCTGGCTCCCCTCATGGTAGCAGGTTACAGCAGCCCCAAACTCACATTCTCACTCAGATAGACACTGAGGAGAAGAGTGAGATTGTGTCCTAGCTTTCTAGACAAATCTTCCCTGGATTTACTCTAATTGCAGCTACTTAGGCCTGTGTCTTTCCCTGAATCAATCACTGGCCGTGGAAATGGAAGACACTGGTTGACTGAAGCCAATTTGAGTTTCCCTCTAGAGTGGAGGTAAGGTCCATCCTTCACCCACTGCACTGCTGGGGAATTGGAATAATGTCAGGAGTGGGGAACTACATCCCACAGAGGAAATCAACAAATATGCACTAACATCTCCCTTGTGGTTGGGACTCTAATTGGTAAAACTGGTTGTCATGGGGGGTGAATTCTACCAAATGGGTGGAGCACCAGTAGAATGACCAAAAGAAAGCAGGTGGGACAGAGAAGCAGAAACAGGAGTGAGAAGAGAATACTGATGAATTTCTATTTATTTCTTCTAGTGCTTTCAAGGTCTAGTTCTGTCCTACCCTCTGCTCCTTGAGAATTCCCCATGTCCTTATAATAACTGCCCCCCTTTTTGATGAAGTCATTTTGTGTTGTTACCTGCAGCCACATGTGCAGCCAGTAATGGCTTCTAGAACATTCCCAAGTCCTGCCTACCTTTACTGCCTCCTTTGGCTCAGACGTGAGCCTTCCATTTGATAGTTCTGGTCCCTCTTTTAAAGGTGATCTTATAAGGCGTCTTGGATTAAATGCAGCAAGCAGGAACAGGGAGCAGTAAGAGCTGACCATGAACCTGAGACAGGCTGGCAATAGTTTATCGCACCCATTTGATATGGGGATAAGGACAACATTTGACTCCATTTGCTTAGCAGATGTTTATCAGTTCCCTCCATGGGAATGTTGCAAAAATCTTCAAAGAAGACTTTTCTCCCCTCCTCCCTGCACCTTGGATGCAATGTTCTGTGAAATATATTGAATTTTTTTTTTTTTTCTTTACAAAACCCATAAAAATGTCCTGGTTGACATGCAATGTTGTGACAAGCCCTAGTAGATTGTGTCAATCATATTGCCTTATGTTACAATAAGTGACATATTGTAATGTGATTGATACAACATGGGATGACACATCATAATGCAAAATATCATCTGGAAAATGTAGAAAAACAAGAGAAGACTCGAAGCCACTTTTACTTTCTAATTCTTTGAATATGATGGTGGAAAAGATCTGCTTCATTAGGATAGTTACCTGGGGAAGGGTTCAGGTCTTGTCTGGACTTGCTGCTCTTTCCTTCGTAATTAACAGGGAATGTAGAAAACAATTGCATCTTTGGGGACTGATAAACTCCGAGTTTGAACTGAATGTCTCTAAGTCTTTGTACAGTTCTTTAGTGACACTATCTTTTCTGTACATTAAAATTGCCTTCAGAACTTTTATATCAAAAGAACTCCATCCACCCACCCCAGTTAATATGCTCCTCTTTAAAATCTCTGATATTTCTTTCCCTCGTTCCACAAAGACTGGGGAAAAAACACGTTTTCAGATTTCACTGTAAGGTCCATGAGGGTCTTGTAGTGGAATATCTTTTAAAATTTTTACTGTATCTGCAGAGTCTTACACAGTGCCTGGCACATGGTAACACTTAATATGTGTTTGTTAAATGACTTACTGGAGAGTCTTTATCTTTAATTATACTTTATTTGCATTTATTGAGTGGCAATTAATCAAACAGAATAAAGCACCATGTATGAGTTTCTTAGGGCTGCCACAGCAAATTACTACAAACGTGGTGGCTTTATTCTCTCATAGTTCTGGGGGACTGAAATCTGAAATCAAGGTGTCAGCAAGACCAAGTTCCCTCTGAAGGCTTTAGGGGAAGGTGCTTCCTTGCTTCTTCCAGCTTTTGGTGGCTCCAGAGCTCCTTAGCTTGTGGCCTCATACTTCCAAGCTCCACTTCTGTCTTCCCATGGCCTTTTTCTCTGTCTCTGTGTCTTCTTCTCTTCTTTTTTTTTTTTTCATTTTTAAAAAAAAAATTATTTTATTTATTTTTTATACAGCAGGTTCCTATTAGTTATCTATTTTATACATATTAGTGTATATATGTCAATCCCAATCTCCCATTTCATCCCCCCCACCCCCCTCCCCGCTTTCCCCTCTTGGTGTCCATATGTTTGTTCTCTACATCTGTGTCTCTATTTCTGCCTTGCAAACAAGTTCATCTGTACCATTTTTCTAGATTCCACATATATGCGTTAATATACGAGATTTGTTTTTCTCTTTCTGACTTACTTCACTCTGCGTGACAGTCTCTAGGTCCATCCATGTCTCTACAAATTCTTCTTCTCTTCTCATAAGGATCCTTGTCATTAGATTTTGTGCCCACTTGGATAACCTCGAGATGGATGATTTCATCTCAAAATCCTTAACTTATTTACATCTGCAACTACCCTTTTTTTCCAAATAAGGTTGTATTTACAGGTTCCTGGTGCATATATATTTTGCGGGGCCACCATTCAACCCATATACCCCAATTAACAAAAATAACAAGATGGGGGTATGTTAGGGAGGTTAACATTTTTGGTTGACAGTTTCATAAAAATCTCTTTGTTTTGATCTGTGTTGAAAACCTTTTCTGTTTACTTTCACATCTTAGTAATGATAGGATTATGAAGTTGATTATATGTTTCTTTAATAATAGTTATCTCTGTAATATCACAGGCAGCTTTCCTCATCTGAATATGAATTTTCACTATTAACTGAAGATAGAGAGAATGGAAAAAGCTGAGATGCGTTTATTGACTACAATATAGACTCTTAAAGTCCTTTAAAACATGCCAACTGACCTCATGTCCTCCCTGAATGTGTGTGAGATACACGGGCTTTGTCCTGTGTTTAAACAGAGTGTATGGAGGGTTTCTGGCTAGTTGATGATTTTGAGTATGTAGGGTTTCCTTAAATGTGAATTTCATCCCTGTTACCTACCCTTATGCCCATATCCACCTACAGAGAGGAGAGAAACAAATTTGGAGTGACCTCTCCCTTGCGGGAGAGGTGACACGAGAAGGGGACAGGCTATTCAAGAGAGAAGGTGTGGTCTTGCAGTCAGCTTCAGGGCCACCAAATGCTCATTCAAAAGAACACTCATTCTCTAAAAATGTGTGGCCAGATCCTGATGCCAAAACATCAGCCTCTGTACACCGGTGCCAAATTGAATCTCCGAGACAGAGCTTTGGGTGAAATAGAAAAGAATAGCTTTATTGCTTTGCCAGGCAAAAGTGGACAGAGCGGACTCATGCCTTTGAAAACTATGTGTCCCAACCCAGGGGAGTTTGTTGAGTTTTATGGCAACAGTTCATGGGTGGGGTCGCTGATGAGATTAGGGTGTGTGCAGGGCCTGTACTCTTCTAATCTGGTCTCAGGTAATCTTCTTGATGAGTTTCTCTGGTTCCTTTAGTCTGGCCTCAGGTGGTCTTCTCTGGTATGAAGAATGCTGACATCCTCCATTTGTTGGGTTTTAATTCTATAAAGGGTTTAAAGGCATTGTTATGTGTATCCCTTGAGATGGATACACATATACAACCTGCCCCAAGGTTGCACTATTGTTTCTTGACTGCTCCTCTCTTGTCTCTGTATCCCCTCCCTTCCCTGATTAGCAACTGTTCAAATCTGCCCTTTGGAACTCAGGGAAGGTCCTGGAGGCTGGAGGGGGACAGAAGGGCTTCCGTGCCCTGGACCCCCACAGGGTCTTGCTCAGTTTCTTTCTTTTAATTTAATTTTTATTTTTGGCTGCATTGGGTCTTCATTGCTGCACGTAGGCTTTCTCTACTTGCAGCAAGCGGGGGCTACTCTTTGTTGCGGTGCACAGGCTTCTCATTGCGGTGGCTTCTCTTGCGGCAGAGCATGGGCTCTAGGTGCGCGGGCTTCAGTAGTTGCAGCACACGGGCTCAGTAGTTGTGGCTCACGGGCTCTAGAGTGCAGGCTCAGTAGTTGGGGTGTATGGTCTTAGTTGCTCCACGGCATGTGAGATCTTCTGGGACCAGGGCTCGAACCCATGTCCCCTGCATTGGCAGGCGGATTCTTATCCACTGCGCCACCAGGGAAGTCCCCCTGCTCAGTTTCAGTCCTCTTATCATGATGCCCAATATGCCTCTGGTCCTTCTTTCTAACAACAAGGCAGTGGGACCATAGTTTTATATTAACTTTTCCTCTCTTTGTTCAATATCTTGGCTGCATAGAGTAATTTAATAAATCAAAATCATCTCTTTCAATTTTCATAGTGGCTACATTGGTGTTCTTTTGAATGGAGTTCAATTATTGGGATGGCATATATTACTTTGAATCATTTTACAGCTCAATCAATACACACATCTTCATAATAAATATTGATGTTCCTTGGAAGCCTCCACCAGTGTCCCACACATTCAGCATGGCTGTTAGGATTCAGGCAGCTCTGGGTAATTAATATTTTTATTTTCTCCTTCCATTGAACTCACATCTGAATGTGGCCCTTCAAGAGGGAAGAGGAATTCTGAAACAAGCAAAGTCATCCCAAAAGCTATTTTACACTAACAACACTTCACGAAGAAGTTTGAGAACTGAAATGTGCTCTGGAACGCCACTCCTACAGAATAAAGACTCAACTCATTGGGGAAAATGAATAGCCTAACTGCTTTCATCTTTGAAAATGACCAGCCAGGAGGAAATAGAATGTTTCCCTAGTAGGTTTAGAAAAGGGGAAATCTTAACTCAACTAAATCCTCAAACAAATATCAAAGGCTTGTAACTAAGAAAACAAAGAGGCTACGTGGGGAGTGTCTTCTGAGGGTGCTATGAAATCTGAATATCTGAAATCCCAAGATCGTGATCACTATGTTTATTAAATAAGGTTCTTATCTGATCTTATATCTGAGTATATTCTTAGTCAGATATAACTGATGATTTATTTTGGAGTTCAGTACACAGTGAATTATTGTCAAACAAATGGGAACATGTTTGGATTGCTAAAATATTTTGGTTTCCAGTAAGAACTCAACCCCAATCTACAGTGTCTACAGTGAAGGCACGGGGTCTCACCTACATCTTCACAAACGAAGAAGAACTAGACCCCCCCCTCCCCAAAACACGTATTTCCTCCCAAAGGGGTCATGTAATCTCCGGTATTTGTTCTTAATCATAATGTGTATACTATATACACCCATTTTGTAAAAATTGAAGTACAGTTAATTTACAATGTTGTATTAGTTTCAGCTGTACAGCAAAGTGATTCAGTTATATATATGTATATTCTTTTTCATATTCTTTTACATTACAGGTTATTACAAGATATTGAACATAGTTCCCTGTGCTATACAGTAGATCCTTGTTGTTTATCTATTTTATGTACAGTAGTGTGTATCTGTTAAGCAAACACCTAGATACTCTCTTTTTGTTGTTAACTCTTTGGAACCCAGAGCATTGACAAAGTCATGTTAGTCAGGAAGAACTATCAGAAAAAAAATAGAACAGTTTTGAATTAGGGCCTGAGGTTAAATTGTGAGACAAGAAGGATTTTGTTTATTTGTTTCACAAGCTTAGAAAGTTTTTCCCCAATGCTGGAAAATGGCATGCCCTCCGAGTGCCTACTGTGTGTACTCAGAGCAGTGTTTTTCAAATGTTTCCAAAATATCTTCTCCAGTCCGTTTGTATCAGGTATTGTCCCAATGATTTTATTTTGCTTTTGTAATTTGAGCTACATTTCAGTGTTGATTTATTACTGGAATATGAAAATCCTTGCCAGTGGTTATAAAAGGAAAAGGCAAACCCTTCACACATTTAGCAGTATCACAACAGTGTTGACTCTAATCTTTGAAATCTTCAAAATGGTCTAAGGTCAGAGCCCTTTCTCACCCATTTCTGTGCAATTTATTTCAAACCTTTCCCAGACCCAGAATTTTGAACATTTCATGTTGTAATTTTCCTACTTATTTTTATTTTTGTTGCTCCTAAGACTAGAAAGCAATGCTACTCAGAGTCAGAAAATTTTAAGTAAGAAAATGAGAGCCCTGAGTGTAAATTTAAGGCATTCTATGTTGCTTTCCTTCTGTGTATGTATTGGTACCGGTAATTTGATAACATAGAGCACTGAATGAAGAAAGTGAGGAATGATCCAAATATGAGGGAGCGTGCACTGCACATTCAGACCTTATCAGCTCCAGGATCAGTTATCTGTTTGAAGAAAATTACATTGCATCTGTCAATAGACTTAATAACTCAGTGCCTGCTATTTGATAATGGATAATCACACAAATTCAGGAAGCTAGACCATATGCCATTCCAGTTTTCTATTCTCTTATTCACCTTAATTTTCTAGATGAGTGAAATTATCTAGTCCTGGACTCAAGATGGCATACATGGGAATAGAGCCTGCAGGAATCCAGCTGCCTCTGATGTTAGCGGCACACAGGGCGCGGCTGCCGGGTTATGTCTGCGACCCTGGCAACTAATTGAAATGGGCAGAGTTTGGAAAATTGTAAACCTGGACAAAGCAAGTGATTTATGGATGGAAAAATAATAAAGGGTGGATGTGGGACAACTGAGGGAATTGGCTGGTGGGGAACAGTGAGGCCGTAGGGGTCAAGGATTGAGGCTCTAAGGAATAATTCTGATCTCTGTATTTAGACCAGGAAGACTAGAGACTAAATGGTGGAGATGATTTAGGGATGTTTTTCCCTGGAAGCAGGGGATGTTTCAGGGCTCTTCATTTGTATTGATCCAAGATGCTATTTCTATTTACAGAACAATTTCTCTACTCTCAAATAATATGGTCATCGTATCACTTAGTAGTGATTTTGACGCTGATTGTTGAGTGAATTAATTTTAATGATAAACAAATAGATGTTCCTTGTTCTCAGATATCGAGAAGGTCAGATGCAGGCACTTTCTGGTGTGGATCTGGCTGCCCGGGGATGTCATCAGGGACTCAAACTCTTTCTACCTTTGTGCTATGCCCTCCATACCAGGGTTCGTGTCTTGATGCTTGTTTCCGGTGGTCACCAGGTGGCCACCACATCTATCTCCTCCTGTGCAAGACAGGAAGAAAAGGACTGAGTCATCAGCATTTGCCCCTTCACATCAGGAGAAGCAAACCTGCTCCAGAGGCGCCCAATAGACTTTGACTTTCATCCCATTAGCCAGAACTGCATCACATCAACATCTTGAACTTCCAAGAAGCTGCACAAGTGAGCATCTCACTTGCGGCTGGGCATATTGCTGCTTGAAAACAATCAGAGTTTTGTAAACAATGAAGGAAAAAAGAATGCTTATCAGTTGGGCAATGAGCAGGGGATGCCACAACCATCTACTTAAGATTTATTGTGGAAGGAGACTAAGTGTTAGGCAACTGTGCTATCTCACATAATCACAGGGAAGAGGTGGTTCAAATGATGTCAACAGTGGGGGCCACATGGACACCACTGTAGTCTCTCTTTACATGGTCTTTTTAATAGGAATGAATTAGATGTTTTGGGAATTTGTATCAAATCAAGCAAAATCACAAGGCTATACCATGGAGAGCTGGACAGCAAGGACAGGAAACTGAATCCACATTTTCAACCTGGTTCTTGGCTGGAATTATCTCCTAGGTTTCTACAAGGCCAGAGTCTCAGCTAAGCTCCTCTCTGTCTCTCTCCCAGATTTACTGACTTTCAGACCTCAGATTTCTGTGGGCTGGGATTAATAATCAAATCATGTTCCTAGAGGAAGAGGACATCTTGCTACAATAAGAGTCTATAACCTATTAACTTAATCACACAGATAAGAACATGAAAAAGCTACGTACATTTTGTATCTATGCTACATTTCTTTTTCTCCCAGGCAAGCTCACAGGGTTTGATAGGCATCTAACATCTCCAGAAATGCTAAAGAGGGAAGTTGAGGCAGATCGTACTCTGTTTGACAGATATGGATCCTGAGACTTAAAGGCTTTTTCCTGAGTCACCAAGCAACAGTCACCACTGCAGATACTGCTGAAAAACTCTTTCCACTCGGCCACATGGCCTTGCTGCAAATGGGTGCCTCTCAGAAAGCTGAATCACTGCCTCGAATGAAGACAAGGCCATTGGTCAAGCATTTTCTTTTGAAGCGAGGAGTTCCTTGAGTAGTCAGTTAGGGTGCGCCAAATGCCTCAGCCAGAGGATTTGCCAGAAGCTGGGCTTGTCTTGGTAGATTCATGAGGGCTTGACAAGGTCACCATTTTTGTTTCTGCATCTTTTAAGCGAGAGAAAACTTGTTTCCAACTTAGAATTTGTATCCTTCATTCTTGTACCTAATCGTGGAATAGCTGTGAATAAGTATGTAAAATTGTAATGGGCGAGTGTCCTTTTTTTTTCTATCATTTACTCACTCAACTATTTATGGTGTATCCACTATGTCCCCAGTATGGTTCTAGGTGGGGAGAATACGAGACAGGTGAGCTTGCTGCTCCCTGGGGCTTTCGTTCTGGCAAAGGGGAGACACAAACAGCAAGTGCATGATTAGTGCTTTCAATGAGCTGAACTCAGAAGGTGGCAAGCAGAATATGACTTCATAGTTTTTCTTACTATTGTTCCTTGGAACCTGACTCTTGCACTATTCATCCTCATCCTGTGGACAAAACCTTGGGCTAGCAGCATCAATTTTCCCACTTTTAGTTACAAGAAGAATCTCCAAGGTATTTGAAGGATACTGCTCTAAGACAGAACAAGGTAGGTTTGCTGAAGGAACAGGAAACCAAAAGCACCATGGTCACCTTTCTTCCTGGGAGGAGGGGAGAGAGGCTGGGAGCAGCTGAGGTGGGAACTCAGGTGGGAGCTGGCCAGGTCCTGGGCCAGGAGTGCGGATTTTATTTCTAGCTTGAACAACAGCAGTATCAGAGGGTTTTGAGCAAGAGAGTTCTGTCCTCTGATGTGTAGTTTCAAAGATCACTGTCTGGGCTTCCCTGGTGGTGCAGTGGTTGAGAATCCGCCTGCCAATGCAGGGGACACGGGTTCGAGCCCTGGTCTGGAAAGATCCCACATGCCGCGGAGAGACTAGGCCCATGCGCCACAACTACTGAGCCTGCGCGTCTGGAGCCTGTGCTCTGCAACAAGAGAGGCCGCGATAATGAGAGGCCCGCACACCTCGATGAAGAGTGGCCCCCCGCTTGCCACAACTAGAGAAAGCCCTCGCACAGAAACGAAGACCAACACAGCCATAAATAAATAAATTAAAAAAAAAAAAAAGATCACTGACTTTTGAGGGGGAGTGGACTGTAGGGAAACAAGTGAGGAAACAGAGACATGGGTGGTTGGGGGAGGCCCCTGCCCTTTGTCCAGGGGAGGGATGAAGGTGAGGAGGGGGAGAGTGAAGATGGATTGGGGGCCTGCAAAGCCTTTCAGATGGACCCTTCTCTCTTCTAGTCCGTGAAACCTACCCCTGTGGCTGCCATGCTGGAGTACTTAGTCTTCCAAGAATTTCACATGGACACCTTTGTGAGTTAAACAAGTGCCGTTTATATGATTTAAAGAAAAATGTGTCTTGTGGCTTCCCTAACTTCTTCTCGAATATCTCACAACCCCTTTCTAAATGCAGATCTTAGAATATAAGCATGTATTAGAGGCATAGAATCAGGCTAAGGTAAACTTGCCCTGACTCAGAATTTTTCTAATTGTCACACCTTGGCATAATTCAGCCTTCAATCCCTACACAGAAGAAAAAGCATCATTAAATATTGGAAGAATTTAGTTTACTGACTTTTTAAAAAGGTATTCTCACTGCCCCTTCACTTTTCCTCTCTCTTTCTCTCCCTCTGCCTTCCTTCCTTCCTTCCTCCCTCCCTCCTTTCTTTCTCTCTTCCTTTCTTCCCTTCCTCCCTTCCTTCCTTTCTTTCTTCCTTCCTTCCTTTCTCTTTTCTTTCTTCCTTCCTTTTTCTTTTCTTTCTTCCTTCCTTCCTTCCTTCCTTCCTTCCTTCCTTCCTTCCTTCCTTTCTTTCTTTCTTCTTTCTTTCTTTCTTTCTTTCTTTCTTTCTTTCTTTCTTTCTTTCTTTCTTTCTTCCTTCCTTCCTTCCTTCCTTCCTTCCTTCCTTCCTTCCTTCCTTCCTTCCTTCCTTTCTTTCTTTCTTTCTTTCTTTCTTTCTTTCTTTCTTTCTTTCTTTCTTTCTTTCTTTCTTTCTTTCTTGTCTTTCTCTCTTATTTCATAAATAAAAGAATGGGAAAGCAGAGGACTTCATTTGAGAGAGAAAACTCAAGGGGCGGTGCCATCACTTACCCAGTTTTACATATATACACATTTGTCAATAATTATTTTGAGGAAATGAAAGGAAATTCAGTGATAACTTTAGAAAATAAAGAAACAATCCCCAGTATAACCAGAAACCACCCCAAGAGCCACCATAAAAGTTCAGCACAGTGCATGGTTTCAAAGCAGAACTCGTGAAGCAAAAACCATGATTAAGGTGTCCTTGTGCCTGTTGGGAAGGGATGTGTCAGGTCTCACAGGGGCCTGGTAAAAGGACTCTGGGGTGAGCTGAGTTTGTGACTGGCCAGGAAAGACCTCAGTGCCTGCTGTTGAGCTCCCAGACCAACACCAGCATCTGCCTCTGGCCTCACTGCTGTAGGCTCAGTTCTGCCTGCGATGATAGCTGGTTGTCCTGACGTCTTGTTCTTGGGGCTGATGGCTGGCTAGAGACAGAAGTGGGGAGTTGGCCCACCTGCCCTCTGCTTGTGGGCCCACCTCCTGCAGGCCAGACCCCAAACAACTCCAGGAAACTCATTCCTAAGCGGGGAAGAACACAAAACCTATGAGACTTAGGAGATGTCCTTCTCTTTCTTTAAGGCGTTTGCTTCCCCACGAATGGTCCAGTTCCTCTGTGTGCCCATCAGCCTTCTCTGATTCATCAAGGCAGAGGGCTGGCCTGGCCACAGGCCCTTTCTTTGTTACCCTCTGCGGGCACCACGGCCTGTAATATCTCCCGAGATGTTTTTGTTTGTTTCAAGGCAAATGAAACTTCATGGTCCATTTCTTCCTTCTTTCCCAGAGCAAAGGCTGGCACAAGGGAGGGAGCGGAAAACGGAGAAAGTCAACTTCTCAGCACCCGCAGAGCAAAGTGCTGCCCCAGCCAGCGAGGGGCACGGGGACCAGAGCCGCCTCCGGCGCAGTTGGCGATGCGCAGGGCACGTTCATCATGCAACTTCCTGATCGGCAGGTGAACCAGATTCCTAGGGATCCCATGCTCAGTCTGTAGCTTAAGAAATATAGCAATCTGACTTCTTCTCTCCTCTCTCTCTCTTCTCCCTCTCTCTCTTCTAAAATAGGAGCAGATATTTTTCATTTCTAACCCAGATGCTACAATTTCTCTGTTATTTGCACTTACTGTGTTGAAATGCAACAGATGTTTCAAAAGGCTTTAAATTCCTCACGCGGGTCCCTGACAAATAAACTGCACACATAACTTTACAGCCTTCCTTTGCTCAGACTCTTGGCAGATTTTTTTTTTTTTTTTCCAGGGTGGAGAGGGGGAAGAAGAATTCTGTAACAAAATGACAATGAAAAGAATATAATAATAATCATGACTGTTTATTGAGCTAGGACGTTTAGTTACCCCAAGTAGTTTTCCCTCTGTTTTTATTATTAGTTTTTTAAATAAACTTACTTATTTATTTATTTTTGGCTGCATTGGGTCTTCGTTGCTGCGCGCGGGCTTTCTCTAGTTGCTGCGAGCGGGGGCTACTCTTCATTGCGGTGCGCCGGCTTCGCATTGCGGTGGCTTCTCTTGATGCAGAGCATGGACTCTAGGCCTGCGGCCTTCAGTAGTTGTGGCTCACGGGCTCTAGAGCGCAGGATCAGTAGTTGTGGCACACGGGCTTAGTTGCTCCACGGCATGTGGGATCTTCCCGGACCAGGGTTTGAACCCGCGTCCCCTACATTGGCAGGCAGATTCTTAACCACTGTGCCACCAGGGAAGTCCCTCTCTCTGTTATTTTATTTGACACTTGTAGCTATGCCAAGAGAACAGGTATCATTGTCCCCATTTTACTTATGAAGAAATTGAAGCACACACAGGATAAGGAAATTGACTGAAACTAAAGCTGATCCATATGTGAAGATAAGAACTTGAAGATAGATCATGGAATCTTAGTCTTTGAGCACACACACAAAAAACCCTGAAATGAATTCCTTCAGTAAACCAAATTTCCCAGCCTTTAGCAATAAAAGCGGTCCCAGCATAAGTAGCACCCACATTTTATGGGATTTTAGCCCTCCTTGTATTCTTTCTAATAGTCCCTAGGCATGTCTCAGGTATATTCACCAATGGCTTTCTGATTCTCCGCTTCCCTTTGGATGTCTGAAGCCGTGCGCCTCACCCTTGCCTTATGTATGAGTACCTTTCCTTGCTGAAGACTTCTAGAAGCTCCAGTGCCAGGCCTGTCACCCTGTACCCTGTTGTCTGTACTGTGCTGGAGCAGGGCTGTGATCTGTCCAGAATGGGACAGTCCTTCTCCCCGAGACCCTCCTGTCTCCCAGGGACTCCCTAAGTCTTGGACTAACAGGTTTTTCTTAGAACCTTCTCTCTGCCCAGGGCCCGAGCTGCGTGCAGATCTGAAGCTCTTCCGCTGTCCTCTTCTTGTCTCTGGTCCACCAGTTAATCAAAGTCTGACTTAGGTACACAGAGTGCATAGCACTCTGCTGGCCCTCCCTCTTCAGCTCTTAAATATTAAACAGCTTGAAAAGGAATGATGAGTTACATGAGCAACAGAAAAGTGTAGATGTTCCTCATGGCATCCTTGCTTGCTCCTGTCAGGTCTTCGCTGGCAGGTCTCCCAACAGAACCAATCAGCGGCCCTGCAATCTAGATGGGAGCAGATTGCGGCTCTAAGTCAGTCATCTAGTTGATGAAGGTGATGGGACAAAAGGGCGGGAGCCCTGGCCTCCTTGTCATTCCTGCCATCTCTCCGCCAGAAGGTTCTTCTCTCACGGGATCCAATCTCTCACCTCCTTCAGGTCTTTGCACCAAGATCACCTTATCAATGAGACCTTTCTTAACCACCCTATTTAAAACCACCCTGGGCCTAACTAACCCACCTCTCTGTTTAATTGTTCTCCATAGCATTAAAAAAATAGACATAACATAAAACACATGTAACAAAAAATTGATCACTTAGCCACTTAACTGAACTTCTAAGTGTACCGTTCAGTAGTGTTAAGTATATTCATATCGTTGTGCAGCCAATCTCCACAACTTTTTCGTCTTGCAAAACTGAAACTCTATACCCATTAAACAATAACTCCCCTCTCCCCTTCCCACCAGCCCCTGGCAGCTACCCTTCTATTTTCTGTCTCTATGAATTTGATTACTCTAGGTGCCTCACATGTGTGGAATCATACAGTATTTGTCTTTTTGTGACTGGTTTATTTCACTTAATGTAATGGCCTCAAGGTTTATCCATGTTGTACCATGTGTCAGAATTTCCTTCCTTTGTAAGGCTGAATAATATTCCACTTCATGTATATACCACATTTTGTTCATCCATTCATCCATCAGTGGATACTTAGGTTGCTTCTATCCTTTGGCTATTGTTAATAATTTGTCTCCATAGTATTTTTCACTTTTATTCTAAATTAAGTACTTACTTGTTTTTTGGTTTGTATCTCTCATTAGAATATAAGGTCAAAAATTTCTGTCTTTTTTGATTCCTGCTATGTTCCCAGCTCCTAGAAAAGCATCTGGAACATAGTAGGTACTCAAAAATTTTTGCTGAAACATGGATGGACCTAAAAGATTATCATACTAAGTGAAGTAAGTCAGACAGAGGACGACAAATATCATATGACATCACCTATACGTGGAATCAAAAAAAATGATACAAATGAACTTATTTACAAAACAGAAACAGACTCACAGACAAAGAAAACACATTTATGGTTACCAAAGGGGAAAGGGGTGGGGGAGGGATAAATTAAGAGTTTGGGATTAATAGATACACACTACTATATACAAAATAGATAACCAACAAAAACCTACTGGATAGCACAGGGAACTATATTCAAAATCTTATAATAACATATAATGGAAAAGAATCTGAAAAAGAACATATATAAATATATATATAAATGAATTGCTTTGCTGTACACCTGAAACTAACCAAGGTGGTATTAAATGGTCTCTAAATATAAGAGTTATATTATCTCACTTATCTTCAGGTCACCTACAGACCAAGGTACCTTTCTTTCTTCAATCAGACAATGACTTTAAAAGCTGAGTACACAGGTGGGACTTGGCTGTGGTCCTCACCAATAGGACTGTCTCAGTTCTTCTCTCACAGGGGCTGATGGGAGGGGTCCTAAAACACATTTCTCAGGACAGCAGCCTGATGTTTCATTGCTGCCCCCAGTCCGATGCTGCCAGATTCCTCAAGTCATAATTTATGTGTGCAGTTAAGCTAGAGAGAGAGAAGAAGGGTAGGGGAAATAAAAACTCTTCTTCACCACTGCAATGAGAAGCCAGCGCACCGCAACCAAGAGTAGCTCCCACTCGCTGAAACTAGGGAAAGCCCACGTGCAGCAACGAAGACGCAATGCAGCCAAAAATAAATAAAATAAATAAATAAATTTAAAAAAAAAACCAAAAAACTCTTCTTCACATATGTGCCTTGCCTTTTTCTCATCTCCATCAACTATAGACTTTAAGGACCTGATTCCAAACAACAAGAAAGCTGAAAGAATAGCAGTGTTTTCTTGTAATAATTATTGATGAAGCTGAAGCCCAGCATTCAGTTGAGTCCCTTCCAAACCCTCAAATATCAAATTGTCCTTAGAATAATCTGAGTGTAGATGGCTGCAGTGAAATTCTTCGAAAATTGGTCACTTAGGGTCACTTAAAGTGTGGTCTGGGTACAAGCAGTGACATCAGCCTCCTCTGGGAGCTCGTTAGAAATGAGGAATCTCTGGCCTATCCCTGACCTGCTGAATCAGAAGCTGCATTTTGACAAGATCGCCAAGAGACTCAAATACACCCTATCTTAGTGCAGGCTGCTATCACAGAATACCATAGATTGGGTGGCTTATAAACAACGGAGATTTATTTCTCAGATTTGGAGGCTGGAAATCCGAGATCAGGGTGCCAGTGTGGTTGGGTTCTGGTGAGGGTCTCTTCCAGGTTACCGATTGCCCACTTCTCATTGTATCTGTTGTATCCTCACATGGTGGAAAGAGAGCTAGCAAGCTGCCTGGCCTCTTCTTATAAGGGCACTAATCCCATTCATGAAGGCTCCACTCTCATGGCCTAAATACCTCTTAAAGGCCCCATCTCCAAATACCCTCACAGTTCCAGCATATGAATTCTTGGGGGACACCAACATTCAGTCCACTGCATACTTTAAAATTTGATAACATTAGCTTAAGGTATTCACTCATTTAAATAATTTATTCTTCCCCAACTTTTAGGTACAATTACCCTGTTGTAATTTCAGAGACTAAACTCTAGTCCATACAAATAATTTGACTACAATAGTTATTTTGCATTTTATCTGGAAAGCCAGTTTATTCTAAAAGATCTGCTAATTTTCAGACTTTGTAAGTCACCTTTTGAAATCACAGTATCAGAAAATGAGTCTATGCAATTTAAGATTCAGTGGCAACTTGTGGAAAAGAACTTCAAACAGAGCAAAAGCAAAAATAGGGCTTTGGATTTTAATTATCCTTGCTCTTTTTTCTCAGAATACTTAGGTCCCTATTGGGCATTGTATATCTAGAGAAAGTAGAGGGCTTTAAGTGAATTAATGCCACCCTACGTTTCTATGTCTATTCCCCCAAACTAAATTCCAGCAGTACTTACATCCAAATTTTCTCACTTGTGTTACCCCCATTTCTGCTATCACTGCTCCTCATGAGTACAACTCAGAGTGCAGACTCTTAGTGATATCATTTCAGATTATTCACACTTTCCCCCTTCTATCTGAATTATTAGATGAACTTGGGGAATACACACACGATACCAACGAATGTTTCTCTCTGTGGAGCTCAGGTGTCAAGTCTAATTAGTTGAGTCACGATACCAACGAACGTTTCTCTCTGTGGAGCTCAGGTGTCAAGTCTAATTAGTTGAGTCACTATCTTTAGCTTAGTGATTTCACTCTCCCTTGTTGGAGTAATTCCTGCACTATGATATGTCCATAGGACCTAACTGAAGTGCAAATAGACTGGGGTTAATAGTTTAAAAAATATTTCACATTAGGCCACTTGCGCTGATGAAAATGTGGTTATCTCTGTCTTTGAGAAAAAAAGGACATGCTTGAGACATACTCTTGAGGCACACTCTGTGTTCTTTAGGCAATATTGTGGGTCAGGAGCCCCAGTGAATCAGAACTTGATGTTTAACCATCAGATCATGGGAGTTTAACCTCCTCATTGGACAGATGGGGAAATTGAGGGTCAGAAGATTTAATTGTTCTGCCCGGGGTGACATGGCTTGTGGGAATCAGATGAGAGGAGAACTTGGTGATACTGTCTCCCTTTACTAAATAAAACATTGGGATGTGTGCTGACCGCCAGTCCTGCAATTGAATGCATTTTATTTTAAAAACACAAGCAGGTATGCAGCAAAGAACTGCCACTTAACTTTCTAGTTCCCAACTCCTGCTGTGAGACGCATCCCCACACTAAAAACAGGAGGACATTTTGAACAAGCAAGTGGCATTGGAGGTTTCTGTCTCTGGTCCCGTTAACAAGAGGCTAAAATTGGCCCTGACCTAGCCAGGGTGTACTGGTCACCTCTCCGAGGAAGTGTCTCTGTAGCACTTTGTTTTCTTGTGAGCTCCTCTTTCCATTTTCTGTTGCCTTAAAGTCAAGCCATAGAGAAACTAGGCAGGATGCCTCAATTTGGGCCAAATGACCTGTGTAATAGCAATAGTTACAACTGATTCCAGAGGACACACTCTCTTTGCTTCTTTCATTTCTATGTCATGAGGCAAATAGAAAGAAGAATGAATATTTGGAGCAGGGAGTGAAAAATCACCAACTGTTTGTCTGGAAAGACACCAGCATAGATGTGTGAGCCCTTAACCCAGGGCAGATGAAAGCGCTTTTGACATGTCATACAACCAAGATCAGATATCACAATTCTGAGAACATCGTTAAAAGATGTACCGTTGGGGGTTCTCAGCTTTAATCACAGGTGATGATGAGGGCCTTGCCATGATGTGAGTATCCGTCATACATACAGACTGGCAAACCTTCCCTGGCAGAATGATGGAAGGGGCTGAATCATCAAATAATGGTAGTGAAGTGCTGCTTTGGGACAGCTGTCCACTGGTGTTGAAGAAGCTGGGTTCTTCAACCAGGCAGGAGAGAGAGAGTGGGTGGTGATTCGTTTCTGTTTAAATGTCATGTTTCATGTTGTAGGGTTGATTTTAATCCAGGTTGTATTTGACAGAAGAGGAGCTAGTTTGATTCCAAACAGGATCAGGTAAGTGGCTGATCCAGTTCCGAGTTGATTTCAGTTAGCAAAGACTGTGGCCAGAGATGGTTTCCAACGTACACAGGTGAGCAAGGAGCACATCCCTGGACCCGCAGCAGGCTGTCCTACTGCCTCAGCTGGCCTGGGCCTGGTGGTGGCAGGTGGGAGACCTCTAGGGACACAGTGTGGTGTGGGACCAGGGCTGGCCATCGGCTGCCCCTCCACCCTGGAGAGGCCGGGGCTGCCAGGGGAGGCACTTCCTTGAAAATCAGTGAAGCACGGGTCCCGTGTCGTTCTGCAACGGAACTGGATCAAGAGTCCGCTGTTAAAGTGAGTTGTGGGTGACTTAATTACAAGGAGGATGGAATTTTGTCTCATTTGTCAGCCATCCCCTTTCCCTGTTTGGAAATCAGGCTACTCCTCCACTGCAGGGGTGTGGTGACTGCTCCATTTTATCTTTGTTTTTAAGCTCAGACCTTTAAAAAAAAAAATGGACCCATCTGGTTTTTATTCAATTCTATTAAAACATTTAAAATATTGTTTGTGTTCTTAAAAGTATGAAAAGCCAGATGAGCCATTTATAGGCTTTTACAAATACATATTTCTCCTTAGACATGAGAGATAGTTATTTGTTCAAGGTATAGGAGGGGAAACTTCAAAAGACTTCAGTTTGCCTGCAAACTCTGTAACCCAGAATTCAAAAAGCATCCCGGGTACCTCTCCCACCGCTCTATTTCACTGCATCCTTCACCTACAAGCGGAGATGGGGCTTTCCCCTGAAGCTTGCCCTTTGCCACAGACGACATTAACTCCCCACCCAAATACATCACCAACGATTTCTCTGTTGATAGATTTTTTTTTTTTTCCCACCCAAGCCAGAACCAGGACTGTTCTCTTTTTATTTCTAGATTTTGTTTTCAAACTCTCTGGCCAGCCCCGGGAGGTGCCTTTGGTCCTTAACCACAAATCAGCAAATGGTGTCTCTTCATTCAGCTCATTTTTTTCTCTTCGGTGAAATCCTGAGCCTCAGGTCAGCCTGAGGGTGCTAATGATTACTTGGTTAATAACTTCAAGTGGAAAGTAGAAATTCCCCATTTCACACCGGTGACCACCAGCTTTGGTCTCCATATTTTCGAAGAACCTCTTTTTAATGGCTCTGCGTAATTCAGGGTCTCTAATTTTAAGTGCATCTGTGGTCATCTGCACTATAGTGTATTTCAAATGATGCCAGGCCAGAGGACAGTAGTTTTGTGGAGGAAGTCAGGGCACCTTTAATATTAGGAGAAAATTACCATACTTCAAACCATTGTCCCCTGCAATATTTGGGACATACTTATACTAAAATATTATTTGTTATGTATCTGAAATTCAAATGTAACTGGTCATCCTGTATTTTATCTGGTAACCCTATATTAAAACAAAGGAGTGAGACCATTTTATGTGGCCACTGCAGTGAGAATATGGTCCAGCACTGAGACTTCTGTGCCAGGAGGGCGTATCAAGAGAATAATCCGTTTAGGTTACTTTGAACTGCAGGGGGAAAATCTAATCTATGGCTCTAGATCAGAGTCTAAGAGATCAGGCTTTGCAACAAGTATAAAGTGAGATCAGGAAAAAAAAAAAAAAAAAAAAAAAGAACAGTCACATTAAAAAAAAAATAATAATAAAAATTTATTGTCCACATGGCAAAAATGAAATAAAATAAAATGAAATACAGAGAAAAAAAGAAAGAAAAGCAGATCTAAATCAGGTGACCCGATCTGACAGTTTTCTGCGTGAGGATGTTGTCTATTACCCATGCGTGTCTTTCTTCCTTTATTCTCCCTAAACTGCTCGTAAAGATGGATGTGGTTTGCTATCTAGTGATTCTATAGGAAGTTGAGCATTAATGAAGAAAATATGGCTGTCTGTCCTGGCTCAGGGCTCTCTTGGCGCTTAATGCTAACCAGCTTCTCTCCTGGTTAGTATTAAGATGGTGTCACAGGCTCTCTTATGCGGCCAATACTTAATGCATATAACAGGCTTGTTAAGCCGTTAAGGAAATAGGCATGGACCACAAATCTGCCACCATGGCATCCTGACTCCTTGCTTTAGATCGCCACGCTGCTGGGGGAGGGCAGACCCTTCTGCGGAAGTTAGGACACTGGGCTAGAAATCAGGAGACCAGGGACACAAGGGCACCCAGCTTCCCAGTCTGTTTTTCAGTTTGCTTGCCCTTCAATTAGAGTAAAAAGAATCCTCGTACTTTCTATGTAAAGGAGTGGATGTAATAACCAGACAAGCAAGTAACAACCACAATGTGCAAGTCTCCTGAAATGGACAGAATACCAGATAAGCACAAGAGAAGGTTGTTTCCCTTTGCTAGTTTCTGCTGCTCTCTTCTTATTGGTGGGATGGCCAGATGTCCTAGTTTTCCCAGGACAATCCAGATTTATGCCTATTGACCCAGTATAATTATTAACAGCACCTCTTTCACTCACAAACATGGAAGGTGCGTTATGATATCGCTTGAGTTATGGTAAACGTGTCTGTGTGTCCCAGCCTAGGATATATTTGACAACAGGGGCAGAATACTTGAAATTAAGACTTGGGAATTTTGATTTGTCAGAGGTCACACCATTGCAAAGCGGCCAGGGTGAGTGTGCTCATCTTCCAATCCCAAGGCCGGGCTTTGTTGCTACACCCAGTCCCACTTGGACCCAGGTCCCAGTAAAAAAGCTGATAATGCGGTTCCAGGTGGAGAATAGGGTGAGAATAGCCTTTTCTTTCCTTCCCATAATCCCAGAGGATAGGATTCCTCAACCTCAGCCCTACTGAACGTTTTGGGTAGGATAGTTCTTTATTTTAGGGACTGTCCCATGCACTGCTACCTAGTGGTGCTCTAAGAAGTTGAGCATTAATGACCTGACACCTTGTCTACAAACTTCTCTGAGCCCAGTACCTTCTGAACAAGGATGTCTCCCTCTTGCTTCCAAGCAATATTGATAGCAAATACTGAGTCTGAATATTTGCTCATTCTTTTGCAAAAAGCACAGGCTTTAAGCTTGGGATCTTTGTCAACCAATATCTAGTATACTTTGCAAATGCTGAGCTGGGGCTGTAACTGGGGCTCTCTGATAAGTGTGCTGTGTCCTCATTCTCCTTGTAAAATCAGTGCCCTCCATTTAAAAATATGTTTGTTGAGGAAAAAAATCACCTAACAACTCCCCTCTTGGGGGGTGATCTGATGGCTTGCTTTAGAGAAGTATGGACATCGTGATTCTTCCTGTGTAGTTGTTAAAGCATGCCCGAGACTCAGGAGCGCAGGGGCAGGGTACCACTGCTTATCCTTTTATGCCTAACAATCTGGGGCAGGACAAACATCAAGCTTCAGTATAGTCCTCCTGTTGTAGCTGATCTCTTTCAACTCTAGATTAAGGGAGAGGAGTAGAAGCAAGGAGAAGCGGGTTCCCTGGGGGCGTGATTAGTGACAGGGAATTATGAATAATTAACATGGTTATTAACCAGTAGCAGTAAGAACAATGAGGGATCATCGTGTTTTGGAGGGAAGTTTGTTTGGCATAAAACAAGGACCGTGGGAGGTCAGTGAGTGAGAGATGCTTCAGTACGTCAGAGTTTTCCACTTCCAAAAGTGCAGGGTGGCATGATAGGACTTTAGGACTTGACAATGGAAAACCCATTATCTTGCTCAGCTGAGCTGAACTCTTGGTTGTCAGTTCTGAAGAATCTCTAAGGAAGGAAATTCTAACCGCTTCTTTTTTTTTTCTTTTTAAGCTAGAGTTAGCACCCTCAAATATGAAAATAATTGGTGCTCGGTAATAAAGGCTGTGAGTACACGTAGGCAAGAGAATGAGATTTCACTGGAATGACAGATGGAGTCATGGTTCCAGGAAGCAGGTAAGGATTTGGACATTGATCCTGCATAGCCCAACCGGTGCTGTGGAGGGGAGAGCGGCATGTGAAACAAGTACCAGGGGGCCCTCAAGCCAAACTCTTCCAGCTGAATAAATGAGCTAATTCTATGATATCAGCCAGTAGACGTGTCTGTCTGTTATATCTCTTCTGATTATTACCTTGGCCATCAGACAGTTCTGCTACATTACTTGACTGTACTGCTGAGAGGGAATCGACAGTACTAAAACGACTCCATTGCTTTTATGAACTGGCTCTAGGAGACTCAAGTCCATTTCCATTACTGAGATGTGTTGTGTGCCTAACCAAATGCTTTTGGAAGCAGATAATTAGGCATTGCAGGCTGTGATTGTTTAAAGAAGATATACAGTGAGGTTGCAGTCTTCAGCCGTGGCTCTGTGAAATGTCTTGTCGCCTGAAGATCATGCTTACTTTCAAAAGTGCCTCCAGGATTATTTCAGCTGGGAGTGGGGAAAAGGGCAAGACTGCCTTACTGGAGCACACACTACAGTAGAGGCAATGGCAATATTTAAAATTCAAGCAGTCCTTGAGAGGCAACCGGTGAGCAGTTCTGAGAAATTCTATCCCCACACCCCCCTGCCCCGGAAAAAAAAAAAAATCACACCATCATCGTGTCCGAGAAATCAGGGTGTTGCTTTTGAAATTTTAACCTTCTTGTTCTTAAAATGCCAGTGCCACCATACATAGTTTGTATGTTCTGATATAAAGCATATTTGAGATCTGAAAGCATTTAAGAGTTAAATAACACAAGACCAGTATCTGGAATAAATTACCGAAAATGCTGGTGTAAAGGGAACACATTTACGACACCTTGTAAGACCCCAAAGAGAGCCTTAAAGAGAAAAGAGTCTTTTCAGATGAAATATATCGATGGCCTGGGGATGATAAAGGGGAAATACATAAGGAGACCTTTCCCAGACCTTCCCAGGTGATCAGAAGTAAAGGTAGGATATCATTGACCCCGCACCTGAGTGGGGTCATGAGCAGTGTCCACTGAGACTCCATCAGTACTTCCAGAAGGTGCTAACTCTGGGATGGACTTATGAGGAAGTGACTCTAAGGTAGGTATACACGGCTTGCAGTAGGAAGGCGTTTCTGGCAGCCAGTTTTCAGAAGCTGGTTTCTAGACCTATGTCAGCCGACAGCCAGCTAGAACCTTGATATTCAAAGTGCGGTTTGTGATCGGCACCACTTGGCACTTTAGAGATGCAGACAGACTCTCCGGCTTCCCCCCAGACCTACTGCATCAGAGTCTACATTTTAACAAGATGCTCAGGTGATTTGTTTGCACGTTCAAGTTTGCAACCTCTTGGGCTCTCCTGCAAATGCTTTGGGGATAGAAATCATGTCATCTCGTCATTCTTTTATTTATTTATGTATTTAATGAGTATTCATTGAATGTCTACTTTGTGCTCGGCATGAGGCTAAGCCCTGGGGTAACAGGTCTTAAAGAAAGACAGGATTCTTGCCATCATCATATTTTACTTTTTTTTTTTTTTTTTTTTAAAAACCCTGTATGTCCTTGCTACATGTACTGATTCTTTTTTTTTAATTTTTAAAATTTATTTATTTATTTATGGCTGTGTTGGGTCTTCGTTTCTGTGCATGGGCTTTCTCTAGTTGCGGCGAGCGGGGGCCACTCTTCATCGCGGTGCGCGGGCCTCTCACTGTCGCGGCCTCTCTTGTGGAGCACAGGCTCCAGACGCGCAGGCTCAGTAGTTGTGGCTCACGGGCCTAGTTGGCTCCGCGGCATGTGGAATCCTCCCAGACCAGGGCTCGAACCCGTGTCCCCTGCATTGGCAGGCAGATTCTCAACCACTGCGCCACCAGGGAAGCCCCCATATTTTACTTTTTAAATTTCTTGAAAAAATAGACATAGTATGTGTCTTACAGACCATCATTCTCTGAAGTACTCCATGTATATTGACCCATTTATCCTCTAACAACTCTGTGAGGCAGGTACTATCATTTTTTACATTTTAGAGGTAAGGGAATGGAAGCACAGAGAGGTTAAGTAACTTTTCCAAGGCCACACAGCTTGGAAGAGGCAGAGCCAGAATTTGAATCCAGAGAGTCTGGCTGCAGAGTCCAGACTCTTAACTATGATGTTATGCCAGCAGTAACTCAATCCACTTTTTACAACCTGTGATTTTGCTTTTAATAAACAGAATGCTAGTGATAGTTTAAAACTTAGCTAGGCAGGTCAGGGAAGATGTTTGTGAGGAGATGATATTTCACCTGAGACCTGTGGGAGGGGAAGGACCCAGTCATGCAACAGGGGGAGCGCCTTTGAAGCAGAAGGGATAGCGAGGGAAGAGACCGGAAGTAGAAAGGTTGTGGTCTGTTCTGAGAACCTCCTGAAACCATCATGACTAGAACATGAGGGTGGTGAAGAAAGACAGTAGAGGTGAGGCTGGGGAGGTGGAAAGAGTAGAGTCTCTGGAGAGATAAGCAGGGTAGATGATGCAGGGCTTTGGAGGACAGGGATGGAGTCGGGATAGTATTCCAGGTGACCTGGGAAATCAGTAAGGGTTTAAGCAGGAAAATGAGATGATCTGACTGCCCATTTGAGTGCTGAGATGGGCATGCACTGAAGGAAGCAAGCATGGAAGCAGCAGAAGCTGTCCAAGAAGCCATCCAGAGTCTATCTGAGAGGTCTGGTTGAGAGATGGCACAGAGAGGAGAGCACAGGTTTGAAGGGGAGCCACCCCAAATATACCTCTTGGCATACAAATTATTTTGAGCTGATTGTTTTTGAGAGCCAGCAGTCACAGGAGAAGCTCGGAAAACAGAGTAGAAGTTACCCTTCTGTAAGGAAAATCTCTGCTTATAGAGGAAATCTCCATTTATAAGGCCATCTCCCTCTCTATCCCAAGAAGAGAATGACTTTAAAGCACTAGAAACACATCACTGGGGAAGGCACCCACTTAAATCTGCGTAACAACCGCACCCTTGTTTACTGTGCTTTTCCTGGTCACCTCTCATGTAATTGGCTTCCCCTCCCCCCCCCCCAACATCTTTCTTTTGTCTTGAGCTCAAGATGATATTTAAGCTGGTGGCTTGGACCATCTTGGGGAGTTTATTCATTGTTCCTGGGTATCTTCCATGTATCCGTGATGTATACATGTTAACAAACTTCTATTGCTTTGCATCTTGTTAAACTTTTATTACAGGGCATCTCAGCCAAGAACTCAGAAGGGTGGAGGGAAAATTATTTTTACTCTCCTACAGACACAAGATCTGATTTGGAGACAGGACCAAAAGGAATGGTTCCTTGGACACGTGTGTGTGTGTGTGTGTGTGTGTGTGTGTGTGTACTGCTAAAAGATAAACTGAAGCATATTACATTTTTTAGGAGTTTATTTGAGCAAAAATTGATTTGAATCAGGCAGTACCAAACTGGAAGTGACCAGCAGCGCTTCACTGACAGGAGCTGGGGAGAGATTTTATAGAGAAAAGGTGGATGCAAAACAAGAAAATTATTGACTGACTACAGCTTAAAGCCTACTTGGTTGTTTGTGATTGGTTATCCTTACGTTTTGATTTCGTAACCTTGAGGTATTTATAGGCTTAGATTCTGCATAGGCGGCACCTGCATTATTATTATTAGCCACCTGAGTCTAATAGCCTCCTTGTTAAATTAATTTCACAGTACACATGTGGATATGTGTGTCAGTGTGTGTGCACTATTCTGTTCTTCTGTGGGGTGGTGTTGGTAAAAGGGAGGAGTTGGATTATGCCAGGGTTTCCAATTTGAGCACATTGGGTACCCGGCTCTGCTATTTTCTGGACAGGTTTGGGTGGGTGGATTCTACTTAGGATGTATTCAATTTGAGATGCTTGTGGGGCTTCCAAGTAGAGATGTGAGAAAGGCATCTATGTCTTTCCAGCATTTAATTCTGGATCTAGAACAGAATCAGTACCATTAGGATCTGTTGAATTAATTTCAGGCAAGAAGACCTGGTAGGAAAAGCTAGATAGCTCCTTAGGTGTTTACTATTGCTTGCAAGTTGCTCTAGCAGAAATCAAAGTTTTGCTTTTATAGTCAAGAATGACTTAAAAATGTAAACAATCACCACCGCCACAAACAAACCACAAATGATGAAGAGGTACCACATTAATTTAATTTACACTAAGGTTTGCATGACAAACACCAGAACCTTCTTGAGAGCAGATTTCTGTAGGTGCCTTGGAAGCATGTTTTATTAGCACGAGTGCTCAGTGAACGCTATTTTGAATGCGATGTCCAAAATGAATTTTGCTCAAGGCCGGTGCTGTTTCATTAAAGTAAATGTTGTGACTACAAAGTCTTTAGAGAATGTGAACATTGTCTGAAAGTCATTCACCTCCTACACAGACACATCATCTGCACTCCATACTTTGTTATCTTAGGTTCGTCTATTCTATGACTTCATCCATATCAGGGTCACAGAATGACTCAGCCTACACTGAGATGTGCAGAAAAAGTATAGTTTCCAAATTTGTTGGCTAGTTCAAAACTTAGTCCACTAGGGTAAATGATCTCTTTGAGTTATTATTCAGATTCCTCCCTACACCTCATCCTATCTTAAAACGTCAGAGTAAAGGAGAAGGATCTTCATAGGTTCAGGAAGAAGGGGTTGCCCCATGATTCTCCTTGGGTGAGTGCTGACTGGTGTTTGCTGAGATCTGGTTTAGCTGGCTGCTTCCTCCAGGCATTCTGCAGCTGATGAATTTGTGGTATGTTTCATAGCTCATGGTCCTGATTCTCCCCGCTTCTGTAGTTCACTGTGAGTCTCTGTCAGGTCCTCAGAGCATTCCTGGACCAGGCCATCCACCACAGACCTTAACTCCTGCAAGGTCTCCATGGCTGTACATTCAAAGTCTATGACACAGGCACATATAACTGCCTACTTCTCCATCGCCATGCTTTTCTTCTTCAGACCTCCAAGGGGAAAGAGTTTTTTGGTTTTTTTTTTCTTGCCATTTGCTCATTTTTCTCAAAGTGGCCCCTGTCTTCTCTATTTCAATCGGGCTAAAATGGAGAAGCAGTACAAGTCATATGGAAACAAGCATTGGAAATTATTTTGAAAGTAGACTGGTGATACACATTTGGAGTCTGAAAATGCTGATAAGAGGCCCAAGGTAGTGTAAAATAAGGCCAGGGGAAGTCTCAAGATATTCCTTTTTTTTTTTTTCCCTTTTTTTCTTTTTAGCTGCTTTGGGTCTTTGCTGCGGTGCGCGGGCTTCTCACTGCGGTGGCTTCTCTTGTTGCGGAGCACGGGCTCTAAGTGCACGGGCTTCGGTAGTTGTGGCTTGCGGGCTCTAGAGCGCAGGCTCAGTAGTTGTGGCACACGGGCTTAGTTGCTCCGCAGCATGTGGGATCTTCCCGGACAAGGAATCGAACCTGTGTCCCCTGCATTGGCAGGTGGATTCTTAACCACTGCGCCACCAGGGAAGTCCCCTTAAGATATTCTTGATGACAGAGTGCATCCATCCAAAAGTGAGAAAATTGACCCCTGAAGGAAGAGTATCACATCTCTCTGTTTTTTTGTTGCCATATTTTCTTCATTGGCAAAGAAAAACCTTACTTCTCCTGTAACATAGAGCAGAGTGTCTAAGAAAATGAAATTGATTCAGTTGAGCCAATTGGGACTATGTGTCCCACATTCTGCTTAGTGCTGTGGAGAAGAAAAAAGATAAAAGACACATTTACTATCCACAAATAGGCTTCAAACTTCTTGGGGAGACATGACCCACACTTAGGAAGCAGTTTATTTATGAGGCCAGGTTGGATAGAATTGTTGGGGTAAGCGTGTGGCATAGACCTTGAATGCTAGAAGAGATGAGGATTGGGAGAACCCCATCAGTTTGGAGATCTCAGGATACAATGGTTCATACACTACGTATTACGGATGGCTGTGTTGCAGGCAGGCAGAGAGGTATGGAAGGGAGAGAGTAGAAGGGAGAGTGTGGACGGTAGGAAGGTATGGAAGCAGCAAGAACCAAGACCTTGAAGTATAACTGCATAGAATTGCATATCCATATGGTAGCCACTAGCCATATGTGCTTACAGAGCGCTTAAAATTGGGTAGCTCAAACTGAGATATCCTGTCACTATAAAATACATACGAGGTTTTGAAGTCTTAATATGAAACAAAGGTAAACCACAAAGACCTACTATATAGCACAGGGAACTATCCTCAGTATCTTGTAATAACCTATAATGGAAAAGAATCTGAAAAAGAATATATATATATATATGTATATGTATAACTTAATTACTTTGCTGTACACTTGAAACTAACACAACATTGTAAATTAACTATACCTCAATTAAAAAGTATGGGAAAAGTAAAATATCTCATTAATAATTTTGAAAATACTAATCACATGTTGAAATGATAACATTTTGGATATATTAAATTATATTATGAAAATCAATTTTCCTGCTTCTTGTTTTAAAAAGTGGCTACTAGAAAGTTAAAAATTCCATGTGTGGCTTGCATTAAATTTTTATCAGACAGTACTGGGAGAGAGAAAGATGTCGGAGAAGAGACGGCCTAGCTGAAGAAATGGGTCTGTGTAGACCACAGGACCCGACTTCTCAAGGGGGACTTTTTTATGTTAAAAAGAAAAAAAGCTTCTAGGAAAGTAATTGCTCATTCAGTACTAAAGGCAAGCAAAAGTTCAGTAATATTTCTAAATGAACCGTTACTATATGGGTTTCATACAAGCTCTAGCAGTTTCATATATATATATATACATATATGGACAGATATGGCTAAGACAACCTTAGTGTATCAGAATCTGTGGCCCCTTGGACTGACTCTGAGGTCCTCTTGTGTCTGCAACTGTAACTTTGGAGCTGCATCTGGGTGGCCGTGATGGCACAGTTGGCAAGAGAAAACTGGCTATGTTGGGTAGAGCCTAGAGTGTCAGGCGCAGGAGTTGGGACTTTATTTCCTAGGCAGTGAGAAATCTTAAATATCTTACACTCTTCCACCCTTTCCTGTGCTTGTCTAACTGCTGTAGCCTTTTGAGGGGCTCTTGTCTTCCTGCTGACTTTCACTGTTCCTGCAGCTTGGGTATTGTTGGAAACATCCTTGATGTCCAAAGGAAGACATCGAAGGGGATTCTAAAAGGCTGGGCTGAACCTTTCTGGGTGTCCTCAAACCTCTTTTAGAATCACTGGGGGGTATCTGGTCAAGTCTGCATGCTTGGGTGACAGCTAAAGAACTGCTATGATCTTGTAGCCAGAGACCCTGTTGCCCTCTTGTCTTCTAAGTCTCTTGAAATCCTTTTCCAGCTTGTGCTAAATGCCTGACTTCCATTTGCAATGTCCAGTCCCGTCCTGAAAGATTTGAAGCATCCAACTTACCTGTCAGGTAGAAGATAACCATAACCCCTTGTCTAAAACCTGCGTGTTTGAGGCCATTGCCTGGAAAGCAGGCCTGTGTGGGGCAGTTCTTGTGTTACTGCTGGGTGTCATCTGAGGTTGGTGATAATTATAGTCAATAAGACCCATACCAGAGGGGTTAAAAGGAGACATTATAAACTTGGGTAACCTTGCTACTGTTTGGGACACAAAGATTTATTTTCCGGATTCCTCAAGCCTTTCTCGGGAGATTTTGTCCTGTAAGTCTCGTTGACAGATTTATCCTGGACTCCTGTCATCTATGGCTGTTTTCTCACTAAGCAGGTGGAAGACAAAAGCCTGGGAAGGTAACTGCCAGCTGAGAGGTCATTTGTGAATTGGCGCCATGAAGTGGACATAAATTATATGGATTCCGCAAGGCCTTAGCTATTGCTTCTGCCTTGTCCTAGATTTTTTCTTTGTGGTGGTTTTGCCATTGGTGTTAGTATTATTGTCTGCAGAGGTAATTAGAGATTTAGGCCTTGCCCATACAGAGACAGAGGCCATCACAATTCCTCTCACAGGAGGGAGGGTTCAGTTACACCCACTAAAACAGGCCAGGGGAAATTCCATGATCCCAGGTTTTCCAACAGCATTTCCAGGAACACTTGAAAACTGGTGGACTTGCCCACGGCTCCTGGTCACCCGGCCATCACCACCACCCACAGCCAAGGGGAAGATTCCTGTTTGACTTCGGTTCAGCCCGAGGGTTTTTGTAGGAAGGGAGTGAAAGGATAAAGGCAATGAGAGGCAAAATGGTAGGAAAATCATAGAACTCTAGTCCTAGAGAGACTTTTAAAGCTATCAGGTTCAGTGTTTTTTTCAGCCTTTCTTTGGACGTGGAATCCTTTGTTCAAGCAGAATTGTTATAGTTAACATTTGTTGAGCTCCTACTAGAAACTGGGGAATGAACTAAATGTTTCACACGTATGACCTCATTCAGTCTTCACAAAATCTCCAATGGTAGGTAGTGTGATTGTCTTTATTTTCCAAGCAAAGGAACCAAGGCACAGACGTTCAAGAACACACGTGAGGTCACAGAGTTAGGAAGAGGTGCAGCTGGGATGGGACCCTGGCAACTGGTGTCGGAGCTGGTGGGACCCAAACTGGACATGGTGGGGATGTCCTACATGTCACCTCTGTGCCCTAGTGGGGGAATAAAATGAACAGAAAATAAGGGAACTGCTCTGGCTGGAACTGGGGTGAGGTGCAGCCCAGACCTGACCCTACATCTCTCACCCCCTCACCCAAGGGCCCTTAAGGGGAGCCAACCTCCTGATCTTGTGAAGTTCCCTCATGTTCTTGGCTGATGAAGCTGAGACGCTGTGTTTGAAGGTGCTGGGCCTTGCCCCAGGGTCACATAGCCCATTGATACCAGAGTCCAGCCATCTTGATTGCCAGGCCACTGTCAACCCCAAACCCCTAAACAGCAACACCAAGACACCTGACTGTACCTGAAATCCTGTTGTAAAATTTTCTCAGAGCTAAGAAGTGACAGAGTAGGCCAAGCCCAAAGAATAACTAGAATGTTCTACGGAAACACACAATTTTGATACAACTGGGAAATGGCACCAACCCTTCCACGTCCCTGCCAACAGCTGATGCCACAGTTGTTTAGGCCAAAGCCTGATTTCCCAAAATGATGCCCACCAAATGCCCCAGGATTTATTCTTAGAATTTCTCACACGGTTTTGGTTGTTACCAAGATAGCATCCTTCAGGGTCTAAGCTAACGTGTCCTCCCTGCCCTGCTGACACTTTGGAGTCTGGTTTCTTTTGCTTTGCTGTGCTAAGAGCCCTTCTAGAAGAGCGATTCCACACTTTTTTAAAGGGGAATTCACTGCCTCTGTCTTCCTCCTTTTAGTGGACTTCCTGCTTCTCAAAGAAAGGAACTCGACATTTTTAATTCAAACTCCCCCAAGGGTCTTAAATCTGCCCTGAGGTTAAAAAGGTGCAGGCAGTCCTACTGAAATTCAGTCTTAGTTACTTATTCCACTGCCCACTATGGGTGCCCAAAGGCTTCATGCCTGAGCAAATCTTCCCTGGTCTGGGGAGGGAGTGAAAGTGTCCCTTTGGATACAGAGAGTGGAGGCAACACCTGGAAAGTTACCTGGAGTGGGGATGGTGGATTCTCTCTCTCTCTCTCTCTCTTTTTTTTTTTTTTTTTGATGTTTACAGCAGCTCCATTCAGAATTGCCAAAATTTGGAAGCAAAGAAGATGTCCCTCAGTGGGTGAATGGGTAATTAACCTGTGGTATATCCAAACATGGAAATTTACACAGCACTAAAAAGAAATGAGCTATCAAGTCATGAAAAGACATGGAGAAACCTAAAATGTGTATTACTAGGTAAAAGAAGCCAATCCAGAAAGGCCACATACTATATGATTCCAACTGTGTGATATTCTGGAAAAGGTAAAACTATGGAGATGGTAAAAAGATCAGTGGTTGACAAGGGTTGGGGGGAGGGAGGAGTGACTAGGTAGAGCACAACAGTTTTTTAGGGCAGTGAAACTACGCTGTATGATATTATAACGGTGGATACATAGAATGTACAGCGACAAGAGTGAATCCTAATGTAAACAACAGAGTTTGGGCAATGATGATGGGTCCACGTAGGTTCGTCAACTGTTGGTTGATTCTCTTTTGTAGCCCCATGCTCTGTTCCCAGATATGGATGTTGTCTTCCCTAAGGCTGGATCCGAGGATCCAGAAGGAAAGGCTAAATGGTTTTATATCTTTGAAAGGAAGAATTAACTTTTTATTGCAAAACTTTCAAAACTTCTTCCTCGCAACCAGGGCTGGTTTCAGGGGCAGGTGACTTGGGCAACTGTATAAGGCACTGAGCTCAGAAGGGATCCTCTCTTGAGTTAATGCTCTGCATTCACCATCTTGAATTCTTAATAATTTTTTAACATGGAGTCTGGCATTTTCATTTTGCACCAAGCCCTGTAAATCATGTTGCCTGTCTCATCTACAGCCCAGTTTGGGATATGTGTGTTTGTGGTGAGCGTAGGGTAGAAAAGTTATATTTGTAAGGGAGTTATGACCCATTCTGGTTTGCAGCCTATTTTTTTTTTTTATAAAAACTTGTTCTAGCATAAGAATATGTGTTTAATTCTGAGTAAGAGAATCTGTACTATATGAGAAGCGTGTGGTTACACTGAATTCAGTATCTCACCTTTGTGAGTTAAAAGACTAGTCATTTCTCAATGCCATGTGCTATTTTCGGCTTATAGATCACGAGACTCCAAAGTATGACCTTTTCTAACCAGTGCTTGCCTTGCTGGCAGTCAAGTTACCATGGGTCAGGGCCCAGATGCTTCATCTGTTGTTTTCCATGTGGGTACAGAATGAGACTTCCTAATGAAGTAAGGAGTTTCAGTCTTGTTTATCATCCTTCTACTTGATAATAATTAAAATAAATCATCAAATTACTTCTAGAAATTTCAGGTCATTACATTCAAAAGACCCAGTGTTATTTTTCAAGGTAAATGTTGAAAAATGCCAACATCGTAACAAATTAGTTTACCCATTTAATCCTCAGTAAAGTCATAATAAAATATATATTGAGTATTTGAAAGAAGACATTAGAAAGTAAATATTTCATAATACAATTATAATTATTAGCAAGATTATCAACATCAGGTTTAAGATACTACAATGAAGAAAAATAACAACAAAATAAGGGAAGAACATAAGTAGTTAAGTTATAAAAAAGGATAATGTAATTCTTAATCTCATTTGTCAAGGAATGTCAAAAACCAGAAGTCTACTTTATTCTGTAATTTAGAGTGAGGCAGGGGCCAATTAAGCCCTGTCATCTGGTTCTGTAGCTCTACTGTTGTTTGTAAATATATATGGAGCATTAGGCATGGCTGGGTAGTTTGGACCTGTCTTATGCTCTCTGCCTTCTCAGAGAAGCAGATCAGAATGCTGACCCTCATTTTGAAAGACTGAGTGATGTGTTTGGGGGTCTTTATGCTTTCTTCAGATGTCAAAAACTCAAGGAACTACCAGGGGCCACATGGGCAACCAAAATGGGTGTGTGCCTGGGTGGGAACTGGGATGAATTGGAGACCCATGTCCAGTCTCAAGTGGCCAGCCCTATGCAATTGACCGGAGGGAATAATGTTGTCAGAAGTTCTGATTTTTCACAAAGTGTAGGTCATCTTCACTGAGAGATTTGGAATGTGGGCTTGTGAATAAAAAATTAAAAAATTCCACTGTCCAAAAGACAAACAAGCATCTATGGCTACATGTTGTCATGGGTTATCCATCTTCAGCCAGTATCCTGTGCTCTTGTGTGGCCCGGGGCGTGGGTAAGAGTAGAGGGCAAGGAAGACATCTTAGGGACCTTGTTTTCCAGACTCAATTTATTTTCATCAGCTAGAGTAAACAGATTCCTTTTTCATTAGGTTATGGGGCAACCCTTTTCTTGTTCGAATTTCACATGGTTCCTTATTCGTGGACTCCATTTGCCTAATTACAAAATAGGAGTGAAAACCTCCTGATCTTTACTTCACATTGAAGACTAGAAAATAAAGGAGTAGGTACTCCTTTAAAGGAGTATTTCTGACTGAGCAGTGTGCAAAGAACAGGACCACATGGAGAAGAGGGGAAAAACATATCTGTCTGGCTATTATTTGACTTAATCAACATAAAAGCTCTGCATACCATTCTGACATATGTTATGGAACTGAGCATATTTTAATGGGGAAATGACCTAAGTGACCCCATCATTCTTCACTTTCAACCTTGAAATTTTATGAAATCAAATAATTGACTTCTTAGGATTTATGAACTATTTTCCTTATTGGTGAGCTCTTAGTCTAAGCTAAGTATTTTTGATCAAGTTAGTAAATAAAGCCATTATCATTTATTTGTATATAGAATTATAATCATTCCTGGGTACAATTTATAACTGTGGATGTTAAATTTTATGGAATCAAATAACTAGAATATTAGAATAATCTGTGTCTCCCACTAGCAACTTTCTTAGATTACCCATCTTTATTTCTGAAAGCGAGCCAAAATTGGTTTATTTTGATGGAAATGTGTGTGTGTGTGTGCACATTGTGTGGGTTGTGCATGCATATGTGCTCATGGTGTGGTGTGTGTGTGTGTGTGCGTGTGTGTGTCTTCCCAGAGAGCAGCTTTTGATACTTACAGACTCAATGCTGTGGCCAAAGTTCATTACAGGACACCCACCTTCAGGGATGCATATAGTTCTTGTGATTATCCCTAAATTTCTGTCTTCCTCCTTGCTCGCTGTTTAGGTTTCGTGCCTAGCTCATTTTCCCTGTCACCAGCTTAGTGACTTGTCTCCTAGGACTCTTTTCAAAGCCAAGTGAAAATCTGCTAATGACTGACTTCTTTCTCTCTAGTTTTACTCTTCCAAATTTTCCTTCTGAACCATCAGAGGCCATCTTCCCATCATATTGCTTTTTCTTCCTTCCCCTGAATGCTTCCTACTTAGCCCTATACTTCAAATCCTTTCTTCATTTCTTACAGTTTAGTTTACTCTTCTGTCTTTCAACCCCACCTTGTTACCTAATTTCTTGAATGCTTAGATCTTTTTCTTGTTTCCAACCCATTTTTCTTCCCCATTCAGACAAATGCTTTTTTTCTTTGCTGCATCATCTCTCCTGAGAATTGAACTCACAATTTCCCCCTCATCCCTCTCTGCCCCCATTTTGTCTCTTTCCTCTTTTCTCCTCTTCTTTCTTTGAGTCTTCTTATATTCTCAGCTATTTTCAAAAAGCATTTAAGGCAGCTTGCAAAGATGTTTACAATAGAGTGAATTAAAGAAAGAAATTTAAGAGCGAGACATGAAGAGAGTTGGGATAGAAAATGTGATGTGAATGAGAAGTGAGGTTAGTACACAACCTCAGCCGTAGTCGAATTCCCTGGGGACTCCTTGCTTTTTCCTCTTGCTTGTCTTCGTGATCTTTCTCCCTGGAAGCACGTCAGAGAAGACTTCCCGGAGCTCAAGAGTCAAAAGACACTGTGATCACTTAGTCAACAGTTTGTTGGTGCCATAGCTAAGAGCTGGGGTGACAACTGGCCTTTGGAGAGTGTCCAAATACCAGCCATTTTATTACTGACACCAGAACTTACTGACAACTTCTTTTCAAAGGGAAAATGCCAGTCATGAAAGAGTTGGGTGTCACACCCCCATCTGCATCTAGACCTCATCACATGGTCACCCAAGAATGGATCGTGGGTCATCCCCAGTTGCTATCAAGTCGCCTCAAGCTGGACTGCACTTGCCATTCCCTTTCTAGTTTTGCAAAAGCCCCGTGAGAAGTTTCCAGAGCTCTCTTCCACCATTCCCTTCAGGTCCTGGGCTGGAGGCCATTTCTGTCTCTGGAGTTTTTTGAAGCTTGGGACCATGGCAGTTTCTTGATGGCTGGTTCTACTATTGATCTTGATTTCCTTAAATATTTCTTCTTCTTTCTTCTGGAAATTGATGCCTGTTTCTGGCATCTGCCCTGTTCTCTCTGAACACTCAGGCAGAGAATTCATTTAATTATTTTTTTTGCCTCTTCTGGCAGTAAATTTCCCTTGCCATTTCCCTGACCCCTTGTTCCTTATGTACTTAAAAATGTCTTGTTTGTTTCAGCCTCTTTTGTAATTTCTCTTGCGTTCAGTCTGCACCTTTGCTTGTCTTACCATTTTTTACACTGCCTTGATTTTCCTCTGTAATAGTCAAGGACCTTCTCCACCTGTATTTTATGTCTTGCCTAAATGCCCCTTCTTTGCCTTTGAATGATCTTCCGGACCCCAGTTTCCTCTCCCCTCATCTCTTCCCTCTCCCTTGCATGCACTGCCTATTTATTTATTACCATGCACTGCCTATTGGCCGGGAATCACTTACATTGCTTTTCCATTTTTTCTTCTCCCTTCCATCCTATTGCTTTATCCCACTGTCACTCTTGCCATAATTTTTCAGCCACCGATGACTCTTCTGATTTGAGATGATTTGCTGCTGCCTCTGCTGCAGGCGCAGTATGACACAGAAATCCAGCCCACCCATCTCTTCTTTCTTCTTGCAATAAAGAGCCACGCTATTTCAAGTGCCTATCCATCGTATAAGAAATCACTCTCCAACCATATGGCATAACGTATGGCTGCAAATAAAAATTCCCCAATGTTTTGCTCCTCACAAGTTTTCACTTCCCTAGCACAGCTTGGGAAGTCCAAGACGTTAAAATCCCTAGGGAGTGCATATTTTCATGAAATTCACTTTCTACTTCTAGAATATTTCTTCTACTCACAGAGACCTGACTTTTCAACAACATTATAGAGTGTCACAACTTTTCTAGCCTGACGCCCACCTCTGCCTGTGCTTCTTTTTTAAGGAAGGCAATTTTGAGTTGTTGACCTAGTTTGTTTTCCTCAATTCATGGGCTAGAGGAGTTATCCTAGTATAAATATAGGCTTTAAGCTCTTTTTCACTCTAACTTATGAATCAAAGCTCACGTTAAAACAAAAAGGTGTATTTCATTTAAGTGGATTCTGTTTCTGGGGTGTTGTGTGAGTGGATGCAGGGCTACTTTCTACACTGTTTACAGTGGTAATACTGTAACATTGCCTCAAACTCAGCCACTCATGTGCAAAGCCAGGGCATTGTAAGCAGTTGTGACAGCCGCATGGGGTCCCCTAGGACCTGATCCTTCTCCAGAGATGTTATAAAACAGCTTTGGAATTAAAAATAGGCACTAAATATACTTTGGTGTGGTGTATGTTATGGAGATAACTTCTGTAATTAATTGACTGATTGAAGTGATTGACTCATTCATTGATTCGTTCTTCATTCCAAACACTTTCTGAGGATAGGAACAACGCTGGCCATATCATCACTTTGATCCAGTCCATGTTCACGCAGTTTGGTAGAACTAATTTTTCCAAGGCTGTAGCCCATACCTGTTTATTAGGTCTTGACTTGATTACTGTTGACTGAAAGGTTTCCTGAGTTGTAATTTCCTATGTAGTCATTAGAGCATCCATTGCTTATGGAAAGAAATCAGCAGACATGGGTTATTCTCTGGGCTCCACGCCTAGGTCACCGTGGGGTAAATGACTTAACTGTTGATGCCTCTTTTTCAGTTCATATGTCTTAAGAGCAGTGTTTTTCATTCTCTCTGCTCCCAGTGATGCCTTGAGAGTGATATGACATGGCCCTAGGAAGCAATTGAAAGGAAGAGCCGAGTACTGGTTAATACTACTGGTTAAGTAGATTTGCACTTATGATGTTAGATTTAACAGCCTTGCCTGGTAGATTTCCAATCACCCGTCCTTTGAAAGCTCTACTCTCTGAAGTCTTCTGGAATTCCCAACATATGATACAGAGATGATAGATTTACCTGTCCTAACATCTTAGAGAGTGTTCTAGAAGACAGGGACTTTTAAATTTATTTGATGGCCATCACTTCCACTTTTTTCTGTGTCTCAGTTACACACCCTCAAAATGATCACCTTTGAAATATGATGCTGAATCATTTATTAACCTTTAAAGTATACCTTGGGTATATGCAATGCTATGTTCTTACTGTTAAGTCTTGGATCATGTTCTCAAAGTTGGCTATATGTAGCACACTGTCAGGGATTTGGGGGAAATTTTCCCTTTCCTTCCCTAGGAAAACCAGTAAGCAACGTTCCCATCCTTATTGTAGTTCCTGATATTTTTTTTTTTTTTTTTACAAGAAAAACACTTTATTCCACAATTAAATATAGGATGGTATCAAAATAGCCCTAGGAGGAGTAATATAGATTTACATTTAAACCAAGGTTTAAACACGTGATACTGGACTCTTTCCTGGGCAGATTTGGCTAATCTAGAGACATCCTAGGTTCCTGAAATGTAGGACCTGAAAACAGATTCTGTCATCCTCACAATTTTGCCTTTTGCATTTTCTCCGTCCCTCTTATCACTCTATCCCAGCTACTTTTTTTTTTTAATTGAGATTTAGTTGATTTACAGTATTATATAAGTTTCTGGTGTACAACACAGTGCTTCACAATTTTTAAAGATTTTACGGGATCTAAGCTACTTTTAAGAAGCCTTAATTTGCTTTGCAGGGCCCTTGATTCTTCAGATTCTATGATATTATACTTTTTGACTAAGGTGGAGACAAGATCCACAGAGCAGACTGGTGGAGATGGGTCGAGCGTTGTGGGAGAATCATCAGAAAATAACCGAGCTTTCCCCACCTCCCTCAGCCAGGAAGGGGTCAGAGGATGCTGTTTCTCCAGTGGCTCCTGTTCCTGCCACTCAGCACAGAAGTTTCAGATGGGGCCAACACATCTTGAAGGGCTAGCAATCTCCCTTCTTACCTCTAAAAATGAGCTTTTTATTTTGTTTTTATCAGTCAGCTATTGCCTCAATACCATCCATAAAAAACTACCCCCAAACCTGGTGCCATACAAAAAATATTTCTTGCCTACATGTGTGTTGGTTGGCTGGTCCAGGCTCGGCTGGGTGTGGCTTAATCTGTATCTGGGTTCAGGTCTGCTTCATGTGTCTCCTGTCATCCTGGGACCTGCAGCTCCAGGAAGCTCTTCTTATGGCCATACATAAAGAGAGCAAGCCTGCTGAGCAAGCCAATTGCCAGTTGTTCTAGCAAACTCCAAGAAGCCAAGGCAAGTCACATGACAAAACCCAAAGTCAAGGGGTGGGAAAGAGAATTTTGTTGACCAGGAGGCCATGTTGAGGGTGTGACTATTTAATACTACTGTAGGAGATTGGGGCTGATTATTAAATATACCACCGGCTCTGATCAAATAACATTAAAACTATTGGACATCCTCAAAGACTAAGACACTTAAAAAAGTGGTTGGACTTTTAAAGGGTAAATATTAATAAGACTAGCATACGTTAATATTTATGGTAAATTATAAAATAATAGAATTTTTCTATTATTCCGAGCTCCTCCATATTCAATCTTATTTGGGATCTCAGAGCAAATGTAGGATATATGTGACTGTGCTTGTATTTTTAACCATTTATTGAGCACTGACTCTAAGCTAGGCATTATGTTAAGTAGTTGTATGTTCATTATCTTATTTAATCTGCTCCCTGTTCCCATGAATATGGCATTATTATCCCCTTTTGAGAAGTCTGAGCCTGAGAGAGCTTATGAGACTTAACCAAAGTCACAGAGCTATTAAGAAGTAGAAGCAAAAACTCATCGGGTGGCTTCAAAGCATTTTCTCATATCTACTGTGTTATGTCCTACCCTCCCATCAAATGAAATCAACAGGCTATGACGTCGATGTTATCATTTTCATTTCACAGATCTGCAAAAAGAGAAACAGACAAGGAAAATGGATCGTGCAGCTGACATGGTGCACAGGGGTGGTGCCAGCACCAGAATCGTCGTGTCCTAGACCCAGTCCCTTGGTGGCTTCAGTGCTGGACTCAGACTGGCTGCTGGGATTCGTTTATTTTTAAACCACTTGTGCCTGTTGGTGTCCTGTCCCTACTTCCTGCTGCCTCTTTCTCTCTGGGTTCTTTAGTCCTCACCTAGATAGAGCTGCCTCTTTATAGATCTCTTGGGAGGATCATGGTGTGATGAAATCACACCACTACTCTCCCCACCTCTCTGCCAATTTGGGTTTATTTCTGTTCAGACACGGATTTGGCCGGCAGGGCTGTTGACAGTCATATGCCGAATTATTTCAGGTTGCTCCCCAAGCCTGGTCCACAAAAGGAAATCAAGCAAAGGATACTCTTACTGTTTTTAGGAGGCACACCCTAGAGAACAGAGAATGCCGTGCTTCAAGGGCCAGCACCTCCAGGGGTGGGGACGGTGACAGCTCTGGACTGATGTGTGTTTAAAATAGATTTATATATGTACACGAAATGATTTTCTAGAGTAGTTTTGGAGGGGAAAAGAAGCCACAAAAAGCAACTTGAGGGAGGAATAACTTGGGGGACCAGCAGCTTGACTTACTTTACTTTGATTATTGGGGGTTTTTGTCTAAGCGTGTACCGATAGGCTAAATCTCGTTCTGTTATACCTCCTTCTGCAACTCCGCTTCAAAGTTGTGGAAACCAGCGGCCTCCCTGAATTTGGTGGCTGTTAGATGAACTTGGGCTCTCCCTGAAAACTTTCTTAGTACCTCCCAGGAGCCAAGGGCAGGCAGGCCCTCCTTTCCTGGGATGTTATTCTGGACACCACACCCTCCCTGATGTAAACATCCTCTTCTGTGGTCAAAAGCTGGAGTGAAAGAGCCAACCCTGAGGCCGGGATTGGGGAGGAGGAATGTGAGCGGCCACCCCGCCCTCCAGGCATTGATGGCACCATGGCCACTGCATCACTGAATCCCAGTGTTACCAGGTTAACAGAGGTTAAAAGAAATAGTGACCTGAGACTAGCATAGGCTTGGAAACAAACAACTTGTCATAAAGTTGAATGTAAGAGGGAATGAAGTATTAAGTAGGGAAAGGGTTGCAAATGCAGCTTCTCATATTGATGTTCTGGTTCTGGTTCATTGTTTACTAATATCGGGGTAAGGGAGGGAGAGAAACACAAACCAGATGGAAAATAAGATAAACATGCACAGTGGGGAAAGCAGTGAATTGATGGTGGGGAGACTGGGCATTGTCCCTTTCCCATGGGCAGTTGTGTAGTTTGGGGAAAGTCACTTAATTTCCCTATGCCTTCTGTGAAAAGAATTAGAGCCGAGCCCAAACTGCTTCCTGTAGAGAGTTGATTTGAGGATCTAATGAAATAAAATACATGAAAGCATTTTGGAAATGGGAAAGTCCTATCCAAATATCAGGGTTTATTATTCTTTCTTAATCCTGCCATTCCCTTGCCCTCTCCTCTCAAAGAACAGAAAAAAATGTTGGCACAGGATAATGTTCACAGTTTGGAAGGAGAAGTAAGTTGTTGCCTTTGCACCCTTCATGCTAACATCTGTCACCCCAGCTCTGACAGCTGCTTCGAAGTTTCCACTCTGAAAGTAACAAAACAGGGTTGGGTCAGCCCCCAGTCTCTACTCTGCCATGATCCAAACCTTATTAAAAAATTAACATCTCTTCTTTTTTCCATATGCTTGGAAAGAGGCCATGAAGGAAAGCTCTCGACAACCTTTTTATCCTCTTTTTCATCTGGTTTGGGTTTCTCCCCTCCCCCACCCCGATATTAGCAAATTATAAAATATAACCAGGACGTCAATAGGAGAAGCAGCATTTTGGAAACTTTCCCCACTTAATAATTTATTCCCTCTCACACAAAACTTTGCAATGAGTTGTTTCGTTTCTCAGTACCCCATCCAAGAAAATTTCCCATTCAGTAATATTAATAATAATATATTTTTAAACCTTGACTTCAAATTACAGTAAGTGCCAAGAGGCTTTAGTTGCTATTTTGTTGAAATAATATCAGGTTCCCTGTGATGCTTTACATAGCTGTCATCTCTGTGATATGATACTTCTATGATTTATTGACTTACTAAAAGTGCTGTCATTGACTTGTCATAATAAACTTTTCGTAAAATATGAAAGCATAGAACATTGAGTAATAGCTCAAACCAGGACACAGCCTCAATTAAGTTGTGGATTTGGATTTGGCGGCCTGAAGTTCATCTCTTACACCCTGAAGATGAAAGTTCGGCCTTCGTTTCTTCACACTCCTTCCTCTGCACCCACTACCCCCCGCCCCAGGCTTAGTTGTCACCAAATAGATGACCTGAAGGACTGACCATAAGTTTCAGCCCAAGGGTCAGTGCTGTGTCTGGAAAGGCTTTCAAATGGCCTCAGCAGAGAGAAATCCAAACGCTGGGATTCTCACCCGACTAATTTGTCTTTGTCAATGGGCTCTGCATCCACTGGGGTGGTGGAGGGGTGAATCTCTTTCACAAAGGGAAACATATTTGGCCCTGGAATCTGAGTTTTTTGTGCATGGAAAGGGGAGCAGGGAGGAATTTTGAATCAGGGAATACCCAGATAGAACCACGACAGCATAGAAGATTCATAGTTAAGTTCCTGTCTCTGTTCAGGGATCTGTACCTCTGCCCCTGTCATGCCTGCCAACTGGTCCTCTTAACTTTGGAAGGAGGTTGATTCTGGTGACCTGACCACTATTATCCATCGAAATATTCATACTCTGACTCTGGTCTTCCCAGATTCACCTGGCTGTTCTGATAAGTTTGTGGTGATGGGACAGGGTTGGGAGATCCTCCCTGTGTAATACACATGTATTTAAAGTGGAGGTTTAGGTAAATCAGTAAAGGTACAAGTCCTAGATCCCAGGAATATAAGAGTGGGGTAAGGTTGGGGGATAAGGGAACAAGAGAGGTGAGGGGGATAAAAGGGAAGGCTAAAAAGAAATGAGAAAGGACAAACGAGAAAGTCAAGTGATAAACCACAATCTCGAATAAGGAAATGCAGTAAAGCATTTATGGGTATATATTTTTATAAATATATATGCACAAACACACAGCCAAAACCCTAACAGATGAATTAACTGTCACCAAATTACCTTTGAGACTCTAAATTTTAATGTAACTTTTGACCAGATCAAATGTTATATAAACTATTAAAATTTTTTTTTGGTTTTCTTTATCCACAGAAATTCCACTTGCATAGAATGGTTGAATGAGAGATTTTGTAATCATTTTTTAACCGAGGGAAACACATTTTGAGAAGAAACCATGTGTATCTGTAGCAATATATAATACATATCTTTGAAGTTTCATTACACTTTAAAATCATTTTGTCAGGTTAAAAGTATAAATATATATACGTATTTAAATATATGAAGAATTTTGAATGCTCACAAAATGACCATGCTTGGATCATCTGGAGATGTGAAGGCTTGAACAAGGCTCCAGAAAAAAAACCCAGCAAACAAAGTATGCTCAACAAAAACTTGCTTACCGACAGGTAACAAGTCAAGGTGTGTGGTAGGAGACACAAAATTTATGTAGAGAAAATGCTTGTGTTTTAAACCAAAAATTCACTTGAGAAAGACTCCTGATTTTGTTGTTTTTATGATTTCACATTTCGAGAATAAAAAAGAAAAGATACAGAAATTAACTTTCCTTATTCAACCAGCCCTTTTGTGGCTAATGCTTGGTGTTATCAGTTCCAATGGATCGAAAATATTGAGGGTCATTCAATTATATTCTCCCAGGGTAGAATGCTAAGAAATCAGTCACTAGACCTATATCACAGAATTGCTCAGAGAATGAGATAAGAAAGCATTTTGAGAGAGAGGACTTTCAATGTCTCTATAAACATAAAATAAAATACTTTCAGTTACTGGTTACTGGAAATATATGAGATGGTCCTCTTATTGCTACTCTAGATCTTAAGCCTCTTGAGAATAGGCATGAGTTAATCAGACAGTCAATAGGCTATAGGGTCCAGGAGATACACTAGGCACTGTGAAGATTCTTTCACTTTTTTTTTTCTCCTGCAAAAAATATTTATTGAGCTCATATTATCTTCTAGGTCCTTTGGAAAGTGCAACCAGCGCAGCAGTAAACACATCTTAAGATTCTTCATGGTGTTTACATTCTAGCAGAAAGAACTGATGAAACATGGAAGAGTTTTCTTTTTTTTTTTCCTAAGCCTCAAATTGCTTGCAAGCTGGATTGGATTGAAAAGAAACACATTTGAAAGAGCAAAGGCGAGATAGTATATAATAAAAAGGGCATATGTTTGAACACTCAGAACTTCTGAAGAATAGAAATCCATGAGCTATGGAAAACTTTGAAAGGAGAGCCAGTGTTTTTGGCCTTGAAAGATGAATGAGATTGAGAAGGGAAGAGGCAAGGGGTTCTTGACAGGAGGAACATCAGTGGGCGGGGATGAGGATAAAGGAGTCTGCATCCTCTTTATACTCAGCGGGTCTAGTTGGGGGCCAAGGACTAGATGGGCATCCTACAGGGAGGTACCCTTTCCTGCTCCTCCTTTAAGCTCTTATTGTTGACAGAATGAGGGAAAGGTTAGCTTACAGCACACGTTAGCATTGGTAATATTCCTGCAGGGTGACACACCAAGGGGGTGCCTTTACGCATATTTGAAATCAATGCCTTGTTGACAGAACTTTTTCTTGGAGCTGGAATGCAGGAGGACCCATGGGTCTCATGTTGCTCTCCCCTGGAAAAGCTGGTAAGAAACGAGGGTTGGACTTGTGACTCACAGGAGCCTGTCATAAGACACAAGGAATTTGGTGTGGCTCACTCAGGAAACCAATTGATTGGGACTCAGATAAACCAAACATAAAATGCAAATCCCTATGCTCTTTTGAGGTTGTCTATTTCAGAACTAAATTTAAAGGTTTAAAGGGTTTTTTTCCCCTTGGGGAAGAGTTAAGTGGAGAGGAAGCTATGTAAAGGAAAAGAAGTTCTTCATTTTTTTTCGGAGGGCATTCACATGGTAAAAAGAATTGTAGATCCAAATTGAAACAGAGAAACACGATTAGTTTAGAGAAAGTCAGTCAAATCCTTTGTTTGCTGTTATGGAAACCAAACAACTGCTGAATTGAATGATCTTAATGTTATGTTTTTTCTTTTTCAGCTGTTCTTAGAAACTTGTGGAGACACAGCAGAAGTTTACACAGTCTTAGATTAATTCCATAACCTGCATAAAAAATTAACTGCTTCAGAGATAGACCTAACATTCTAAAAGGAAATGCATGGAGTCTGCACAAACAACCACAGAAAAATAAACGTTACATTCAGAAAATCAAGAAAAGCATTTGAAGAATAAAATTACAAATTTAATAAACTGCACAGTGGCTTCTTGAAGGACAAGCATGTGTCTTCCAAAGAGGTCTGGTGAGTCTTTGCAATACAGCATGAACTAATGTGCTTGTTATATTTTGACATAAAATCCAATATATAGAGAGAAGCAGCTAGGAGGACATGTTTATTTAAAATAAGTGAGGAAAGAGATTGAATAAATAAATAAGTGGGAGAGAATGCACAAATCTTCCTTAAAGAAGGAATCCAAATACTGTAAGTAGATACCCCCTCTCTAGGAGATAAAGCTTAATTCCCCTCCTTCTCAAGTGGGTGTTGGATGTAATGACATGCTTCCAAAGAATAGAGTATGGGAAGGAAAAAATAGTAACTTTACAGTGGAGAAACCTGGCAGATCCCATCTTCACAGAGTGAGCAAGGTGAATATCAGCAGTAATAAATCATGTTGATGTCCACAGAACCTCTTATATGATGCAATGAGAAGGGTACTTGACCTCTGTGGTATTCTTTCCAAAAATCCACAACCTCAGTCTGGTCATGAGAAAACATGAGACAAACTGCAGAATGTTCTACAAAATACATATTCCTCAAAATGGTCAAGGTCATGGGAAACGAGGAAAGACTGAGTGGGTGTCACCAGCCAGAAGATTGTGGAGGTGTGACTAAATACACAATGGTATCCTGGATTGAATTCTGGAACGGAAAAAAAGGACCAGTATTGGAGAAACTGGTGAAATCCAAATGAAGTGTGGAGTTTAATTAATAGTAATGTACGAATGTTGATTTCTTAGTTTTGGCAAGTATATCATGGTCATGTAAGATGTTAACACTGGGGGAAGCTAGGTGAAAGGTATATAGGAACTCTCTATTATCTTTGCAACTTTTCCATAAATCTAAAATTATTCCAAATGATTACTGCTCTTTCTTTTCTCTCCTGTCTATTCTCCATCCTAGATTCCATGAGTGTAGGACTTGTATCTTTATCTAATTTCTCTGTTTCATGAAAGGAGAAACTGTTCATTGCTAAGTAGAAGCAGACAATAAAAAATTCTCCCTCATTTAAAGTTCTTTGGTTTTTTATTTTTTGGCTTTTTCTTTGGTGACATGAGGTCCCAGTATATTTATAAAACTCTTGAGTTATTGTTACTCATAAAGTCACGAGAAAGTAAATTTTTTTAAAAATCTGAAAATGTTAATACCCCCAAAGATTAGATTCAAAAGACTGTAAATAGCTAGATTATCAAGTAAAGATATATTTCAAGTGAAACACCAACTGTATTTTTAAATGCCACCAATCCTTGAAGTTCTGTTATAAAATCTCACATCCTGAGCACAATATTTCAGAATATCCAAGCGAAGGACAAAGGATCAAAGATATACTTTCTTCTTATTTAAGGGTCTTCTTTCATTTTATTGCAGGGCCCTGGGGTAACCTCTCAGCTTCACCCAGTGTTCGCCAATCACTTGCTAATAACTGGAGCTGAAAGAGGGCTCTGCCCTAATGCCATTATGTTCAAGAGCCATGATTGATTGTGTTATAGTATGTTTTTGAAACCTAATTACTGTCTGAGTGAGTATCTGAGCTCATTAATCTTTAGTCCTGTAAATAAGTAAAATTGACTAAATAACTGGATTTCTCTAATGATGGTTTAGGTTATCTTTGGACCTACTGCCTTGCCCTACCCTCTTCGGGGCAGCAAATTATTTTGCTTAATGGTAATTGCTCCCCAGTTTTGAAATCAATTTGTAAAAGTCGGCTTATAAAACAATTTTCTATGTTGCCCTGTGATTGCTTGGTCCCTGCTCTGTCTTTGTGGTATAATGAGCACATCCCGTGATGTGTTCACAAGCCACTGTATTTGCTGATGACCCTCCTTTGTGAGGAGGGTCACATCGCTTAATGAGATAAGAGGCTGTGTGTGTGTGTGTGTGTGTGTGTGTGTGTGTGGTGTGAGAGGGAGGGATGGGTTGGAAGAATGGCTTTCTTTTTCCTTACTATCTCTACCTTGGTTTTTTCCTCCCCACCAAAAGAGAAGAGAATTTCATATAGCATGGCCTGTTTCATATACTCCAAATAAGGTAGTAATCAGTAAAAGCGATCTCCTTCTCTTTTCTCTACTATCCAACTCCAGCATAACTGTGGTGTGGCATTTCACTGTACTTTCTTCTTTCTCTGATTTTTTTTTCATGTTTTTCTTGTTGTTACCATTTTATTATACTTTAGACCTGTTCCCCAGAGAGTATCTCTATGAGGGAGAGGATTAGGCAATGTTCACATGCACTCTGGGACTTCTGTTTCCAGTCAAGATGGAGTAACATAGACTGGATATGGTCTCCCTCTGAAATAATTAAAAATCAACACGTTGGACATCAGGCATCAAAGGAGAGAGATCCCTGAGAGATGAGAAAAACTTAATTGAGCCCTACAATTGCTACAGCTTATAGTCTTGAGAATGCTTACAGGCTGTGGCTCAAGGAGAGAGGACGCCCTGAATGAATATTCAGCTGAGTACTAATCAGCACATGTGAATGAAGAAATTACCCTGGAAGAAGAAAGAATCACTCAGAAGTATTAGAGAGAACAGGACCTGACATTCATACAAGGCAAAGAATAGTGATTGTTTCCACCAGTCAAATTGGAAAACTTCACAATTCTTTGGTCATTGGGTAGAATTTTAGAAGGTTTTTGCTAGAGTAATGAGGAACAAATAGCCCTAGACCTAAGGCTACCTAGCAAAGCTGAAAAACAAGTCAGGCATAGACCAAATTTTCCAAATAACTTAATATCTTAGGACAAAGTTCAAAAATATTTATGGGAATTCAAGAATATCCAACATCCAACAAAATAAAATTCACAATGCTTAGCATCCAATTAACAATTACCAGGCATGCAAAGAAACAGGAACATATAACCCATCTGGGTTGAAAATCAATTAATCAGAATCAACCTAGAGCTGACAATAGTATTAGAATTAGCAGACAGGACATTAAAGACAGTTATTATAACTATATTTCATATGTTCAAGAAGCAAGAAAAAAGATTGAACAAGTTAACTGGAGACATAGAAGATGTAAAAAAAAAAAAAACCTAAATCAAACTTTTAAAGATGAAAACTACAATATAATGCCTGAGATAAAAAACATGGGATTAACAGCACATTAGATATTACAAAAGAAAAAATTAGTGAACTTGAAGACATAGCAATAGAAACTATCCCAAAGGAAACACAGAGAAATAAAGCTCAAGAAAAAATGAAAAGAGCATCAGTGAACTGTGGGACAACTGCCATCAGCCTAGCATGCATATTATTGGAGGTCTAGAAAGGGAAGAGGAATGAGACATAAAAATACTTGAAGTGGGACTTCCCTGGTGGTGCAGTGGTTAAGAATCCGCCTGCCAATTCAGGGGACACGGGTTCAAGCACTGGTCAGAGATGATCCCACATGCCACGGAGCAACTAAGCCTGTGCACCACAACTACTGAGCCTGCGCTCCAGAGCCCTCGAACCACAACTACTGAGTCCACGTGCCACAACTACTGAGCCTGCACTTTAGAGCCCGTGAGCCACAACTACTGAGCCCATGTGCCTAGAGCCCATGCTCCACAGCAAGAGAAGCCACCGCAATGAGAAGCACGTGCACCGCAACCAAGAGTAGCCCCTGCTCGCCGCAACTAGAGGAAGCCCGCATGCAGCAACGAAGATCCAATGTAGCCAAAAAAAAAAAAAAACTTGAAGAAATAATGGCTAAAATGTTTCCAAATTTGATGAATGCTGTGAATCCACAGATCCAAGAAATTAAATGAACTCCAATCACAAGAAACATAAAGAAAACCACACCAAACATATTGTAATCAAATTGCTCAAAGCTAGCAATAGATAAGATCTTAAAAACAGGAAAAAAGACAGATTACACACAGAGGAACAAAGATCAAGATGATGGCTTATTTCTCATTAGACACAACGGAAGAGAGAAGACAGTGGAGCAATGTCTTTAAAATTGTAAAATAACAAAAGCAAAAATTGCATAACCAGTGAAAATAGCTTTCAAAATGAAGACAAAATAAAGACTTTTTCAGAAATACAAAAACTGGAAAAATGCATCATCAGGAGAACCGTATTACAAGAAATGTTAAAGAAAATCATTTAAGCAGAGAGATGATACCAGGCAGGAATATAGATCTATACAAGATAATGAAGAACATTAGAAACATTAGCTACATAGGTAAATATGTAAGGTTCTTTTTTTCTTATTAGCTAAATCTCTTTAAAAGACAATGGACTGCTTTAAAAATAATAATACAGTATAACACAGTATACAGTATAACATACGTACCAGTAAAACATATGACAAAGGCCAGGAGAGGAGAAATGGAAGTATATGCATTGTGAATCTATTCATAAATTAACATTTACTGTTTATAAGGGTGAAAAACTGCTTATTTAGCATCTATTTTGTATTAGACACTGTTCTAGTGGTTACAGATACTATGGATAACAGAAAAGATCCCTGATTTCATGGATTGTACATTTCAGTGAGTTGGCAGTTAACAGACAAGTACACAAATAAACAGGATAATTATAGACAGTTGTAGGTGCCATACAGGAAATAAATAGGATGCTATAATAGAGGCTAACAAGGTATAAGGAATAAGTTAGAGTGATCAAGAAGGTTTTGAAATGACAAGGGGACATTTGTCCTGAGACCTGGGAGATGAGAAGCCAGCCAGTTAAGAATCAAGGACGAGGATTCCAGGTTGAGTTAACTTCCAGGCAAAGGCCCTGAAGGTGGGTAAGAACTCAGCCGTTTCTTGAAACTATCCAAGGGCCAGTGTGGCTGAAATATAGTGAGAGAGGGATAGAGAGGTGTGAGATGATGCTGGGGCAGAGGTCAGGTCACGCAGGGTATTGAAGCCATGGTCAAGGTCAGGGATTTGGGCTTGATTCTAAGCACAGCGGGAAAACACTGAAGAGTTTCAGCGAGGGAGTAGGATGTATGGTTTCCTTTAAACAACAAGACAATTTTGTTATAATATGGAGAATGGCAGGTAAGGAGCAAGAATGGAAACAAGGAGGCTAGTCACGAGCCTATTTCCGTGGTTAAGGGAAGAGGTGATGGTGGTATGAAGAGAGACAGTGGCAGTAACAAGAGAAGTAATTAGATTAAATATACATTTTGGAAGAAGACAAAGGCTTGATGATTGAATATGGAGGCCAGGGAAAGGGAGAATCTAGTAAGTGGTGGATCTGAGATATGACCCAGATCTGTCTGAGTCCCAAATTTTTTTTGTTTGTTTTCAGTGCTGCTATTAATATGTTGAACACCCGTTATGAATGGCGTATCTCATCAGTCATGAAAATATCAAAAAGCATAAAACCATAGTCTCTGCCATTAAGGACAAAGATAACTGACGATGAAAGAAACGTATGCTAGGACCTAAATGATACCAACAAGTCCAATGGAAGAGGAAGAGGATGGCTCAAAGAATGCAGACTCAGAGGAGCGTGCTTTCACAGGGAAGGAGAGAGCATTGTGTGAAGGTGAGTGGCCTGAGCAAAGACCTGGAGTTGGGAATTTACACAGAGTTTTCAGGGAACAATAGTTAAACTATGATGGCTTAATAGTAAAAACAAAAAACAAAAAAACCAAAAAACAAAAAACCCTGAAAGAGAACTGGCTTTGAATAGGTAGCTGTTGTTCTGGAGTTGGACAGCTCAGAGTGATTGAATGGTAGTGCAAAACCTTTAAATGGCAACCTTCAGATAGATCAATTTATCATCATCGCAGAGCTATTGATTAAGATTGGAGAATTGATGTCATACATTACATGCACATAGCAATCATTTTAAGTAAAAGTTAGGAATAGCAGTGTTTCATTGCTAAGCATGTAGACACAGCCTGAGACAAATGGTGAAAGCAGAATTTGAAAGGGAGAATCTAGTAAGTAGTGGATCTGGGATTTAACCCAGATCTGTCTGAGGTTTGTTTGAGGTTTTTCTACCACTTCATATAAATGAAAAATAACTTCTTTTCCCCTTCTCTTTCCTTGAGCTTCTTCTTTAAATAAGAATATACTAGTGTTTTTCCTAGTACTGTGGTGGTCACCTGTGACCTGTGATTGTTGGAACTTTCTTGAGCATTATCAGGAGGTACAGATGTAAATGGCAGTAGCCCTACCCATTGAGAGTATTCTGAAATCTCTACCAGACTCCAAAGGCACCAAAGATTAACCCAGTAGATTGGTCCTATGGAAAGCAGCCTCAACTTTGCCAGCCTTATGGAGTCAAGGAGAGAATCCTCAGAGAAATGATCCACTGGAATTCTTTGGTTTGGTTCTGTAACTAAAAGGTGGCCATTGCCAATCTTGGGCCCGAACTTGACTGGAAGTCTGAAATTCACAATTTACCAGCTCAATGGCAAATTACTTCCAACTAACCTTCTGCAATGAAACCCTTGCCTATTTCCATGTGTTTCCAGCTGTGCAGTAAGAAGAAATTAATCAGTTCTGAAAAAATAACAATAGAATCAAGTCTTATTTCTTTCTTTTTTTCAGATCAAACTCCAAACTCTTTTCAAACAAGGAATAGTTGGCATCAATGATCTTCCTTTTCATCTCTGCTTGCATCCCACTTCCAGTAGTTTGAACTTATTTAGCTTCTAAATACTTTTTTTTGACCTATAAATTATTGGGCAAGTGTGTTATTCATCATATTCTGGCTTTGTACACACACACACACACACAAACACACACACACAGTTCACAATTCCTAGACAACATGCTCAGTTTAATCAAATGATTCCTACTCTATCAAAGTATTTATTTGGAAAGTTTATAGTTTGAGAATTAATTATATTTTTTAAAACTTTATGACTGGCTTGATGACAGCAGTTGAAGGTAATGAGATAGCATTTTAACTCTCAAAAATAAACAATAATATTAGCTCTATAGTACAGCCAAAATATTAGGGCAAATGAGTAAAAGAATGTATTTCCACAGCTTGGTGGTTCTGTATACAAACCTCTCACTTCCACACAGGGAATACACTTAAATTTTTATCTTTCCAGAGGCAATAAAGCAAATTTCTGATATTTGATTCATATCACCTTTCAGGCTGCAGTTTCAAGGGAGGTCAGTGTTCATCTAACCCATTATATAAGTCAAGCTGCTTCTCTTTGGGAGATGGTTGGTTCACTGGTAATTGCTAATCCCTCTTCTAAGAGCTGGGTGTGTTCAAAAATGAGGAAGAAGAAATTTGGACACTGGTGGGGACCCACTCTTCAATACCAACCCTCTTCTTGAGTGATATTCATCTGCTCCAGCCCTTGGTGATGCCTTGGGTTTTTTCACCTCTGCATATTTGCTGACCCAAGTTTACTATTTAGGACCTTCTGTTCCCCTCAATCTACTTCCATTGCTTCCACCCAGCTTTCCAGGCCCAGTGAAAATCTCACAGCTTTTGCAAGGCCCCCTGACCACACCAGCCTGACCTGATGGCTTTCTCTCTGAGGTCTCTATTTGGGCTTTTGGCTGTTTTGGATTGTTTATGTCCTTCTCATGTCTATCTATCCAGTCTCCCAACTAAATGTAGATAGATGAATATTAAAGATGTTAAAGCAGGTGATCATCTACTGCAGACTTCTCAGTTTTCAAACTTTTGATCCAGTGCTCTTTTGACTGAGTCATACTACTCCTTATTAATTTTACCATGCCCATTAACTTTCGAGGGCAGTGATTTATACATTTATTGAGTCATTTATGCATCACTAAGTAAATAGTCATTGAGTGTCCGCTGGATGCCAGGCTCCATCCTAGACACTGGACATATAGCAGTGACCTTAAGAGAGTGACCTTGACCACTCTCTCAAAGAACACGCATTTTTGTGGGGGACAGAGAAATAAACAATAAGTAAACAAACAGAATAGTTTTAGAGAATAAGTGCAATATATAAAACTGGAGAGGATAAGTGGGACAGTAGGGTAGAGAGAGATGGTGAGAGGAGAATGCTACTGGGGCAGTCAAGCAGAGGAGATGGCATTTGCGTTGAGATTGGAATGATGAGATGGCGGCAGTCTTGGGGATGGGTTCTGGGAGAAGAATGTACCGCTCAGAATGAAGAGTAAATGCCAAGCACCTAGGTCAGAAAAGAGCTTGGTGTTTTCCAGAAGAAAAATATCAGTGTGGCTGGAGGGGAGTCAGAAAGAGGAAGTGGGGCGGAAGTGGGGCGGAAGTGGGGCGGAAGTGGGGTGGAAGTGGGGCGGAAGTGGGGCGGAAGTGGGGCAAAAGTGGTGAGAGATGTCGAGGTAGGCTGAGCCCAGAACATGCATGACCTTGGTAAACCAAGTGAAGAGTTTGTAAGTCATTGTCATCGGAAGCAGGAAACCCAGGAAGGCTTGATGTAGGAAGTGACATTATGTGAGACATGTTTGAAACTGATGACTCAGGGGGAGGGTTTTTTTCTTTACTTTCTTTTTTTTCCCCTTTGTCTTTCTTTTCCTTTTGCTTTTATTTTGAGGGGTATACCATAAATAAAGTTCATACATAGTAACTAACTGTCCAGCTGCATGAATTTTTACATACGTATATACCTGTGGAGCTACACCCATAGTAAGATACAGAACAATCCCAACACACCCCAAGGGCTCACTCATGCCCTGTCCAGCCATTACCTCCACCGCTATTATGATAACTTCTATCACTTCTAGTTTTGCCTATTTTTGAACAAAATATAAGTGAAATCACATAGTAGGCACTCTTTTTTTTTTTTTTTGGTCTGGAAAATATGGCTATGTAATATTCTACGGAACGAATATCTCACAATTTATCTTACAAATGATGGACATTTGGGATGGGATTATTATGAATAAAGCTGCTATGAACATACTTGTACAAGCCTTTTGGTAGACATATATGCTTATTTAGGTTGGATATATACCCAGAAGTAGAATCGCTCCATCTTAGGATTTATATATTTAGTAGATATCATCAAACAGTTTTCCAAAGTGGTTGTACCAATTTACGTTCCCATTTAAAATGCATGAGAATTCTAATTCTTCCCATTCTTACAAACACTTGGTATTATCAGTACTTTTAATTCTGTTTTGGTGGGAGTATAGTGGGGGAGGTCTCACTGTGGCTTTTTGCAGGGGAGTGGAAGGGGTTGTTTCTTATAGGTGTTTATGATTGTGTTGTTCATTATACAGTTTGGTTTTAAAACTTTGGTTTTCAGGCTTCCTGGCTTTCATTCCCTTTTCCCAATACCACATTATTATTTTTTTTCCCCCTTGTAATACCCCCAAGAGCAGCATAAAAGCCAAGCAGGCTGATATGACATCATCATTGTCTTTCAGGAATGTGAAATTTCATTTTTTATAGAGTGACCCTATTCCAAGATAGAAGGGAAAATAGAAAACAGGGCTTAGAACTTGAAAGAGAAAATTTGGGTCAGGCTCCGGCTTAATGTAGTTTCCATTCTTGGAGCCAGAAGACCTTCTAGTCAAGGCACAAAGGGAGTTGCTGGCGTGGGGATTGTTGGTTTCATTTCATGCTCATTGTACCACTGCATCAGGGTATCTAGGATTTTGCCCTAATGATGAAATTAAGGGTGTTAAGCTTCATTTCCTGTTTTGGAAGACAGAGTCTCTGGCTTAAAAGGCTAATTGCATATTGCTTTAAAAAATTGGGTTGATAGTTCATCATACCATAATTAAACTAGTTTGAATACTATTATTTTCCAACAGCTTTAATGAGGTCTTCCACTTGGCAGAGAACTGTGAGACCCCAAAATATTACCATTTGTTAAAAGATGGAGAAACTCTGATGACAAATGACTCTATTCAGCTGCATTTCGGTTAATAAGATTTATGCATTAATCTAGTTATACTTTGTTCCCTCGGGTTTGGCAAACTTCTGAAGTTTTCCGATTTTCTACTGTGTCTCCTGCTCCCCACCCCCATCTCCTCCATAGAGAATTCCTGGCGTCTGAGTTAAAATAGGTGGAAATATTCTCTGTTTCCAGCCGAGGCTCCCCAGCTTGGTTGGAATGCTCGTCTGGTTGTAATAGAGCCTGCTTTTCGGCCAGCAACTCTTAAAATAGCTCCTCGGCTTATGAAGCAGAAAATAGAAGTTTGGGAAGCCCAGTGTCAGCTTACAGGATGTTTCTGGCTGCTTGCTTTGGGGGGCACTGTTGCTCTAGCTTGAGGACTCAGAGCAAGACTCTGGTGAGTGATGGCTCTCCTTTGCGCAATTTTGTATCTGCACTTCTTGTCAAGTAATCATTACAAATGTTTCGTGGAGAAAGGAGTTGGCTCCGAGCAGAGGTCTGCCTCTTGGAAGAAGTGAGGCCCTGAAGGGTGGGCACTGGTCTGTCTGTGGTAAAATTTTCCCCTTTGACAGTGTAATTAAGTGGTAATTAACCAAATGAGTGTAAATGTTGAAGGCTGAGATAAATATCTACATTTCCTTAATCTATTTTTCCCCTCTAAAATTTGATAAAGGAAATTTGGATTTAATGGAGGATATATGTCAATTTTTTTTTTTTTTTTTAAGATTACAAATCTGTTTAGAAGGAACTCAGATCCATGGGTTTGGAGTTCTGCAGGAAAAGTTAGCAGCGTATAAAGATAGAAGAGGTACGATAAAATGCGGATGCGCTATTGCAATAATTATGTTAAGAAGGCTTAGTGGAGCTACCTTTTGGAAACATCTGGTTTGTTTCTGCTCTTTCCATATCCTGCAGATGTTGCTGAACCCATGAAATGTACTGACAGGAGAATACATTAGCTCACGAAGTCATTCGAGTGAATAAAGCAAAGAATGGCCTCTTAACTTTCTAAAAAATCTAGTTAGGAAAGAATTCTGCTTTCAGAGCAGGCAGAGATTAGGCCAATAATTGAGAGGGGCCCAGGGCCTTCTAAAAGTGTCAATAGTGATCTGTTCTTGCCAAAGGGGAAAAGAGATGCTTTGTGGAGGGGCAGCCAGAGTAATAAATGGGAATCTTTGTAATTCAAGTACTTTCTCATTACCTTCCTTGGTTAGTGATTAAAAATAGGGCTGAGGATGGGGCAAGGGAAGCCCACTCCTTCTGCGATCGGTCTTAGAGCTAAAGGCTCCTGAGTCCATCTGGAGTTCAGCTCCTCTGCCTCACCTCCTGGCCTCTGGAGCCCCAAGTGAGACTCAGAGGCAGGTAGATGGCTCGTGTGGCCAAGGCAGACGCTGTGGGAAGGATGCATAATTGAGGTACCATCTGTGGCATGGGGCTGATGACAGCTGCACGATGCCCTGACACTGCTGTGTCAACACCCTCGGCAGGCAGGAAAAGACAGGGGCAGGCACATGTATGCTAAGGCTTTGGGAGAGCAGACACAGGCATCCCTGAGGGGGAGGGCCTGAGGAGTTTGAGTTTATTAAATAGGAGTTGGTTGCCTATGAGATTAACACCCTGAAATAAATGCAAAGTTAAGAAATATTTTGGCCTCCAGCCCACTTGGCAGGAGGATTAGGAACTTGGAGTGGTCAGAAGGACAAAGCCTTAAAGGGCCAATGTCACATTTAGTTTCTGGCCAGCTGTGATCTCTAAATTTCCCTATCATTTACATCACTCCTTTGGGTTATAGCGTCATGTGATGTGTTCCACAGACCCCTATTAAAATGTGTAACAGATGTTTTTCTGGCCACCGGCCTGGCAGACAAGAAGGGTGCACTCATATAAACCTATCTATGAGAAACTAGCATTTCTCTGGTTCAGCTCTGAATTGTTGAACTGCCGTTACTGACATCCAGCCCTATTTGCCTTCTTCCCTCTGGGGCAAAAAGGATAAATCTCTGGGATGTCTCAGAAAAGACTTTCTTGCACGTTCTTCTAGGGTTTCTGGCTTCCTTCAGGTCACTGAGGAGGGGGTCTCTAGTGCTTGAGCCAAAGCCTTCCATTTCTTCAACAATTTCATATATGTTTCCACCAGGCACCTAGCTCCTGGCTGACTATTTACCCCTGTCCCTAGGTCAGGAGAAATCTCTTATGAAAATCTTGTAAGAGCTCTGTCTCCTCCTAGGAGAATGATTTTAGATTCCCCCTAACCTTTCTCCCCACCAGGGTTACACGTTCCTTCTCCTTCTCTTTTGCAACTGGCAAATTTCTGCTTTTGATCCTTCAGCTGTAATTTCCCTATACTCAATTGACAGATTAAACCCAATATGACCAGTTTTTAAACCTCTTTGGGAACTTTTGACACTAATGTAAACGTGTAACTTAAGGAAAGAGGTTTAGCATCGTTGTCAGTACCATCATAATAATTTTTAACATTTATACCACCTTTTAGAGTGAATGACATGCTTTCCCGTCTATTATTTCTGCCGATCCTTAAAGCAATACTCATATAAGTGAGACAGAAATTACGATGTTGAGGTTACAGGTGAAGAAATCAATGCTCACAGAAAGTAAAGCTATTCATTCAAAGTCATGTAGCCAGTTCAGCTGGGATTCAACCCATTTCAGATTCCAAGCTCAATGATTTCCTGCACATAGAGAGCCCTTATTAATGCTTTAACATGGTAGGAACTTAAAAGGATAGTCCACAGAATGGATAGGGCAGTGTAAGGCTGCCAAGAATTCGAGAAAGTAGGGGATCCAGACAGAAACAGAGATATGGAATCTAGAGCTACTTTTCCCTAAAATGTGTACTGCAAGATTTCAATAGGTATATTGTCAGGTAAAGAGTTCCATAACCAGAGAGGCTTGATAAATATTAAATTAAACAATGTCATGAAAATTTTCTGATTACAGCACTCCCAGAGGCTTTGACACACGTTACGAATTGCCAAGGCAGGGATCAGACGTGCCATGAGCATTTGCAAACATGTTTGATACAGGGCCCTTCTTGACTAAAGGATCTCATGACAACACACATGGGAGCATGCTGGTCAAAAACACCATCATTTACTACCTAAGATGAAGGTAAGTCGGTCAAAGAGGGGAAGGCTGAGAAGTGTTCAGATGTCAGGGAAAGATCTAGAAGTCAGGTTTATTCTGTTGTCTAATTACTGAATCAAAAATTTGATCATTCAGTTTAGTTGATTTCATGTTAAGGTCCTAGAAGGGGTAAAGCTAGTATGTCAATATTCCAGATGTGAGGTTTTATTGGAAGAGGAACTGGCAAGACTAAGGGGGGGCAATTGGGTGAGAAGACCACGCAGGAAGAGAATGGAGAGCAGGTTCTCGTCTCGAATGTCTCTAACTAGTCTTGGCCGTGTGACTTTGGTCAAGTCACTACACCACTGGACTCTGGTTCCCTCAACTATGAAACAAGCAGAATAGATTAAATGGTTTCTTTTCAAGGTTTAATAATTCTACGAATAAAAGTTATATGTTAAAGAGGGAGATAGTGGCTGTCTAAGGTGAAGATGAATTGGAGAGTTAATTTCCTGAGGAATCTTAATTTCTATAGATGCTAGTTTAGCATTGCCAGAGGGGAAAGGTGAGAGGTCAAGTGGGATCAGAAGCAATTTGCCTTGCGGGCACCAGCAGACAAAGGGTCCGCCATGTTACCCCTACTATTAAAGACAAATGACCCCAGGATTCCAATCTGAAAGCCAGAGAAGAATCATTAGATAGCTAGCCTTGAAGGGAAAACAGAGATGACCTTACCAGCCAGACAGCAGGCTTTGGAGATAAGAGGAGGAATGAAGGTTAATCAGAAAACCTACTGAGAAGGAAGACAAAATCATCAGAGAGTTGAAGAGGTTGGTGGAGGAGTCAAGGAAATGGAGAATAATAATTAAACCAAGTGTGGGGGGGAGCTCTTTCAAATGGGGAGGGAGAGAAACTGGGGTTGGGAGGATGGAGGAAACATAAAAATACCTGAATGGATGTGGCTTCCTGTGAAAAGATCTTGACACCCATGACACAGGAGGAAGCTGATATTATATGCTTCTCTACTCAAGACCCAAAAAGTATAAAAATTGAATTCCACACTGCTTCTTTCAAAGAGGCTCTGGTCAGGGGCATAAGAAATACTGGAATAAGAGTTAATAGTCTGAATGGATAAAGAAGATGTGGTATAGATATATACAATGGAATACTACTCAGCCATAGAAAAAGAAGGAATTAATGCTTTTTGCAGCAACATGGATGGACCTAGAGATTATCATGCTAAGTGAAGTAAGTCAAACAGAGAAAGACAAATATCATATGATATCGCTTATATGTGGAATCTAAAGAAAAAGATACAAATAAACTTATTTACCAAACAGAGAGAGACTCACAAACTAGAAAACAAACTTATAGTTACCAAAGGGGAAAGGGGATGGAGGGATAAATTAGGAGGTTGGGATTAACATATATACACTACTATATATAAAATAAATAACCAATAAGGACCTACTGTATAGCACAGGGAACTATACTCAATATTTTGTAATAGCCTATAAGGGGAAAAAATCTGAAAAGGAATATCTATCTATCTATCTACAACTGAATCACTGTGCTGTACACCTGAAACTAACATGCTATTGTAAATCAACTATACTTCAATAAAAAATTTAAAACAGTTCATAGTCTGAGACCCAAAGTGGTTCTGGCCCAATAGCTCTTGAGTCGTGGAGTATAATGATGGTTATGTATTTGCTGTCTATCCACCATTGACCCACTGAGTGATCTGAAAGTCATTTCTTCTCTCCAAGAGGTTTGAACTCACTGGGAAGCAGAGAACAGAGGAAAAGAAAAATTAAATGTGAAGGCCAATATTTTCAGGAGGACAAGGTTAAAGCCTACATCCCTGAAAATCGGAAGTACTGAGCGTCCTGGAAATTGCAACTGCTTAACTTCTCTGTTCTACAGATGGCCGTCATCCCCATGCTGTTAGGACACAGAAAGCAAGGCAACACAAGGTTGCCTTAATGATAAGTCTTTGTGGTGACTGGATACAGGAAGAGAAGGAAATAAGACGTAGTTTACAGCAACATCACAGTGTTGGGCCAGACCCTGCCTGGGCATCTGTGCCTGTGTTGGGAAGCATGGGGCCTCAGCCATGACCCAGCAGGTCAGTCCAGTGCAGAGTTGTTCTTTGTTCTGCTCTTCTCTTACCTCACTAAACTCTGCAACAAGTATGAAACGAAAAGTTTGAAATGAAACAAGTATTATGTGGACACATGTTAGAAGCCTCCTGAGATATATTCCTTGGTTTTAGAAGCTCTAGGATTCTCTGATGCTTGGGAATTTTCTGCAGCAGCAGTGTCTACATTGGCAGCACAAAATATGACCACACAGTGTAGGAAAAGCGTCCTAATAGAGGGAACATAAATGAAGAAAAAGCCCATGTGTCCTCGGCTATAGTCACTCATCACAAACAGAAACGTCCTTCTGTGAGCCTGGCACCAAGCTGAACCAAAATGGCACAGACATGGCCGTGTCTATCTTTGAAGGGTTAACAAGGGGGGATACTCTTATTTAGATAGGAAACAGCACTTTCTTAGGAAGTCCCTTGGCCAATAATACACTTGATTTGACCTGTGTAGAAATCATCTCATCTCAGCCTGTTTCTAAGGCATGCCAAAAGTAAGCTGAAAAGTGAAAAAGTCAGCTAGTCAACCCGACTTTTCTAACTCTCTGGATCCTTAGCAACATGCACAGCAAACTTCTGTTTAGCCAGTTAGCACATCTGTCTTGGAGGAAATAATGGTGTCTTGTCACCATAGATGTTTGAGTCCCTGTGAGTAAATGGGTAGGAACAACCCATCCAAACTCATCTCACATGAGCTGGCTGGAAGGTCAGGCCTGTCTTGCCCTGGAATTGCAAAGCTATCTTTGGTCAAAGACTGGCTTTCCCTTCCTAACTCTTGTGTGTTCAGTGGCTCAAGAAATATATGCCCATGCAAAAGTGAGTAATGCCAGGCAATTCAGATCTCCTTTTCCTGGTCAAGGAGCAGCAACGACATTGACTTTCTTCTCTATAGAGCCTTACTTCTCACCAGCTATGAATAATTTTTTCCCCTCCACCCACGACAGTCTCTTCTCTTTGCTCCCTCTCAGACTAGCTCCTCAAGGACAGAATCCATATCCTGTTGCCTTGTTCTCCCATGACTGCCTGGGTACTGTGCACATAGGAGGTGATTTATAGATATTGACTGAGTGAAAGATGTTCTTTTAAGAAACCACATAGACTTTTCCATGCTAAGCCAGACCAGCCTGCTCCAGGTCCTTTGCTTTCCTTCTTTAGATCACTTTAGTTTCCTCTTTTTATCTGTCACCACCTTTTCTGCCCCTTGAGGTTCTTCTTCATGCAAGTTAGACTAAGGAGACACAGTGTTCCAGCTCCTCTCTTTCTTTTTGCTCTTGCTATAGACTGAATGTTTGTGTCCCCTCAGAATTCATATGCTGAGAACTAATCCCTAATGTCCTGTTGTTTGGAGGTTGGGGCTTTGGGAGGTGATTAGGTCATGAGAGCAGAGCCCTCATGAATGAGATTAATGCCCTTATAAAAGAGACCCCAGATGTATATATGTGTATATATATATTTATTTATATGTATATCTATATATTTACTTATATACCCAATGAACTATTACTCAGCCATAAAGAAGAATGAAATAATGCCATTTGCAGCAACATGGATGGACCTAGAGATTATCTTACTAAGTGAAGGAAGTCAGAGAAAGACAAATATCATATGATATCACTTGTATGTGGAATTTTTTTAAAAAGATACAAATGAACGTATTTACAAAACAGAAACAGACTTGCAGACAAAGAAAACAAATTTATGGTTACCAAAGGGGAAAGGGGTCAAGGAGGGATAACTAGATAGCTATATTCTATTCATGTATCTATATTCTATCTATCATCTATCTATCTATCTATCTATCTATCTATCTATCTATCTATCTATCAACTATCTATCTATCATCTATCTATCTATAACTGAATCACTTTTCTGTACACCTGAAACATTGTAAATCAACTTTACTTTATTTAAAAAAATAAACGAAGATGCACACATTAAAAAAAAAGAGACCCCAGAGAGATCCCTTGTCCTCTCCACCGTGTGAGGACAAGGAAAAAAGATGATCATCTATGAACCAAGAAGCTGCCCTCACCAGACATCCATTCTGCTGGTGCCTTGATCTTGAACTCCCCAGACTCCAGAAGAAATATATTTCTGTTGTTTATAAGACACATGGTCTATGGTATTCTGTTATAGCAGATGTAACGAATAAGACAGCTCCTGAAAATAAGCCCTCTCTCCTCATGAGGTTTTCCCTCCTGATTATTGTAGGAAATCACATACAAAAATAACAAACAACATCATGCAATGTTCTGATAGTCCTGTTTCTGCTGTAGCTCTAATGCCTCTGAAGTTGCCAATGAAAGAACTTGCTGTGTTTATTGCTGTAACCTGAATATAACTAACATGCCACATGGCCCTGTCTATGCACAATATAGAGTCAAAGAAAGAGCAGTATGTCAGGGGAAAATAATAGAAAGATGTTTAAATGTTACTACTCTCAAAGAGAAGGGGTTGGCAAACTATGGCTCCCAGGCCAAATCTGGGGTTTTTTTAAATAGTTTTTTGCTTGTTTGTTTAAATAAAGTTTTATTGAGACATAGCCATATTTGTTTATGTCTTATCTATGTCCACTTTCAAGTGACAGTGGCAAAGTTGAGTAGCTGTGACTGACACTGTGTGGGTCTAAAAGCTGAAAATATTTACTATCTGGCCCTTTCCAGGAAGTTTGTTGACCCCCATCTTAGAAGATACCAGAGGGGGGAGAGCATTCTTAATGTACTGGAAAACATTTTTTTTCCTATTTCTGCCACACTTTGTGATCCCCGTGGAGACAGCAGCTGGTCTCTCAAAGAAGAAAATGATCTTTTTTGTTCTCTCAACTTCCATCAAAAACTCCTCCTTGAAATACAGCCCAGGTAGCTCCTAACTCCTCCCTCCTCACTTATCCTCTTTTAAATCAAATCCTTCTCTCCAGCTAGTAATTCTAATTTTTCCCCCTAAATACAAAAACTCTACCCTGACTCTGCTCATTCCATTTTTTCAGTGCTTTCTACTGTTTATCCCAAACAATCGAAGAGAAGGTTCAGGGTTCATGCCACAGGCGTCTTCCTTAGGAGGGTGTGCGAAGCGAAGGCTGATAGGCTGGTCAAAATCATACAATTTGCTCCTGCTACAGAATGAATCATTTTGATGATAGTCACAGTCTTGAGGTGAAGCTCACCCACAGCTCAACTTTATGCAGTCCTGGCCTTTTCATCTGAATCTAGAACTCTCCATGGCATCCTCTCTTCCTGCATGTAGCCTTACAGAGATGACTGCCCACTTCCCTCACGTGGGTCTCAGGTGGAAAATCAGACCCTCTCGGGATTCTTATGAGCATCCATCCATCTCCCAGGGCTTCTGCCCCTTCCAGTCAAAACTCCTCTAGGACATTTCCTTATTCTTCTCACAGCGTTCACATTTGCCATATGTGATATATGTGTGTGTGTGTGTGTGTGTGTGTTTTAGTAATTTCTTTTCCTGGTTTTAAGAGTGAATTCTATTCACTGCAGGAAAGTTAAAGTACAAAATTGTATAAATAAGAAAAAAAAAATCACCTATGAACCCATATGCAGAGATAACCAGTATTAACATTTGGGTATGTAATTTTATAATTATTATTGTCAGTGTGTATGTGACTCTTACACACACACACATACACACACACACATATATATATAAAATCGTTGAGTCAAATTTTCATTTTGAGTGTATTCTTAGTTTTATGTTTCTTTTCATTTAGTGCTATATCCTGTGTCCTGGCTTTTGGGTTTGTACTACTATAACTTAACTTGTAGTTCAATAATTGCTTTCATGAAGGGAAACTGGACTTTTCTAATTAGTTCATAAATTAGAGGTGAGTGCAGGGATAGTTTCTCCTTTATATTCTTCTCCTTTCCTTACCTCCATTCCCATTCCCGCCACCACCAGTGTCATTTAGGAGTACAGAAGGAGTGTTTGATAAATATTTTCTGAGTAGAATGGACTAAAATGATGTGCACACCCCCACAGGAGGAAACCTGAGGGCTTGATCTTCCTCTCTTGTTCTTGCCACACAGAAGAAGTCACAGCTTGAAACGAGCCGTGAATGGTTCTTTGGCGGGCGTGCAGCAATACACCTGCTGAGTTACGAGCCTGATGAATCATTTGCCTGGTTATCTTGCTAGTCATGCTGAACTGAATGCTACTTTTCAAACCAAACAGATCCAAACCAGGACTCTTCCTTTGCTTTGGTCTTGGGTGAGTGTTTTCTCTGCAAACAGTTACCCTCCCACTTTTAAAAAAGCTATAATAATGGACTTACAAAAACAGTATTCAAAGAATATTCTCCACCACTCTTGCTTTTCTAATAAGAGTTTTATTCTATATGGTCAAGTGAATTGCATTTATTTTACTTATACATAAAACCAAGTAAAGATATCAACCATGGGATAAATGAATAACGAGGCATGACCCTGCCGGGTACTTCCCTTGGCGGACAAAACAAACAACAAAACCAGCCCCCCAAATTCATTCTTATCTATTTCATTACATGCTTTGGCAAATCTAAATGACCCACTTGTTTAACTGACTTATTGGCTTTGTTTATGTTTTTTAAATTTACTCTTTTGCGAAAGTTAATGTCCCCTTGCTTTAGCATCCAAACTTCTCTCTTCTGTCCCAGGCTTCCTTACAGACACCCCCCGCCCCCCCATTCCTTAGATGAGGAACTGCAAGGGTCACTGAAGTTAATGAAAAACACAATCACGACAACATGAAACTAGAGGCTCAATTTGGCTTGAAGGCGCTCCGTTTGGGTGTATCACATTGCATTAGATGATGTAACGGCTTCATATGGGTTAATCAAAATGTAACCTCAGCCTTACTCAAATCACCTGCTGGACCGCTGTTGGCCAGAGGTTGAGCCTTCCTGATGCTGCTGGGTCTGTAATGCATTTAGCTAATCATAATCCCTTCCATTTGGGAGAGTGCCTTCTACTTTTCAAAACTCTTTCACCTCTATTATCTCATTTGATCCTTACTCAGCCCTGGAAACATTTCCCATTTTACAGATTGGGAAACCCAGAAGAAATTGACTTGCTCATGGTCACACGACAAGTTTCTCCAGTATCTCTCTCTATCCTTCCCTCTCTCTTTCTTTCTCTGAACTATTATAAATAACTCACTAAAGTTTAAGCATCTTTTTAGTGTTTCTACTTAACGCCACTCAGTGTATTTTCTTATAGTTCTTATGGTTGGGATTAACATAAACACACTGCTATATATAAAACAGATAACTAATAAGGACCTACTGTATAGCACAGGGAAGTCTACTCAATATTTTGTAATAACCTATAAGGGAAAAGAATCTGAAAAGGAATATATATATATTATACATATATAATATATATAAAACTGAATCACTGTGCTGTACACTTGAAACTAACACAACATTGTAAATCAACTATACTTTAGTAAAAAATTTTTTAAAATTAAAAAAAGAAAATACAATCATATTAATTGCCCATGATCTTATATTAGAAGTTGAGTTCTCATTTCAAGTGCCATATTCCACAATCCATGATTTAAAGACACCCAATGCCGAAAAGAAATCTAAATGTCCCTTAGTCTATACCTTGGCCTCTTGGTCCCTACTTTCAAACCATCATAAACTGGGACACTCTGAGAGTGACTGACCTCAATTCCATTGGAACATTTTTCCCATATCCAGACTGTTTATAGCCTTTCTCTGGTCCAACTATCCTTTTAGTAAGACGTCTCTGTTATAACTACCCAAGTCCTTTCCTCTGCAATTTCAGCCACTTGCACCTTCTGTTCTCAACACAGTCAGCAAACAGCCCTTCTCTTTTTGTATCCAGTATCAAATTCTGATTTCCTGAACTTTACCTCTCCCCAGATTTGAGGTTTTGCATCAGATCAAGATGATTTATGACCTAAATGAGGTTGATACCCTGGAACTTATTTTTCTGATAAGGTGTAGCTTCTCTAACAAAAGACCTGAAAGTCTTGACAGCAAGTTATAGCCAGAGTCAAAGCAAACTTTTGTCTCTTTGGGACCATGTTTCCTGAATCTCAATAGCAGAGAATCCAGGGACATTTACACGCGCTCCCAGGAGTGGGGACGTGAAGTGGCGTCAGCCACATGCAGGCTTCCCTGTGGCCGAGCTCAGCTGCAGAGCTGTAAACTATACGTTACTCATACAATCCCATTTTCTAGTCCCTCTTTATGTGTATTTCCCTTTTGTCATCCTCTAGCCCCTAATAAACTCTTGTTTAAATGCTTCTGCCTCATTTCAGCTGTACTACGGGGAATTCAGGAAAAGGTTGTGCCCATGCTTGGGGCAGAATGTGAAAGAGGCAGAAGTTCCTTCTCTGCCGCAGGGTTGATGGGTTGAGCTGATAGTCAGGGAGAGCTGAATTTCCAATGTGAGGGACAAAATCGAGTGGCCTAATCACTCGTCCCTGTTGGAGAGCATTCCTCCATTGTCCATCTTAAAGGATCTACCTTTTATTTTACTGAGGATGATAGTAGCTTTTTTTTTTTTTGGATAACGAGTCTTATTGTTAACTCATTTAGCAAATACTGAGCACTCAGCCTATGTAATATATACGAAGGTTCAAAGATTCATGTGGTACTTTATCTGTCCTCAAGGAGCTAATAACAGGTGGATAAGACCTAAACATCAATGACTATAATCTTGAGGGCAGCTGGGAGATACAAGGCAATCACATGTTAAAAGGGTCCCTTTCAGGTTCTGGACCAGGCAAGGCTCTTGGTACTGGTAATATGTGAACTGGGCCTGGGAGGCCAGGAATTTCTGGATAGGAAATAGCCTTGGCAAAAACACAGAGGCAGGACATCTTCAGGATTCAAAGAGTTCATGTAAGGGACGAGTGGGAGAGTAGTTGGACAGCAAGATTGAAGCCACATCATGTGTATCATGGAAGCAGGTATGGAAGGCCTTGAATGCCACTGTCGGTGACTCCCACACCATTCATTCACTTGCCGGTTATAAATGGTGAATTCCAAAGGTAGTGGCAGATTCAGGGACATTGTGCTGTGGGTAGTAGAATAGAAAACATACGGACCCTGCAGTTAGGCAGACTGAGTGAGAATCTCATGACTGCTGCTTGCTGCTGTGTGACTTTGGCCAGGTTATATGACTCTTTATGGCCTCAGTTTACACATCTGCAAAATGGGGATGTAAAGAATAAAAATGCTGTCATATGGCCATTTTAAGGCTTAAATCAGGCAATATATGAAAAGTGCAAAATATAGCAAGCATGTAAAAATATTTGAATGTATTCTCATCCCTTTCCTGGGAATTGGTAGAGTATTACCCAGGGAGTCCCTGTAAGCTTCCCCAAGGGTACCCATACTCCTGGGAAGGAGCAGTCTAATCCTCATCCTTTACTTTACCTGCAGCATAGCTTGGTTTCTACCTAATAGCCCAGAGGTGCCTTGTTATATATTCTAGAGTAGGGATGGATAAAGTATCGCCTGACAGCCCAAAGCCAGCCCGTTGCCTGTTTTTGAATGTCCTGGGAGTTAAGAATGATTTTTAATGATTAAGAAAAAAAATCAAAAGATGAATATCTTGTGACATGGAAAAATTACATGAAATTCAAGTTTCAGTGGCCATAAATAAAGTTTCATCAAAGCGCGACCATACTCATTGGTTTATATATGGTCTGTAGCTGCTTTCTGCCTACAATGGCAGAGCTGAGTAGCTGAAACAGGGATCATATGGCCTGAAAAGCCTAAAATACTGACTATATGATTCTTTACAGAAATGTGTGCCAAACCCTGGTCTACATCACACTCTTCTAATTCCTGTTCCAAGAGTCGTGATGAATCCATATAGCACGAGCACTTAATTTTCCATTTTAGATCTTATAAGTTTGCCTGAGGAAGTTTCGCATTGAGTAATGTTTGCTTACTTTCCAAAATGAGTCTCCAACGTCCCCAAGTGCATGTGGCTTATTACCCTCTCTCCATGGGGGCATCACAGACACAAGTAATGTTATTTTAATCTGCAAAGGTGGAATTGAAGTTTCACTATCAGAGAAAAATTTGCTGTGAACTTTAAATGAGCAGTTTATTTAAAACTTTTAAAACATCAAAAGTTTAAAAACAGTGAAGGAAGAAGGAAAAGAAAGCCCTGTTGCTTTTTAAGCTGAATTCAAGTTCTGAGGCTTAGGGATAGTACCGATGATTGTTTTTGTAAGAATGAACCTTCTCTTTTGAACAATGTTAAGGATAAACGTCTTCAGGTTGCCTGTCAGTGTTGCAAATGTGGAATCTGCCTCCATGCAAGTCTGTCTACCTTTTCTTATCCTTAGATGAACTTCAGTATAGTAACCAGTAAAGAATGAGATTGTGCTACCCAAATCTGATGAGTCAAACCTTCCCTCTGTCAGCACTAGAGCTACTTTTGCTCCAAGGAAGCCTGTGCTGACTGTCCTTTACCTGCAGTCAAACTGGAGCTTTCATGGTACTAAGTTACTGAAAGGATGTCTGAGCAGACAAGGCTTGGAATATAATCTGTGAACATTGTAAATACTCCTTTGGGCCACTCAAAGCCACTAACAGAATCTCACTAACTCATCCATCTTTTAAATATTTATCAATTTAATAATTATCAACACTCAAGAAAGGTTGAGATCTATGGAAGATGTAGGTTAAATAATTTATTTACACAAAATTTTTCTTTACTGCTTAATGATAACCTATGAAATAGGCGTATTCCCTTCTTTCCTTCCTTCCTTCTTCCCTTCCTCCATCTCTCCCTCATCCCTTCCTCTCTCTCTCTCTCTCTTTGGATAAGATGATCACAGAACCTAAGTGGTACGGATCATAACCGCTACAGACTTTCAATAACTTACTATCCATAATTAAGGTAAACACAAGGTGCTCTTGAACCAAGAAGAAAAATGCCAGACCCCAATTGGGAGACTCAGAATGACTTCCTGAAAAGATACTTTGGGCCGAGATCTGAGGCTTCAATCGAATTTGTTCTACGAAGAAAACAAGGAAGGACAGTCATCCTCAGTGAAGAGATCCTTGTGGATGAAGACCCAGAGGTGAGCGAGCCTGAGTGTCTGAACATCCACAAGGAAGTCAGTGTGGCTGAAGGACAAGGTATGAGGTGGGGCTGGTACCGAGAGAAATGGCTGGAGGACAGTAGGAACTTCTTATAAATGACTGTATATCACACCAAGGAGCATGCACTTTTGCTTGAAGGCAAGGGAATAGCATAGTCAGGTTAGTATTTTAGAAAAAGCATCGCGAACGAGTATGAAAGGTGAATTTGAATGAAGCAGAATTGAATTGGCTGTTAGAAGGCCAGTTGCAGTAATCCAGGCAAGACAAGCAAATCAGGATAGAACTCCTGGTGGAAACTGGGCTTTCTCCTTCCGATCACAGAACCTTCTCTTTGCACACTATGTGCTCTCTGCGTTCTTAGTTGCTGTCTGTTTCTCCCACCGGCTTGTGAGAGGAGAGATTATGCTCAACTTACTCTTAACAGTCTTGTAGAGAGCTGGACACAGAGAAGAATACACTCCATAGAGTTGCCTAACAAATAAATTATTGAATTAATCATTCTATCTCAGAGCCTATCCATTCATTGTTAAAACGATGAATAGGTATCATCCTAGTGAGAGCAGTGCTCATTTTAATGAGCTTGGAGCAATAAGTCATGTGCTGTCACGTGCTTTTCAAATCTCCAGCTCCGTAGAAATCCAACATCTTGGTCAGTAAAATAAAAATATTAGATTTCTGTTGTTTTGTCTCTTTCAAACTTTCTGGAAATATCTTTCCTTTCAGAGATTTTCTTATCCTGCATAAATTAAACCAGTAAGATATTCTTATAATAAAATAGGAGACTAATATCTAGGGCTAGACTCACTTTTATTGAAGTGACAGTTTTCATAATGCCTTCCCCCCTTAAGCATTAAATCAATCAGTAAATAAATTTTAGTGTTTTATAAGAAAAAACTTCCAATGTTCACTATTATTGATGAATGGAATGACCTATCTAGAAAAGAGAAAGTCCTCTGGCTCCAGTGCTGTTGAGATAGATCAGTTGGTCATTTTCTGGGATGGTGCACAGGACAATTCTGCTTTGGGGAAAGCTGGATGAATTGAGCTTTATGATTGCTTCCAACTTGAAGATTCTGGAGTCTGTTTATTGAAAATCTATTATTTGATGTATAAATTGTTATATTTATTTTTTGCTGAATAAAATTTTCCATTGGTTTTAAATGTTGGCCATATAACAGAAACTTTTTCAAGAATCAATATTGTGAAAATGACTGTACTACCGAAAGCAATCTACAGACTCAATGCAAACCCTACCAAATTACCAATGCCATTTTTCACAGAATTAGAACAAAAATTTTACAATTTGTATGGAAACACAAAAGACCCCAAATAGCCAAAGCAATCTTGAGAAAGAAAAATGGAGCTGGAGGAATCAGGCTCCCCAACTTCAGACTATACTACAAAGCTACAGTAATCAAGACAATATGGTACTGGCACAAAAACAGAAATATAGATCAATGATACAGGATAGAAAGCTCAGAGATAAACACACATACGTATGGTCACTTAATCTTTGACAAAGGAGGCCAGGATATACAATGGAGAAAAGACAGCCTCTTCAATAAGTGGTGCTGGGAAAACTGGACAGCTACATGTAAAAGAATGAAATTAGAACACTCCCTAACACCATACACAAAAAATAAACTCAAAATGGATTAAAGACCTAAATGTAAGACCGGGCACTATAAAACTCTTAGAGGAAAACACAGGAAGAACATTCTTTGACATAAATCACAGCAAGATGTTTTTTGACCCACCTCCTAGACTAATGGACATAAAAAACAAAAATAAACAAACGGGACCTAATGAAACTTAAAAGCTTTTGCACAGCAAAGGAAACTATAAACAAGACGAAAAGACAACCCTCAGAATGGGAGAAAATATTTGCAAACAAAGCAACAGACAAAGGATTAATCTCCAAAATATATAAACAGCTCATGCAGCTCAATATTAAAAAATCAAACAACCCAATCAAAAAATGGGCAGAAGACCTAAGTAGACATTTCTCCAAGGAAGACATACAGATGGCCAAGAGGCACATGAAAAGCTGCTCAACATCATTAATTATTAGAGAAATGCAAATCAAAACTATAATGAGGTATCACCTCACACCCATTAGAATGGGCATCATCAGAAAATCTACAAAAAAACAAATGCTGGAGAGGGTGTGGAGAAAAGGGGACCCTCTTGCACTGTTGGTGGGAATGTAAACTGATACAGCCACTATGGAGAACAGTATGGAGGTTCCTTAAAAAACTAAAAATAGAACAACCATATGACCCAGCAATCCTACTACTGGGCATATACACAGAGAAAATCATAATTCAAAAAAACATGCACCCCAATGTTCATTGCAGCACTATTTACAATAGCCAGGTCATGGAAGCAACCTAAATGCCTATCAACAGACAAATGGATAAAGAAGTTGTGGTACATATATACAATAGAATATTACTCAGCCATAAAAAGGAACAAAATTGGGTCATTTGTAGAGACATAGATGGACCTAGAGACTGTCATACAGAGTGAAGCAAATCAGAAAGAGAAAAACAAATATCATATATTAACACATATATGTGGAATCTAGAAAAATGGTACAGATGAACTGGTTTGCAAGGCAGAAATAGAGACACAGATAGAGAGAGCAAAAGTATGGACACCAAGGGGGGCAAGCAGGGGTGGGGGGGTGGGATGAATTGGGAGACTGGGATTGACGTATATGCAGTAATATGTATAAAATAGATAACTAATAAGAACCTGCTGTACAAAAAAATAAAATAAAATTCAAAAAAAAAAAAAAAACACTCCCTAACACCATACACAAAAATAAACTCAAAGTGGATTAAAGACCTACATGTAAGACCAAATGCTATAAAACTCCTAGAGGAAAACAGGAAAAACACACTTTGACATAAATCACAGCAAGATCTTTTTGACCCATCTCCTAGAGTAATGAAAATAAAAACAGAAATAAACAAATGTGACCTAATTAAACTTAAAAGCTTGTACACAGCAAAGGAAACCACAAATAGGAAGAAAAGACAACCCTCAGAATGGGAGAAAATATTTGCAAATGAAGCAACAGACAAAGGATTAATCTCCAAAATATACAAACAGCTCATGCAGCTCAAAATCAAAAAATAAGCAACCCAATCAAAAAATGGGCAGAAGACCTAAATAGACATTTCTCTGAAGAAGACATACAGATGGCGAAGAGGCACATGAAAGATGCTCACCATCACTAATAACCAGAGAAATGCAAATCAAAACTACAGTGAGGTATCACCTCACTCCGGTCCGAATGGCCATCAACAAGAAATCTACAAAGAATAAATGCTGGAGAGGGTCTGGAAAAAAGGGAGCCCTCTTGCACTGTTGGTGGGAATGTAAATTGATACAGCCACTATGAGAACAGTATGGAGGTTCCTTAAAAAACTAAAAATAGAACTACCATATGCCCCAGCAATCCCACTACTGGGTATATACCCTGAGAAAACCATAATTCAAAAAGACACATGTATCCCAATATTGATTGTGACACTATTTACAATAACCAGGACATGGAAACAACCTAAATGTCCAACGACAGATGAAAGGATAAAGAAGGTGTGGTACATATATACAATGGGATATTACTCAGCCATACAAAGGAATGAAATTGGGTCATTTGTAGAGACATGGATGGACCTAGAGTCTGTCATACAGAGTGAATTAGTCAAAAATGAGAAAAATAAATATCGTATGTTAATGCATATATGTGAAATCTAGAAAAATGATACAGATGAACCTAGTTCCAGGGCAGGAATAGAGACACAGATGTAGAGAACAGATATGTGGACACAGTGGGGGAAGGGGAGGGTGGGATGAATTGGGAGATTAGATTTGACATAAATACACTACCATGTGTAAAATAGATAGCTAGTGGGAGCCTGCTGTATAGCACAGGTTGCTTAGCTCATTGCTCTGTGATGACCTACATGGGTGGGATGGGGTAGGTGGGTGGGTGGGAGGGAGGTCTAAGAGGGAGGGGATATATGTATACATATAGCTGATTCAGTTAGTTTTTCAGCAGAAATTAATACAACATTGCAAAGCAATTATACTCCAATAAAAAAAAATGTATCCAGTGAAAGACACATAAGATATGTATGTAACTCTCTCAGAAAATGCAATGGCTCAATATATTAGTATTATTTTGATGGGATGCGCTGGGGAGACCAAGACATTGGTTTTTAAAGTCATGGAAACATTGCATTTTGGTTGAATTCCTAAGTAGGAAGGATAAACATTTCTTTCTTTTCGAGTGGTGTTTATGTTATTCACCAGAAACATGATTGATAACACATAAGTGGGAGGCAATAGTATATTTATGTGAGACCCACACAAAGTAATCCCACATGGAGGAATATCCTATAACACAATCATTAAGGATGGCTTGACCAAAGTGTTCCTTTTCCTCCAAGGAAAAATATGTCTTTTAATAACTGAATAATTCATCTATTTTGATTCTTCAGACTAGATTACGACCTGAAGTTACTGCAGTACTACAGGAAATCAAGTTTGATTTTGTAATATAGTCAAATGAATACTTTAGAGTGCCATGTCTGAGATCAATAAGGAAGTGGTAACTACATTTACTGCCATATGATGATATTGATGTAAAAACATAATGGTCAGAATTATAAAATCAATTTCATAATTTAATCAGAAATGTTTATTGATACTGTTAAAGTTGAATTCAATAGCTTCTGGTATGTAGTTAATTTCCTACCTGTCAGAAAAACGTATTGAAATGTTCTTTCTTGAAAATGATTGGAGTTAATTCAGTAGAGAAAACAGCAAAGTTTCTTGCTAATAGATAGATATTTCTTCTCTCTCCAATCCTTGGTGGTGAATGCTGGAAGTTTTCTGTTTGGTTCTTTTAAATATGACAAAACAAGGAAATATCCACCAGCCACCCAAGTGATTGGCATGGTCGTCCCCTAAAATGTAATCAATTGCCTTCTTGGGATGAAGACAGAGTCTTAACTTTACTGCAAAACTGAAGAAATGAATAAGCAACATGTGTATAAAGATGTGAGAGGAGTGTAAAGGCTCAATAGCCCCTTGTAAAATAACATCTAGTTAAAAAAATAAATAAGAAAGTTCTAGAGACTGGGATTCTTTGATGCTTTTACTTTGTTGCTAGCTACTAGTTTTGATCTTTATTCACTTTAAGTTGGAGGTATCTTAATTGAAGCAAAACACACTTAAAAGAATGTCTGTAAGTGTGACTTGTATGTTTGAAATAAAGCTCTTATGGATTGTGAGAACCCGTCCAACTCATCCAATTAAATGAGATAAAGACCAAATTCTGAAGGTTTAGCGGTTCATTCAGATGTATGAAACATCTGTATGTCATGACCAATAGCAATTGTGACAGCCTTCGTGATTCTTTAGAAGTTATCATTTTCTTGTTTAAAACCTAATAATGGTTCCCTATTGTGTGGTGAATGTAGTCAAGTTTTCTTATACGGGCATTCGAGAGTTTTCACTCTCTGCCCATACTGTTTTCTGCTCATCCTCTCCCTCTTCTTCACTCATTCCACTTTGGTCAAACTTGCCTTTAAACTCTCCCTCAAATGGCCCATGCCTTCTTCTTTGTCCGTGATTGTTCCCAACACCATTGTCAGCTTAGCACTCCAAAAAATTGATTCATGTCCTATTTCACCTTGTACTTGCATTTTCTCTTTGGTGTTGCTTCACCAGTTCGACGATAAGCTCCCTGGAGGTTGGTACTGGGTCCTGCATCCTCCAGAACATTAAGAAAATGCACACGGAGTGGTTGCTCAGAGCGTTTGGTCAACTGAATGTTCTGTGAAATTGTTAAGATTAGAGTTCCCAGAGGCAGAATTTTGGAATGCAGCCAAATTCACGCTTTGGGTATGCTTCAATTCATTGCAATGAATCAGACTGGAATAGTATTCTTTTTTTTCTTTTTGGCTGTGTTGTGTCTTCTTTGCTGCGCGCGGGCTTTCTCTAGTTGTGGCGAGCAGGGGCTATTCTTCGTTGCGGTGCACAGGCTTCTCATTGCTGTGGCTTCTCTTGTTGCGGAACATGGGCTCTAGGCGTGCGGGCTTCAGTAGTTGCAGCGCGCGGGCTCAGTAGTTGTGGCACACGGGCTTAGTTGCTCCACGGCATGTGGGATCTTCCTGGACGTGGGATCGAACCCATGTCCCCTGCATTGGCAGGCGGATTCGTAACCACTGCGCCACCAGGGAAGCCCCATCATTCTTAATTAAAATCAAAATTTCTGCACCGGGTGGAACTGCAGGTCTCATTGTACAAAGGAGAGAATGAAGGCTCAAAAAGTTCACAGAGATGTTTAGCATCAGAGCCACCATCAGACCCCAGGTCTCCTGACCCCCATTCACTCCTCTTTTTGCTATACAACAAGCCTCCTGAGGAGCTAATTCTAATTATCCACGGATGGTTAGAAAGGAGAGACAGGTTGCTTTAAAAATAAACAAAATCCTTTGAATATGAGGTGATGCTTCAGAAATTTTAAGAATTGATAACAGAAGATTCCAAAAAGTTTGCTTGGGTTCCTAATTTTGCTAATTTTTGACTTTGGGGTATAAAACATTATTATTGAACCGAATAAAGCCAGTGGTTCAGCAAAGAACATAGCCAGACTACGTGAAAAAATATACTGTATTTTGAAACAGAATTCACTGGATCTGTGTTCTAACTCCAGGCTTGCATGGGATCTGTCTTTAGGATTTTCCCCCTTTTTCTCTAATTGGGCTGCTCTTGACCTCCTTGGGCCAACTCCTGCTTCCTGGAAGTTGGCTTTTCCACATATCTTGATCGCTCTTCTAATGTCAAAAACATTAAAGATTCAAGTGTAAGTAAGTTTTGTTACGTGTCAACTAAGACTGTGCCTACACAAAAAGAAAAGGGTATATTCATGTATGAACAAATTAATACATAAGGAAATATATGGGTACTTTAATGCGAGCGTGAGTCTGTCTATAAAACTTATATGTTCCAGCAAAACTAACTGTAAGGCAAAACCTATTTTCCTATTAACTCTCATATAAGTTTCTAAGGGGGATAAACACCCAATCATTTGGGTTAAGATGATCAAAGCAGGATGTATCGGGCTATTGATATACACATGTAATAAGATGTAAAGAAGACTATATAAGATATAAAGAATACTATAGTACTTTTATGACATAAAATGCATCATTCATTATATGCTTATTATATGTTGGCCCTATACACGCTTTACACATCTCATTTAATCATTGCAATAACCTCACAATATCTATATTATGATCTGCACTTAAATAAGCTTAAGAGCACAGTCTTTTAAGTCAGAGGTACCTGGGTTCATCTCCGACTTCCTCCCTTAATCAGCAGTGAGATCTTAAGCAAATTCCTTAACTCTGCTAAACCTCAGTTTTTTCAACTATAAAAATGAAAGAATCATAACATATACATCATGGGATTATGATAAGTATTAAAATAGAGAATGATAACAGAGCCCCAGGTACATTGTAGTTCTCAATAACTTAACGATTTTTGCTTATTATTACTACAGATGAGGAAACTGAGTCTTAAAGAAGTGAAATAACTTGTCCAAGGCCACACAGCAAGTAAGTGGAAGAACTGAAATTTAAATGCAGGTCTCTCCCAGTTTTGTGTCTGGGGGAATATTGTAGGGTCCCATGAAACAAGCAGGGAATGAGGAGTGGGCCAGGGCAGAGTAAATGAGAATAGAAAAGAAAGAATATATGCGTGTGAAGCATATTATGAAGCAAAAGATGATTGACAAGCTGTAGCAGAGAGGGAGAAGGGTCATGCATGACGTCAAGGCTTTATACCTAGACAGACTAATGGGAAAAGGAGGAAGCTTCTGGTGCTCTTGGACTGGAGCTTAGGAGCCCAGACCTGCTGCCGCCAAAAACTGCCGACGGAATGCTGCCTCAGGGTAACCAGAACCATGGTCGGGGCTGCCCGCTCTGGGGCTCTAGAGGCTGTAGTTCCTCTGCGCCTGCTGTCACGATACCATCAGACATTCCTAGAGACTGCTGTGCTGTTGAAATAAGAAGCAGAGAAAAAAAAAAACCCAAACCACTGCTTCTGTCTTTCCTCCCACTTTCTAATTTTCAAACAGTTCCTCCAACTGGCAGGACATGAATAAGAAGTCAGCTGGCAAGGAATCTGGGAAATGTAGTTTGCAGGCTTCCAGCCCCAGCAATACCCAGCAGAGTGTAGAAGGGAAGACTGTGGGCCTGAGAAACAAAAGATAAATAACCAACATGGGGGGAAACATTATAAGAATTAGGAGCTTCAGGAGGAAGAAATGGTTCTAGAGAAAATAAGTTGTTTCGGTATAGATAACTTATATCACAGAGGAAGGTAAACGCTTCTGCTCTTAGAAGTGCATTAAAAGTAGGTTACATTATTTGTTGGAACAGACCTGTAAAAGTTAATTAAATTCCACTACCTATGATCATGTTTTAGCTTTAAAAGGAAAACTAATTAAAGTAAAATATAATAAATATAACAACTGGGTAATGTGTATATATCAGCCTCTCCATATTTCTCTTATCAGGTGCTACATAACAGACTTACATTTTCCTTCATCTACAGGCCTCTAATAATTGAGAAGAAGTCACTCAAGTGAGGAAGATCTGTAGGTGCATGAACTGTAAGTTGGTTCCATTTTCTTTTTATAACATACATATGTGTTATATATGTTATATAACATACATACATACTATATGTTATACTACATATAGTATCCCTAGGGATTGGAACACTGATGCTTTGGCATGAAAAGTTCTCAAGCTACTAGACTTTATCTAAACTTGGTGGTAAAGCCCTTGACTTTTTTTCGTGTACCCTAGAAGAAAATATGGAAGAATTATTGATCACTTTCTGAGTATTTCTTTTCCCTTAGGTCCATCCCTTGTCACAGTACTTCCTTTCCTCCCCCCACCCTCCCTTTTTTTTTTTTTTTTTTTTGTTCAGTTAAAGCAGAAAGCACATGTATCATGAGACTCTTAGACAATTTTGTAAGAAGATTAGGGACGCTTTTTGGCAACTTTCTACATTGCCACTCTCCCTTTATCTGTAAACATGAAGCCTGTACCATCAAGTTCAGAACTTACGGCTGAAGAAGGTATCTTTTAAAAAATAATTTGCCTATAACATTAAATTTTTTTTTAAATGGAAGGATATATTTTCATCCTATGACCATTTTCACTCTATGACAAAAAATTTTAGGGACCCTCCCTTCTTTAATTTTCATCATCTTCCTTGGTAATTAGGGGACAAAACAGCTAACAGCATATGAACTTTTCACCCTTGTATCAATTGTCTAGTTCTTTGCCTATTTGAAAACATAGATCAAGTTCTTAACTTTCTTTGAAGCTTTTCCTGACTGTACCAATTTATAGCAATCTCAACAGCTTTTGGAAAGTGGCTTTACAAAGACATCCAGGCTTCACATCATATTAGTTAGGATTGGACTAAGGAGGGATTCCCACTCTCATTTATCCAGGAAAGTATTGGATAAATGAGGTGATGATAAGCAGGCCCACTAAAATGGTTATATTTATCCCTCGTCGGCTCCCCATCTATGAAGACGTGTCCTCCTAATCTCTACTATAGCCCTTGCTTCTTTGATTCATAGCCTGGTTTCTAGTGCTCAAGATTCTCCATGCCCAGTTCCACGAACTGCTGCCAATAGCTAGATGAACTGCCTCCACGGTGGCTAGGGCAGATCCTAGCAATACTTACCAATGTGTGTGTTTCCCCTCCTCTTTCTGGGACATTCCCCAAGCCCACTGAATCTAGCTAAAGCTGTGGGACTGATTCTGGTCAATGGTGTGTAAATAGATTCCGCCTCTTAAATCTCCATGAGATTCTTGGCTTTCTTGCTTTCCTCTTTCCTTGTGCAGATACAGAGGATTTGATGGGGCTCCAATCAGAACCACTTACTGGGTACAACCTGAATCCCTGAGTCTTGCCTGGAGCAGAGCTGGCTGACCTATACCAGTAGAAAATTAATTGCTGTTGGGTAAAGTGGCTGATAGATATCATCATCATCATCATCATCATCATCGTCATCATCATCATCATCATCGTCATCACCAACATCATCAACAGCCTTATGTGCCTCTCTAATGAATACATACATCTTGAAGAAAACCATTTGACAAATTTAACATCTTAGTCTTAAAGAGATTAAGTAGTTTGCTCAAAGCCCCACAGTTGGTAAGTGGCAAACCCAAGTCTGCATGATCAGATTTAAGTTAATGTCACCTCACAGCTAACCATTAACCTATAACCTGATTGCCACCATAGCTCTGGCATCAGGATACCTGGAGATGTTTTAGGTCAGTTAGAAAGGTCTACCAATTGCCCTCTGGCAGACTGAAGAGCAATATGAGATGAAATGTAACTGACAGGTGTCAGGCAGAGGAGGAGGAAGTTCTGTGGGACCTCTGGCTATTCATTCAGCCTGAGTGTATCATTCTGCACCTCTAATATCCCCCACTGAAGGGTATCAACCACATCTTTACCACTTCCACCTGCACCCAGCCTAATAAGACCAAGCCCTGCCTCTCATGCAGCCACAAAACCCAAAATGAGGAATTCAAGGATTTGTTGAAAAAGGTCAGGGCTAGTTCTTAAACTTGATACACTAGATGGGGTTAAGAAGAGAGGTCAAGTGATCCAACCTCCTACTTCAAGAATACTCAAATTGGGTCTGAGTTTTCCACTGGATAAGTTTAGAAAGCCCTGTCATTTTTCCTGTGAGATGAAAGAAACACCAAGAAGAGGCAATGTACATTTTTCCTTTGTTCTTTATGGCTTATCTAAGCATCTGTTTTAAAAGGGTATATGAGAGCAAGCAAAAAAAAAAAAAAGGCCATTTTTTAGACTATAGCTCATTGGTATTAGATTGATCACTTTTGATCCACCAGGGTTTCAGCTTCTAACTCTGGATTTCTACTTTCCATTCCTGCTTCTGGCCCCTTGGTTTTAGCCTTTGCTTCAAGGACTGCTTTGGATTCTTTAGATTTCAGCTTTACACCCAACTCTTTGCTCAACCCCTGATTTTTGGAAGTTCCTTCGTCTATAGTGGCTCAGTGGTATTGCCCACCAATCCCTACTTCGCCCCCCAGAAAATTGCAGAGACTTTTTTTTTTAGCAGGGAATGAGAATTAAGACAACAGAGCACTAGTGAACATAAGATCCTGTGGCCTTAAAACAGGTTCAAATTTCAGTTCTTTCTTATCTGCCAGAACCTATATCATTTGTCACAGACTTAGTCAGAGCAAATGACTGTTGTCTTCAGATTCCATCAGCAATATGGACCGGGGGCTCAGCCAGAGGCTAGTGCCTTTATCCTCAAGCTCCAAATGGGGGTCGCTCTTTACTGATGGTGATATTCGGAACTTGATGGGACACCAGATGTTCCAGCAGCCTTTCCTTAATGTGAAGCTTCTCTGATCAGAAAGCTGAGCGGCTATATTTGCATATGGAACTGTTTTCTATGGCAGTGCTGGGAATATTAAGTGGTGATATTCCATGGAGCTCTGGGGACTTGAGTCCTTAGCAGTGATTTAGGGAGACCCGTTGCAGATGACTACAGCGAAATTGGCAAGCTGTGCAACTGATGGCCTTGATGGGGTCCTGAGGAGTGTCTCTCAAGTCAGCTAGAACTTATGGCCTTGAATTATTCTCATTGTTTCCAGGATGGATTAAAAGATGATAAAGACCCTCCCCTAAAGGAACTTACAGTCTAGTTGTGTAGGTAGGACATACACACAGGGACATTACAAGGTGACATATGTGAGCAAGGTGAAAGTGTGGGACAGAATGTTTATGGAAGCACTGCAGGGACTGAAGGTGAAGCCGAGGTCATTCTGCTTGTCTTTTTTTCCATGGACTTAAAAATCTCCCGATAAAGTAAAAAAAAGAGGCATCAGTGTCTGACTACCCTTTGTTGTTTATTTCTAAATTCCAGATGACTTAGTCATGAATTTCAAAGCTGACAATAAACCAAATGTGATTGCTTTGAATATGCAGAGGTGAAAAATGAGCTATGCCTTCTTTATTAGGGATTTAGAATAGTACTTTTATAATATAAACCCTGTCCTGTGCCTATTCCGCCTGAGACTTTTGGACAGTCCCTAAACCTTAGTGCTTGAAGGCGTCAATTGTCACCGCTTGTTTTATCTTCCTACTTTTATTCACCTGCATATACGTTAGCACTTACAGTCTAGTTAGAGGTCTTCATTTTTGTGGAAGAATCTAAAGTGGTTAACAGGTTTATTCAGACCAAATTTTTATGGTCAATTTGATTGGATTGACAAGTATCAGGCAACCTGAAAACTTTAGCTCTAATGAATGTAATTTTGGCTGTATGTTAATTCTACTATAATCTTGGAATTTGTTTTTCAGACTCCAGACATGAATGCTATAGAAAAACACAACTATACGGATCATAAGCCACATACAGACACAGAAATGAGGTACAGTGCAATAACACTGCTCAGGTTCTGAAACAATGAGGAATGCTTTTGAGGGATTTTGGACAATGTGGAGAAACAGTTACCAAAGCCGCAGGAATGCCAGGCCTTAAGCCCAGGCTACAGAATCTGAGTTTAAAGAGATGATGATGGATTACCCAATTCTTCCCTAAGACCCTTCTCAGAATCCCATGGTGAGTGAAGCCCTGGTCAACACGTTTTTCACAAGGTTGCGGTAGTAACTGAGAATGAGCAAGGATAGGGAATAAAGTTGAAACTAGGACGAAAGGGAATGAACTATGAAGATGGGCTCAGTCCCTTAATCTTTTAAAGATATTTTCCAGGTGGAGCGACTGAGCTGTGTAACATTTCCAAACGTGTAGATAAATCTCCTCATCTATCATGATGTCACCAACGACCCTGAAAATCTGCAATCCATGGTTCATCGTGAAAACATTTCATGGATGCTTTATTATTTTTCATGAAGAAGGGTAAACTCAGGTTTTTGGAATTTGGAGCTTGCTCATTACGGGCTCAGGCTGAAGTGCAAGTGTGTTTGAATTCAACCTTCAGCATGAGGATGTTTGAGTATAAAGCTACAAGGTCCTTTATTAAATTTAAAATCGTGGGTTACGTGTTGAATGGCCTGCATTCCATCCCATTGTTTAAATTCATCAAATAGTCACTCTGGAATTATTTCTAACAATTGGGATGACTTCATTTGTGTTTGTTTTCCTTTTCTATTAATCCATGACAAACTGTGAAATTTGCCATTTTTACCATAACCAGGCCATGAAATTTGTCATCTCTCTCTGTAATTTACATGGAGCCTTGGCTATAGATACATTTCAGGCTGGATGATTACTTTCCATCTGATGCAGAGGACAGAACAAAGGAAGGATACACACAGAATAGAACACAAACAAATTCAGAGCAGACGTCCGGAAGGGCTTTCTTCCCCTTTTTTTCTTTAATGGTGTAAAGTCCTCTAAAATGTGCCGACTGCCTCCCAGAGAAAAAAAAGTTGATGGGACAAACTAAGGCACTCTAGTCAAATCCAAGAAACAATACAGTGGCACTCCGGAGAGAGGGGAGAACTTAAAAGATGAGATGTCTTGACAGACTGGAATGAGTTGGAGGGATGTGGGGTGAAATCATATGAGTAATATGGTCGGGAGGCATCTGGAAGTGGAGTTTCAGAGGCACGCCACCATAACAGTATGAGAGTTTTAAAGCTTGTTCACAAGCAATTGTTCCTAGGATGGTGAATTTCCCCTTCTCTTTTGACTCCCTCTTCTCCAAAATTGAACATAAATTAGTTTCTTCCATGTCAGGTGAATGAAAAGTCCACTGAACCATTTGAGTTGAAAATTAGATTGGACATTTTGCAAGGAAGTTCTTATATCTGTTTCTAATGATCTTCTTCTTGGTTGGGAGAAGGAAGGAAAGAAAAGAGTTTTCACTGTCCCTTTGCCTGACGTGCAAAATAAAGCATCTTCCTGGAACTGTTGACTTCAGCAAGCTAAGTTGTGGCAACGGCTAACCGACCACTGAATGGAAGGTCGCTCAGCCAAGTAAATGTCCTACTTCTCCACTGTAGATATGACTTTGGTGTTGTGAGGTTCCTCTGAAGGAGGAGAATTATGGCTCTGTTTGACGGTGGCTATGAGGCTAGAAATGAAGGGGATGGGAAGGAGGAGACCTCTAAGAGATATCTCATTCCCCTGTGTTCCCACCTCTTCCTGACCAGAGCGAGTGAGAGAGCAGGTGGGTATCACATAATCACATGAGCCCTAGGAGACTGAAGGTTACTTAAAAAGACACATGCGGTTACTTAAAAAGACACTTTTTTTTTTTTTTTTTTAACCAAATTGCATTCCAGAATGGATATACCAATTTACATTAATAATAGCCTGTCCACTTCACTCTCACCAGCACTGGACATCCTCATTTTAAAAAAGAACTCTTACTTTGATAATTTAAAAATAAACAAAAAATGGTCTGCTATCTTATATTTCACTTTTGTGACTACCAGCGAAACTGAACGTTTTATATTTCCTTTATTGTAAATCACCCCCTATCCCTTTATCTCTCCTGGTGTGGCAGCCATGAGAAGGTGTCTCCCAGGCCTCCCACTTTGAAATCTGCGGCCTTATTTACGCTGAGGCCACGCCTCCTGGGCTGCTTCCTGCCAATGACCGCGTGTGGAGTGCGGTGAGGATACTGAGGCAGACCCATTCCTAGGAGACGCCGAACTCCTTTGTTGACTGACTCTGACTCCCAACAGTTTTCAAGCAAGCTAAAAGAGAGAAAAATGCTGTTGATGCTTTTATTGGATATGCTTTAAACAAACAACTCAATTTGTCAATAATTAATAGGATTACAACATTTAGTTTTGCCATCTGAGAACACTATGTCTCCAATTATTCAATAATTAGTTTATATTTTTCAGGAACTATTTGCCATTTTCTTTACATAGGTTTCTTGCACGTCTTACTAACTTTAAAGTATTTTACGGAGTTTGCTTTTATAAAGGTCATATTTTTCATGATGTATTCTAACAAGTATGAAGAAAAGTTATTTATTTCTACATGATCATATCCTGTTCAACCACTTTTACTAAAATGTCTCATTAATTCCAATTTTGGAGACTTAGCACATTTTTTAGACTATCCTCCGTGGTGGTAAATCTTTTAGAAACAGGCTGTGAGAGCTGGAAGATTCTAAAGGTCATCTTACCCTCTCATTTTATAGGACCCATGAGGGAGCCCCAGCACCAAGCTCCAAACATTCTGAAATGAAGGCCTTGGAAAGGCCCCACACCATCTTCCTGGAGATTCTTAAACTAAAGATCAGACAGTTCAACATACAGAAATGATTTAACATTTGTGAATAATCATAGTGATAAAATAACAGTAACCATTTATCAAGGTTCAGGCACTGTGCTAGGTGCTTTACATGGAACAACTCATTTTATTCTTACAACAATCATTTGAAATACCGTTGTTCAAGATTATTGGCAGATGTGTTTAGCTGGAGTGTCTGTCCTCTTCATACTCTGGCTGTCCCTCTATCCAGCTCTTTTTAGGGGCAGAAAGATATTAGCAAGTGACTTGTTAGGCTTCTGTGTTAGCCTTAGTTGCTATGAGTCTTAGTCTATTATTAAAAATTGAAGGAGTTGAGCCAGGCTTTTTATTGCCAAGAACAGGTTTCTCATCAGCACCCCTACACAAAAACCAAAATACAGTAATAAAAAATGTTAACAACTATTTAAAAGTTTTCATTGGCTAGATAAGCATGCCAAGTTAAAAAGAAGTTGAATTTTTAAGTATATTTTGATCCTATGCTATGTACCCTATTAGAGACTTTTTAAAAATACCATGATGGTTTCTAACCAGAAAGAGTTTACATCTAGGGTGATGAAAACCATGTGATGGAAAGGACTTGGATATTATCTGGTCCTCCTCCTAACTGATGCTTCCCTGACCAATGCTTGGCTAGTCTATTCTGGAACAGCTTTCTAATTGAGAGACTCCCTTCTGAAGTCTGTCTCCTGGTGTCTTCTACCCACTTCTACTCAAGTGCCTTTTGTAGTCCCAAAGGGTAAGTTAAATTTTTTAAATATTTGAAGACAACCACCACGTGCTGCGTTCATCTTTCTCAGTGAAATCTCTTTTCTTCTCTGGTCCCCACTTCCCTGAAACGTTTGTCATGTGAGCCCCTATTCCTTCCTGGACTCCGTTCTCTGAATGTGGGTCTCTTTGTCAATATCCCTCTTAAAACGTAGGGTCTAACATTGAACAGAGTTGTTATGATGTGGTACAAACAGTTCACAGTAGATGGGATGTATTGTGTCCTTTGAGCTGGATGTTACACTTCTATCAATATAGTCAAAAGTCCCATTAGTGGTTTTTTTTGGTTTTTGGGATTTTTTTTTTTAGCAATTCCATTACATAGTTATTAATCTCATTTCCCATGTAACTTTTGATTCTCTACCTTACTCCCAATTCTGTTCCTCCACCAATATTTCTCATCTTAGTAAATATCCCCATGATTTACTCAATTGCTCCAGCCAACACCTGGTTATCATATTTGACTCCTCAGGGCAACACATTGGTATGTCCCATCTGCGTTTCCTTCCAAGGATATCGCCTCTAGCATACCTCTCCAGTCACCTTCATCTGTCTTCTGGGCTGATAGGATAGCCTCTTAATTTGTCTTAGGGTTTCATTTCTAGGATCTTATTTAACATATACTCCACAAAGCAGACAGAGCAATCTTCTTAAACTGTAAATCACATCATGATTCTTCTCTACTCAAAACTCTTCAGGATCCTCCAATTCACACAGACAAAATCTAGTCTTCTTTACTGTGGCTCCAAGACCCGCTGTGATTTTCTTACCTATCCTACTGCACTCTTTACTTTCCTCTGCTCCAGCCACTGGGTTACTCTTTCTGTTTCTTGAACACACAAAGCTTTATCCTTACTCAAGACTCTTGTACATGTTGCCTCCTATGCCTGGAATATTCATCTCCCTAGATCCTTTCTTGATTTGTTCCCTTAACTCATTGCTGCTCAAATGCTGCCTACTCAGAAAGTTCATACTTGACTACTCTATCTAAAATAGAACACTTACTTCTCCCCACACTCACATTCTATTTTCTTATTCTGCTTTATTTTTCTTCTTGGCCCTTACCACCAACTGCCATTATATGTTTATTTGTTCATTTGTTTAATTTCTGACTCTACCACTAGAATGTCAGATCCATCAAAGTGGAAACTTTGTCTTGTTTTTTGCATAAAGCTGCCCAAAATAATTTCAGACACATATTAGGTAGTCCCTGTCACTAGTAGGTTCCCGACTCATATTTTTAATGAATGAATTATTGAATGAATAGGTTGTATTGAGTTTGTAGTCAGACAAACTCTTTAGGCCTCGTTTTTCCTAAGATCTCCTCTATGCATTTGGTTTCCTAAAGGATTCAGTAATTTTATCTTGAGTGCATAATTTCTTCTGAGCTACAGGATTTAAATTCATTCCCTCCAGCTTGCTAGTCTTATATTTGAGTCTTGACTTCAACTCTATTTTCTCTCACTTAAGTTTGTCCATACTCTTCTTTCTAGTCTCAGCCTCTTTCTCTTTGACAAAGGTGAAATCTGGGACATTTTACTTGATTTTGATATACATTAATGTATTACCAGCTAATGAACTCAGCAGGCTCTGTCTCCCTTCCTACTCTTGTTTTAGAATAGCAAATCAAAAAAATAACTTCCTTCCTAAGCATTTTCCCTGAAGTTTTCCTCTTTCTGGGCCCACTTCCTTTGGAAAAGCAGAGTTTTTAATAAAAGTGAAACTACGAGAGAATCGTGTAAGATGTTTTACGATTAGGTGATATAGCACATAGACTCTAGGCCTTTCAGAAAATGAAATGAGTCTGAAGAACTAAGAAACATTTTGTGTAGGATGCTTCCCAAGTCTTAAACATGCTGGTATATATTAAAGAGTAGAATCGTAGATTTTTAGAAACAGTAATGTTATAGATAGTTTTAAAAGAAATAGCAGAACTTGGTCCTGGTATTTCTGTGAAACCACATGTCTTAGCTGTGCATGAATTTTATCATCAGCCAAAAAGACATCAGGATCCATGCGAGGTCAAGGGCAGAGTGGCAGAGATTGTTCAAAGTTTTCAGGTTGGCAGACAGCCTTGGATGTACTCTGGGAGGGTTAGGTCAGTAACATCACGGCAGCAAACATAACCTAACCATCTTGAGAGATTAATGATTCGCTGCTCTCCTAGCCCAGAGACCCAGCAACAATCTTCTCAAAATAACTCCCTGTATAAAGGACAGAAGCATTGTGTGTGTTTGTGCATGTGTATGGGTGAGTTTGTGAGTATATCCCTACTATGAACATACATGCCTACGTGTACCGTAAGGGAAGAGGCTTGCTCTTTTATTATAATAAATCCTTATTTTTTTCTTTCTTGTTTCATATATCAGTGAGGCCCTCCAGTCTTCAAAGGCCTTGCCAGATTCATTGTAATGGCCCTAAATAGTAGGGAAAAAGTAGTGGGTTGAAGCATTTGAATGGGATGACCCTTCAGCTCTAGTGAATGTTGATTTGGAGTACAGGAAGGAACTGAGGAAGACTGGAGGGGGGAAGGGGTCTGACGGACACCTTTGAGGGGTTTTTTTTCATAGTGACAGCTTAATCTATTGGTAAAGTTGGCTGATTGGTGGTAAACCTCATGGAGCATGAAAATTATACCACATGGCTAAGTTTTGCTTTTTCAACAACTGTGCAGTTCGGCTGACCTAAGTCTCATTTCCTGTTTCCATTATGGTTGTTAGTCCCAATTCCTTTCACATCTGCACCCAGACATATCTTATTCTGCAACCCGCCTGCCCATCTGGGCTCTGGGTGACCTCATTCTTGAGATGAGGCCTGCAAGCTGTGCTCAAGATGGACGGCCCCTGACGATGGGTGCAGGGGTTCTCGGCCTCTCTTTGCTCGTTGTGCTGCACTGGGCTTTGCCAAAGCTTCTCAACATATGTTTGTCTGGATCTTTTCAAGGCTCATGCAGCTCTGTTTTAAATATTTAACCTTATATGAGGATGTCTGAGGCTTCCTGAAGTTATTCCTGTGATTTACAAAAGAGAAGAAATCTGATCGTACAAATCTGAAGAGAATGATCAAAACACCAAATGGCAATCCGCTCATTTGCTGTCTTAGTTTTGGGAACTTTATGGGCAGAGACTCCTTTTTTGCCCTCCTTGCCAGTTTATCTGTCTATGTGTATTTATTGCACATCGTAAGTGCTAGGCACCAAGGTAGATACAAAAAAGCAAAAGTCTTAGAAACCCACCTTTGAGGCATATGGTCCTGTTGAGAGATATGATTGACTAGTACGGAGTAGTGTTAAATAATAGTAACAGCAAACAGTTTTTGAGTGCTGATTCTGTGCCAAGGCTTAATGTTATCTTTATTCTGGGGGGGAAGGGGGTCATAGAGTGTACACTTTTTTTTTTTAATTTTAATTTTATATTGGAGCATAGTTGATTAACAATGTTGTGTTAGTTTCAGGTGTACAGCAAAGTGATTCAGTTATACATATACATATATCTTTTCTGTTTCAAATTCTTTTTCCATTTAGATTATTACAGAATAGCATTACCTAGAAAGGTATCATCTCTTTTAATTCTCATAACAATCCTATTAGGTAGGTGCTGTCTTTCTCCCATTACTCAAATAGAGAACCTGAAGTTGGCGTGACTGAGGAACTTGGCAGGACCGCTCTTCCAGGAGAGCCAGGATTCCCACTCAGTTCTTTTTGAGTTCACAGCCAGCTGGGGCTCCAAAGCTCCACATCTTCACGCGATGCTGCAGCTTCTCTCCAGTGTCAATCTCTAGAGTGCAGAGTCAGCTCCATTGGAGCGAGGAGGAAAAGACCTGTGAAGGTTGGAGCCATTACTGGACTTTTCCCACTTATACACGGAAGTGGGACTTGGGCCTTCATTCAGGTTATTTGGAGTGAGCCCCGAACTGGAAGTAACTCACATCGACCCAGAGTTAAATTCCTGAGTCCGTTCCCAGTGTGTTCCTTCTAAACCAACATAATAATATTAACACAAATGAATATATTAAGAGATGGGGGCTTTGGTTGTCGTCATTGTTGTTTCTCATCCCGATTCCTCCCACCGAATCTACTTTAGATTATGGGGATGATTTCTTTCAGTTTAGAAGTTAAATCAATGTAAGAAATGCAGACTCTATAAGTAACTCTTCACATTCTTTATTTTCTTTTGTAATTTCTTTGTAATTCTTTTATAATAGTGCAGTGATTAAGAGCGAGGGCTTTGGAGTCACACTGCCTGTATTTGAATCCTAGCTCTTTCACTTACTGGTGGTGGTCATACCCTCTCTGTGCCTCAGTTTGCTTATTTATACCTTCCTTATAGGATTGTTAAGAGGATTAATAAGATATATAAATCTTAGAAGAGTGGCTGGTGCATAGTAAATACTTAATGCATGCTGGCATTACTGTTAAATAATGGTTGTTAGTTATTACTGGTGGAGGTGATTGGGCATATCTAGTTCCTTCTCAGTGACTACTAGCATCACAGGTGTTCTCTAAATATTTGTTGAATAAAAAACACAAAGATTTTATTTACAATCTGATTCGAGACTTTGAGGCCAAAGGCAATAATCACAGAATGAGCCTGAATTCTGAGGATTCTGCGCATTTTAAATTTATAGAATGTCGGAACTGCAAGAATCCATACAGGTCTCCGGTTTTAGCCCTGCTTAGTTTATAGATGAGCAAACAGAAGTCAAAAATTCACACCACCCCAGTGAGGCAGCCTGGGCAGGATTTTTATCCCCATTTAGGAGAAGCTAATAACAAGGGTTCTCAGCCTTGTAATACTCCAAGGCACCTTCAATTAGTTAATTAGATGGCATGTAAAATTCTCAAGACACATTGAAAGTACTGCTCATCTTGATTCTTGATTAGAAGTAAACATCGACCATACAGAACTTCTCAAGGGATGTTGATGATAATCAGTAAAAAAAACCGGGGCGGCCCCACTAACTCCAGGGGTCGCAATTCCCATCATCGTCATCTATAAAAACGGTACCCTCTTGAGTATGCCCAACATAGCTCTGGCCCTGACTGAGAATTGTCTGCAAGGGTTGATTCCCAGATTTGTTGTATTGATTATAATATGGTGGCAGGTATAGCCACACTGTGAACCAGGTATAGTTCTTATTCATTTAAAACAAACAAACAAATGGACATTCATTCAGCAAATTTACTGAGGACCACGATCCAAGAACTAAACCAGGAAACTATGGATGTCCTCGTGGAGCTTACATTATCATGGAGATGTATGAACGGTTCAGAAACAATGGACTGGTTTGATAAAAAAAAAAATTAATTTGAATTATGTGATTCAAACAACTAACTAGTCAGCCAATTAAATTTCTAACAGTGTCACTATGTGTGTTGTAAGGAAGGCACAATGTAAGTAGAACATATACCTGAGAATACACCATGCCAGGAATCTATTTTTTTATAGTTACTTTGCTTCATTTTTCTTCTGAAGATGAAAGTCAATATTATTTTCTCTTAAGGTAATGAGGTAGTCAACAGAAATAACTTGAAGTCTTGAATAAAGTAAGTTGAAAACGGTAAAATTTGAAATTGCTAAATAATGCCATAGATTTCAGAGATGTTTAAACATATGCTCAAAATTCCCAATTTTATGCAATATTTAACATTGTGTGATTAAGCCAGATTAAATCATATCAAAGACTAGTATCTTTATAACTCATTGGTTTTCCTCACTCAAGTCTACTCCCACCCAATTTGCCTACCACACAGCAAATTTGTGGCCTTTGATCCATAAATACATCTTTTAAAAAATTAATATTTTCTTTTTCCGTGAAGTGAATTACTAATCCCTTTATTTTTTCAGAGATATTTCAAAAGAGAACTTGGCAAATTTTGGCAACCAGGATATGCTTCAGTAGATGAATAGATAAACTGTGATACATTCAGACAATGGAATATTATTATTCAGAGCTAAAAAGAAATGAGCCATCAAGCTATGAAAAGTCTTGGAGGAAACTTAAATGCATACTACTAAGTGAAAGAAGCCAGTCTGAAAAGGCTACATACTATGTGCTTCTAACTATATGACATTCTAGAAAAAAATCAAACCATGGAGACAGTAAAAAGATGAGTGGTTGCCAGGGGTTAGAATGGAGGGAGGGATGAATAGGCAGAACACAGAGATTTTTTAGGACAGTGAAACTACTCTGCATGATACTATAATGGTGGATACCTCATACGTTGGTCCAAATCCATAGACTATCCAGCACCAAGAGTGAACCATAATGTAAAGTATGGGCTTTGAGTGATAATGATGTGTCAGTGTAGGTTCATCAATTGTAACAAAGGTACTGCTCTGGGGGATGACATTGATAATGGGGAAGGATATGCATGTATGGGGGCAGGGAGTACATGGGAAATCTCTGTCCCTTCTGCCCAGTTTTGTTGTGAACCTAAAACTGCTCTAAAAAAAGAAGGTCTGTTAGAAAAAGAGACAGAGAAGTTTGGACTATACCTGCGTGTCATTTTCATAGTTCTGTTAGCCAGAACTTAAAAAAAAAAAAAAGAACATTTGAATCCATGTAAACATTTTGATTGTTAAATCTTAAGTATGTCTTAGTAGATTAGGATTTCAGGAAAAAAGACACCTCCAAGGTGAAAATGTGTAGGCAATGCTTCAGTTCAGAGTGACCTGAGCTCTCAGGGACATTAAAGGTCATTAGCGGGATTCTCCTACAGAAACACTCACAGTACTGGTCCTGCATTTCACAGTTCTTAGAAAAATCTTCTCATTGATGCTGGGGTGTTGCACTCCAGCTGAGAGCCTGAGGTCTTTAACTGAAAGGCAAACATATTGGTTTTATATATCTTGTGCTTTCTGGAGGGTGTAGCTTTTCTATTTTTAAAGTGACAAGAGTGAGAAAATGAAAGAAGAAGATCCAATCACCTGTAACTATATTAAACCGCCCACCAGCTGTTTATAACTTAACACATCATTCCACCCTATAAGAAGTCTTTAACATATGAAAAGGACATCCTTGCGGGGGTGGTGGGGGGGATTAACAGGTGGAACTGGGTGAAACGCGACACTTGCTTTTGATGGTGTGAAAGTTATCTTTTGTGAGTTATTGGTATTCTTCTTCCACTGTTTTCTTAAAGATTAGCCTTAGGGAACTTAAATAATTAGGCATAAAATCTCTGGCAGGGTATTTAATCAATCACATCTTGGTTTCAGCCAATGGGAGGGCTGTGGTCAGCTGTGTCCCAGAGTGTTCTGGAACAAGCCACAACCTTGGACAATCCGGTCGCACTGCTGGCATTTCTGTTTACTGTGTAGCCTGAAGTTCTTCTTTGTAGGCAAACTGAAAAGGAGCAGCAAACTAATGATACTTCGAAAGTCTACACCTCAGGGAGAAATTTGGGGATTTTCTAACTCTCAAAGTTCCAGTAAGGATGGGGAGAAGTGATGTAATTTGTGTAGGCTGGTAAAAATGCCCAGTCTGGTTTTTGACATTTCAGTTCATGGGTGTATTAGTCAGGGTTCTCCGGAAAAACGGAACCAATAGGATGTGCATGTGTGTATATTTAAAAATTATATATATATTTATTTTAAGTAATTGGCTCAGATGATTATGGAGGCTAGCAAGTCCAAAATCTCCAGATGGACCATCAGGATGGAGACCCAGGGAGAAGCTGGCAGTCACGAGCCTATTCTCATGTTTACAGGGGGCTGGGGGACCGAGTCTAGGCTGTGAATTTGAGAATCACACAAAGATAACCGCCTGCAGGGAGGCTTCTGCCGCCGGCCCCTCCCCAGACTGCTCAGGTGGAGACAGAGCAGGGCCACCCACTGTCTATCTCCAAGTCCGGCTGCAGCTGCAGCGGTTCCTGGTGCTAACAGAACAAAGTCCCACCTCTGAGCTGGTCCAGCCCTCCCCCCTCCAGTGCCACAGGGAGCCCCGTTAGCTTCTCCCAAGCCCTGGTCAGGCCTGGCATCATCTCAGACCCCTGCTTAGGACAGGGGATGTGGCCAGCATGCTTCTTCCTTCCACCTGTTGGTACATTTTCTTGAAAGAATAAAAGTTGTCTTTCTCCTGGGGCGAAAAAAAAAAAGTAGGATAACAACAATAGGATGAGCCTAAATAATAAAAAATAATAGCTAACAGTTATTTGGTACTGTGTGTCAGGAATGTTTGAATCCTCGCAAAACTCTGTGAGGTAGCAAATACCCTGGAATCGATAAACTGTGTTCAAATCCCGGTTCTCCCACTCACTGGCTGTGTGAACTTGGCAAATCCTTTAGCCTCTCTGTACTTCAGTTTCCTTACTAGGAAAATTAAGAATAATCACAGTGTGCACTGCTGAAGATTATTGGGAAGATTAAATGAGTGATCCCACACCGAGTATGTATCAATAGAACAGTGCCTGGTGTATTAGAAGCAGTCAGTAACAGTCAGCCATTGTCATTATAGAGGAAGATAGAACAAAACAATGGCGGGGTATAGACATGACAGCCATCTGAAACCTAGAAATGGTGTATTTGCTGGGTATCCCAGCATGAGAATATCCAGCACGTTTGTTAAGTAGGTAAATGAACACATCCTTCCACTGAAGTCTTATAAACCTCAAGTTCAACTGAAAACACCCCATTCCAGTCTCCCTCGGCAAACCCACAACCAATTTTGCCAACGAGAATACGAAGGGAGTCCTGACACTTGTCATGTGTGTTCTTCAGTACTTACTTTTCATTATCTTGATTGAGTTTGGATTAAATACAACCACCTTATGCATGAAGTTTCACCTAGAGATGGAGGCAGATTAAAGGACAGGGCAGCCTAAAATAAAAATGAACAACCCAAGATAATTCAGGATGTGCTAGCATGAGGGACTCACAGACCTGAATTTCCCTGTGTTTATTTTATTGTGTCTCAGGCTACAGGAATTATCTCGCAGAAACATTTTTCGACTCAACGGTAATATTGGGATCTCCGTACTGAAAATCAGTGTGCATTTTGTTTCATTCTAGAGTGTTTCAACAACAGTAGCCTAAAATGCTTTAGGATACTCATTGTGCCATTAGAAGTCAGCCACTGCCAGTAGACCTTAGATTTCCTGTAACTCAGTCAAGGACATTTTGTAGCCATAATGGCCCAAGTCACGGGGGAACTACTGGTAAGATCTTTAGGTTTAAGTGACTTCTTGATTTAATGTCTTTGGGCTGAGTTTCTCAGCTTTTCCTACCCTTATTTGTGAAACTGAACTAATTTCTGAATGTAGTTTGCTCCCCACTTTTAACTATTCGGTTTCCTTTCCTTCTCTGACTTTGCTTTTTTTGCTGCTTTGGAGACCGATGCCCTTGTCGGTTTCTTTTGCCTGGGGCTTTGGCTAAATGAGAACTTTCAAAACCCTCACACAGTTACTCTCTGACCATGATAGAAGCTTGCTTAAGAGCCCTCCCCCTAGCCTGAAAACCCATGCCCTAGGCCCCATATAGTTGTTTTCTCCTGGTGGCCTCAATCTTTCAACTCTAAGTATGGAAAACCAATAAACGGCAACAAATGATTTTCTGCTAACTAGGTTGAAAGGGATTCTCCAGTCTGCTATTAAAAAATCAAAAATCAGTTAGACCATCACGTGGAGGCCAGAGCACTGTTAGGTAATCAGGGTTATTTACTAATGTTTTGACAGCTCCACTTAGCATAAAGGTCAACTGGAGACACTTCTGACCACATAGGCCCTCACACAATGTTTTATTGACTTGGCTGATTTATAAATCCTATATCCATGAGATAATTAGCAGCACACTCCTTCACAGATGTGAGTTATGCAATCAGTGTGGGAAAAAGAGCTACTGCAGCTGACTTGCTGGAAATCTGTACTTCCAATCTATAAAATATAATAAGGTTAAGAATAAAAAAGAGCGCCAAATACCAATGTTTTGTAAAGCGGTTTACAAATGTAAGGCAATATTGTCGGCATTATCAAGATTGATTGACCGTCTATCTATCTATCTATCTATCTATCCATCTATGTATCCAGCTATCTCTCTCTCTATATCTATCGATCTACCTATCTATTCTAAGACATCTAAACCTGAGGACTCCATTAAATGTCAAGATAATCAGTGTTACATATTTTTATTTTTTGCAAATAGTCCTCCAGACCTGTACAGTGGAGACCAACTTTGGTTTCAAAGACTGTGTTTTAGGTTTGTTTTTTTTTGTTCAATGAGTAATTTCTTCTGCTTACCCATTCTTTATTTTGATACTGAGTCTCATAGATCAATTATTACTATGAATCAGCTAGAAGAGTAAATGAAATTAATACCACAGACACATGAAGGGTCAGTCTTGCCAGCTGGTGTGAACTGTAAAAGTTTATGTCATAAATTGTTCTGTATGATGATATGGCTATTGTTATTTGCAGAAAACTTTATATTTTGGTTAGGTCAAGAAGCCTGTAGTTCTCCAAGTGATCTCTGAACTTCATTTAATGCAGCAAACCACAGAAGGAGCTGAGCTGACCAGTGTCTGCAAGTTGGAAAGTAATAACTTTCCTCATCCCTTCTGTAAGTGACTTGTGCCTTGTGATGAATGCAGACCCTTCCTTCATGAGGGTTTCCCGATATTATATACTTGTAGCAAATAAGGTTAGAACCTTTAAAATATAGCATTTAGTAATGTGCTGGAAATAGCTTCTTCTCGATTCCTTTAAAGGTCACCGCATTTGCTTTCCAGGCGTCATTTTAGCTCAAGCCTCTACGCAGTGGAACTGAGATCATGCTTGCCTTTGCGCCTTCAATTTTCTCAAACTTAAGAGTGAAATGGCAGGATAAAGTGGAGTGTGTGTTTGTGTGTGTGTGTGTGTGTGTGTGTGTGTGTGCGCGCGCGCTCTTGTGAGTTTAGATGTAGCAATGCATTGGCAAGATAATCTCAATGTTGGATACATGCACGCGGCTTCTTCAGTTGGAGGTTAAGGTTAGGCTTGTACTATCCTCTGTCCAGAAGCCAAGCTTCTAGGAGTGAAATTGGGGCAACAGCTACTAAAGGAAAACAAATTCTGCAGAAAACTCTCAATTATTTGTGCTTTGCCTGAGCACTCCATGTGTCCCCAACCGAAGTATATTAATAAGACTCTAGCCAGGTAGACTAGCATCAACCCACAAGTTTTGCTGCTGTTCCGCTGGAAAAAATAAACTCATTAAGCCATTGGTATAAAGCAAGAAAGAGTCAACCGCAGCCTTGCTATCAAAATTAGTATTGGAATGGTAGAGTGAAACAAGAGACAATTTCACACTAACTGACACAAATCAAGGCCAAGCTGGAAAAAAGAGAACGGCTTCTTTGGTAAAGCATATTTCACTGTTTCTAGATTCATCACTGTCTTTTGTCAGTACTGCCAATATCCTCACCTTCCTCATAACATCATCACCATTGTTAACATCATCGTCATCACATTTATAGTCGGCAGTCATGTTTCCTTTTACAAGTACACTAAAGATGAAAAGTGGTCCGTATCTGCTAAGAGCCTGCACTCCATGTTCATGTCCTAGCTAATTCTGATCCCCTCTCTGCCCATTAAAAGCTCTACCTAGAACTCCAAGCCCAAGGTCGAATTTCTCTTCCTCTTTCTAGGACCTCTCTGCTGAATTCCTCATAGTAGCCATTGTCTGGCTATTAATAATTTTTCATTTGTAATTATCTTTTTTGGTTGTTAGCCATCTTTTCAAGTGTGCATATTTTGTTGGTTCGGCTAGACTATAAGGGCCTTGATGGCAGAGACTGTGTTTTTTGTACACTGGTGTAAATACCATATTATTTATATTAGAGCCTTATTAAATGTAGCACTTAATAAATATTCAACAAATATTTATCAATGATTGCAACTTTATAGGGAAGTTGGAGAATTTGTTCATGGCCAAATATCCCTAGAAGTGGTATTAATTTAGCCAGATAAGTTTGTGGAGACTCTGCCATATGCACTCATGACAGGGAATATGAGTGTCAAGGAAGGAAGGGTGCAAAGAGGTCAAGAAATTTGGAATTTGTATTAAGTGGATGTGATTTCTCAGAAGAAAAAGGACTTGGCCTGGGTTTTAACATGTTCTATGCACTTGACACGTAAATTTCACAAAGTCTGTTGAGAGGGTTGGAGAAGATGCTGTGAGGAGGATGTAAATGTGAAATCAGAGGGATAAACCAGCAGCACAAAGAGAAAGTGATATTAGTGAAAATCAGGGTCAAGAGTTTGCATTTGGCAACATGGATGGACCTACAAATTATACTAAGTAAAATAAGTCAGACAGAGAAAGACAAATATCATGTATCACTTATATGTGGAATCTAAAAAAAATAATACGAGGGAACTTATTTACAAAACAGAAATAGACTCACAGACATAGAAAACAAACTTATGGTCACCAAAGGAGAAAGGGAGTGGAGGGATAAATTAGGGGTTTGGGATTAACAGACACACACTACTACATATAGAATAGATAATCAACAAAAACCTACTGTACAGCACAGGGAACTATATTCAATATCTTGTAATAACCTATAATGGAAAAGAATCTGAAAAAGAATATATATATATATATATATATATATATATATATATATATATATATATATATACACACACACATATATATATATATATAAAACTGAATCACTTTGCTGTACACCTGAAACATTGTAAATCAACTATACTTCAATAAAAAAATTAATCTGAAAAAAAGAGTTTGCATTTGGGCTATACAGATGACAATTGTCCTTAGAAGATTTTGAATAACTGAGATATGCCCTCCATTCAGTACATGTAAAGGATTGTATTAATGGCAAGAGGAAGTGAACAGGAAAAGAGGTTACCGTCACTTATGGATGGAATAACCAGAATCTGAGCAGGGGCTTGAGAAAAGAAGGGGGAGAAACAAATGAGAAGCAGAGCGAGCTGCTTAGACTTGCAAAGGAATGAGAGGATGACACTGTCGATGATATTGGAGCCTCAGGGGAAAGCAAGGATTCACCTTTGTTCCACCCCCAGGTAAGAAGGGTGAGCGGTGAAATACTATAATCCCAGCTGATAATGAAGGTAGGTGGGTGGGAGATCTCCTACTCCCTAGTTCCAAAGAAATCTCTCTTTAGGCTCCCACTCTTCGACAATGATGGGAAGACGTAAGGTTACATAGATTTGGGGCAGGCGAATTGAACTATCCTTAGCCTTTTAGCAGAGAGATGGTGAAAAAAGCCGTTGTTTGGAAATCAGGTGCTCTGGGGTCTCCACTTGCCATGTCTTTTAATTGCAAGTCATTAACTTCTCTGAGCTTTGAAAAAACAGAAGGAACAGACTAAATCATTTCTAAGCAAGCTTTCATATTCTGTATTCTATACTGGGTTTCGGCACACCATTGCTTCAGTAGGTTGATCAATGAAATATACAGCAACGTGTTTGCATCATTACAAATGAGAGTACAGTACAGACTTGCAGACCCACACTCGTGCAGTTTATTTTCATCCAACTTGGAAATGTTAGCTGTGTGAGTTTCAGAATAACAACCTGCCATGCGAACTCCCTCCATTTGGGTTATTTATTTGCTGTAAACAAAATGGCACCTCGCTGTAGCTTGGAATCTCTCAGGCACTTTTGAATATATCAATGAGAAGATATATGAATACATTTCCTTGACTGATGGTTCAAACTGCCATCCACACCTTAGTCTGATGAAGATTCTAGCTCCAGCTACCAATTTACAGGAGAGAAGAGAGAAAGTGTTAACCTATACCGTGGGATTGCACTCAGCTGCATCCAGACTGTGGAAAAATCTTCAGGGCATATTACCTGATTGCCTAACAAACACATTATAAGAAAGACAAAAGAAAAGTGAGATGGAACCCATAGATACTTTAAATGCTTATAAGTGAATTATAATATGTGGACTTCATTTGCCTCCTAATTCAAACATACAAATTTAAAAATTATGGCGTTCATAAGAACTGTAAATGTGATCACTGACTAGATATTTGATAATTATTTACAAAATATTGCTAATTTTAAAGGCTGTGATAATGGTATAGTGGTTTCTTAAAGATTTGATCATCTTTTAGAGAGACAGGAGTTACATACTGAAATATTTACAGATGAAATTACATGATATACAGTTAGCTTCAAAATAATATGGGGGGAGGGGTGGCTGAAACCAGGATTGGCCATGTGTAGATTATGGTGAGGCTGGATAATGGCTACATAGTAGGTCATTGTACCGTTATGTGCTTAAAATTCTCCACAATAAGAAAAAACAATTAATGCCATCAATTTACACTGAGCATTTTCTTTGATTCTTGGAGCTTTCTTAGCACTTCCTCAGTGACAGGTTGGACTATCCCTACAAGAATGGGATATAGACACTGATGCTTTTTTGGTAGAAGATTATTAATGCTTAAATGGGGAAAGAATTGTTAACAGATATAAAATTTAGTTTTTAATTGTTCTAATGGATTCCCCCTTTCCTTCCCATCCTCAGTTTCTAAACTGGGATAAGGAGGGAAAAAAATCAACTTAATTTTTCTGGCATTGCCATCTCTATTGGGCAATCCTTTGGCCTTTTTGTAGAGGCAAGTCCCTAACTGAGAACATGCCCTACGCACTGACCAGGCCCATCATTTAGACTCAGACTTAATTCTCCTGGATTCCATGTAATTTCCAACCAATAAATATGCTCTAGAGAGACTTAGGACATTGGGAATCCAAATGAAAAAGCTGTAGTTGTGGACTTTCTGGGGCCCATAGAAAGTTGAGATGAGCCTTTTCCCTTTGCCCTCACATCCCTCCCTATTTGTAGTGGACATTTGTTCTAAAAGTATCCCAGTTTTCACTGTTGGATTCTCTTCTCCTCTCCTCCAGTAGACTTTAGAGTAAGCTGACCTCACTCCCTGATCTAGGGGTGGTCTTGGATTGGCTAAACTCAATCAGCACATTCCATTCCCTTGGTTATGGCCATTCATTCTGGGGAAGACATATGCCCCACATTGGTCCAATCAGTGTGTATCTTAGCACTGTTGCAATACTGGGGCAGAAGGAATCTCTTCTACTGGATTTGAGCAAGGATGAGTGTATCCCTGACTTTGTCAGGCACGTATCCTGCTACAACTAGGAGAGTAGGTATTAGGATGGAACTCAGGTTGAGGATTGCTGAGCAGGAAGATGAAAAGAAATTGGGTCTTTGGAGACATGACTGAGAAGCTGGATCTATCAACCATGAAACTGCCATTCCTTGAGACTGTATTTGTTCTAAGGGCCAACAAATCTTGATTGGTTAAGCCAAATGAATTGTGCTTTATTTCATTTGTTACTAAGAGCATCTTAGCATAAATGGAACATGCTTACCTACTGACATAGAAATGCTGGAGATAGACTATTTCAGTGAAGAATCCAGGGGTGAGAATATACTGCTCACTTTGCCTCTTAAATGGGTCTATGCTCCATATTGGGTATATTAAAACAAGGTTGAGACAATCTAGTTGGAGACATCAAATAAACAAATGTTAGGTGATTAGACAAACTGAAAGACATGATTTTGCTGAGTCTGATCCTGTCTAGTGAACCTGGAAAATTCTGAATAGTACCAAGTAAAGGGTAGAGGTAATAGGTCAAGATTAGCAGAGTAACCTGAGTGATGTCACTAGATGTCGGGGGCTCGGAGCAGAAGGAAACCTGGGTTTAAACTCTTACTATTTCTGTTCCCTCTTTGTAAAAACCCATATCAACTGTATAGACCAGAATGTGTGTCCCAGATGGCACTAGTTTGCTCCATGAGAATGGCCCACACTTGACTTATTTACTTTTGTATGTATTAATTGAATGTCACATGTATGTTAGGCACTGGGAAACATTCCAATATAAGGAGATCAGATCAGTAAGTAACTAGACAAGTAAATAATGTATGGCCTCTCAGATAGCAATAAATTTCATGGAGAAAAAGAAAGTAGAATAAAGCAGGCGAAAGAGTGCCAGGGAAGAGGGGCAAAATATATAGTGGCCAAAAAAGATGACATTTTAGGAGAAATCTGAGTGACATGAGGGGAGAGCCATGTGGACATCTGGAGAAAGAGTTTCCAGGAAGAGATGGCAGCCAGTACAAAGCCCCTTGGTAGGAGCAAGCTTAGCATGTTTGAGGAATGTTAAGGAGAATCAGAGTGGCTGGAAGGGAGTAAATGAGGGGAAGACTCACAAGAGATGAGGTCTCAGAGGTAGTGAGAGGCCAGAATATAAGGGCCATGGAGGCCAATCTAGGCACTTTGATTGAATTATGAATTATTTGGAATGCTATCACAAGTTAAATTTGGGAACTGCTATGTTTTACTCATTTCTTAGTTTGAAGAAGGAAGTGAAAATTATAATTGCTTATAAAACAAGCCAAACAAAACAGAAGTGGGCAAAGAAAAATGTAAATCACTTCCCTTTCATATCTTCCTCCCATTCTCCCCCATCTAAACACTCACCGACCCTCTCCACCCCTAGAAACAGAAATTAACAATTTGTTGGGTAGTCAACTGTACATTTTTCCTAAGCTCATACAAAGATATATCTCCCTGTAACACACATAGAATATGTATGTATGTTTATAATTATTTCTTATTCTTATTAAAATATGATTATATTATGGACTATTCTCTGCATCTTGCTTTATTTGTGGAACAATATTTTGTGCACCAGGTCAAGAGACATCTAACATAATCTTCTCCATCTTGCCATTTTGTTGTTCCTCATTTTCTTACACCTCTCATGAGGATGATGGCAAAGAATAAGATCTGTGATGTAAGTGGGTCCTCCTAAAATTTTCTGATATAATATTCCAGATCATGGATGTCAGTAGAAATAGTTAATGTATGATTTCTTGCAAGTTCAGCTCACTCTTGGTGCTGAATCAGAATTTTCTATCTATCCCTCTAATCATCGGTTTGCACAGGCCTCAAAAGTCATTTTGCCTAGAAATTTGGGACAAAAGTCAAGAAAAGGTAAATATTAGAGAGAAACATGGAATTTTGGAATTGAAAGATACTTAAGATATTACCTGATCTACTCTTCTTCTTTTATTAATTCGATAAATATATACTGAGTTCCTAGTACTTGGTAGGTACCAAGAAAGATGTTAGAGACAAAAAGTTGTCTAGGACACAATCTGAGTCTTCATCTTAACATCAGGGCAAGTGAAGGCTCAAAGAGATTGGGAGGCTCTTCCAAGACACATTAGGGAAATGACAAACGTGATTGGAACACAAACCAGTTAAACCAGTTAACCAGTGCAGGGTTCTTTCCATTGTATCTCACAGCATATGGAAGTTTATAACAGTAAATAATTAAAGGCCAGTCCTGAATGCTGTCATTTGCAAAAAGTTTAGCTATTAGAGGTCCATGCAGTGAATGAAATACTAGTTAGACTGTTCTCATCTATCAGGAACTGGTAATTTACTCTGAAAAATCTTAGTGTAAAAATCTAATTTCAACCCACTTTCTTAGAGGGTAAATTTTATTCCATTTCCTTTTCTCAAGGCTCTGTCATTAGCATATTAAACTAATGAGTGAATCAATTGTTTAAAACTGGCAATATTTTTTATGATGTCTAATTAAGTGTTTAATCAGGACATTCTGGTCTTTAATTCTGGAAACAGCATTCACCACAGGATGAATGAAATGACTGGGTGGAACTTTACTAACAACCTTTTGTACGCAGAGGACTAGGAAGGAAGCTGGAGGCTTAGAGGTGAAGGTGAACAGAAACGAGTCACAGAAGAGACAGGAAGTGACAACAAACCTAATCAGCAGCAGCTGAGCATGATGACTGCATGTTTCTGAACAGACTTGACAGTGGGGAAGGGTAACTACCATCTCAACTTCAGGATATGGTTCCTGGAGTCTCCATTGCACAATAAAACTGATATTTAGGGCAGTTAAAGCATCCTTTGCTTTTCTCTAGACTCTTCTAAGTATTTACCTTATCATTTAAGTGTTAGTTAACCAAGTGCCTCAATAGTCATACAATATTTTAAAAACCATCTGAAAATTATGTAACCAATAATTATAATGCATTTCAGGAGATGTTTTTGATTTCAAAAGCGCATACTTAATATTTACCAAGTTCACTGTATCTACTGGTATGCCAACATATGACCTAAAGGCCAAACTATCCTAAAACTAACAGTAAATCGTAACAAAAAGATCCCAGAAAATGTCCAGGAGCCACTCAAAGCAGATAGAGAAAGTGGGAGAAAGAGGTTAATTCACATATGCATTCCTTTATTCAATGAATACTTATTCAGTGCTTCCTCTATACCTGAAACACTCTGATTCTTACTAGAGATATAATAGATAACAAAACAGTCATGATTCCTACTTTCTCAAAACTTGCAGTTTACCAAGAATATGGACAAACTAGAAACTACAATGCCATGTAGTAAATAGCAAGATAATGTTACCAAATCCAAATTTATTCTGCTCGCTGCATGACAGACCATTAAATTGGGAGACGAGGTGTTTGGGAAAGGAATAACAACTTTATTTGGAAAGACAGGGGTCTGAGAGGATGGCAGACTAATGTCCTAGAGAACCATCTTACCCAAGTCAGAATTCAGGCTTCTTGTATACTAAAAAAGGGAGGAGGTGTGGTTGGTTGATGCAAACTTCTTGGTGTTGGAATCCTTTGTTCTTGTGGTTGCCCACATAGGTCAGGTCACGACGTTCCTATGAACCTCCAACAAGACAAATGTTATTCTCTGTTCTGCAACCTTTTATCTCTATATGAATGGAAAAATGTTATACCCTTACAGGTCAGAGCCTTGAGAATGGGCTATCCTGTATATTTCAGGCTATAGGCAACATTCTTAACTCAAAGCAAAAACAATAGAATACAAAGGTTGAAGTAAAACCAACAGATCTAATATGGAGTCAGATATGTTCTTCCTTATTACAATAAGAGTATGTTCTGAATGCTACAGGAATACTCAGGAAAGGGAAGCCAGGAAGCTTGTGAGAGGAAATTGTATGAGGAAATGAGTTGACAGCGCCAGACCAGTAGAAGTGAACTTCCTTTTCCAGCAGGAGAAATGAAATATTCTAACTGACCCACTCACCGAAAACAACCAAAAATATTTGATAGGCTATTTTAAAAATCTTGTATTTTTTCACATGTGTCAATGAGCAGGAACAAAATTAAGTCTAAAAACTAGATGAAAACAAGAACTCAGGTCAGCAGAGCAGGAAGCTAGCTTTTGCCCTAAGTACATTCTCCAAACAGGGTGAACTTGAGCTTCATTTTTTTCACAGAAATAGTGTACAGGGAACGGAAGACTTCCCAGTGTTGTCCTACAATTGTGGAGAGTCCAAAAGGTCAACCATGAGGATTAAGCTGGGATACCAAAGGTATGTACCCACAGTGTAGAGTGAACTAGAGATAAACATACCTCAACTCTCTTTTTACTCCAGGAGACTGCAAATAAAGCTGTTATGTTTAACTTTAGCTCTGAGTGGAAGAGGAAAAATAATCCCTTGAGAAATAGTAAAACTTCAAGCCAGCCCCCCAAATATTAGAATTCTGAATGCTCAAAACTTAGGTGACTCCAATCCCCCTCCCCCCCCAATAAAACCCTCTGAAGATGAGATGTTAGCTTAAATCAGTTTCAGGTTGGTAACGCTCTCAGATTCCTGGCAGTAACAAACACAGATCTCTCTGGGGGAATTTACCTTTAATCCACATTATACATTATGCAGAGAAATAAGACACCATGAGTGAAAGCCAGCAGAAACAAAAGAGAGAATTATCAGACCCTTTCCTAAATGCTTCATATATGAGAATTATTTAAAACAACTCTCATTAGTAAGTCAAAATAAATAGAACAAGATTAAAAATATGTTTTGGGTGCAGAAACTATAAAAAGTGACCTTGCAGATCTGAAAAGGTACCAAATAAAGTTTCTAGAAATTAAAAATAGAACAATTGAAATTAAAATCTCAATGGTTGAGTTTAGAACCAGAGTAGATTCAGCTGAATTAACAAAATTAATGAAATAGAAGATATATTCCAATTACTATATATCTAGCAACCAGAATGCAGCACAGAGAAAGATGCAAAGTCATGGAAAAAATGAAAGAGAAATTAAGAGAAGTGGAGGATAGAGTGAAGTGATCTAGCATCATCTAGAAGGAGAGGAGAGAGTATGTCAGAATCTACTAGCCACTCAAAAGGATCCAAACTCTCTATTTCCAGGACACTTAGACTGTATTTCTTAGCCTCACCTGCATTCCAGTCAATGAACACAAAAATTATGTGTGCCTGTTCTAGATTGGTTCATAAAACACCTTTCATGTGTGTTCCTCCAGGTTCTTTTCTCCTTCTGGCTGACTTCGGCGGAGATGCCTTTGGAAAGACGTATGTTTAAGAAGCAGTGCTTCTGTCAGCTGGGTCCCTGAATGACCATGTAGAGGAGATTAACCCTGCCTAATTATGCATCTGCTCATGACTGTTAAGAAATAACAGAGATCTATTGTGTTGAGCCACTGCATGTTTGGGTCCATGTGTTACCACAGTGTAACTCACTGGCCATGTACTAGAGGCAATACTTTAAAGACAATGGCAGATAATTTTCTAGAATGGATGAGAGATCCAATCTCCTATATAGGAATCCAAACAAATGAAAAGTAGGAAAAACAAGCAAATAAACATAATCCATATAAAGTACATTATAGAGAAACTGCAGAACGCTACAGACAAGAAGATCTTAAAAGTAACTGGAAAAAATGCCAAGTTACCTTCAAAGAAATAATATTTCAACTGAGAATTGACTTCTCAACAATAACAATTAAGTCACAAGAAAGTAAATTGATATCTTGAAGATATATTCAGAGAGACAATATTATCTTACAGTTGCATGCTTACAGAAATATCTTTCAAGAGTAAGTCCAATGTAAAAACATTTTTAGACAAACAAATACTTAGAATTTATCACCAAAGGAAGCTTACTAAGGAAATAATAACAGATACACTTCAAGTAGAGGGAAAGTGATCCCAGGTGTAAGATCTGAGGATGAATGACGAAAACACAAATATAAGTGGATAAACTTAAGTATTGACTATAATGTACATACCTATATATATAAATCTATATATATCTATATAGATATAGTCATTTCGTTGACTATGTGAAATGACAATTACAGTGTCTTAAGTGGTTCAAAATAATAAAATGACAATACATTAAAACAACAGAATTAAGTCAAGAGCTGGAGGTTGGGATTGAAAGGTTGAGTCCCTTTTATTTGGGGGAAGGAAGTAAAGATATAGAATAAATTTAAACTTTGGTGATACAGGTCTCTTACAATTTCTAGAATCAAAATAGAGTATATTACTCTAAATTATGAAGGGAGATAAAGTAATGATAAAAAAATTGTCAAATGATACAAAAGGCAGCAAGAAAGGAGAGGAAAAAAATTTTTTTTAATGTAGAATAATTAAATGGCCCATAATTAGATGTTTGAAAATACATTTAAGTATATTGGTAGCTACAATAAATGTAAATAAGCTAAGAGTTCCAGTTTTAAAAAAAGATTGTTAGCCCAGATAAATATCCAAAATATAGGATATGCTGCTTACAAGAGACACAGAAAAACTATAAGGTCACAGAATAGCTGAAAATCATCAATTGGGAAAAGATATGTTAAGATGAATTCTAACTAAAAGATTATATATATTAATAGGTAATAATAATAAAGTATATTATTTTACATATAATTAAAGATTATTATATACTGAAGAACAGAATTAAAAACAATACATTCTAGGTATAAAAAAATTATTGTATAATAATAAAAAGTTCAGTTAACCAGGAATGTACAACAATTCTATCCTTTTAACAACTAAAAACACAGCCTTAGAATATATAAAATGAAAACTAACAACATTCAGTAAGAAATTTAAAAATCCATCAACATAGTGGGAGATATTAACATACCTATTTCAAAAACTCATAGAGCAAGCCAAAAATAATCAGCTTAGAGACTGCAAATTTGAACAACATAATTGGCAGATTTATCAGTTGGGTTCATATAGAACAATGCGATCAACAAATGCAGAATAATTTTTTTTCAAGCACAAACCAAACATTTACTAAAATGGAACACATATAATGGGCCATAAAACTGATTAATAAAAGTTTAAAATATATAGTTCTGCTGACTACAGTGAAATTCTTAGAGATCAACAATAGAAAGCTGACTGGGGAAAAAAAATCATATATTTGGAAATTAAGAAGCACACTTTTCCACTAATTGTGGGTAAATAAATCACAATGGAAATTAGATTATATTAAATTTAACACAGAATTGCCAACATGCAACAATTTTTGACCTACAAAATTGGCAATTTTATTAAAATTAACCTAATATTTAGAAATGAACTATAGACAAAATACTCCAGTATTAAAACGTGGGGATATAGCTAAAGCTGTACTATAAGAAAATGTATAGCCTTCCAAACATTTTTTAAAAGAAGGTCTGAAACTAAATATGTCAATTATTTAACTTGTGAAGATAAAACTCAAAGAAAACAAAAGGAAGAAAGTAATGACTGAAGACAAAAGAAAAAAGGTGCTTTGAGGGAATTGAAAACAAACAAAAAAACCAGTTTGATTGAATGCAGCACAGGATGGGTGAGAGACTAGTCTGGAGAGTCACACGGGGACAAACCACAATGTGTATTTTTGCCATATTACATGAATTATGAATTATATAAGCTATATTACTTACTCGGTTTATCAAATTTCATTCTCCTAATGAAGGAGGGTCAACGCTGCCTGAACTCACAGTGGGTGTTGGCTGCCATGCACAGCCATTTGAAGTCCGAATTTTCAAGATGTTCTGGTGTGTGTGCTGTTTTTGAATCTTGAATACATACATACATACATATAATAGATACCACACATCCACACACATCCATGCATACACACAAATATATTTACACACACATCCATCCATACATATATACATGAGTTTTTGAAATAAGCAAGAGGAGGTAGATGGAATGCAATTAATCAACATCTAGAACTCTCTTGTAGAAGCAGAAAAGTGTACAAATGGATTGTTTGCTTCTGATCTTTTGAATTTAGAAACAAATGGATTTATGAACTAACCTACTTTTAAGTAGACGATAGTGTCTCCACCGATCTTTAGCTGTAGTCCATAACCTGACTATGGAAAATAGTATCTTATAAGCCAAACACCAGCAGGACAGAACTTCCAGCTAATACCTATGAAGCATTTATCTTAAATTGATTGGTTCTTCTATCACATATTGCCAGTTTGGCTGGCCCTTTCTAAGCAAGAGAATCCTTTAAAAAGCTTGCTGTGATAATCCTTTTACAATACTCTGATGGACCATTTGTTAGAACTAATGTGTCCTAAACCACAATGGCCTCTGCCAAATAAGTTCACATGTGTGGGCTGCTTAGTAATTTCAGATTATTTTTATCACCATGGACTGTTGTGTATTGTTAATAATGTAACAACCAGCTTATTGTCCATTGTCAGAAGATCTGTTTGACCACCATTAACGTTTTCAGAAAAAAAAATTCCCTTCCAGTGAATTTTCTTTATATGCTTTTGCCATGATTCTTCAGGTCCTTCAGAACTGAAGCTCTGTAGAAAACACGAGAGTTACTCGCATATGCCAGTTGGCATGCTAGCTCGAGATGTAATTGAAGACACATTTCTCCATGGATTAAAGTGTTTTGTTTAGAAATACATTTCCTATTATACTTTTTTGCACATTTAATTTTTTTTTCAGAAATGGTTCCTTTCATGGTTTCCTTTTTTTAAAAAAAATATTTAATAGTGTGAGAAGAGGTTTGTTGTGGTTTGGGTGTGGCTAAACCAGTTGTGGCCCTTCAAATATTCATGCATTGGAATAATCACATCCTTTTTTACGGGAAACCATTCTGTTTTTCTCACAAAAACTCACGAGAGTTTGCCACTTCCGTTTTCCTTAAATCTGGGTCACACAGGACTATAATCTTAGGCTTTTGGGACCAAATGGCCATATATTGCTTAAGGGCCTTTTTCCATGAGTCCAGAGGTTTTGTGATAGGGTGCTACCATCTTTTCTCATCGTCTTCTTCTGGTACAGCCGCTCACGTGTTGGAGAAAGGCAAGAACTGAATGTCACTTAGAGAAAAGAGGCAATCAGCAAGTGGAGGTTTTCTTCATTGTTCAGCCCTATTCTGGTGAACAGGGCTTTGCGTTGCTGGTGGAAATTCAAGCGTGAAGCCAATTTTTATGCTCTAGATGACAAAAAAATGCAGCTAGTTCCAAAGGGTTTCTCCTTCTTTCCCTGGCAGCTGGTGTGTTTACATAGTGGGGATAAAAGGCCTGACATCTGTGTTTACATTTCTACGTAGCAGGGTCCCCCAAACCCACAGTTAGGAATCATTTATATCCAAGCACCTCTGCCCCAGAATTACAACAGCAACGTCTTTCAACTTCTCCTCGGCAAGGGCCTTTGATCTCCCTGTGCAAAATGCTCTCTGATGAGTTGTGATTGGAAGAGGAGGGCTGGGAAGGTTTTATTCTTTGACAGCTTCCTTCTCTCTTTCCACCCCCAACCATATAGGAACATGACCCAGGCCTTTAAGTACCCAAACCTCTTTCTATAAATTCCATTGAGTCATCAGAATAAAGTTAAAACAGACTGGTGCAACTAAAGCAGTGGGTTCTCAAAATAATTTGCATTTTTAATAAGCATTCCAGTTGACTCTGATTTCTGATTCCAGGTAGATTAGAATCACCTGGGTTGCTTATAAGATGTGAAAACTCCAGAACCCTATGGAACCCTACTGAATGTGCATTTCCAGGTGTGGGTCTAGAAATCTGTATTTTTCACATCTTGATATGAATCTTATGTATATCGCTGTTTATATACAATCATGTATATGTAAAATATATAATCTTATGTATATCAACCCTTAAACTCGTCGGACACTGGAAGGTGGGAGTTTTAATTTGAGGGATAGGCTATACTGGTCTTTGTCCAAGACACCATCTCAACCTCTGACCCTTTCAATGAGATCAACTTGGCGGTGGTCTCCCCAAGGTGTAATCTGTATAAGTTGATGAAATGAAATCATCTTCTCTGAAAGTGTGAATGTCTTACTAAATTTTTTCTGGCTGCATTATTCTACTTTCTATTCATAAAATTTTGACTTGTAAATTGAGGCAAAGTAGTTTAGCAGGTTAAGAAATATTTATAGAACCAACTTTATAGAAATTTGATCTTAGACCTGATCTAAATTTTAATTGTTTGGTTTATGCTATACCTTATTATCTGAAATGACATTCCACTTTTTAAAAATTGATTTTTAAAAATTGAGGTAATTATAGATTCATATACATTTGTAAAACATAATACAGAGAGATCTTCTGTACCCTTTATCTAGTTTCTCCAATGGTAACATTTTGCAAAACTATAGTACAGTATCGCAACCAGGATCTGACATTGATACAATCCACAGATCTTATTCAGATTTCCCCAGTTTTACTTGTACCCATTTGTGTGTGTGTGTGTGTGTGTTTAGTTCTATACAATTATATCACATGTGTAGGTTTGAGTATCTACCATCACAATCAAGATATTGAACAGTTCTATCACCACAAGAATTTTGGGGTTTCCCTTTTATAACTATACCCATCTCTCTCCTGCTCCCTCTCTGAACCCTTGATAACCATTGATCTGTTCTCTGTTTCTGGGTTTTTGTCGTTCCAAAAATGTCATATAAATGGAATCGTACAGTATGTAATATTTTGGGATTGCTATTGGGATTTTCACTCAGCATATTTCCCTGGAGATTCCCTGGAGTTGTTGCATATATCAGTAGTTCTTTAATTTCAATTGCTGAGTAGTGTTCCATGGTATGAATATACCACAGTTTGTTTAATCAGTCATTCATTGAAGGACACCTGGGTTGTTTCCAGTTTGGGGCTATTATAAGTAAAACTTCTATGTACAGGTTCTTGTATGAATACAGCCATACTGATATTTTATTACCCTTTTCAATTTTTATAATTTTTAGGCCAATCACAAACTATATCGTAACCATAAAATCTTTCTATACCTCACCAACCCCTGTCATTCCCTCTTCTCATTTCCCTTCCCCATAACATCTGGACAATTCTGCTGTGAGAAAGTTGTGAAAAAGCTGATCACAAGAGCTAAAGGAGCTTTCCTGTTGGGTATAGTTGAAGAAGCTGCCTAGAGATCAGATGTCCAAGGGAAGGTCAAGGTCTTCACATACTGTAGCTCTGGGTCCATCTGTGGTCCACAGAGCCAAAGATCACTATAGCAGTGGGCATTAGAAAAAAAGTTATAATTATCACTACTACACCACCACAAAGGCCCCTAAATAATCACTTGAAAGGGAGACTCTGCATGGGGCTCATAGTCTCAAGATATATGTTATTAAAAGCAATATAGTTGTACTCACTGGGCAATAAGGCTTGGGAAAGCATGGGTCCTACATCTTCTGGTATTTTGGTGAAGACTGAATAGTGAATGTCAATGCCAGTCACACCTCAGATACTGGCTGTGCTAATTTGTGACCAGGTGTAGAAGACATATACCCACAGCCAAGAGACGTTAATATCCATAGAATTTTGTTGACGGTTCTGTCCCTTACGCTTTTGTGTTTGTTTTATTTCCATTTTCAATTGTGAAGGAGAAGCATTTATTAACAAATGCCTAAAGAGCTCAGTTTGTGGTTTTACATGTCTGCAATCGGAAAATGTTCATTGCCTAAGGGTCTGCAGTATAAAGCAACATTGTGTGTAATTCCTAAATAGTTATGGAATTTCAAGCACAAGTTCACTTAGAGTATTAATGACTTTAATGAAGACAGACATCTAACTTAAAATCAACAAATCATTAGACTTCCAGTAGAAGTGTAAGCAATGTCTAATTAATATACCTGTTTATTATTTTCCTCAATAAAAACATTGGTCCTTAAGTCCAATGGTGCCTCAAAGATCAACTGACTAGTAAGGAAGGCAACCAGCCAATGACTTGAGGTCATTTAGCCAAAAGAGTACTTTCTACTATCTTCCATCAGACTAATATCAATTATTATTGTCATTATTTTGGTATTACTATTATTTGATCTGGTTTTATCTGAATAAATTCAAACATTACGGGGTATAGACTTAGCCTCAAAGTACTATATAAAATAAAGTGCAAAGCAATGTGATATTAGAAATATAAGTTATATTTTCCATTGTTCTTGAAAAAACCTTTTTGGGTTCAAGGTGCACTCTTATAGGGGCCTTATTTTACACTAGCTCTAACCTATGGAGAAACAGGTGGCTGCTTTGTGATCACTGAGGACGGTCAGCCCTATAGCTCTGCTTCATAGATGAGGAGTTCACGTAAACTAGCCAAGGTTTCATAGTTAGCAAATGGTTGAATAGAAATTAGAAGCTAGATTTCTGTGACTCCAAAATTCCCATTATGCATTCTTCATGTTGAAGAAAAAAATCAGGATACGTGAATCACTAGCCTTAGCCCTCTCCACCAGGCATATTCCATATTATGAGAGTAACTCCCTCCCCTGAGAAACAAGGAGTAAGTAAGCAAGCAAATTCCTTGAGGAACACAAAATATTTAATTGCTATTTGTCATTTCTCTTACTCAGGATAAGATTAATTAACTCTGATCTTTCCATTTGCATGGAACTAATGTGATGGCTTAATAACTGCTTCTTTAAAAAGAGACTCTTCTGAGAAGATATCATGTGAATTAATCTGAAATCTCTTCACTCTTCTACTGTCTGAACTTGTTTTAAACAAAAGAAGTCTGTGATTAAAACCAAAAAAAAGCCAAACATTTCAAATCTGGTGGTGAAAACCCTTTTCATCATGCTCACAGATACCATCAGAGTCCAAGAAATACTGCAATGTATCAAGATGTATATTTTCGAGCTTGATGTAAATGACAGGGTCTCAAGCTGCTGTGTGACTCCAGGCCAAAACTAGACAGTTCCCAAATTCTTCAAAGTTATACCCAGTAAGAAGCACTGCACATAGGTTGTTGATTTGTCAAAAACTTAATTTTCCATGACAAGCTCCATTGAGGAATGAGGAAAGTCAATAGCCTGAAGTTCACATTACCTTGGACAGCGGCTAGAAGAGGGTAAAATAAAGGAAGAGACCATAAACTCTGATAAGCAGTGATTTACCAATTAGATGTGAGAAAAATAAAGAATCATTAAAATGACAAAATACCATGAGTCATTAAGGGTTGGCCTAATTAAATAATAGCCCAATGTAAACCAGAGATTTGTGCTCTACCAGCTGCAATGTGGGTTTATCAAAATAATGGAAATTGACACGCATTGTACACAGAGCCTCTCTTTAGCTGTCTCTTTTAACATTTATCTGGAGGTCACCTAGGGAAATATGCCTCCAACCTAAACTAGTCACTCTATTATTTCGGTTGTAACCCAGTTCCCAGTGGAGCATTTATTGCCTTGTCCTGCCTGATGGACAGAATGATGATTTTTCTTGAGTCTTACAGTTTTTCTGCCTTTGCGTATTTTGCTTTACTCAGTCATGTTTCCCAACAGTGTTAACATCTGAATGTTTCTTTTGGCAAAGCATCCAGAGCAGCAGTGCTCCAAGTGTTGCCCTTCAGGGACTTTGGGAAGGGTGTGGATTGGGTGGGATCCCTGTACGTCACCACTGTTGCACACTATCAGCATATTATATCTGCCCAATGGACTTGTGGCCATGCAATCCTTGACCGTGTCAGTACATGATCTGAGCTAGAGAATGGCAACTCCAGGATGTAATATGATTTCCTCCAAAAATAGCCTCCGTGCTCCTCTTCCTCTGTTCTCCTAAGCTTCTGACTTCCCAAAGCCTAAGGATACATGAAGTTCCATACAACATGACCTCTATCAGTACAGCCTGAACATCCGCCATTGGAAGGTCCAGTTGTTTGTTCTATTGTTTACCCCCAATTTATTCTTCTTCTTACATGCTTTAGAATATTTATTTTCATATCAGTTTCACCCTTAGCAACTGGGCTAGCCCAGGCATCAGTGACTTTTCTGGTCCTTTCTGCTGTGTTGGCTGTTGTTCCATTCTCCTCACACCATCCAAGTGCCTAACAATCTGACTGTGTTTTCCTCAATATCGCAAATGTGAAGTTGTGGCCCCTTCCAGGATATAAATCACCCCCGTTGATGGCAACGCTTTTGAAACATTCTGCGGCCTCTAGTCGCTCTGATCAATTATCTGAAATAACGGATGCGGTCATGAACACCAAGCTCCTGTCTGACAAAATCATCCTACCCTTGAGTCTAGTACAGGTCATACCCTTCCCTTGGCTGTACCTTCAGTTCCTGGATGAGCATGAAGGACCAGAGGGTGTCACTTGACTGGTGTAGTCTATTTCAAGATCAGCAGAATTTGGTGCCTAGAAGCAAAAGCTCCCTAATAATACTACCATGGTGTTTCTTTCTTTATTCTCATTTTGTGATTTTGTGATTTTCTTGATGTTTCCTTCTCTCTTTGGTTATGCCCATATGCATAAGTGGTTAGATTGTTTTAATCAGTCACTAAAAACCATCTGAGCTGGATTGAAGCCTCACTCCTTCTCTTAATCTCCAAGCTCCTTTTTTGGTCCTGAACTTTTCAAGATTTGTGTTGATTCTTTCCTTAGGAAAAAAAATCTTATGAAATTTTGTAAAGAAAAAGTGATAAAATAGCAGGGTAATCTATCGAACATGTCTATTTATATGCCAGACATGGTGCTAAGCACTTAGTATACTGTGGTGAATAATACACAGTCCTTTCCCTCTTGGAGCTTGCAGTGTACTGGGTAAGACAGACAATGAGTAGATAAGCAAACAAATAAATATATAATTAAAAATTGAGGGCTTCCCTGGTGGCGCAGTGGTTGGGGGTCTGCCTGCCAGTGGAGGGGACACGGGTTCGAGCCCTGGTCTGGGAGGATCCCATATGCCGCGGAGCGGCTGGGCCCGTGGGCCACAACTACTGAGCCTGCGCGTCTGGAGCCTGTGCTCCGCAACAAGAGAGGCCGCGATAGTGAGAGGCCCGCGCACTGCGATGAAGAGCCCTTTGTAGCCTCCATAAGATTTAAAAAAAAAAAATTGATGAAAGTATGCAGGTGAAGCACATAAAATAGTGCCTGGAACACAGTTAATGTTGAACCAGTAAAAATAATTATTTCTGTTAATAATAATTATAGTATAATAATTAAATTATCCTTATACAAAATACGACAATATTATTATATAATTATTATTATATAAGAGAGTGGGTATTCTGGCTATCTATGGCTGCATAACTAATCACCCCAAAATTTAGTGACTAAAAACTACCATTTATTTTGCTCATGAATCTGCAACTTGGGCAGAACTCAGTGGCATCAGTTGGGCATCTCAACTGGAAGTGGGAGGACCTTCCTTCAAGATGGCTCAGTCACATGGCTGCAGTTAGCTCAGAGCTCAACCAAGGCTGTTGGCTGCAGGCCACATTTCTCTCCATCTGAGTCTTGTAATGGGGCTACTTGAGTTTCTTCACTGCTTGGAAGCTGAGTTCTAAGAGTAAGTCAAGTGGAAGAAAGTAGAAGCTGCCTTTCAAGCCCTGAACCTAGAAACCAGCAGCATCACTTCCACCATATTCTATTGGTCTAATAGTCATGGAGCCTGCTCACTTTCAAGAAGAGAGGCCATAGATCCCTCTTTTTAATGAGAGGAGGGTCAAGAATTTGTCTAAAATTTGTCATTTTTAAAAAAAATTTTTTACAAAATACCAACTGATTTGACTACAGCATGTTTACATTTTAAAAGCAATTTCTCTTTTCATTTTGGATCCTTGAGTAAGATGGGTCGAATAAATGAAGTTACCCTCACTCCACAGGCAATGGAGATAGTGGGATCTTGACTTGTTTAAGGTAACAGTCATACTCTAGCAAACCTGGGTAGGTTTGCTTCCTCCCCGACCCCAGATACTTCCTACGACTCTGTCCAGTTTGTGATTGGACTTTGACCAATCATACATACTGGCCTGTGGCTCAAGAAGAATATAGTTTTGACGGTCAGACCAGTGCACCACTGGTACCCAAGTTTTATGATACCAAGTTGCGGAATGTCTCACCATGTCTCTGAGGCCTCATTATTGAGGCCATTGTTCAGTTTTGGTGTACCATCTGTTGTCCCGCTCTTCCTAAGTGATTTTCCTGGCTGGTTTCCCTTTTCACAGGGAATAGAAGGAGTTGTCAAAAGCCTAGTACATTCTTTTGTGAATTGTAAAGCCATCAGGACTTAATTAGGGAAAAATTCTTCAGCAACAATTGATTTGTTCAACCATCATTCAATTTGAAGTACTCTCTGCTTATTAAAAACTACTTGAAAGTTGTTGGATGCTCAGCTCTGGGTTTTTGAGTATGTCTCCATCTACTTTATATCCTGTCCTTAGCAAGTTTACCATAATTAGATTATAGTTTGAAAACTGCCTCTAGTTGGAATTTGTTAGAAACTTTCATTTAACACTGATTCTTCTTAGATGTCTGTAGATTCTGATAACTAAACTAAAAAATAGATTTGATTAAACCTGACAGCTTTGAGTTTTCATAAAGTGCTTTAAACCATTGCTCAGCATCTAAGTTTTTGGAAAATCTACTTCGTGTTTGTCTCTAACTGCTTTTCCCTGAATTTTTAGTCTCCTTTGTGTTTAGAGAAAAGTTGCAACCACATGTTTCTGATTCATTTATAACTAACATATAGAATTAGCTCATGAAGCCATTTTTTGGTAAAAACATGTACTTTACAGTTGTATGTAATCCATTTTAAGCCCTTTCTTTTCTTTAAATAAGAAAACAATTCTGCTACATTTTACCTGAAAATCAAAAATTGGGTTTTTTTCAAGATGCTGGAGACATTGACAGTACTTAAGCATTGCCCCAAACTCTCAGTCTCTCCATGTTTGCCTCAGTTTGGATAAGGATTTATGAAAATGTCTTTGGATCTTTGAGCCATCCTTGACCAGTGTGTAGTTGAAGTTTCCCCAGGACCCAAAGAACATCCATTTACCTAGTTATCTACTTAACGTGCTCTTTCCAATTTTTAGAAATTGGAAGAATAATAGTTTCACATGGAGAGATGAACATCTTTGTAAGCCCAACAAAGAAACAGTATGTGTGGATCAAATGCAGGTCAAAGTATAAAGGAAACAAGAAAATAGAAACCTTAAGAAACTAAACTACTGGAAGAGAGCCACTAGAGGAAATGGTGAGGGTGAGGTGAGGAATGGATATTGTAACAGTGGTTCTAAACCTGGCTAATAACCAGTTACCTGGATGAGCATCTGTTTCATAAGTACAGATCCCTGGGTCTCAGGATGGGTTGGTCTAGGCATCTGGGAGCTTTTTAAAAACTCCTTAAGTCATTCTGATGATAAGCTTAGTTATTGGAAATAATCTGCAAACTCTTCACACACATGTGCACACAGACACACACACAAATGCACAATTATCAAGAGGAAATTAAGATTCAATCTGGGCTACATCAATATATCTTCATCCCCTGAAATCTGACTCTGCCCTTCCTCAAACTTTAGGAATAAATCTCAGGTAAATCAGCAGCCTTACTTCTGCAGAATAGAGGGTACAGAGTGTTTCTTCTACCAGGTCTCAAATCAGAGCCTGAGTTGGGAGGACAAAACACTATAGATGGCTATTAAGATTGAGAATTGAAGAGAGGTGTTCACCTGGTATCCCTTTAATCTTTAACTTCTAGCTCACAACTTTACCATGTGCTTAATGACGAAAGTCCAGTGTCATCGCTGGGGCATTGACAGATGCTTAAATCCTTTAAACCAGGATTATATTATATACATTTTACTGCCTTGTGGAATCTTGTCAATGCCCTCAATGGAATTTCTCAGTTGCCCAAATGGAGTTGAATAAACAGGTTGGTGATTGCTCCAAGTACAGTGAGTGATTAGAGCCCCCGAGACACCACATTGCCAGTCCAGTCAGGAAGTGCTTTCCCAACATCTGCCTTGAGGAACACCCAGTACCAGGATTGATTGTTTCAAGATAATGTTTGGGAATTGGTCCAACTTGGTTTCAGCAATTAAATGCACCAATTAAAATCTCTTCTTATGATTTTATTAGACTAGCATTTTCAACAGCCATTAATGAGCCAAGTACTCTGCAAGTTTATAAATAAAAGGATCCAGGCTATCATTATGTATAAATCCTCCCCAAGTCACCTGCTCTCATCAGAAGGCATGATCCAAAAAAAGAAATGACAATGTTTTGGAAAATGTTGACATTTGTAAATAAAATCTGGCAGCAAATTTCTTGGCAAAATGAATACTCAAGTCAACATGCCTCAATTTATTGCTACATGAATCAGAAATTAATTCTTCCTCAATCATTCTTATACTTCTGAACTGTGACATGGTTAACAGAGTCTGAACACTCCACAGGTACCTAGACTCAATACAATAAGCTAAAATGAATATAAATGGCTGAAGAAGGAAGTAAATTAGTTTTCTTGAAATTTTCTGGAGAATTGAGTTTACAGTGACTAGAATGTATGAGGCTGCCAAAGGGATGGCAGTTAGGGGATGGGCAAAGTGGAATTATTATGACTTTCATGTCCGTAAAGGTTTTTGTGTTCCCTGGGTGATAACAAACACCAAACACTGAAAGTATATATTGGCAAGGAGACATTGTTGCTGGAAATGTTTTGCATCAGCTTCTTTCATTACTTTTTCCATCTCCAAGGAGCAATGCATGCTCTAAATCTCCTTCTGGAGTCCTTTTCAGCCCATCCCTGCCCTTGTCATCTAACCTTCCAACCAAATATCAGAGAGGTATGAAAACATACAAGAGTCTTGCTGAGGAAAATATATTTGCTGTTAATGTTGCTTGGCAAAACACCTTGATGGGGTATTTTGTTTCTGAAAAGTTAAGCCCCAAGTCAGGATCTAGAGGGAGGGAAGCAAAATAAGGGGGACACTGAACTGCTCTTACATAAAAAGGTGTGATTAGAGAATTGGAATTCAGACAAAGCAGAATATCAGAGTAGGAGGGAATTAAGAGACAACAAAGCCCCTGAGTCTTCTCTACTCCTGTCTCAGTTGCCATCCACCTCATAGGTCTGCTAAGATCATGGCTTAACTGGTCTTGCTGTCCCCCGCCTTGCTCTGCTACAGTCCATTCTCCACAAAAGCCATTGAGATGAACTTTTAAAAATGTAAATTAGAAGATGGAGGAGTCAGTTTCCTACCATCATTCCCCAAAGAACATTGATTTTTTTGACAGCCACCTACAGAGGAGGCCAGTAGTTCAGTAGAGAAGGTCCAGCACACTGTTAGAGCAAAAGATTCAAGAATAGATGCATTGAGGAGGGTAAGAAAAATGGTTTCACTTTATCCATGCCACCCCTTCCCCAAAGCACCACAGCTCAGTGCCAAGAGAGACACTTTCAGCCTGTGATTTCTCCCACAGGGGAAAGTGTGGACATGGTGAATGAATGCCCAGCTTCCCTATGACGCAGGATGCTATCCAAGAGGCCAAGAGCTATGCTGATGTGATCAGCACAGCTGAGGGTTTGGGAGAGGCTGGGAGTGCAGCAACCAGGACTTGTAACTCATCAAAGGGTCACAGATCTTACTATACTGCTTTGTTGATGTAGTGAGGAAGTTGCCCACAAGCTGCTTGGGGCTTATCACCTGAAGACCCCCCCAGGTGCTCACAGGCCCTCCCAATGCTCTGGTACTGCATTCAGGAGGCTCTCAGTACCAGTCTGGCTTTGCAGGATTGAAAGAAGGCATACAGTCTTAAGAATTTTCCCTCAAGAGGGAACAAGAAGTATGCAAACTACATGAAAAAAAAAAAACCAAGCACAAACAAACCAAAACAGCAACAACAAGAAAACCACTACAGGCCAATATCCCTGATGAACATAGATGCAAAGATTCTCAACAAAATTGAACTCAACAGCACATTAAAAGGATCACATACCGTGATCAAGTGGGATTTATCCCTAGGAGGGAAAAATGGATCAACATATACAAATCAATAAATGTAATAAAAGAATAAAGGATAAAAATCATATGGTCATCTCAACAGATGCAGAAAAAGCATTTGATAGATACAGTAGCATTCCATAATGAAAGCTCTCAACAATTTAGGTATAAAAGAAATATATCTCAACATAATAAAGGCTATATATGACAAGCCCACTACTAGCATCACACTCAAAGGTGAAAAACTGAAAGATTTCCTCTAAGCTCAGGAATGAGACCCACTCAGATCAGGAGAGTAGCCCACTCTAGCCACTTTTATTCAACATGGTACTGGAAATTCCAGCCAGAGCAATTGGTTAAAGAAAAGAAATAAAAGGCATTCAAATTGGAAAGAAAGAAGTAGAATTGTTCTGTTTTGCAGATAACATGATCTTATAGATAGAAAACCTAAAGTCTCCACCAAAAAACTGTTAGAACTAATAAGTGAATTCAGTAAAGTTGCAGGATACAAAATCAACATGCAGAAATCAGTGGCATTTCTATACAAAAACAATGAACTATCCCCAAAGGGAATTAAGAAAACAATCCTTTTTACAATAGCATCAGAAAGAACAACTTACTTAGGAGTAAATTTAATCAGGGAGGTAAAGATCTGTACGCTGACAACTATAAAATATCGATGAAATAAATAGAAGAAATCACAAATAAATGGAAAGATATTTCATGCTTATGGATCAGAAGAATTAATATTGCTAAGATGTCCATACTACCCAAAACAATCTACAGATTCAATGCAATTCTTATTACAATATCAATGGCATTTACCATAAAATAGAAAAAATAATCCTGAAATTCATATGGAACTACAGATAACCCTGAACAGTTAAAGCCATCTTGAGCAAGAAGAACAGAGCTGAAGGAGTCACACTTCCTGATTTCAAATTATATTACAAAGTTGTGGTAATCAAAAGAGTATGGTACTGGCATAAAAACAGACATACAAACCAATGGCATGTAAGAAAGCATCCAGAAATAAATGTGTGCATATATGGGCAACTAGTCTTCAACAAAGGCACTAGAAATACACAATGGGGAAATGATAGACTCTTTACTAAATGGCGTTGGGAAACTGGGTATCCACATGAGAAAAAATGAAATTGAGCTCTTACACCATAGACAAAAATCAACTCAAATTGGATTAAAGACTTAAACATAAGATCTGAAAGCATAAAACTCCTACAAGAAAACATAGATTAAAAGCTCCTTACCATTAGTCTTGGCAACGATTTTTTCATTTGACACCAACAGCACAGTCAACAAAAGCAAAAACAGAGAAGTGAGACTACATCAAACCAAAAAGTACCTGCACAGCAAAGGAAACAATCAACAAAATGAAAAAGCAACCTACAAAATGGGAGAAAATATTTGCAAACCATATATCTGATAAGGGGTTAATATGTATCAAAATGTATAAGGAACTTATGTAACTCAATAGCAAAAACAACAAATAACTCAATTTTAAAAGTGAGCAAAGGGCTTGAATAGACATTTTTCAAAGACAGACAAATGACCAATAGATATATGAAAAGGTGCTCAACATCACTAATCATCAGGAAAATGCAAATCAAAGCCATAATGAGATATTACCTCACACTTGTTAGGTTGACTGTTACCAAAAAGTCAAAAGATAATAAGGGTTGGCTAGGATGTAGAGAAAAGGGAAACTTTATACACTGTTGTTGGGATTGTAAGCTGGTACAGCCATTATGGAAAATAGTATGGAGTTTCCTAAAAAAATGAAAATAAAAATAGAACTACCATTGATCCAGCAATCCCACTTCTGGGTATGTATCCAAAGGAAATAGAATCAGTAGCTCAAGGAGATAGCTGCACTCCCCTGTTTATTGCAGCATTACTGACAGAGGCCAAGATATGGAAATAATCAAAGTATTCACCTAAGGATGAATAGATAAAGAAAAAAATGTGGTATAGGTACACAACAAAATACTATACAGCCTTACAAAAGAAGGAAATCCTGCTGTCTGCAGCAACATGGATGGAGCTTGAGGACACCATGTTAAGTGAAATAAGTCAGACATAAAGACAAATACTGCATAATCTCACTTATATGTGGAATCTAAAAAAGTTGAATTCAGGGTAACAGACAGTAGAATGATGCTTACCAAGGGCCAGGGGGTGGGAGACATGGGGAGATACTGGTCAAAGTACAGAGACTTTCACGTATAAGGTGAATAAATTCTGAAGACCTAATATACATGATGACTATAGTTAATAAAATGTATTGCATACTTGAAATTTGATAAGAGAGTACAACTCAAGTGTTCTTACCACACACACACACACAAATGGTAACTGTGTGTTAATTGGCTGATTGTGATAATCACTTCACAATGTATATGTATACCAAAACATCATGTACATCTTAAATGTATACAATTTTTATTTGTCAGTCACACCTCAGTAAAGTTGGGGAAAAAATGTAGATCAGATCATGATGACTTCCCATCCCTTTTAGAATAAAACCCAAACTCTCTGCTTTGTGTCAAAAAGATCTTGTGTGCCTGGCTCACGGATGCCCCTTTGACTGCTTCTCTTTCACCCCATAACTCCCGTCCTCGGATCTACCCACACTGGACTGCTTGTCATTTCTCCAACGTGCCAAACTCCTTACCATCTCAGGGCTTTACATTTTGTGCCCCCTCTGCCTGGTACGCTCTTTACCCAGACTCTGGCATAGCCGGTTCCCAAACATCGCTCAGACCTTAGCTTACACGTCACCTTTGCAAAGAAAATTTCTTTGACCTTCCTCTTTAAAACACTTGTCCCTTAACCCCGTACTTCATATTCTTTACCCCACTGCATTTTCCTTCACAGCACTTTTCATAACCTTCCATTTTTATTTCTTTATTTCTTTATTTCTTGCAGTCTGTCTCTCTGTGGTTGGCAGCCTCTAAAATGGCTAATGATCTCTGTCTTCTGCTACTTGTTTGTGCGCATGTGCAAATTTCCACCAGCTTGAGTGTCAGAGGGACCTAGTAACTCCTTTCTGATGAATAGAATCAGCAAAAGTAACGCAAGTACTTTACGAAAAGTACTGCGATGTCCGTCTTGCCGCCTCTTGTCCTCTCTCTCTCTCTCTCTGGGAGTCGTTGCTCTGCAGGCAGCAAACCACCATGTTGTGAGTAGCCTATGGAGAGACCCATGTGGCAAGGAACTGATGTCTCTGGCCAGCGGTCAGCAAGGGCCTGAGGCCTGTAAATAGCCACGCGAGTGAACTGGAAATGGATCCTTTCCCAGCTGGGCCTGAGGTCACTGCAGCCCAGCTGACACTCTGTAGCCTCATGACCCTGAGTCAGAGGCCCCCAACTAACCTTATGACGTAATAAATACGTGTTGTTTGAAGTGGCTCAGCTTTGGGGTAATTTGTGAAACAGCAATGAATAATTAACATCTCCAGTGGAATGTAAGCTCCACGTGGGAAGAGACTTCCTGTTTGGCATTTTCTCCCAAGTAGGTAGCATAAAGCCCGGTGCTCAGAGCCTTGCGTTCGTTGCGTCCAATGACGCAAGGAACATTGACTTTAAATGACTAATGAATAGTGGGGTGGGGTGGTGGATGCCGAGTTTCTCAAAATATGTGGGATGGAAGCCTGAGCCAATGCTGATGTTTAAACTGAGGCTGTTCTTAGGGTCAAAGGTGACTCCGGAAGTCTCAGGAGTAGTCAAGTAACAGGCATTCTGGAAATACCGGGGTCTTAGTACTAATCTCTTGACCATGATTACTGAGGCTTGTCTATGTGGTTTAGCAAACCCTCACTGAGTGCCTGGGCGACCTCAAGCTGAGGGCGGGGAAAACGTTCCACAGTTGCTCTGTGCCTTTGCAAGACTGACTCAGACCTCTTACTTTTTCCTCATCTGTGAAGACCTCGCAGGCTCTTGGTCATACGTAGAATGAACTACAAAATGGGCTACGGTTTTTTCAATAAATGGTGGTCTCCTTCCCCTCAGGGAGCTTATTACATGAGGAGATAAGATTCATACATAAAAAAGATAACCAACATGGGGTGGAATGTTTGCACTGTTACGTTAAGTACCAGATATTTCTGAGGCAGGAATTATAATGGAATAATTAATTATTCTCTGGTTCTTCTCCTGTCATGTGAGGTGTTGGGTGCACATTTGTCACTTGGGAATAGCACCAGAAAACTCCATAATTTTTCCTCATGAGAACTAGAAAGAAAAAAAATACTGAAAATGGTAAAGTAGAACCAGCTTTGCTGGTGAGGACCTGGAAAAATGTAGTAGGAAAAACATGGCAAGAGTGTGACAGACTTAACTCCTACTACTGATTAATCATAGTGCTAATTCCATTTGATTTGAGGAAAATGCATTGTTCTTAAAGACGAGTATCCACTTCCAGGAAAGATAGAGCAGGATTTCTCAATCTATACCTCCACAGTAAAAATCACATGGAAAATAATGATTTCCGTCTAATGGCATACTCTAAATTATATCAATAAGTCCTTGAAGTTCTATGGAAAACTAATAACGATGATCATAATCATAAGTTATTTTTCTTTTGCTGTGTGCTGACTAATATTCCGATTGTGAGCGGCTCTTTTGGAAGGCAAGGGGAAAGAATGGATGTGAAATTATGTCAGAAATTTCCAGCCTTCTGAAAGAAATTTTACTTTTAAAGGAAAATAACAGCATAGTAGGAACCACGTTAGAATGAGCACATTCAATACTATGGAGAAAAAGTGACCATGGCTGTCTACACATATAGGCCGGTCATTCAAACTGGTTCAAAAGTCCCATTTTCCGTCAGTGGTCTGTGTGTGTCCACATGGTGAGAAATGGCCCAAGCAGGGCTTCTGAGGTGTTGTCGCCACCAGTGAGTGCCAGACGGAATGTGGTGAAAGTTCTGATTTGGACCTTTCAGACCAGAGGTGCTTGCCAAAATGGATGGGTCCTTTTGGTCACCTCTTGTAAGTACAGCCGCAGGTATTCTGTTGAAACCTGTGGGTGAGAAAGACATAAACAGGTGCTATAAATTTGTCAGACCAGGAAGCCACGGGCCATTGAGTAAATGGTAAAGCCAATGGTCCAAGAGAACAAAGGAGGTTCTTTTCATCAGAATGATCAGCTCGTTCCACAAATATTCATGGAGGACCTTCTCTCAGCCAGACCTAATAGAAACCGACAAGGTCTCTTATTTAAAGAGTGCTTGAAGTGAGGGAGCAAAACCCCCAATCACCTGGGACAGTGTGGCCCTAGCTGTGCACTGCAGCTTGATGGAGAGGAAGAGCCAGTGTCCTGGGGGCAGGCTGGACAGCCTGAATGGCACCTATTCTGCCCACAGACTCCTGGGGGTGCCACTCTTACGGGGGTGAGTCTTCTGCCTTGGTTTGTTCAGGCCAAGACCTTTCACATTTTGGAGGCAACGCAGCTTTCGCTGTAGCATTTCACAAATAAGTCGGTGATCTCAGTGGAATTGAAATAGCACCATTTCTAAACTGAAATCCGAATTTCATCTCCCTGAGTTGATATCTGTGAGTAGAAACTGTTGAGTTATAAAGCTTAAAAGGGTGTTGAAAGTTAATTTACTCACCACATTCCTGGCTCCCACGATTCTAAAACAGATGAAAATATCTCCTCTTAAAACAGGCCTTCTGAAAAGGAGAGGCCATTGCTTCTTGTAGTATGGATTGTGAGGTTCTGCTGCCTTCATAGTTAATTATTTTTATCATAGTTAACCTAAATCAATTCAGCAGCAGTTTATATTTATTTTAAAATATTTTGCTCCTGGATAGCTGAATAGTAGTTGGTAGTTGATCACAAGCCTCATATAATAACAATTATTTAATTGCCTTCTCAGTGTTTATCAGATCCAATTCCTCTTAATTCTTTCTCAGGAACACTGATGTTGTAAATGAGCATGCTGGATGGGTTGCCAGGAATAATGATGATACTGAGATGTTACCATGAACTGTTTTATCCAGATCATCTCAGTCACTCCTTACGGCAAGCCTTTTGGGGTAGTTCCAATCATTTCTTCCATTTTATAAGTGGTGAAAACTGAGGCTTTCAGAGAAATTCATTCTTTGCATGAGACCACAGCTAGGAAGTGATGGAGCTAGCACGTGGATACATAACAGTGCCCAAGTTTTCCAATTAATTACAGAGATAAGGCTGCCTACATTTTATGCTAATAGATCCAAGTATTAAATTGAGTGTTAACTAATCGACACACCACAGAATAAACTTGTTCATGTTCTAATGCCCATTTGTCACTCAAGTGTTTACAAAATCAGGGGATAATTTTTCCAAACTCTTACACTTTTTCCAATTATAGGCTCTTTTTTAAACCTTTGTTTAATCTTCAACTTGAAATCCACAAAAGTAATGGCTGGTGATACGTCTAATACTTTTGTCATTTTCTTTGGGCATACAAGTCTTTAGAATTATCTGGTTAAGCCAGAAGTTTCAGTCTTGGGTGAGCATTAGAATCACTTAGAGACGCTTTTAAAGATCCTGATGCCACGGCCACACCCAAGACCAACTAAATTAAAATCGCTGTGGGTAATATCCAAGTGATTACAATAAGCATCCAAGGTTGAAACCACTAATTGAAAGAATCCTTCCCTGGACTTTCCCTATGTATTTATTTTGCCTGTGGCCTGCTTGGGCTTTTACTCATATAGCTAGAACTATGAGTTGGCCAATTCAACAACCATTCTCAAATGTCATCTCATTACCTGACTCTAATATAGAGGCTGAAGAAGCTAAATAATCTCTTTCCCAGACCTCCTTGAAGATGGAGGAGCTATAGGATGCAGTTCTGGCTAATGACAAGAAAGTGACGGCCTGCTGAGGGCTTCTGGGAAGCCCATGCATCTAGGTGTTTTTGATAATGACTTAGTCAATTCAGGTGGTTGGATTTTTCACTTTTCATCTGAATGCTTATATTTATCTGAATATTTCAACACAGATTGAGCACATGACTTGAATCAAAGGTACTTTGAATGGGAAATCAAGGGAGAATTCTATCTCTTCTTATTGATGCCTTAGTCTCTCTATTTCCTCATAGAGACCTTGGAATCCATGACAAAATTGTCTTACAGAGAAGGCAAAGGCTAAGGAATTTGAGAACCCTAAAATTTTCTTTGAAATTCTGGGGCAGAGGTGGCAAAATAATCACCTCCAAAATGTTTGTCAGACATTTCCATGTTAGACATACAATATTTACAGGGAGAAACAGAAGGGATTATAGGTAATAGAGTTTCAAGGTGGCAAACACTGAATCTGAGCCTGTATATTCATAATATATATGTGTGTGTGATGTCTGCTAAGTTTTTGTGTAACTTTTTATTGAAGTACAACATACATACCAAAAAGTACACATATGGTAAAGAAGAGCTCAGAGAATTTTCACAGACAAACACATCCTTATACCTAACACTTGGGTCAAGAAACAGAACATGGGACTTTCCTGGTGGTCCAGTGGTTAAGACTCCGTGCTTCCACTGCAGGGGGCACAGGTTTGATTCCTGGTGGGAGAACTAAGATTCCGAATGCCACGTGGCCAAAAACAAACAAACACATACAAACAAAAAAGAAACAGAACACTACCAGGACCCTGAAAACCCTCTTGTTCTCCCTTCTAATGACTCCCCTGTCAGCCAAGGGTAGCCACAAGGCTACCATTTCTTTCCTTAAAAAAAAAAAAAAATGTGTAGAAGTACAAGGTCACCTCTTTTCCTGTTTTCACGTGCTCTCTACTGAGATGGGAAAGTCAGACCTATCCCAGGGCACATTTAATTATGGGAAAATGAAAAGAAAGAAATAAAATCCAGACCAACAAAGCAAAGATTTAGGTTGGCATCGCTCTCCATATGATTTTGATACTGGCAGACACTCAATAAACATATCAGCATTGTTAAAATGATTTATCAGCCAAATAGTTGAATGTAAAATATTATCAATACAGGTGTCATCATTGATCTTTCTTGGGTCTCACCGCTGAAGAATGGGGCCACTAAGATGATTTCAACAAACAATCCTTGACAGGAAACCAAAGGCAACAAGGCACAGGGACAGACAGCTGACAAATGCAGTACGGGGCCATTAAAGCATGTGATGAATTTGCCAGGAAAGTATATATTTGTGCAAGAGGTGAGCTCATATCTCCCATAAATTTGTCAGCTATGACACAGTGTTCTCCGGCTTGGCGTGAGTAATGCCTTGCTATTTGCTGCCTTTGTCTGGCCAAAGCTCTATCAGTCACTCCAGGGTTATTTACAAAGAAACGTGTCTATCAGTTACAAGGACATGACTTTGCCACTGAAAGATAACAAAAGAGGAAATCAGGCAGTGGCCTCTCCGCAAAGGATGCATCTTTTCCAGACAAGCTCTGGACTGGAATGAATCAGATGGACGGCAATTGGCCGGGCTGGCCCTGTGCCTGGCATGACCAGCCTTAGTACATTTATCCACACTGATTAGATTAGAAATTATTAATAGGGGGCTACGGAGTAGAGCAAAAGGTCATTTAGAGTTTAATTCTGTTCTCAGATAACTTCATTTCGGCTGATGGGATTGTTATTGTAGGAGTTTTATATGTTTATAGGAAACAATATACTCAATAATGAAGTCTTGCCTCCTTCTGCAAGGTCAGGAAAGCTATTGTGTAGCTAGATTGAAGTCTTCACAATTGTGTTAATTAAGTAACAGTGATTGGGCTTGGTCTCCTCTTGAAATGCATTTAAGGCCCTAAAAGCTGCTGAGAATGTATTCTTTCAATATAAATATATAGGAAAGCAAGTGTGACCAGAAAGCAGCCTGCGATTGAGTAAACAGAAGAGCTGACATGAAGCTTTTACTTAAGGCAGCCAGGAGCCTGGTTGGCAGATGTAACTTCTTGCCGCATAAATACAAATATCTTGTCAGTTTAGGATTAAACCTAACAGGTCCCTATTCCTTTACTCAATTCCTGACAAACCGGAAAGATGAAGTTATAGAATTTGATGTTGATGGTACATTATGTCTCATCAGTTATGTTACTCCCTCCCAGGCCTGGCTGTTTGGGGTAGATGATCAGTGTGCAGTAATAGCCATGCCCTTCTTGGATAAAGAGCCATTTCCTTGGTCTTGTCTGATAGACAAGGGCCATTAGTGACAGGGAGCTCAGATCTGTCCTCCACTCTGAGCTCCCTTTGGGGGGTTTATAACCCAAACATTGAAATTTGCTGAAGGTGGGTGCAATTTTGTTTGTTTTAAGAGAAAAGATCCCTTCTAAACCGATAAAAAAGATTTTAAATGACTGTAAATGAAGAGTGGGTTTGTTACTGAATGTAAGTTCGTGTGCCCAATGCACACTGAGGGCAAACAAACCAAAATGTTGGACTTTGGAGCAGAGAAAAGTTTATTGTTGCAGGGCCAGGCAAGGAGACAAGTGGCTCATGCCCCCCAAAACCCGAACTCCCTGAAGGGTTTTAGTAAAGCATTTTTAAAGGCAAGGAGAGGAAGGGGCATGGTTGATTACTGCACACTTCTTGGTGTTGGAATCCTATGTTCTTGCAGGTGTCCACGTAGGTCAGGTCACGATGTTCCTGTAAACCTCCAACAAGACAAATTCTACAGCTATTTATCTCTATGTGAATGGAAAAGTGTTATACCCTTAAAGGTCAGAGCCTTGAGAATGGGCTATCTTGTATATATCAGGCTATAGTCAACATTCTTAACTGGAAGAAAATGCAGTAGAATACCAAGGTTAAAGTAAAAGAAACAGATCTAATATGGAGTCAGATTTGTTCTTCCCTATTACGGGTTTATAGAAAACAGTTCTTTGTCCTGTTTCTTAAAGACCACAGAATACTTTTGGGTTCTATTTGGAAGCAAATAACTGTCTGTTTGACTCCAGATATATTGATATCCCACGAAGGGGAATTTGAAGTAAAATTTGGTGACTGATGATTGAGTCTTGTCTTTCCAACTCGCCCCCAAACTCCCCCATCCATACCCAAGAAAACCACTATCTCAAGACAGAACTTGGTTTTCCCATTAGGCAGACTGCTGAATAGAAATATTTTCATTAATGTACATTTTTTCAAATACCCCTAAGGCAGTGGTTCTTGACTAGAAGCGATTGTGTCCCCCCAGGGGACATATGGCAATGTCTGGAGACATTCTTGATTGTAACAACTGGAGTGGGAGGTGCTAATGTCAACTAGCGTGCAGATGTCAGGGATGCAGCTAAACTTCCTGCAATGCAGAAGAAAGCAACAACTGTGAGGAATTATCTGGCCCCAAATGTCAAGGGCCAGGATTGAGGAACTCTGCTCAAAAGAACCTTTAAAATCAATGAAGAATGAGGACTTGGGAGAGATTACTCTGTCTAGGGAATGAGGTACCATGAGGTACCAATGAGGTACCAATGAGGTACAGAGCTCCTGTTTAGAAAAACTCTATAAATGACATTATAAAGAGATAATATATTAGGATTTGAAATATAAAGTATTTCTTTTAAAGCCACTCACTTCAATTAAAACTTGGGAGCTAGAAAAGATACTATTCTTTTTTGTTGTTGTCGTTCTAAGATGGGCCACATGGTTTTAGAGTTGCTGTGATGTGGAGTAATGTAAAGACTCAAAACCTTTGAAGGAAACATTCAAAAGCAGCTGATTTACTGGACAAAAGGCTGAGCTGAGATCCCAAACATCTAAAAGCTACACTGCCATTGGCTAAACCTGAGCCCGGGCAAGTGATTTAACCCATCTGGGCCTCAGTTGCTATTTCTAGCCAGACACTGAGACTGAACAGCTTGACATCATTCCTTGACTATTCCTTCTCCTCCAGACAGTCAGAGCCAACACAGATACTTCTCCTTAGTTTCCTGGCTCACAGTCACGCATCCCTTCCTACACTCCTGACTTGAGGTTGGGTCCTTGTTATTTCACCTCGGGGTTGTTGCAGTAGTTTCCTAGGTGATGTTCTCTCCTCAGACGTGTCCCATAAAATGCTGCTATCCTGTCTGTTTAAACCATTACTTTGTTTACATCACTCCTCTCAAATGCCTGTACTGTCAAGTCACCCTTGGTGTGACAACGAGTTTGTCTCCGATCTGCTGGTTTTCTGCACTAGACTTAGGCACTTTCCCTCCTTGGATCTTTGCCGTCCCTATCACATGACTGTACTTAATGCCTTCTTCATGATGGCATGTACTAGATCAAGTCTTCCTGCTGAGCCTTGTTCAGAAATACCCTGTGTTCTCTCCCTATTGTTATCTCTCAAGCTTCCTTCAGATCTAAAGTCCCATGGTGTCTCAGAACATTTGCTAAGATTTCCATGATACCTCCGTCCTCTAAGCTTACAGGGACCTATTGTTTGCACAATGTATGTGATACTTAACCATATTTGACTATCTAGCTATCAGGCTAAATAATTTTCTTCTCCCTTCATTGATATCTTTCACCCCCTCTCAATGATCCAAGGGAAAAGAGACACAAACTACCACAGTGAAGTAGGCTGTATGTGGGATTCCATGGGAAAGGATGTTTTGCACCATCCTCTGGATTCAGTACATATTCATGATTGAATAAAGCTAAAACACTCTGGGAGATAAAGACATATTCACACATATAAAAAAAATATAAAGTCTTTCCAGTTAAGCTGTAACCGCATCATGACAATCACAGTGCACAAACCCTTTGTGTCCTCTGAGCTTTGTCATAGAAAGTGTCTAAAGAATGATTATATGGCCAATTTTATTTTGTACTTGCTTTTCTATGTCAAAACTACCAGTATAGTGAAATAAAAGTAGTATCCAGGCTTGGGGGGCTTTTTGGTTACTACAGGAAAATCTTTGCTTTAAAAATATTTATATATTTTTTAATTTTTAAAAAAATTTTATTTATTTATTTTTTGCATTGACAGTAGTTATTGCTTTCCTGATTTTCCTTTCATTTTCACTTACTTCTAATAAATATGACATTATTATACAGAGGCTGTGACCCTCCATTCTAACAGCAATTGGTGCTTGAAAAGAGCTGTTATGCTGTATTTGTCTGTACTGTCTGGTTTTTATATATATGTATATACACACATATATGTTATTTTTTTAAGACAAATATCTCTGTTTAAATATATGCCTCTTGTGGTCCAAAAATAAAAGTTTTCTTGAGAGTCTCAGTCAACTCTTGTTGTATGTTCCAAAGATAATGGATTCCACTGGATTCCTAAACTTAAATAAATTCTCAGATTTTGACATGGAGTTGGAGAAGATTACCCACGTTGCTTTTTTAGCAGGCTGGCTGGAATATAGATATAGCATGCGGTTGTATGGCCACACATGCATCAAAGCATTCTTTTTGTCTTTTTTCCTTTCAACTTAAGCATAATTGGGGTAAGTGCATGCCAATAGCTTTTACTGGTGCAGCTGTCTGCCTTACTTCACCTGTAAAAGTTTGTTTGCTCTTACCTAATCTGTAGGTCCCCCTCGTTTTATCCTTTATGTATAAAAAGGATAATATCTTTGTCCGTATACTACAATATTCACTCTAGGGTTTTCAAGTCTCAGCTGTGACATTCTTTTGAAAAAGAGGTTTACTACAGTGAGGTGTGTTTCTTCACTGTTACCTGATTTGATCTCTTTTTAATCTATGAGTTTGATAATGTTATTCCCCTCAAACTAGACCTCTCACCCATTAAAAGAACAGCGCAGGTTAAGGCAGTGGTTCTCAAAGTGTGGTCCCCAGACCAGCAACATCAGTATCATCTGAGAACTTGTTATAAACGCAGATTCCCAGGTCTTACTTACTGAATCAAGAGCTCTGGGGCTGGGACCAGCAATCTGGGTTTTAACAACCCTCCGGGGAATTCTGCTTCAAGAATAAGTTTGAAAATTATTGGCTTAGTCGTTAACAGTATGAGCTCTGGGGCAGACTGCCTGAATTCAAATATTTAACTTTCAAGTCACATACCCTTCCTGTGCCTCAGTTTTCTCATCAGTGAATGGGGTAATCATGGTATCATCCATCATCCATATATTGTTGGTGACATTAAATTGAGAAAATACATGGGAAAAGTTTAGCAAGGCCTGGCACCAGGTGTGTACTTCATATGTTTTTGCTATTATTGTTCACATTTTGCCCATCCTCTGGTCTTGGAGTACCTCTTCCTCTTGGTCATCTTTCCAGCCTGACTGAGCCGGCCCGTTCCTCTCTCTTGAATGTCCCTGCCACCTCTCTTTACCTCTTCATATTTGCCACATTAGGGGTGAGAGAAGTATCTATTTTTCTGTAGTCAAATGTTGAGTTTCTCTTCACAAACTAATTTTTTTCCCTGAAAAAATAGGAGTCATGATGAGCACACGTAGAGACAGGGTACAACACATTTAATTTTTCCTTAGATCTGATTTCTATTTTAACTGTAATGTAATTCCCTTATGGCCCGCCTGACTTTTTTTCAGGCCTTGGGAATGTGAACTGGTACTTATTTTCATCCCTGGTATAATTGATATGTGGATGGATGGGAGTGTGTTTTCGCTCTGTCTTCAGTGAAGAATCATTCTTGTTTGTTCTAGAGGCTTCTGGACTTGTTGTCCTGTGTCATTTCTAACTGGTGCCACTTTTTGACAAATGATAGCAGCAAGGGGTGGTGTGCTACCTCAGTTTCTTATTTTCCTTGAGTGTTTGGATGTAATAATTTTAGAGACGGCCACATGGCTAATGAGTCTTGCCCTCAGGAGCTCAGCACAGAGGCAGCCCTTACTAGCCTATCAGAGCCTTCTATGAAAACGTTGGAAGGTGTGAGAGAGCAAGACAAATGGGCATTTGTGTATCATATTCTTTGAGAACTGAATAGAGGATTTATGGTGTTCCCTGACTTGACATACTTCACACTTGTCATGTTGGCACATTGCATTATAGTCTGCTGCCCATGGGGCTTTTGATGATGTTTCAGAAACAGGTAATAGATGACTCTGTGCTGTATCCATACATTTGCAGAGAAAGATCCAATATGAAAAACAAAGATACAGTAGAAACCATTCCTATCAACCGAAAACAAAAGCCTACCTCTGCTCTCCATTGTCTTGTTAGTCCTAATTCCCTACTTAGACGTGTATACCATTCTCCAACTAGAGATGGTACATCTAAAGTAACAAGGTAACCCACAATCTGCAGTATTTCGATATGCTTATTTTAATCTCTACTTGGGGTATAAAAATTGGTGACAACTATTTTGGCAGCCACAGTGCAATATAAAGAATCCAGTGCACTAAACGATTATATATAGAATGGATAAACAACATTCTATAGATAAGATCCTATTGTATGGTGCAGGGAACTATATTTAATATCCTGTGGTAAGCCGTAATGGAAAAGAATATGAAAAAGAATGTATTGTAAATATACATATAACTGAATCACTTTGCTGTACAGTAGAAATTAACACAACATTGTAAATCAAATATACTTCAATAAAATAAATTTAAAAAAAAAGGATCCAGTGTCCTCATGAACTCTTCATTCTAACTCTGACTTGGCTGTGGACCTGCTCTGTGTGAGTTTGGATGAACCTCATATGGCAATGTCCCGATTGCTTCATCAGTCACATGGGCACAAGAATTCCTGACTAGCCTACCTTCCAGAAGGAATACATGATAACTCATTTTGAAAAGTGTAGAAGTGAGAGAAAACCTCCTCTGTGCCTCTGGATGAGGCAGTTGGAATACAAATGTGTTTGCCCTCAGTTTTACAGAAAGCAAAACAAAGCCTTTAAACGGGTGAGTGAGTTTTTTCCAAGGAACACTGTAAGTGATGGACAGAGAAGGTCTGGATTTCTGTCTTCTGCTCCTTAGTTGAGTTGCCCTGAGACTACTACCCACCCTCCATGTTCAAAGGGCCACTGTGGGCCTGGGCAGTGAGGAACCAGCAACAGCTACACTGTATTTGAAGTTAAAGGCCTTTTGTCCATCTTTCAGGTGGAATTCTGTAGCAATCCTTGAAAGAGAAGGGCCCCAAATAATGGCTGTTATCAAATTTCCCACTAGCCAGTTGAGAGAGAGGCCACAGATGGATTCATTTTTATTAAGAAAACAGTCTTAATTGGTTATTTCTTAGACAACTAAGTTAGTGAACTGAGATTCTTACTAGATTCACATAGGTAAGGTGCACTATATATTTACTACCTTTTGTGAAATCAGGACTCCCTGTTTGGTATTTGTAGCTCTTTATCTGTCCTATTTTCACCATTAGAATGTCATTAAGAGCAGAGACTTTGATTTTTACTTCTTTGTCATATTCTCAAATCCCCTTGGTCAATGCTCATTAAATATAGGCTTATCAACTTCAAGTGAAGACAGGTTGAAAATATCTGGAATGAAAGGAAGAGAAAACTCTCTTAGTCCATGGAATTTCGTCTCATCTCACCTCCCAAATAAATTAGGATAATTAGACATTATCTGTTAGAAATGACTGTATATATTCCCCAACTCCAATTTTCTTGTTTCCACTTAGGGCTTTTGTAGGGCTGCCTAAGTGTCTTGAGAGCTCTCCTGTTGAACCTAGTGATGCTGGAGTTGCTGACAGCTTTGCCTTTGTGTGACATGCCTATAAGCATGCAGTCTAGCCTCTTTTCTTTCCTATGTCACAGAGGTAACACCAGCTTCCTCAGTGTCCTCCTCAAAGGATCTTGAATCAATGGGAAAGTACTGAAAAACATCTTAAGGGAACATCCCAGGAAGCAGTTGTCCTGAAGACAGGATTGTGAATTTCTAGACCCACCCATATCTAAGTCTCAGTCAAGTAAGCTCTCTGGTTAACATTTGGGTCACTAAGTTGTACTGTTGAGTTCATGAGAAGGGTACACATTATGTTTAACAGCTTAACATTGGTCTATGTAAATAAAGTGATTTAATTTTTGTATATGCTGGCAATGCTTTTGCATTACTTACCTATAACTGTGTAACAAATTATGCCAAAATTTAGCAGCTTAAAACAACACGCATTTATTATTTCAGTTTCTATGGTTCAAGAATCCAGACACAACTTAGCTGGATCTTCTACTCCAATGTCTCGTACAAGGTGACAATCAGGATGTTAGCTCAGGGACTGCATTCTCATCTGAAGGCTGGACTGGCGAAGGACCTGCTTCCAAGCTCATTCACATAGTTGGTTGTAGGATTCAGTTACGCTCAGGGTATTGGACTGAAGGCTTCAATTCCTTACTGGTATTGGCTGGAGGCCAAACTCAGTTTCTTGCTGTTGGGCCTCTGCAACATGGCAGTTTGCTTTATCAAAACATGGAAATGTAGTAGGGAATAAAGAGAATCTGCCAGCAAGATGGAAGTCAAAATCACAGATGGGACACCCTGTTTCTTTGGCCTTATCTATTATTAGAAAGCAAGTCACTAGATCCAGTCTAACTTAATGGGAGGGAATTCCACAGGACAAGAGTCCCATGAGACGGAGATTATTGGAGGTCATCTTGGAAGTCTGACTACAAAAGCCTTCCATGTCCGCCTCTGTAAAAGAGAATCCATCATGGTTTTTGAGTGTGTCTTGAGCACTGGTTTTGGATGACATGAGCAAAATCAATTAATTGTCCTAAAACCCTTAATGGGAGAGTCTGCCTTGTGTCTAAAATCTTTTTTTTTTTTTTTTTGCATCTAAAAACAATTATTTGAAATTTTGGTAACTTAGTAATACTCTGTGTTACTCCAGAGTCTTTAAAGGATTTGTAATCATCAGGACAAAAAAATCCTCCTCCATTTTCTAGGAGCTTTTAGATCATTACTTTACTTTGCTGGTGCAGTAACTGATTCATGGTTCTTGGTGAAGGTTGCCCATTTATTGCACTGGTGGTTTGGGACCACTAAGACACTAGAGTTAGGATTTTCAAGGGAGAGATTATTTGACCCAGAATTGGGTCTAAACTCACCTTTGTATGTACCTTGTCTCTTCCATCAGCAAATTGTAAGCTTGAAAACCTTTCCTCAGCTGCCATCATGATATAATTTGGGGATGGAATGAAGATGTTCTGAGCTCTTCACAAGAGAGGCATTAAATAAACACTGGAGATTATTATTTGATGAGAAAAGCTAGTTTTAAAGTCTTCTTTTTCTCTCCATTATATTCCTACTATCTTATGTCAGAAACTGTTTATTTCCTGCACTGTTCCCCTCCCAATCTATTCTGTACACTCCAGTTATGATAATATTTATAAGATGCTAATCTGATCATATCATTCCTCTACTTAAAACTCTGCAGTGATATGCAAGGATCATCACTGACAAAGCAGGGTTATATGTACATATTGCTTATATAGACAAAGCATATTTCCTGAAGGATACTCAGGGAACTTGTATCAGTGGTTTCCATGGCTAGGGGAGGAAGGGGGAGAGAGACTCTCTTTTTAATTGTAAACTATTTGTACTTTTAAATTTTGCACCATGCAACTATATGACCTAATAACAAAACTCTTCCATGACCCTGAATGCCTTTAGGAAAAGTTCACATTCTTAACCTGGAAGATTTTAATGATTGGTCCCCTTGCCCATTTGGCATCATCTTTGGCTGCTCCCTCTGCCATCATCCTTCCCCCATATACCCACTGGTCCAGGCATGCTTCTCTGTGGCCATATGCCACAACTCTCTGTTGCAGACCTACTGAGCCAGGTACAGGTCCCCACGCATTGTGACTCCTGCACCTTTGTCCTTCATATCCCTTCTTTTTAGCATAACTTTCACCACTCTTCACCCAGCTAATTTCTTCTCATCCTCCAGGAAGCTCTTTCTGATTCCTCCACACCGGACCATGTGCCACTTCTTTGTCCAAATTTTGATTGTAGCACTTGCAGCAGGTACCAGGCTCAAGCTATAAACTCAGGATGCAAGAAGTAAAAATTGTTTTCCTATAACTAAGCTTAATTTCCAGCACAATGCCTATCTTAGATTGGGTTCCTCAGAAGCAGACCGTGAGGGGCAGATTTATGTGCAAGGAAGTGATAAGGAAGTGCTCCTAGAAGAAACCAAGAAGGGGGATGGGGAGCAGGAGGGGTAAGGAGAAGACATCAAGGAGGGGTACAATTTCAGGCAAGGTCCCAGAGAGGGTGATTTCAGCCTGATCTTTCAGGGAAAAATATCTACAGTAAACTCATAATTCTAGTTCAGTGTTTATTGTCTGTGTCGCTTAACAAAATATAAGATGCAAGAGGGTGGGAATCTTTTCTTTTTTTCTTGTTCATGGATATATTCCAAGCAATTAGAACAGTGCCTGCAAACAGTAGTCATTTGTTGAATGAATTAATAAACCGCAAACCTCTCCTTGTTGTTTGAACAAACATGGCGAAGCACGTTCGTTTATTCATTACACAAATTATAGGCACTTACTATATTCCAGGCACTATTTTGGGTCCTGGGAGTATAATGGTGAAGAAAACAGTTAATATCCCTGCCCTCATGGAGCTTCTAGTGGGAAATTTGGGAATTGCATCACACTGGGTGCAGAGAAAATCTGCAAGGACATCCCAGCCCCATCTGCACGGATACCTCGAAAGATCCATCCTAACCTGGGATCAAAGGGTTACATAAGACCTACCACCTCCCGTGGCTTTCCCTTGGTGACTTCATTGAGCCTCATGCTATAAATACCAGCTACGTGCTGATGACACCAAATTCATTTCTCCCACTCAGACCTTTCTCCCAAATGCCAGACTCAGATAACCAGTTGCCCAAGGAGTGAGGTGCAGTCTTCTCTACCCTTGGATCTTTCCAAAGTATCTGTCAAGGGACTCATACCAGCCTCCAACTTTTTTGCTCTTCCTTTTCTTCTCCTACTCTTCTCCCAGACTAGGGAAACTTCTTCTCATTGAGAGGGTGGTGGTTGGGTGGGCAGAAGGAAGAGAACTACGCGGGACCTTGCATCATGCTGAATTCTTCCAAATGTATCATTTATGGCATGCCCTTTATGCCCTGGGTACTTGAGACCCTGGGTTTTGCTCTTCAAAAAGCCTCTCTTCTGCTTTTCTGATTTAACAATCCTGATATATGGTTTAGAGAGGAGAAAGAGCCACTGAGTAAAAAAGAATTACAGGGAATGAAAAGAAAATCAGCTAAGATATCTAAACATTACTCCACATTATATTGTAATTACCTGTTTAAGGGTCTTTTTCCCTGTTATATTTTAAGTACCTTGGGGGTAAGAAATGAGTCTTATTCATCTTTGTAACATCAGCACTTGTTACAACATCTGATCCACAAGTTTATCAACTGTTTGAACTAATCCAAGGGCACTTCAACACTTCATTTCTTTATTCCTTTTTTTCCCCTAGCAAGAAAAGGCAGTCTGTATATGATAGTAGTTAAGAGCATGGACTTCAAACACAGACAACCTGGGTTAGAATTTTGGTTCTGTCCATTATTAGTTGTTTGATTTTAATCAAGTTACTTACTCTCTTCCAGCCCCTCTTTCCTTATCTGTAAAACGGGAATGTGCATGATGATTTGGCTTCTCTGATATGGTTGTAGTAGAACAGTTAAATGATATGTAAAGGGTTAGGCTAGTTCTTGGTACAGACAGTATATGTGCTAGCTATGGTTATTTACTCTTCTTAAAACTCCCCTGTCTTTGTCCACTTGATTAAATTCTGCTTCCCTGTCATCTTCAAGTGTCCTTTGGAAACTCTCTTTCCTCCAGAAAGTATCCCTTTCCTCTAGGTTAAGTGAGTACTGCTATTCTTCAGGCTTTTATAAGACACATCCAATTGTATTATAAAGGGGATAGTTCTACATCTCCTTTGGATTGGCCTAGACTTTGTTATTCAACTTCATATGCCCAACATTTATCACAGTGCCTGGCACATAACAGTTACCAAACAAATGTCATTCAGAGAAGTACGTAAAGATTCATCTGCTTTCATGACGACCTGACAGCTAGCTAGAAGGCGCAGCTGCAAGTCTGCCCAATGCCTCCATTTTCTATACCTGGGATCAGTCTTGCCCACAATAAATGGGATTCTTGGTTCTTTCAATAAGCTCAGAGAATGTGGTTCACCGGGGGCAGAATGCCTTTGAAGGAGATATGTGTGCTGGTCCCGTCTTTGAACTATACGATTCATCTTCCATGAGCCACATAACCTCAGATCAGGGCTCTCATCCACCCTCATCTTTCATTTCTTCTTCAGTTGCCCATTTTTCCTCCCCTCTTCCTCTTTCATCCATCTCACCTCCTGCCAGGCCTGTGCAGACACACAGACATGGGCACACACACCTTTGATCCTGCTGACATCAATGGCACTAAGGAAAGAAGTTCAATATGTCCACTGGCGTCAAAATAGAGTAGTAACAATTCTTCAAAATGACTATCACAGGCAGCCTAGGGGCATTCTGAGGCTATTCTGCTTCGTGCTTTTTGTAGTCTTTAGTGTTTTTCTTTGGTGTTTAAAAGCAGAGGTAACTGTAGTTTGCTCTACCTGAGAGGTACTGGTGAGCTGGCACTCAACAAACAGATAGTTATGGCACTCCTGTGGTGAGGAACAGGCAGAGCAGGGGAGCGTTTTGTGCCCCATATCACAGATGCCAGCAGAGCACGATCTCCCATTTGCGACCAGTTACTCAGCTGCATTTCGTGTTTGTGATTGTGTTGACAGGAAAAACTTGCCATTTCTGGCAGCATCTCTTAGCTTCCTGAGGTAGAGAAGGCGGGAGGCACATACTGTCTTGGTTGCCACCTGACACCTCCTCTGCTTATCGAGACCCAGAGTGCCCATTGGGAACGCACAAGTGGCATCCTACAGTATCCTAACCAGGCAGCTGTTCCTGGATTGCCATTCATTTTCCTGTGGCTCCCACTCCTCCCCTCCTGCCAAATATAATCCAACATCCACGGGCAGAAAAAACAGACTGTCTGCCCTGCTGACTCCCAGGACAAGCCAAGTCCAACTCCTCTAATAGAGAACAAAGACAGACACCATTGCTGTTGTTTTATTTTTATTTATTTATTTATTATCTGATTTTTGATTCCTCTTCTCTGTCATCAGGAGCAAGAAAAACCTGGAACATCAAAATCAAATGCCACCCTGAGTTACACTGAGCTGGCCCTTTCTAAGTCAGATTCAAAATTTTACGTTCTGTTTTGTTTATGGCAGGCAAAATATAGTTTTCTGTTTTGGGGGTTGGTGGCTGGTTAAAGGAATCATAAAACAACTTAGATGTTTCTTGGTGATACACCAGCTATGTTAAATCAATATTTGATGATTTATAAATAAATGAGGCACATACAGTTAGATTTTCTTCTGAATATACACTGGCATAGACCACACTGGCAAAGATAGTCTTGATTTAGTGTTGTCTAGGGCACCTGAAACCCAGACTGCCAATCTGAAGATGGGGTATTTCTAGATGGTCTGACATATAGCCTCATATAATTGTGTTGAATGACACTTTTTTCTTGTTCTTTTGATCGGACGTGGGAGTCATGCTAGTTTCTCTGTGTTTCCATCACATTTTCAAAGATGAGCATTTAGCCAGCTTCTCTTACAGTAACCATACAAAGAGAAAAAAATCAAAAGCATGAATGTTGAGATTATAAAACTCAGCTTCTATATAATTAAAAAAATTTTTTTAATATTTTTTATGAAAACGTATATTGTAGGCTTGGGGGGGAAACATGTTAAAGTTGATAGAAATTTTCGGCAAAGTACTGTTAAAAATACTAGGCATTTCTTTAACTTTCAAAACTGCCTTGCCAATGATTTAAGTGAGATAAAACTAGCAATACATTTAGAGCTTAAAATTGTCCAAAATAGTTGGGGAAAAAACCCATCAAAGTATGATATGTATTTGCCATTTTTTGACAATTATTTTTAATACAGGATTTTTGGCTATGGATGTTTTCCTTATATTATACTGTCCTATAGGTTATTTGGAAAGCTAACCACAAGCTAAGAATAATGATCTATGTTTTTCATTCAAAAATCAATTGACTAAGCTATTGCTTTTAAACAACCAGTTAGCTGAACTTTCGCTGGCCATCCACTTCAATTGTAGAAGGGCTCAAGTGTTTTGGCTCCATACGTATGTAGACTATAGTAATAGCCAACACATACTGAATGCTTGTCATAGACTAGGCATTCTCCTAAGCCTTTCAAATTATTCTCCCAGTTAATCGTCATAAGAACCCTATGAATTAAGTTACAATTGTTATCGTCAGTTTACATGCAGAAAAGGAAACTAAGACACAGTAAAGTTAAATAACTTTCCCCAATGATAGACTGGAGATCTGAACTCACCACCGTGCTAAAGAAAATATCAGAGTTGAATGATTTATTGGAAATACGTGTCCCAAAGATGAGAAAATAAAGGTCCAAAATGAAAGTATCTTGCTTAGGTTTATATAACTAACAAGAAGGACATGGAATGTGGTGAGAAAAGCACCCAACACAGATTCCAGGCAAGAGTGAGGTTTTATTTCATGCGGCCTTATTTCTTGTCATATGACCTGAGAAACTCACTTTTCCCTGTCAATATTCAGTGTCTGTACATGCAAATATGAGATCATTCAATATTCAACAAATATGTATCAAATATAATGTACTATGAATGGGAGTAAAATACAGCCCCTGCTAGAGGCACTCACAGTCTAGTGGGGAAGCCGATGGTAACATGGAATTGTGCAAGGGCTATGTTGTATCAGAGAAGTATGTACAAGGTAGAGGCCTTCCTAAAGCCATAGATTAGGTTTTGGGGCTGAACTTGGAAATGTAAATAATTGAGTATGTTGAAGGGTAGGGCACTTGCATGTGTGTAAGTGGTAAGAGATGATTCCGGAGAGGTAAGTGGAGCAGGTCCTACATGCCATTCTAAGTAGTTTAAACTTGGACATGCAAGTCATGGGAAGTTATTCAAGAATTTTAAACATGGGATGATCTATTCGGTTTTATATTTAAGAACGTTCACACTGCTGACAACATAAAGGATGTCTTAAAGGTGGTACCACTAGAGATAAAAGATTATGAGTCCAAATGAGGGACAGTAGACTGAACTAAGCAGAGTTGAAGCCAGGGAATGATTGGAAGTGTTCGAGAGATATTTAGGAGGGAGAGTCAAAAGATCCTGTCTATTAGATATAATAAGAATCAAGATCTTCTAAGCTAGGAGATAGGTGAGCATGTTTCTAACCTCCGGAGAAGAAGCCAGCAGAAAAGGATGGTTGATACCGTAAAAAAGTTTAATGAATGAAATGAGGAGGTAGAACTGGGTGCACTCCAGAGCACAGGCGCCAGAATCTGCCTTAGGCCAAGGAAGGGTATTTTATTTGCCGTCTTAAAAACATTATTTCTTTATACATTTATCAAAGTTATAGAAATACACATGGTATCAAATCTAATGGTACAGAGGAGGGTGATATAAAACAATAATCCTTTCCACCGCTCCTTTACTCCCAGTTCCACTAGAAAGAAGAGATTTTTTTCACACTAAAAATTGGTTTATTGTTTTATTCTGATTATGTAAATAACATATATTCACTATAAATAATTTTAATATAACATATAAATTTCTAAATTTATTTATAAATAAATAGTACATACAAATACAAATATAAAGAAAGTAAAGGTTGCTTAAAATCGCAAACTCCTAAAATAATCACATTAGGGGGTCCATCCTTTTATATGTATACATTTTTCCTACTTCTCTTCTCTGCCCCATGTTAGCTTTATACTACTTCCCTAACCATACCTTTAGCCTTGTTAATAGCCTAGTGAGTGGTCTTCTATACAGTCTCTCTCTCCCTCTCTCTCTCTCTCTCTATATATATATATATATGTATACACACACATACAACATTTTGTTGGCCATTGTTTTACCAAAAAAATGAGATTATGTAACATGCACATTTTTGTGTCTTTCTTCTTTCATTCAATGATGCATTGGAAAATCACTCCAAGTCATCTGGTATTACTCTAATTCATTTTTTTGGCTGTGTAATATTCCAATATGTGGGTATATTTCAATATATTCAGACATTTCTTTATTAAAGAGCATTCACTTTCAGTTCATTACAAACAGTTCTGCAATAAATGCCATTGTACATCTATTCCTTTATATTAGTACTTTTATTCCTATGGAATAGATTATGAGACTGAAATCATGTGATCTAAGGGTGTGTATATTTTACATTTTCATAGCTGTTGCCTGGTTGCTTAGTGTATTGGGTATGGTGCTCCTTCTAGCGTGCCTTCCTGTACTGCAGAGGCCAGAGGCTAAAATCTCCATTTCCCAGAATCCACTGCAGCCAGATGTGACTTAGGTTGGCCAATCAAATTCATGCAAGATTCGAAATGCAAATGCAGTGAGGTGAAGACCTCATTTTGGCTGATTATGAAAATTGTATACGGAATATAAAGACATGGAAATGTTTGTGTGTTTTCATTCCTGAAGTAGCATTAACAAAAGCCTCCATGTGGAGAAATAAACCAAACGGCCAACAATAGAATGGAAATTAACTTGTGGAATAGTCAGAGAATAAACTACTTTGCAGCAGTGGAATTAGCTGGAACTACTCCTATCAACCCCAGATATCTCAATAACATACTCTGGGGGGAAAGAAGAAAGTTATAAAAGAATACATACATTGTAGCTGACACCTGTGGTGCCCCTCACCCCATCCCTTTAGCTCACCTGACTTCAGGCAGCTGTGGTGGACACTAGCCGTGCCTAGTACACCTCAAATTCAAAGGGGGGACCTCTGCTTTTCTGCCTCAGGCCTTTCTCAGAACCATGGGAAGCCATTCAGCCTGAATGGGCAAGAGAGTTAACCCCCCAAGAGCAAATTTTAGCAAATGGAGATTAAGTTGGTAAATGATACCCAGTCTCCTTTCCTTTGGTCTGGTGGGCCAGTTCTGCGATGTCTATTACACATTATCTCAGACAGTGCACAGAACGACTATGTCTCAGCTTCCTAGAACAACACCCAGCTCAGCTAATGTACTTTTATTTGCTTTCTCCCTTCTCTAATCTCTACCCCTGTCCCCACATTTCTGCTTCCTGGGATCACCTCCAAAATATACTATCTGCACCCAAGTCCTTTTCTCAGGTCCTGCTTTGAGGGAAACCCAAACTATGACATATAGTATAGTTCCATTTGTATGCAGTTCAAAAACAGCAAGATGAAATATCATGTAGGGAGATATGCATGTGAGATAAGCTATGAAGAAAACAAGAGAATGGTTAATAAAAGGAGTTATGTTCTCGGCGAGACACATAGTAACTTCAAAGGCACTAGTCATGTTTTATTTTTTAAACTTTGTTTTAGGTACATGGCATTTGTTTCATTATCTCTTTAAATTATTGGTTCTCTACTTGTTGGTCTCAGGACCCCTTTACACTCTTAAAAATCATTGCAAACTCCAAGGAACTTCTGTTTCGGTGAGTTTTGTCTAAATGACATTTACTGTATTCAAAATGAAAACTGAGCAATTAAAAATATTTCTGCTTACTTATTTGAAAATAACAATAATAAGTTCATTACTTGTTAACATAAATCACTTGTGAAAATGAGTATTTTCAAAACAAAAACGAAACAGAGCAAAACAAAAATGAATGAGAAGAGTGGCATCGTTTTTTATTTTTTCCAAATTTCTTTGGAGAATTTGGGACTATATTAATAGATTTCCTTTTTTCATCTAACTCTGGATATTCTTTGATACTACATCCAAACTTGACAGGTGGTAGTTTCTTAAAGGTTAGTTGCAGCGGGGTATCTAGAAGTATATCAATGAATTTCTAATACTCTTACAGTAAAATCTATTGGTCTTCTTGCATTTTGCATGGGTCTTTTATCCAAGCATAATTTTATGACACCGTGCATTGGTCACTTGGAAAATCATGGTTCACTGAGTTATGTGGATCTTTTAAATGTTGACACATTTCATACTACATCTGAAAAATCATATTCATCAGTACCACCACTGATCTCATCTGAAAAGTCTTTAAATACTGGGAACTTCCAAGCTTATAGTGTTGAATACAAGTTTTCTAAAATTATAATTATTTGCTTCAAACTCAAATTTTACAATTGGCAACAAATACTGTGAGTTGTTTTCCTTGAAGTGACAGGCTCAATCCATTCATCCTTGAGAAAATGTCTGCCAGATGCCCAAGCCTGAATAATCAGAGACAAACTATGATTAGAAAAAACCATGTCTAGGGAATAGACTGGTGGTTGCCAAGGCGAAGGGGGTTGGGGGAGGGATGGAGTGGAAGGCTGGGGTTAGCAGATGGAAGCTTTTATATATAGAATAGATAAGCAACAATGTCCTACTGTATAGCACAGAGAACTATATTCAATATCCTATGATAAACCATAATGGAAAAGAATTAAAAAAGAATGTATATATATGTACAACTGAATCACTTTGCTGTACAGCAGAAATTAACACATTGTAAATCAACTATACTTCAATAAAAAAAATTAAGAAAAAAAAAAGAAAGAACCATGTCATTCTGTCAAGTACAAATTTGCTCTTTGAATGAAGCAGCTAGTCTAGCTCACAACACAGTCACATTACTTCACCTCAAGACGACAGTCATACTTCTGTGCGCAGCAGAAATGCTTTGTGTATACACTCCATTTTGTTACATGTACTTGAGTCAAGATTTAATCAAATCAATCATTTTTACAGCGTCACCAAAGACATTCTTGAGTGAACCTGGCATTCTTTCATCTGCAAGTGCATACTGGTGAAGAATACAGTGACTACTGGTCCAGTACGGTGCCATTGCCTTGGTTCAGGCTCCAGCATTTTTACCCGCCATCGTTTTGGGATTGTGGGTGCAAATATCAGCACAGTGAAAAAAGCAAATGATGTCTCATTCTTGTTATGCAAATAGTTTTGGCCCCTTGAAAGTTCTCAGGGAACTCTAGACCCACCTTGAAGAACTTTAATTTGTTTTTACATTATATACACCTTTTTAACATATATTTCCCAATAATCAAAAAAAAACAAGTCAAATTCCTATGCTTCTAATAGACACTTTTAAAGTCATTTCATCCCTTTTGTTAATTGTATCATAAGCAGATTTCTTGTTGAATGGCCTTCCCTCTTCTCTTCTTTTGGAGACACTCCCAAACACTACCACTCTGCACCTTCTCCCCACAAGTCATACAAGCACTTGGCTTTTTTTTTTATTATTAATAAACTTATATTTTTAGAGTAGTTTTAAGCTCACAGCAAAATTGAGTGGAAAGTACGGAGAGTTTCCATATACTCCCTGTCCCCCGACACAAACAACTTCCCCACTACTGACATTCTGTACCATGGTGGTACATATGTTGCAATCGATGAACCTGCACTGACACATCAGTATCACCTAAAGTCCATAGTTTACATTAGCATCCATTCTTGGCATTGTACATTCTGTGGGTTTTGAAAAAAGCATAACAACATGTATCCACTATTATAGTATCATACAGAATAATTTTATTGCTCCTCAAATCCTCTGTGTTCCACCTATTCATCCCTCCTTCCCCACAACCCTTGGCAATCACTGAATTTTTTACTGTCTCTATAATTTTGCCTTTTCCAGAATGTCATAAAGTTGGAAACATATAGTAGGCAGCCTTTTCAGATTGGCTTCTTTCACTTAGTAATATGTACTTATATGTCTTCCATGTCTTTTAATGGCTTGTCTTTTAACGGCTTGATAGCTCATTTCTTTTTAGCCTTGAATTCCATTTTCTGGATGTATCACATTTTATCAATCCATTTACCAATTGAAGGACATCTTGATTGCTTTCAAGTCTTGGCAATCATGTACAAACTGCTATAAACATCCTTGTGCAGGTGGGCATACATTTTCGATTCACTTGGGTAAATATCAAAGAGTATGATTGCTGAATCATAAGATAAGGGTATATTTGGCTTTGTAAAAATTCTCCAAACTGTATTCCAAAGTAGCTGTACCATTTTGCACTCCCACCAGCAATGAGCGGGAGTTCCTGTTGCTCCATATCTTCACCAGCACTTGGTGTTGTCAGCATTTTAGACTGTGGTTATTATAATAGGTGTTCAGTGGTGTCTCGTTGTTTTAATGTGCAATTCCCTTATGATATGTGACGTTAAATATATTTACATATGCTTGTTTGCCATCTGTGTATCCTCTTTGGTAAGGTATCTGTCCAGGTCTTTTGCCCCTTTTAAAAATCAGCTGTTTAGTATCAGGAATATAGCCAATATTTTATAATAACTGTAAATGGAGTATAATCTATAAAAATATTGAATCACCATGTTATACACCTGAAACTAATATAATATTGTAAATCTACTATACTTCAATAAAAAATAAAATAAATTAAAATCAGGGCTTCCCTGGTGGCACAGTGGTTGAGAGTCTGCCTGCCAGTGCAGGGGACGCGGGTTCGAGCCCTGGTCTGGGAGGATCCCACATGCCGCGGAGCGACTAGGCCCATGAGCCACAATTGCTGAGCCTGCGCGTCTGGAGCCTGTGCTCCGCAACAAGAGGCCGCGATAGTGAGAGGCCCGCGCACCGTGATGAAGAGTGGCCCCCGCTTGCCGCAACTAGAGAAAGCCCTCGCACAGAAACGAAGACCCAACACAGCCATAAGTTAAAAAAAAAAAAAAAAAAAAATCAAGCTGTTTGTTTTCTTGTTGAATTTTAAGAGTTCTTTATATATTTTGTGTAACAGTTCTTTATCAGATGTGTCTTTTGCAATTATTTTCTCCCGGTCTATGGCTTGTCTTCTCATTCTCTTGGGATTGTCTTTCACAGAGCAGGTTTTAATGAAGTCCGGCTTATCAATTATTTCTTTTGCAGATTGTGCCTTTGATGTGGTACTAAAATATCATCACCATACCCAAGGCCAGTTAGGTGTTCTCCTATGTTATTTTCTAGGAGTTTTATAGGTTTATGTTTCACATTTAGGTCTATAATCCATTTTGAGTTACTTTTTGTGAAGGGTGTAAAGTCTGTGCCTAGATTCATTTTTTTGCATGTGCATGTCCAGTTGTTCCTGCACCATTTGTTAAAAAGATCCTTTTTGCTCCATTGTATTGCCTTTGTTCCTTTGTCAAAGATTAGTTTACCATATTAATACAGGTCTATTTCTGAGCTTTCCATTCTGTTCCATTGATCTATTTGTCTATTCTTTTGCCAATGCCATACTGTCTTGTTCACTGCAGTTTTATAGTAACTCGAAGTTGAATGGTATAATCCTCCAATTTTGTTCTTGTCCTTCAATAATGAATTGGCTATTCTCGGTCTTTTACACTTTCATGTAAATTTAGAATTAATTTCTCAATATCCACAAAACAACTTCATGGCCTTTTGATTGGGATTGTATATCGCATTGAATCTATAGATCAAGTTGGGGAGAACTAACATCTTGACAATATTGTCTTCTTATCCATGAATGTCCAATATCTCTCGATTTATTTAGTCCTTCTTTTATCAGAGTTGCAGTTTTCCTCATACAGATCTTACACATATTTTGTTAAATAGCATTAGGCTTTTATACTCAAAAAAAGTTTATAACTTTTTGACCCAGACATTCTGATGCCATCATTTTGACTTGGGAACATTTTGACAATGCTTAAAAACCAAGTTATTAAGCTTCAAAGTTTTAGATTCTGAATAAAGTTTTTATCAGGTGACTTCACAACATCTTTACCAAGAAGACATCAAAAAAACTTTTGGAGGGTCATCCTCTAGATGGGCTGAGGAATTAAATGATTGTCAGAGATATCTATTGAGGACATAACTATTTTAAATTAACCACTTTAAATGTCAGTAACTCATGGCCCATGTCAAAAGAACTGCATCAATATTTCCTGTTTGGGTTACTATTCCTATGAAAATGCAGTTGGCAGCTGGAATCTAGTCTGAAGGCACAATCCAGCATAGCTCAAGTATTCAAGTTGGTAAAACCCAGAACGTATAAATATGATTCTTGGATTCCCTATCTACGGGAACTTTATTTCATTTTGCCCTATGAGTCAGAAGCTGCAGTAATTTCTACTCTGGTTTCTTTTTCTCTCTGGTATTGCCTGACTCTCAAATAATTGAGGCACTATTTATGCTCTTCCAGCTCATGCATTTCATATCTCCCATATGTTTCTAGAGTGAATATTTCATGTGGATTTCTGGTATCATCTTTAGTGATTCATAATGACATTCTACAAGCCAACATTTTCCATGTTTGGTTTTAGCTCCAGCGTAGTATTTTTGGAGAGCTTGTTCTCCAAACTAGTTTTGGCTTTCCGTGAGGCCAAAAACATAATCCAACAACCCACAAACAAAAACAATAATAAATTGTTGAGTAGATGCTATAATTTAACCATGTGTTTTGTTCTCACTGAGAAAAATCTCTTGGGTAATTTTGGAAAACGAATTAAAAAGTAATGAATTTCTAAGTGATTAAGGATTGCACTTGCATGTAACTATTCTTTGTAGCATGATATTTCCAGTTTATGCAGGCATCTTAGCTTTAAATTTTTAAGTGTAAAATCTCATAGTATTATTTACAATAAGAATGTATTCCTGTAAGTTTCCTTCTATGACTATAGTATTTTTAAATGCAAGGGGTTAGATTTTAGCCCAAGGTATTCATTGTAGATAATTGTGTGTGTGGCTGGCTTTTAACATTGTGGTTTTAGAATTGCAGAGCCGTGGTTTAGGGTACGTATTTCCTTTATTATTGTTTTTGTTCGTGCATCATGCCCATTTTTTGTAGTAACTCTCCCCATTTTTTTATAGGGGGAGATAATCCCTCACTGTTTTAGAGAACACATCTGGAAACCTAAAAAAGTCCCTGTTAATGGACATTCATTATCATGACTTGTTTCCATGAATTCTGCAATGATGCTGTGGTCTAATACTGACTAGCAAACAGTTCTCAGAATATTCTGATTCTGCAGGAATTCAGCAAGGTGATGGAGGCTCCATCTCCGTATTTTGACACCTGTCAAAGAATGCACATGTCAGTGAAACCAGAAATTTTTTTCAAAGATCTTTCACTCCTCAAAGAGTGGTTTTGCTGAATTTGAATGCTTAAAAAAATTATTTCACACTATCAATTTTATGACAAGAGCTAGATCCTAGAGATGACTAGTTTTTGTGCCTCTCATGCCTGTTAATGAAAAACCAAGAGTTTTACAAGACTGAAAGGTAGCAAAATAGAGTGGGAAGGACCTCAGTTTTATGTATTTATTTATTATTTCATTATTTTGCTTATCCATTTAACTGTCAATGGACATTTAGGTTGTTTATACCCTTTGGTTATTGTGAGTAATGCTGCTATGGACATGAATGTACACGTATTTGTCTGAGTTCCTGTTTTCAGTTCCTTTGGGTTTATACTCAGGAGTGAAACTGGTCAGTCATATGATGAGTCTATGTTTAATTTTTGAAGAGCTGCCGAACTGTTTTCCACGGGGGCTGAACCATTTTACATTCCCACCAGCAAAATTTGAGTGTTCCAATTTCTCCGAATCCTCACCAACACTTGTTATTTTCTGTATTTTTTGTTTTGTTTTGTTTTGTTTATTTGTTTGTTTAATGCAGCTATCTAATGAGTGTCAAGTACTGTCTCAGTGTGGTTTTGATTTGCATTTCCCTAAGGACTAGTGATGTTGAAATCTTTTTATGTGCTTATTGCCCATTTGTATGTCTTCTATGGGAAAATGTCTGTTCAAGCCCTTTGTCCATTTTTTTTTTTAACATCTTTATTGGAGCATAATTGCTTTACAATGTTGTGCTAGTTTCTGCTGTATAACAAAGTGAATCAACTATATGTATACATATATCCCCATATCTCCTCCCTCTTGCATCTCCCTCCCACCCTCCCTATCCCACCCCTCTAGGTGGTCACAAAGCACTGAGCTGATCTCCCTGTGCTATGTAGCTGCTTCCTACTAGCTAGCTATTTTACATTTGGTAGTGTATATATGTCAGTGCTACTCTCTCACTTCGTCCCAGTTTACCCTTCCCTCTCCCTGTGTCCTCAAGTCCATTCTCTACGTCTGTGTCTTTATTCCTGTCCTGCCCTTAGGTTCATCAGAACCAATTTTATTTTTTAGATTCCATATATATGTGTTAGCATACAGTATTTGTTTTTCTCTTTCTGACTTACTTCACTGTATGACAGACTCTAGGTCCATCCACTTCACTACATATAACTCAATTTTGTTTCTTTTTATGTCTGAGTAATATGCCATTGTATATACATGCCACATCTTCTTTATTCATTCATCTGTCGATGGACACTTAGGTTGCTTCCATTACCTGGCTATTGTAAATAGAGCTGCAATGAACATCGTGGTACGTGACTCTTTTTGAATTATGGTTTTCTCAGGGTATATGCCCAGTAGTGGGATTGCTGGGTCATATGGTTGTTCTATTTTTAGTTTTTTAAGGAACCTCCATACTGTTCTCCATAGTGGCTGTATCAATTTACATTCCCACCAACAGTGCAAGAGGGTTCCCTTTCCTCCACACCCTCTCCAGCATTTATTGTTTGTAGATTTTTTGATGATGGCCATTCTGACCAGTGTGAGGTGATATCTCATCGTAGTTTTGATTTGCATTTCTCTAATGATTAGTGATGTTGAGCATCCTTTCATGTGTTTGTTGGCAATCTGTATATCTTCTTTGGAGAAATGTCTATTTAGGGCTTCTGCCCATTTTTGGATTGGGTTGTTTGTTTTTTTGATATTGAGCTGCATGAGCTGCTTGTAGATTTTGGAGATTAATCCTTTGTCGGTTGCTTCATTTGCAAATATTTTCTCCCATTCTGAGGGTTATCTTTTCACCTTGTTTATAGTTTCCTTTTCTGCGCAAAAGCTTTTAAGTTTCATTAGGTCCCAATTGCCTGTTTTTATTTCCATTTCTCTAGGAGGTGAGGACCTCAGTTTTAAACATGTCCCAACTTCAAATTCCATTTCTGCACCATACTAGCTGTTTGACCATGAGCAAATCATTTATCCTAAGCTTTAACTTCTGTCAAATGGGTCTCTTAGGCTTATACAACTATTGTGAAGATCAAATATCAATTACTGTGTAGTGGAGTTAGTGCTGGCACTGATCTTGCCACAGGAACCGCTGTGCAAGGCCGTCTAGTTCTAATAGTGTCCTATGTCTTTTCTTCCCAATGAGGTTTACATCTTCCCGGGAGCTGGTATCATGTCATCTGCCACCTGGGGTTCCATGGTCCCCAAATCAAAATTAGTATACATAACCCGGAAGTTAAATATTTCCTGAATTTTACTAAGGCAATCCCATGAAGATAAAGGACCCAGTGAGGGTGCATCAATGAGTTCTTGTCACTGTTATGCCGCTAATTTTGAACGTGTTCATTTGTCACCGAAAGCCTATGTTTTCTGGTTTGTAAAACAATGTTGGTCATTTAGCTAGGGAACCCGTAAGAATGTGTCTTAATACTAAATTTACATGAAACCTGATGAGTTTTCTTTGGGAATCTCCAACTAGCTCAATTCCTGTTGCAGAAGTAGAAAGATCTTGCTTCAAAGGAAGTATGTCTGTGAAGCTTCTGGTCCTCTACTTCTTACAGAGGATATCAGTATCTGGATGTGACAGTTCTTCATCCTTACTGAAAAACACTAAAATCTGCTTTTCTTGCCAAATTAAAGACAATTACCAATTTCCCCTCCTTTCCACTTCAGCCAAAGTCTTGCAGAGGGCAAGAGAGGAGCTTGCCTCTGATCCTGTGTGAATTCCCATATTAGCTCTCAAAAGAATAATTGAATACAGATTAGAACTTCTTTTCTGTTAAACTCAGAATCTTACTTGGTTTTGCTTACTTTAAGGTTGCAGAATTCTGTCTTGGGAAGATGGCAAATGCTCAATACCAAATTCTCTGTCTTTTCCATGGTCATCTGTATTAAAATTCTAGCAAGTTCCTATTTCTCTGTCTGATCAGCTTCTCAGGTGTTCATCCTTTTCTACGATTTCTTATTGAAAAAGCTATCCAAATGTCCTTTCCACTGGATCCTGGTGCCATGATGTGGTAAACCCAGGAACAGGGGAACATATGTTGTATAAGGGGTTTCTACAGGAACTAGATTTCTACCTATCTCAGATTCTCTATTTCCCCGCCCATACCTCTGATGCTGGACTTATGCTGGAGTCACTATGTTCATCAGGGAAATGTTCTGAGATGTTCAGATACAAGGCTTGAAGATCAGTTATCCTGAATCAGAGTTTGATAAGGACAAACCTCTCATGCTCAGCCTTCATTCTTTCAATCAACAAACATTCATTGAATGGTTTAATACAATGTCTTAGGCCCTGTGAAAACACCTTTTTTAATCTCTTGTACTTGTACATAGTATCTCGTGTTCCTCCTCTTCTTCCCTTCAATTTCCCACTAAGGTAGTATCTTACCTTGGGGATTTCATCCTTGAAAAAAATTTTTTTTGATTCTAGGGTAGACGTAAGAATGGATGTTCTATTCCAAAGTTTGATATGACAAGGACAGTTCATGATAAGAATGAACAAAGGGGCTGGACTTTCACATGAGGCCAGTCAGAAAGGGAGTGGGCAGGGATGAAATGACCCAGTTGCCTTGGCTGATGAAGAATTTCCTCATTGTCCACAGAGAATGCCCAGGGGGCAGGGTGATTGCTGGTCTCAAACCAGATAAACCAAATAAACCAAGACCTGGCACTCTCTGGCTCTGAAGTCCTCAATTACAAACAACTTAATGCCCACCCTCCACAGCAAAGGGAAAGGAAAGTGTTCTTACCTGTCCCTGATGGGTTTTGCTTTAGTAAGAACACTAAACATGAGATCTACTTTCTTAACAGATTTTTAAGTGTACAATACAATATTGTTATGTATAGGCATGATGTGGTACAGAAGATCCCTGGAATTTACTAATTTTGCATAACTCAAATTTTATACCCATTTATTCCCCCCATGCTCCTCATCCTAGAACTTCACCTCTCACCATCGTCCATCACTGCAATCTACTGAATCAGCATTTTGCCATAATTCTGCCTTATTTCATGTTGGCCCTGATCATTGTTGGAGTCCCAAGAGTTTCAAACTCTGCTTCATGAAAAATTTGGAGATATTGAGGAAAATGAACAGATTTTCATGGTAATAAGAGTTGACGCCCTTCAGAATGTGAGCAAATGCTGTGGTTGCCCAGACGAGCTCCCAAACATTTCTTACGACCAGGGCAATATGCCCTCCTACACACCAAAACCAAAGGGGAAAAACAGAAATCAACTGGCAAACCAAGATGTCCCTAAGCTCCCGTGGTGAACATGGCAGGAGTCCGGCTCCCGGTTCTGTTCTGTTGGGAGGAGGTCGTGCTGCTGTCTCCTGCCTCCAAGCCTCTTTCTCCGCAGATGGACAAGTTCCACCTCTCGAACAGAGCAAGTGATAGGTGGCAGAGGGCAGGCTGTGCTGGCCTCCTGCGCAACCCGTTATGACATCCTGACCACGGGCTGGCTGGACTCCCCAGCCTGTCACCAAATATGTCACATATGCTTCTCAGGCTCAAGAATTTAATTTTCTTTACATAGAATAAAGAGTTGGATTTTTCTCCCCACCCCCCGTTTTCCTTTTTTTTTAGCATAACTCTTTCTTTAAGAAAAGGAGGTCTAACAGGGAATGTCAATATATAAAAAAGATAAGAGTGGGACCTTTGGATGAGAGAGCGGGGTGGGTGGGTGTTGGAGATGGGTTGGAGCATATCTGCTTAAATTTCTCTAGTTATCCCACTCTTCCAAAGAATTCCAGTTAGCTCCCTGGAATTCACTTTGGCAAACACAAAAACTTTGGGCTAGATCATCTCTTATGTGCCTCCATTTCAAGCTCCATGAAGGCAAGGCTCTGCCTGGGTCATCCCTGAATCCCCAGGGCCTAGCATGATTCTGGCACAGAGTAAGCACGTGCACACGCACACACACATGCAGACACACACACACACACACACATACAAACTACATATATATACATATATATATAATGAATGGGTAAATACAAGATTTTTCAGATGTCATGAGATGTATCCATTTCAGATTCTAGCTCCTTGTGACGGATAGAGTTGGGTTTTCAGTGTGAACCTCCCCTTCTTACCACCTACCCTCTACCCCCTCCCCCCGACTTTTCTCTGCACAACATAAAAACTCAGCCTGTAGCTTTCCTAAGATTGCATCTAAAACACCAAATGTGAATGTCTCCCACACGGGGAGACAGCTTGTTTACACAGGAAGAATTGCTTCAGCACACTGTCTGCCTTTACCGCAGAACTGGGAGAAAATGCTGAGTCGTCAGATTCCTTGCCTTTGCATTAAAAAGGAATTTAAAACCGATTTCAGTCCTTTCTTGGGCCTCATGCAAAAATAAAGCTTTTCTCTCCAAGCTTGGGACTAAGTAAAAGAAAAAAATCTAACCCTGACTTATACTTTCCCTGAGCTCCCAAATAAGTCCAGGTGATTTTGAAACGTATTTTTTCCCCTCATTTCCTTAAATTGGGGCCAGAGATGAGTAGATATTCAGGTGCCAGTTTGAAACTGCTGTAAAAGATGTAAACAATACTTCTCCTCATGATTCCCTTTCCCTCCCCTCCTCCGAAGAGGGGTTGATGCAAAGTGTGGATCCCGCCAAGGAAGATAGGGCTGAAGGCCCCGCCCATATCCTGGGGCAAGCCATCAGGTGGCAGATTCAGCAAGGAGCCTGCCCACGGCTTAACTTCATTACTCTGTATCATTATATCTGCTTCTTTAACTTTCTTTTCTTTATTTAATCACCTAATACTATTTTTATTGGCCTGTCAGAATGTGGGGAAGAGCAGAGGGGAATTCATTTCACGTGTTATGGAACAACATTAGGGTAAAATATTTGAACAAGTCTATACCTTCCTCCTTTGAAAAGTAAGATACAAAACCAATTAAAGTGAAGTGATTACTGAAATGCATCCAATTAGTTATTAACTTACACACGTCAACCCAAGATGGCAGCTTTCACAGCAAAAATCCTGTCTGGTGTTGATACATAAGATAATCGATATCACCGAGGCCTCTTCTTCTCAGGCAATTGCTTAAGAACGCACCTTCACAGCTCAGAGCCTTCTCTCCCTTTGGGTTGGGGTAACTTTTCATCACCCTGACAAGATCTGTCACATATTATCAGACAATTGATCACCGACTCCTGGCAAGTCTTAATCCATCGTTTGATCACACATCAAGAAAAATGGCTTTTTATGTCTTACATCCTGGCCATGAGAAAGAGGAAGAAAGCAGAGACATAGGCTTCCGGCTCCAGCTCATTACTTTTTTGCAAATGATAGATGAGTTCACTAGGCAATTTAACTTTAAAATGATTTTTTCCCCCTTCTCAAATAAGCAAATAGAAGGAGCTTCGTGGTACAAGCTGAGTGGAAGGGGAGTCTGCCTGCTGTTCCTTTTGCATCTCTGCAATAGGCACCCGTGTGTGGATAGAGGCACGGATGGTTAGTAAACATGTATTTACTTAGTGTTACTACATCTACTTCTAAATAATAGGATTTAAAGTGGACACACACAGAGAGACTAACTTTCACTCTCCAGGACACAGCTATAATCATTTTACATGTTTCTTTTAGAGCACTTATGTTTTATATAAAGTCATTTGAAATGACTTCTAGTTTACAAAAAAAAAAATGTGAGTATTAGATAATGACACAGTAAAACCAGTTCTAAAAAAATCATTCCCCCTACCATGAATCCAGTCATGTTATTGTCAAAATCCTGATCTTATGTATACAGCAATGTTTCTGAGTGCAAGTCCATGTGTCTCATGCACCATGAGGCCAAACAATACCAAAACGTCGGAGTTTGGAACAGAGAAAGGTTTATTGCAGGGCCATGCAAGGAGAACAGGTGGCTTGTGCCCAAAAATCCCCTAACTCCCTGAAGGGTTTCAGCAAAGCATTTTTAAAGGCAAGGTAAGGGAGGGGCATGGCTGGTTACTGCAGACTTCTTGGTGTCGGAATCCTTTGTTCTTGCAGCTGTACACTTAGGTCGGGTCAGGATGTTCCTGTAAACCTCCAACAAGACAAATGTTATCCTCTGTTCTACAACTTTTTATCTCTACATGAAGGAAAAAGTGCTATTCACTTAAAGGTCAGAGCCTTTAGAATGCACTATCCTGTGTGTTTCAGGCTATAGGCAACATTCTTAACTCGAAGCAGAAGCAGTAGAATACAAAGGTTAAAGTAAAAGAAACAGATCTAACATGGAGTCAGATTTGTTCTGCCGTATTACAGCAATATACATTAGCTTCCTCAGAATGGGGCAAACCTAACAATGTACAAATGAGTCCTGTTTCTAATAGTTGATTGCTACTTAATATGAAAAATAAAAACTATCTGCAATTACCAAGAAAAGAATAGCTAAAACCTCAAAGATTTTGTGGGATTCTATTTAAGTTATCAACACACACACACAAATACCCTGGTGATTTCTAAGTAGTATTTCCAAAGTTCATAGCGTTCAAAGATTCCGATTCTGTTCTTTGAGGCCAGGAAGGAAAACTCCCCAATTCCCACCTCTCCCCCACTAAAAACTTCCTGGAAATCCTTCATGATGGTACATCCACTGCAATTTGAAGACACAAAGACCCGAGATTGAGTCTTTGCGTGCTTAAGTAAAAGACGCTCAGAGATGTGTAATTATGTCATCCTTTTCCTTGTCGTGGCAACTGAATGAGATGACAGTTTTTTCCAAATCCTAGCCACAAAGATTGTACAGTCAAGCAGTATGTGGCTGGTCTGCAGCTTTTGTCCATAAACTGAAAACACTTGAAGCCCAGAGACTGTACCCCAACCTCTAGCACAGTCTGTGCCAGGCACCAAAAGAGGGCTCCAAACACTATTTGTTCTGGTGAAATGCAAAGAAGGTCTGTAGCCTGGTTCAAAGTATGGTATCAATGTCAGTTTCCTGGTTTTGCTCATCATACTCATGTAAGACGTTATTTTGGGGGAAAAGTGGAGAAAGGATACACGGGAACTCTCTGTTCTCTTTTGGCAACTTCTAAAATTATTTCAAAAAAGAGTTTTAAAAAATATTTCTAGAAAAAAGAATGAATCTCTAAATCCTTTAAGCCAGCTGAACATGCTACCCATTTGAGGCACTGATGCCTCCGGACTACTCTCAGTAATCTCCTGTGTGATTTTTTTCTTGGTTTTGTTGCACCTCTTTACCACTAGATCCCTTTGCCTTGAGCCCAGATTCTGGTTCTGCCTCTGGTCCTCAGCTAAAGATATTTGATCTTTTCCAAAGTTTGGCTACTAGCCCTGCATGAGGACTTCTGGCTCACATTTACCTCCTGGATTTACCTCTTTCCACCACCACTGTGTCTTTTTCCTTGACCTTCTAAGCACCCAGTTTCCCTTTTGCCCAGCTAGTGTGTGTGTGTGTGTGTGTGTGTGTGTGTGTGTGTGTATTGGTAGGGGATGTGCAGAGTGGAAATGATGAGGGGTGAGGTTGAGATTTAGTCTGTGGTAACCTGTATCTCGGAAATAGATTTCTTTTTATAAAGAACAATTTCTTGCTGGGGAGAGACTCTACCTAGTTCATCAGATCCATCAAGTTGACATCTTCTGCTTCACTATATATTTTGTGAAAATACTATGAGAGCATTCAAAGGTTAGCTGACTGCATATCTGTTCTCACTGCTGGGGGTCAAAAGCACGATCCTTGTCACCATAAATGACAGAGAGAATGGACTTAGCCTGCATCCTGTGGCCAAACAGCATGTTCTGTGCATTTACCTCAAACCTGATTTACCACCGGGGAATCATTTGGGATCTTCAATGCCTTCTCCACCATGTTATCCATACAAGAGGCAGGCAAATATAATGGTTAACAACACAGGCACTGGGGCCATATTGTTTTGAATCCAGCTCTGTTTACTGGCCATGTGACTAAACAACTTCCTTAATCTCTCTGTACCTTAGTTTTGCCATCTGTAAAATGAAGATGAGAACTGTTCCTAACTCATAGGGATCTTGTGAGAATTATGAGCGTTAGTACCTTGAGAAGCCCTAGGCTTACCCATAGTTGGCACTCAGTGAATGTAGTTACTTTTTTCTAATGCGTATTCCACTTCTTTTCCCTGGATACCCCTCTACTGCCCCCTGAAAGTTCAGTACGGTGATTTATGCTTAAAAGTAAGAATTAAAAACAAAATTTTGTTTTGAACATTTCACTAAGCTTCTGGATATAGTAGAAGATAATCAATAGAATCTCAGAAATATGTTGGAAATTAATCAGTATCAAAGAAGAAACTTGATACAGAGTCACTTAAATTTCTAAATCTACTGATCAAACCACTGTTTGGATGAAAGCTGTGGTGGAGATGCTGGTGAGCTTTGTGGAGACATGGCCATAAACCTGGAACTTCTTGGGCTGGCTTTCTTCTTGTAACTTACAGTGCCCAGACATGCCAGAGGCTGGGTTGGATTTGGATTAGACTAGACATCACACTGCTGGGAAAGATAGGCTTGAGGTATGGCGGAATGTTTCCTTTTTTTAAAGTAGCAAACACAAACTGATCATGGACACTGGTTGGCCCCAGCTCCCACGTGTTACATGTGGTGTTTAGAGCCATAAAACACTACGATGTAGCCACATCTATGAAGTGGAATTGTGTTTTCAAAAGTCCCTCAGTTTTCCCAATATTTTCAGGGGTGTGTGTTATCTCACCCCTTGAACTAATAGCATTCCAATCCCAGGCAAATGGCGTCCAATCCATCCCACCCTTTCCAATCACCCATACAAAGCAACGAAAACTTGTTGCCTGGGTCCTCTCTCATTAGCTCTGAGGATGCAGATTAAAAATCATTCTTTGGTAGCATTTATTAAGTTTGTACGATCTGCTTTCCAAGAAGCGTTTAGAACAAACAATGAGTTGTGGCTAAAACCAATGTGAGCGAGCAATAGACTCAAATTAAAAGAGATAAAATTAAATTTTCATGTATCATAAATGAAATATCCATTAGGGACTTCTCAGATGACCTTCAGGTTCAGCAAATTCTGTATTCAGACTTCCAACCGGAAAGATATGGATGCTGGGCTAGATGACATGCATTTCAGGGACAGCAGAGGCAAAGGCCCAGCCAGCAACAGTAAACAAATGTAACTAGTTTGGGAGAGATGCTATTGACAGTAAAATTCTAATTTTGCTCCAGCTCCCAGAACAGATGTACCTCCAAGTCCATAGACTCTGCAATACTTAACTGCAGCTACTCAGCTGTGACCTTCAGCCCCAGGCTCACTGCAATGAAATTTTCATGCAACCATATGGAAGAATATTTTAATAGAGATTTACTGTCAGTAACTGTCCCAAAGGAGCAAATAAGGAAGCTGTAACATATTGCGTACAGTAAATCAAGGGGACTTCAATGGAAAAGCGAAACCTCCCGGAGGCAAGCATCTTTAAAATTACAGGCAACACTTTGTACAAATATGTGTACAAAGGACTAGATATGCACTCAGTTAAGTAGCTCAAAATGGTTTCGATTTGCAGATATATTTATTTAGAATTTATTTATTGGATTTTATAAGTGGCAAGCACTTACCTGTCAGGCCTGAATGCCTATGTATCTCCCTTCCCTGGGGCAAAACGGAAGTGAGGGAGGGGTGACTTTAACTGAAAATCTTGCCCAACCAGAGAATGAGGCAGGCAGCATAAATTGCACCCTCTCTATAGCCAGGTTTACTTCAATTTAAGGTGAGGTATTAACCACAGGGACAAAATATTCCTTTAGTCAGTATATAAAGAGTCCTGGATGAGTTAAACGGTTAAAAATTCAGCTTAAAGGATAATTGGGGAGACATGGTACTTAAAACTCCCAGTGGGGCAGAAGGCATTCAGAGGTCCTTCATGAATGCTTGATTATGTTTTACTCAACACTTTTGCATGTAAAAATGTCTCCTTTTTGTGAAGCTGTAAAATACAATTTTTATCTAAATGGGTCTTGGGCTGGTTGGAATCAGTAAACCAGATCTTATGTTCATCTTCTGACCCCGTGTTTATCTGGGGACATGAGTTGGTGGCACAGGACCATGGGTGAGCTAAGAAAGAGGGCCTGAGCGTGTCACCTACACAACTCCACACTTCAGTCCTCTTAGTCGCTACACAGCTCCCTCCTTCAGCCTTCGCTGTTAAGAGCATTTCAGCTGCAGACATTTGTTTCCTGAGGGCGAACAAGCAGCCATCTATCTCTCTCCCTCTACTCAACTGATGGAAACTCTAATATGAGGGGCAGTAATTCAGAGATAAAGAGACTGAACACTGCCCATGACAGTTCATATTTTATGGCGGAGAGAAGGCCTAAAACCTAAAAAACTCATGTGTAGGAGGCATAGCACGCATGCCTCATCCATGGCACATAATGAAGGAAGACGTCTTGACATCAAACCGAAAATCGAAATATCCAGGTGACCGTGAATAGGGGAATCGGGTGATAAATCTTTATGTTTTGCTAAATGCCAGTGGGTTGTCACATTAGACAAAGGGTGATAACAATAGAAGAAACGTCATATCTGTTAAATGGGTCTTAGGCATTCTATTCTTCTGTTGATGTGGTCCCAATGACTGCAAAACACAGGTAACGTGCACACACAAAACAGGTGACAGACACACAGGTTAGGTTACACGCTAAAAGTGGATTATCTTGACTAATCAGAACGTGGCTGGAAATTATAATACAATAAGAAAAACGCTTGGAAGTTAGTTCATGCAGTTAGATTAATGTATAAATCGTGTTACATGGTCAACGACTAGTTCGTTATTCACCAAGTTTTCCCAGTATCTCAATGAATGTACTTCTTTCACAGTGGGATATTACATTCCCTGAACCCTTTAACTGTGTTGTATTTCACACTGAAGATGACGTTGAAACTAGAAATGCCACTCAAAAAAAATGTTAGTTTGGGGACATAATGTATGCATGATATGTGTAGTTTGTTCCTTTGAGAGAAAGGCTGGTTGGGATAAATCTCCAGAATCCTTGCATCATTTGGCTGTGACCACATTTAGAATCATTCTTTTTGTCTTTATAAGGAATAGAATGGGCATGTAAAGACAATTCTTGTCTGTGTTTAATTTCGTGAATTTACCAAGAAGGGTGAGTCATGTCTTACATTTTTGATCCCATCTCTAAAACAAGTGATGTCAGAATGCTTACTCATTAAAGGCATTTCCCCTCCATCTCCTGGAAGGTTCGATGACCTTGGCTAGCTCTGTACCCAGAGCTTCTGATAATTCTGGGCAGTACGGCTTGCCTCTCCACTCTTCAACCCACTCTGTTCTGGCAGGTTTGTTTCCTCTCTGTCCTCCACAGGTTCTATATTCAATTTCTCACACCCCAGAGTCATGTGACTCCAGAATATAATTGTTTTCCTCCCTTTAAACCTCTCCAGACCTCAGCCGTCTTTCAAGACTCAGTTCAGAACTCCAGGTACCCCAACTATCCTACTGAACCATTCTAGACCCATCACGAAATGCTAAAGGCCAAGTCATTTCCCACTGAGCTGCTTATACATTCTGGGGACATTAATAGTTGTTTAATAAATACCCATTAATAATTGATTTGTTGATCTTTGACCTTCTTCTCTTTCTTTTCACCACTTTGCCACGTACTTCAGACTTGGACTTCCCTAGAGAATGTGAAAGAATGTGTTCTGAAGAAAGTTTTATTCTTATTCCTCCCACTGGGAGCACGCTGGAAAGTAGTCATTACTTAATGTAATTTTCCACCTGCAGACGTCATTTTACAAGTTACAAATAATGTGAGCAAAATGTAACAACATACCCACCCAACCAACAAAATCTCCCAAATTAAAAGCAATATACAGCTGGAATGAGTAATATCATTTGCTAATTACAAAAGTATTCATGATAGATAGTAAACTCCTCACAGCTGGAAGTTATCAAACAGAGACTAACTCAAGAATCTGGGAGAAAGGATTTTTATAAAGGATGGGAGGTTGGGTTCAATAATTCTGGGGTCTCTTCCAAATCTGAGATTCTGTGATAACTGTCTGAATTAAACCAATTAAAAATTGATTTTAGTAGTCCTGTGAGGTGAGTTTTTAATATTCCAAATATTTAAAATTGCAGTCAGAGTTAGGAGATTAATTTGTAAGAAATCTGAAAATAACTGGTCATTAACTGATTGACTGACTAAAGTCAAAAGGACGGTTTTTCAGAGTGGTTTGAGTATATGGAAATAGCCACAGAGCACTTTGAAATCAGTCCTATTCTTAGAACATGCATCTACAATTTAATTAATCTGTACACCTAAATGGGATGGCCACTGTGCACATTTTAATAAACAAATATTTATGTGCCCATCAGTCTTGTCGTTTTTCATGTTTGTGATTTGTTAACCTTGGGTACATAAAGAGAAGCAGTGCAATGTATTGCCCTCTTGGGAGTCCCAGGGAGCCGTGCCACTGCTGTGGATTCCTGCCAAGGTCAGAAACTAGGCCGTGTCTTTGCATGGTCCTACTTCCAGACATACAGAACTTATTATTTTGCAAGTAGGCACTAACGCAGACATACCAGCCACAGTGAATAGAGTGAGGTGTTTTTTTCTTTATGAATGTCTTCTAAGCAAGCATATTTGTTGTTTATACGTAAATAGGTGCTTTGAAACTGTTTGAAAAGAGTTTATTCACTAAGGTAAATGCTGGTTTCGAAATAATTTTTGCTCTTCTAATTAGGGAAGCAAACTTTTTTGACCCTAGGGGGAAAAAAAAAACACTTCTACCTTACCTGGAAACACACACAATGTTTGAATCATCAGTGTCTGAATCAAAACTTTGTTATATGTTAAGAAATGTTATAAACCCAGGAATATGTTGAATGGGTTTTGGTAAAAATTAGCCTGATTCCTACAGACTGATTCACATGCATCTACTTAGGTAATTAGTTAGTCTAAATTTTACTGACCGACAGTTCAACAATGAGTTTTTAATAAACTTGTTGGATAATTTTACCCCATCTTCTTTTAGCCAGGATCATACTGACACATCCCAAGATGCAGCAGAGAGCAGAGAGCTGGATGGTAGGCAAGAGATGGGGGTTCTGAGACTTGGATTTGGATTTCTGTTTGGATGTTTAAGAAGTGATCACATCAAGAACTGCAAGCTAGCCTATCCCGTTGGCCTATGTCAAGAGTGACCCCACCCATAATTATGAAAAAAACCTTGGCCTCTCTTGAAGTGAGATATTGGATCAATCCAACATTGTTATTCTTATTCATATCCTTGATGCAATTATAATTATTTAATATAATTATATAAGCTAAAGTCATTCATTCACAACTCCCTTGTGCGGGGGAAGCAGACAGTAAAAATCAGGAAATAGTTCATCTGTAGAATGGTTTTAGATTCTCTCCATACCCTCTCAGAGTTAGTGGCTGAATCTTGTTCAGCATGACAGAACATCCTGCCAGAGGCTGGGAAGAAGCTCTGAGATAAATTCACTTGGTCATGATGAGGTAGGAGTCGTCCTATCACATTTCGGAGTGAAACTGATCTTCAACAAGACCCCCTCCACCACTCCCCACCTCTACCCTTTCACAACTTGTATTCCCAGAACATGGGTATCAAGATTTCATTTGCTTTGGAGCCCTTCCAGAAATTAACAGTGTTAAGAAGAACCATTCTATTAAGTCAGGATGGTGTCCAATAAAAGCAATGAATGATTGGAAAATGGACTGTTTTAATGCTGTTCAGTAAAACCATCGTGAATGTTCTTAATTATGCAATTCCATCCTTCCTGTGTAATTGACTCATTCGATTTTTTTCTCCCATGGTATAGAATAAACCGAATTTGGGGTCAGAGACTTTCAATATTGTTACATGTGACTAATATTTGAAGATGATGAGGCAAAATATGTAAGAGTGTAGAATGATTTGGGCTCCTCTAGTCAAGCAAAGAGACTAAAGTCTTATAGGACTGGCAAGAATGAAAAAATAATTGTACCCTTCAGAGGCAGCCATGCTCTGCAAAAATAGAGCACCCTATTTTTTTTAACTTTATTTTATTTTATTTTTTGATTGAAGTATAGCTGATTTACACTATTGTGTTAGTTTCAGGTGTACAGCAAAGTGATTTGGTTATACATATATATATATCTGTATTTTTTTAAATTCTTTTCTATTATAGTTTGTTACAAGATAGTGACAATAGTTCCCTGTGCCATACAGTAGGTCCTTGTTTTTTTAAATCTATTTTATATACAGTAGTGTGTATCTGTTAATTCCATACTCCTAATTTATCCCTCTCCTCCTTTCCCCTTTGGTAACCATAAGTTTGTTTTCTATGTCTGTGAGTCTGTTTCTGTTTTGTAAATAAGTTCATTTGTACTATTTTTTTAGATTCCACATATAAGTGATATCCTATGATATTTGTCTTTCTCTTTATGACTCACTTCACTTAGTATGATAATCTCTAGGATAGAGCCACATAGAATAGAAAACAGCCAAACTTTGTTTATAAGAACAGAGCACTTCATTTTTTAAAAAGTTTATTCCTTTGGTTTTGAATAGTTAATATAACCACATGATTCAAAATTCAAGTGGTACAAAAGGGTATAGAGTGGAAAATCTCCCTCCTTCCTGGCAAACAAAGCAACTAATGTTATCAGGTGTGCATGGTGCTCTCAGAGATATTTTATGCATATTCAAGCAAATATGTGTACTTCATCTGTTTTTCTATTTGCATGCATGGCAGCATTCTCTACTAGGAGCCTATATTTGAACATTCCATTCAGATACTGGGGACACAGGTGAGCAAAACCAAGCCCTGTTGGGAAGTTTACATTTCCGTGATGGGAAGAAGGCAAAAAGCAAAAAGTGAACAAGATCGTTTTCAGATTACGAGTGTTTGATCTGATTCCCCCACAAAACACATACGTGGAGAGGTGGGAGTTAGCACACAATTCACAAACATGCTGACCCTTCATTGTAATTTGGTGACCCCAAATTTCAAACGCATGTTCATCACTCCCTGATGATGCTTGAAACCCTCATTTTTCATAGCAAAAGCTATAGATAGGAGAGGCCCTAAGAGATTCACTCCCAGATGTGATATTTCATGGAATGTCTACCAAGAGGCTGGGACCATGAAGTTGACAGCTGCTTCTCATCTGTACTCACTGCTCTGATCATATTTTAGTCATTCCACAAAACCAGCAAATTGGATACGGAGAATTAGACTGTTCTCTTGTTGTGGTCAGCATGCCAAGAAAATTGGAACGGTACGGAGAGGACAGATAAGAATGCCCCAGGACACTTGGGATGACAGTAAGAGCAGTAGAAATTCACTGCCCAATGATTTAAACTGGATATCGGGATTAAAAAATTAAAAATCTGGGCACATTTAGATATTTTCAAAACTCCTAACTTTTGTCATCAACTATCTTGGATACTAAATATAACTGGTTATTGGATTCACTTTTTCAATTTTCTTCCAGATGTGTGGTATAATGTAGAACTCTCCCAAGATAGCTACTTGTAGTTTTCCTACAGGTGTGCAAAAATATCTATTTCTAGTTCTCTAAAATAACTGAGGAGTTTTCTGGTTAGTTTAGTTATGTTGGTTAGTTCTAAGAGTGACAGAATACCTACCAACTGAGGTTTGGATTTATGCCAAATGCTGAAACTCTCCTAAAAGTAATTCATGATTTGATGGCACAGAAATTACTTTTAGCTCTCTATTGAAATTCTCTCCTCATTATGGGCATCAATTATGATCAGATTGTAAAAAAGATGAAAAGGGGGATGGAGATTGGGTAAATTTTGAAGTATCTTCTTCTTCTTCTTCTTCCCACCACACAGCATGTGCAGGAGATTGCCTTTTTTTATGGATTCTCACAGCAACTTATACATTTGTGTTTCTCATAATAGAGGAATGGAAGAAAGAGTCCCTTCTCTCCCCCCATGTTGCAGTCCCTTTGGGCTGCCATAACAAAATACCACAAACTGAATAGCTTATAAACCAAAGAAATTTATTTCTCATAGTTCCGGAGGCTGAGAAGTACAAGATCATGATGCCAACAGACTGGGTGTCTATTGAGGACCCTTTCTGTTTCATAAATGGCACCTTCTTGTGTCTTCACTTGATTGGAAGGGGCTAGAGAACTCTCTGGAGCCTCTTTTATAAGACACTAATCTTGCTCATGAGGGTGGAGCCCTCATGACGTAAGCACCACCCAAGGCCCCAGCTCCTAATACCATCATCTTTGGGGGACACAAACATTCAGACTATAGAATCTTACCATGCCAATCAATTATTTGAACTTTCAGAAATGTGAGGTTTCTCACCCTTAGTTATTCTCTTCTGGAATAATACTACTTCCAAACCATATTCCAAGTCACTGATTCCAAATGATATTGTTATTAGACGTTTCTCAATTGACTCCACCTCAAACGTGGGCCCTTTCAGATAAAGAGTAAGTGGGCTTTTATTTCATATCACTTTTACATCTATTATTAGATCCCATCCTCAGAAATCTAAAAGGAGAAGGGCAGCTCCAACAATTGTATAGATGGAGCAATGGAGACACCAATACATTAGATGTTCCATCCAAGCTGCCCAGAGTTGGAGGAATGAAAACCACCCTGTAGTCCCTGCCGTTAACTTTTGAGTTCCTTCCACGGGATCAGATCGTCTTCTGGGAGCTGCGCTGGGAACGTGAACTCCTCGATAACTTGAAATTCCCCGATAGTGGGGTGAAATTCCTGCAGATTCCATCTGACGCCAGAATCCCAATTCTTTGTAAAAGAGCAATGAGTGAGGGAAACTTTGAGGGTTAGTCACATCCCTCTTTTCATGGCTGTTATTTCTCCTGAGAAGAGGATCTCTCCTGGGACCCTCTTCCTCCATCAGGGCTTGGGATGGTGGGTGGGAAGCCATGGAGAGCGGCACCGGAGCTGACTCTGTATTTGTGTCTCTCTGTGGGGTGAACTGGGTTACTGGCAACTGTGGACATGTTCTGTTTCCCCAGTGCAACAACAGCAGGATCTTCTCCCTGTCCCCACTCAGTGGAGCTGGCCTGAGACCAATTCCAAAATTAAACGTTTGCCAAACGTGCACAGCTGTAATCGGCCTGCTGCTGGTTTGCTGCATAGCATGCCACCTGCTAGCTCCCTTTCCAGAGAAAAAGAGCTGGGAGAGGAGCTAACTGAGGACAAAGTTCAGGCAATGATATGGGATCTCTTTCCATCTCTGCCTTCTGCCAAATTCTCCAGTTCACCCCCAAAGAGCACTGCAAATTTGCTTATGGTTTAGATAGCAGTTGGGGCAGAGACACTGCTTTCAGTTTACCAAATGGCAGAAAACAACAAATTGGTTTCTTCTCAAAGGTTATTTTTACTTATTTATTTATTTTTGGCTTGAGGGAGGGAGTTGTTTACAGAAGACAGGGTCAAACCATCCCTGTTACGACAGTTATCTAGGTGAGGGAGGAACAGACCTGCTGTCATTCAGGATGATGAGAAATAAACCATCCCACAGTTTTACTGTCTGGAGGTAGAGAAAGGAAAGACTGAACGTGGTTGAAGTTTGACAAAACGCAGAAATCTAGAGAAACTTCTGGAAAGTTTTCTTACAGCGTTACCAGTATTTTTACACTTGCCTGAGGTCATTTCCTCTTATCTTATAATCTATTGTTTTCTCAGAGAAATTTCATAAGAGAAAGTCTTTTGTAATAGCCCAAGTGGAGCTAGTGTGATGAAAACAATAAAAATTCTTGTTTGCAAGTGATTCCAGGACAACCAGGGGAATAGCATAACACAATGTGCAGCAGCCCAGAGCTTATGATTGCCAAGGCAGAGTAAAATTGGAAGGTCCGGAGGTTCAAAAGCATCACACCTGGTTTCAAACCCAGAAGACTTGCTTCAATGGGGTTCTTCTGGAGTAGAATCTCCATCTAGTTGTAGGAGCCCTTTCGCTTCCTGTCATCCAGCACGTGTTTACATTTTCTTGAAGCTTACAACATCCATTCCACTTTCTTCTTCTGTCTTCAGATGCTGCATTTTCTTCTTCACTATTCTCTCCTGGTTCTAGATTGCCCATGGTTTGCTTTGTTCGATAGATGATTATTTTTGGTGGGGGAAAATGGGAAAAAGCCAAGAGGAAGACTGAGAGATAAAAATCTGGGCAGAAATATGGAGTTTTATTTATAATTCCTAATATTTTATGACATGAAAGAATAAAGACTATTCTTAGAATTCTAAAATGTGTACCTTTTGAAGCCACCCCTTCTAGACAGACAGTAAGGGCTCAATCTTTTTCAGCTCGGTGCATGTGGGGAGCAGAATGCATTAGTAGAAAGTGACAGTCCTGTATAGTTCCCTGGCCAAGCTCACTGCCACATTGAGTCCTTCATGTTTGGAGGAATCTCTTTATAAATTGACAGCCACTGTTAGCTAAATGATTAAAAGGAGAGGAGAACTCTCTAGTTACCTTGAGTCAGCTGGATATACTGTAGCAGAAGGGTGAAGTTGCCTTCCAGAATGCACACCATACTAGTGGGACTTTCTCTCTACAACACAGCTTAAGACCCTTCTAGAGCTCTGGTTCTTAATTCCCTTATTTAACCTGCAGGTGCTCTTTTGACTCTAACTTACCCTCCCAGGCTTATTTTTGACCGAAGCTCCCAAATATTCCCCATTCACAAGAGATGACTTGTCATCTCTAAGACATATCCTGGGTTCACTTGCCCAAATGTCTCTGCCCTTCACTTCCCTTCTGCTGGGTGTGCTATTCTCCAACCACCCCCTTTGCTAGTAAAATTCTGATCCACTGCTGAGACGAAATGTTATCTTTTCTTTTTAATTCCGATATAATTGACACATAACACTATTAGTTTTAGGTGTACAAGATAATGATTTGATGTATGTATATATATTGCAAATCTTTAACTTGTGAAACACTCTGCAATCCTTCCAGATGGACATAAGCCTTTGGTTTTGGTGCCACTAAGCCTTTCATGGTGTTTATGCTCTCCTGGAATGTTAGGCTACAGCTAGTGATATGCATGGTTATTTTCTCTTGCTAAGCAGGTGGCTCCCCCGAGAGAAGCTTCCACAGTAACTTTACTCACCCTTATATCTTCCACTCTTCCTACTACCGAGCCTGGCACACTCCATGCATGTTTGTTAAATTAAATTGAAAATGATAAAATATATTATTAATGATTGTGCATGTATATTAAAAGAGCATAATACAGAAATATACTAAAAAGAGAATGGGACGATTAAAAACAGTGAGTCCCTTGGAAGACTCAAGAGACACAGAAAGTGACTGTCTCAAGAGAGAGGAACAAAAAAGGAGAAAGAAAGGAAGAAAATGATGACCTTTTGAAAAAGTAAAGTGAGCGTCTCTCTAGCCTTTCAGTAGGCTTGGCAATGGCTTTTTAAAGGGGAATTTTGGGCTGGACTTTAGGTGAGAAGCACTCACACCCTCCTCTATGGTAACAGGATGGTCCATAGACCAGAGGAACACCAAGGCTACCAGCTGGTGATGGTAGAGTTGCCAACCACAGACAGGACTGAAGAGACCACCATTAGTGGGTTTCTCATGGAAGGAAATGGCAAAGCATGGGTTGAAGTGGGAAGCAGAACACGCCAGGATTTTCATGTACGTTAAGTAAATAGTTTTACAGACTGAGGTAGGTCAGGAAGGTTCAAGAGTTGGATATATACTATACATAAATATTCATGGTGCCACAAAGGCACTGGGGTAGAAACAGTGAAAAAAGTGGACACCATTTCTTAGTCCCTCCTCCATGGAGCTCTGCTGGGTCCATTTGCCATCCAGTATTTTCTGTTAATCAAACTTCCTATTACAGGTTTATGGTAAGAGAACCATATTTCAGCTATTCCCAAGACTGCCAGGAAAGAAAATATGCCACCAACCAGAATTCTATAAAATTAATCACCTGGGAAAATTAATGAAATTTTGCTTGAATGAAGGTATGACACATAAAAAATATCTATGAATTCTGCCTCATTCTTTAAAAGTTAGGTCTATATTTTTACATCTTTTGGAACACAGTTGGGATTGGGAATAAGTGGGTTCAACCATCAAGGCTAAGTGGTTTCAAAAGTCTCCAACCAAGGGGTTGAGGTGGGACACCAGTGCTTTAGTCTAGGTAGAATCTGTCTTGAGCCTGAGGAAGGAAGACAAGCCTGTTTTCCTGTCTGTTTTCCACACTGTGATTTATTCCTTCATCTAACAGAGACCCTGCTCAGTACCTGGCCTATAGTAGGTACACAATAAATATTGGCTGTAGTCATGAATAAGTGGCAGCCATTTAATTGAAAAGCAGAAATGTGAAGTGTATAAATGTCCACAGTTGTTGGGCACGGTTATAGGCTATATGGCCTCAAAAGAGAAAGCCATAGGTCTTTAGCAACTAAATACTGTGAGAAGGAGAAATTTCCGCTCAGAATTTATATTTTAGAGCCTTGTTGCTCAAAGCGAGTCAAGGATATGGCATCACAGGAGAATTAATTGCCATATGTTCAAAAATCGGAGGGGGATGGGACAGACATATTGGAATGCATGTGGATCTAATGTGGAGTAAAATGCAAAACTCACGAGAAAATAAAACCCAAGGCTTCAGTGAAATTTGACTTGTCTGTAACCCCCCAATTTTGCATTCAGAATGCTTTGAAGGAGAGTTTACTGGAAACACATGAGAGATGTCTACTCTGGCACAGAATCCATGCTGTTGGGAGGGCTCGAGGCTTGTTTTCTAGACTCGTGGGTCTTTTGGGAAAAAATCTGCCTTCCTCCAGATCACCAGAACCCTTCACAGTTTCTAAATTTTCTATCTTCCGTCACTCTTACTTCAGTCCAACCAATGCACATAGAAAGAAAGACAAACTTTGGAAGGTGTTCTCTGTATGTTCCAAACCACAACCACACCAGTCAGAAGAATTCTGGCGGAACTGTGTTTTTGCATGTGTGGTCAAGACAAATGCCATTTCCTATGTGGCTGCAGACACTGACTCTTTCCAGGCTTTCAGAAGCCTGGGAGGGTGATGAAGGGAAGGCCTAATCACAAAATAGGGAAATGCTTTTGTGAGTAAAGAGTTCAGGTTTACAAGAGAATCATTTCAGTGTAAAAAAACAAAACAAAACAAAACCAGGATGCCAGGTGTATAACTTTGTCACCAGTTCCACCACCCTTCAGCATTATAGTTGACTGGTAAGAATGCTTGCCTTCTTAGAATGTGCTCTCTGCTTCAGGGGAGGTGATGCATTTTGTAGACAGGAAACATTCTAAAGAAAATACTGGTTTCTTTGTATTTAGCAACTCTTTCCTGGATGGATCTTTGTGCTTCTCGAGCCTTCCCACACCAGACCCCACCAAGCTCTTTTCCCTTTTAGTCCACCTGCCACCATGATTGGATTAGTTCTATATATATATATATATATATATATATATATATATATATATATATATATTAGTTCTATATATATATATATACTTTTATATATATATGTATATATATACTATATATATATATATATATATATTAGTTCTATATATATATATATACTTTTATATATATATGTATATATATACTATATATATATATATGTATATATATATATATATATATATATATGTACTTTTCAGTTTCTAAAGCATTTCAGATACTGTTCCAGGCAGGAGGGATACAAAAACACATAAAATAAGCCCTGCCTAATGACAACTTCCATTCTAAAGGGGCCACAGCTATATTCCCAAATGATTTCAACACAGTAAGTACTAAGATAGCGGTATGAATCTGGTGTGATTCTCTACTATTGCAGCTACGAAATTCTGCCTAGAGGTAGGTGGTGTTAGATGCTTTCTCATCCATCTTTCTTCTCTCCCTGATTGCTTTCAAACTCCCTGAAGGCAGTGGCCATGTGTTTACAGCTTCCCTATTTCTCTCCTAGATGCCATTCTCAATAAACGCTGATTAAAATGGGTCTAGATCCATGGTTGACAAGGAAGACACTTTCTTATTGGCTTATTATACAGTTCTTACAGCGCAGACTCTGAAGTCACTAGGAGAAAGAAAAGGAGACCCCAAATTCAGAGTGGATAGCAAATTCATTACCTAGCATTACCATCCTACCTCCTCGGAAAGACCAGAGTCATCTTTTGAGCTCCACGGGGCCTTAATTTAGTGATTCTGTTGACTATTCATTACCACAGGGTTGTTCAAGTGGCGAGGAGCATGTGTGACGTTTAATGTTATCTTAAACGTTACTATTTACGGTAAATCAGAAAGGGGGCACAAGCATTAGAGTTGCTGTTTAATGATGTATGAAAAAGCTGCCTGGTAAAGCACACCATTAAGAAAAGGTGAATCCAGCGCCGAACAACGACCTGATGATATACTGAGACCTTCGTGGCCAAGGCCAGGTATCCTAAGTTGGAGAACGATGGGCGTCAGGTGCCCTGGCAGAATAAAGAAACTAAGGTGAATCCAAGAGGCCAAGGAGTGGAGGGATGCTGGGTTGGAAGAGGAAGTGACTGATGAGACGGGACTTGTGCGCGAATGTATCCACGAAGGCTCTTGCCCTCCAGTCTGGTCGTGGCTCATTTTCAAATCTTTTTTATTAATCCAATGAAACAAACCCACAAACCTACAAACCAAAACCCCAGTCAACAAGAGTAATCTGTATCAGTTAAAATGGCATATGGTAAGCAAGTCTTGGATCCTTCAAAGAGATGCCCAAAGCAAAACTACTATTACTATTATTATTCTGCTTTTACAAACACAAGCTAGTAATTGCAATCATCTCTTTGGTTTAAAAGGCTTTGTGCAACATTAGACAGCAAATTTATCTGTATAGTTCTAATAGGTGGCTTGTAATAAGCTGTAAGTTTAGAAACTACAATGGATTTTATGTCTTCCCAAGAAGATTTTATGGGTCTTTAAAAGAAAATGTTAAAGAATTATGAAGTCTGTATATGCTTGTTTAGTTCCAAGGCCTATTCCTTCATAATTTCTATCTAATTGATCATGCTTACTGTCTGGTGAGTTACAGGGTTATAGACTGCCGATTATAAAAGTATTTCCTGATACTTATACAGGAGTGTAAGTCCATGACAAAATAGTCTCCGGATCTCACCTGAGCATCTCTTAGACTCTTTCTGTTGCTTTGTGTAGACAGAGCTAGTCATTTGGATTGAACCCAGTGAAGAACGTGCTTCCTAATCTTGAAAATCTAAGAGCAGGGTTGATGAGACAAGACATAACTACACATGGAATGATGTTTAGAAAGATATGGCAGGAAAGTAAATGTTTTCTTCTTTTTCCTTTTCCAAATGAACTATACTTATGAGAAATATATTGGCTTAGAAGGGAGGGGAGCTAACGTTACGTTGAGATGGTCAGGGAAGTTATAACATGTGAAGTTGGCACTGGATCTAAAGGAGCTGGTTTTGAAGGCAGAGGAGACAGAAGGGCGTGCTAAGTGAGTCTAAGCCTGAGCAAGTGAGTGGAGGGAGGAGGGCTCCAGATGGGCTCTGGAAACCAGAACCCAACACAAACCAGATTGCCTGGGGCAGATGTCATGAGCATGTTGCAGGACTGTTTACTACAGAGGGAGGCATAGGTTAGGGCACGATCACCTTCTATATCAGGCTAAGGAGTTAGCATTTTACCCAAAGTCCAAGTGATTACCTATGGCTAAGGTATTTCAAGATTGCATTGGTTAATAACAATGGAACGTTTAAAATTGTTTTTACTCTAAAGGTTGAAAATTGGCCCCTATGTCAATTATTTCTCCATTAAGGCAGAAGGAATATTTGAATCGTTACATTTTTTTGTCACTGTTTATACCGAAGAATTTATTTGTTATTTTATTAGGTTGATTTTTAAATACTCCTACTATACGCAAAGTCTGGTCAAATCTGTTGGCAGAGATGGAAAAGTGTCTGAATGCTTTTGTGACAAGAAAACATATTTGGAGACTTGGGTAGAAATCTCAAGAGGAAAGGACTTGGATATTATTGAGTTTATTTTCTATTGCAACTGAAGATCCATTAGTGAGTGGGTCTTGTAAAGGAAAACTCTGATTATATTCTATGGAGGAGTGATTGTTCATGTTCTGGCAGAGCTGAAAGGACCCCAAATTACAGAATCCTTTGTGTATGAGACTCATAAGTCCAGTTAACCAATTCTTTATCTGGCTGTACACTTCAGTCATTCCCATGAGGATGTTTACGTTAAAGGAAAGCTATTTTATTTTACTCTTTTTTATTTTTTTTATTTTTTTATTTTTTTATTTTTATTTTTATTTATTTATTTATTTATTTTTATTTTACTCTTAATACCTAAATCAAGCCAAATTGTTGGAGCATGATATATCAGAAAGCAACTGACAGACACCAAAGAGTATATAACATTAGGCAATCAAAGAGCTTGACTTATCTCATTCTTAAAATTAGTTGGGAAGTTTATATCCTTGTCCCAAGCATGCGGAATGAAGGTGTCCACAGTTACATGGACAATACTTGAAGGATGTGCTGAAGGCTTATAAATCTGGCAGATACTAGACAAATTCCAGTATTTTCTGGTTTCCAAATTGGCACAAATCTCAAGAAGAGGGAGAAAACATCCAACAACTACCTGCAAAACCTCCACTAGCTGTGTTATTCGTTAACTTAATGGTTTAGAGTGCTGATAACAGTGGGTTATGATCCAGAGATGGTTCATCCAAACATGCAATCTGCATGCTTAGAACTCTATGCCTGTTGTAAATAGCCAAGACATGGAATCAAACTAAATGTCCATCCACAGAGGAATGGATAAGGAAGGTGTGGTACATATATACAATGGAATATTACTCGGCCATAAAAAAGAATGAAATAATGTCATTTGCAGCAACATGGATGGACCTAGAGATTATCATGCTAAGTGTAGTAAGTTAGACAGAGAAAGACAAAAATCATATGATATCACTTATATGTGGAATCTAAAAAATGATACAAATGAACTTATTTACAAAACAGACACAGACTCACAGACATAGGAAACAAACTTATGGTTGCCAAAGGGGAAAGGGGGGAGGGATAAATTAGGAGTTTGGGATCAACAGATACACACTACTATATATAAAATAGGTTTATATATATACATATATATATGTTATATATATATATAACTGAATCACTTTGCTATACACTTGAAACTAACACAACATTGTAAATTAACTATACTTCAATTAAAAAAAAAGAAAAAACTTGGTCTAGGGAAAAAAAAGATAAAAAGAACTCTCTGCCTTTTATGCCCATGTCATTTCTTGAGGCCATACTGTAGACAGCACACATAACTCTGCTAAAGAGGGAGTTTTGAGAAGGTATTTTCCAGAGTTCTTTAATATGAGAACTCAGCTTTTGTCCCAGCTTCCAGGAACCCCAGGACACAGGCACATATACTTCGGCGAAATTCTGGCTGTTTCCTACACATGGTCTGCATCATCTCCTTTTCAAGGATCCCTTCATAAATTAAATTAAATGTACATGAAGTTTTCTTTCTCCTCAGTTCAATTTCAACATATATTTCAGAAAGTGTTTGTTTACATGTTTGTTTACATGTTTATATATTTCAGAAAGTGTTTGTTTACATGTTTGTTTACATGAAATTAAATGTACATGAAGTTTTCTTTCTCCTCCGTTCAATTTCAACATATATTTCAGAAAGTGTTTGTTTACATGTTTATATATTTCAGAAAGTGTTTGTTTGCATGTTTGTTTACATAGAAGAGACAAATTGGAATCCTATTGTTTTGACTCAGTGCTCTACCAAGAAGGTCCAAGGATTTCCAGTATTTGTATGTCACTTTTCTTAAGAAAAAAAAAGAAAAGAAGTAAAAGCACTTGCTGGGGAAGGCACTGTGCTAAGTGCTTTAGCATCTGTATCCCCTAATTTATTTAATCCTCCTAATAACTCTATGGAGGTGATATTCTTTTTTCTACATTACAAATGAGGAAACAAAAACTCCAAAAGTTTAAGGAAATTATTTAAAGTCACACAGTTCACACTGGGTGCAGCAGAATTCCAATCCTGCAGTTCTGATACAAAAATAAGTAAACAGAAAAAGAAATTCGTGTCCTTTCTACTGGAACATGCAGTCTACCTACTAGATAACTTGCTTTTACTCTTGTGTCTTAATCTCTGAGTTGGATGCATTTCCCTTTTTCTTTCTAAAAAAGACAAAACAAGACTCTACTCCCTTGGCCTCCAACAAGCATGAAAAGTACTTAACATAAGAGATGGGTGAATGTCAGAAGGAACGTGGGGCGTCCACATAGTCTCCTCTATGTTCTCACCCAAGAGCATGGCAGCTCGATGCAGTGAACAGGCCTTCCTGTAGGTGACGAGCACTTTGGAGAAAGAAGTGTTCCTGAGTTTTTTAGAACTGGTTATACAGTGACAATTCAGGGATTGTACAGACACCTGATTTAAATACTATGCCTTCCTGAGACTCAGCTGTCTTTCCCAATACCCAATTAGAAATTTTTGGAAGCAACTCCGTTGATCTAATTAATGGACTTTATAATAAATAAATGTTATTAGATGAGGGCTTCACAATATATTTTTGAAAAAAAGGCTCTGCTGTGAAAAATATTTCAAATCCACTTCTCTGTTTACTGCATTTATTACATTCCACCCAGCTGGCTACCGCTACAAAAATACCTGATGGGCTCAGCCGTTCTAAGGAATTAATAGCTACTTAATGTATTATTTCCCCAAAGGTAGATGAACTTTAGACAATATTTCATGAGGGCTTTCAGGAATAACTATAGGAATCACTAGATTGGTGGGGTCAGATCAGGAGGAGAGAGTTTTTTGAGACAACCTCACTTCCTGATCCTTTGTGGGCACCCACCTACTGGTGGATTGGGCCAGGAAAGGATATTTCTCTTCTAGGGTCATCTATTCTCAGATACAGTGAGAATATGAGCTCAAATCCTTACTTAGTACAGGCAAGAAGAAGTGACTGCTGAGTGGAGAGACGGAACACCACCCAAAGCCAACAACTCAGGTCATCATCTCTGTTGTGCTACTTAGAAGCAGTGTGTATTTGGGCAGGTCACATTCTGGACCTCAGTCCAGACAGTAGGAAACTCTTGCTGAAGCAGAGGGGCTGGACAATGTCACCTTGAGCTCCTCTGTAGTTCTAGGTCAATGCTGTAGTTTTATGACGTCAGCGCTGCTGCAAGAAGGAGAGGTCTGAGGACAGGGATGTTACCTGATAACTCATCGGTACATGCCCATGTAGGGTTTGTACCAAGTGGCTCCACCTTGAAATTTGGGTTTAATCTCACAACCAATTTCCTTACTACTTGATGAATCCCTGATGCGCATGTGTCTCTACACAGGAATTTTTAAAGCCTTTCCCGTGGGCAAGTTCTGGTCTGCCCACCTAGACCTGAACTGCATTAATAACTATCCATATTTAATGATCTGTATATTAATCCATGAATCGTACTATGGAGAGAATCCATAGGAGGGCTTGTTTTTTCCTACCAATACTCTTGCTTTCACATCTAAAATTTTCTTTCACTCTAGGTTCTGCTCCATAACTTCCCCATCCTTCAAAGGCAGCACTTCAATGCTGTGACCTCCATAAAAGCTGCTGGGATTTACCTGATCATACCCAATTTCTCCCTATGCATCAGACTTCTTGTATGGAACCTCTTATCCCTTGGGGTATCATGATTTTTGGACACTGCTGCTCCCTCCTTAATATCACATGCCTTTGCTTATTCATCTTGATTTGTCCTCCCTCTTGTTAGTTTCTCTGTCTCTCTCCTTCTCTTACTTCCTCCCACCTCTCACAAGTAAACAGGCATCTAGCATTCCCCCCAGTGTTAGAACCTGAACTCCTTCTTAAGATCATCGTCAAGGACATATTTAATGTATTATTCTTAAAATGAATTGGTGTGCTGTACTTTCTCTTATAAATTAATCGTGCATCTTACTAAAGGCCCCTTCAGTGTTCTGCCTGCAAAAAACTTCTCGCTGTGCCAAAATGAACTTGCCTAATGCTTTCTGAATCACTGAGCACCAAACTACAGCCATGCTGACCGCCAAACCAAGAAACCCAAGCCGCTGTTCTGTCCACAGGTCATTCGGCATGATGTGAGGTTGGAATTTAAGTTTCACTAAGTGGGGATTTTGAAGATGAATAAAAAAAGAGATTCACTGAGATAACCGATGCAGCTCTAAGACACCATCTAGAGAGGCCCTGAAGGAAAGCTGAGGACCGCCAGCTACCTAAGATGATAATTAACTCGCAAAGCACAGGCGATGGGAGAGCCTGCCTGTGGCCCTTCCTCTCCGGTGCTAAAGAAGGGAAAGCCTGAGGAATGCTTCTGGAGGCTGAGACAGGCATAACTCTTTTTCCCTAGAGCTTTCACAAAAGCTGAAGCAACCGCAATCCAGGGATCCTTGGCTCTGTTCACATACCCATCTCAGGAGCTGGGCAGCCAGCTGCGGAATCTTGTGCCTGGTTATTAATTTTAGTCAAAGCAGGTACTTATTGTTTTAAATGAGCTCCACAGAAAAGCAACCAAAGGATTATCATTTGATTCAAATCGTGATCCTTTTTCATTTGTTTTAAGCGGTGGAATAGGTCCAGTGTAGAACTGAGGCAGAAATTGCAGGGCCCAACGGGGAACAAAGTTAGGATCCCCTATCATTTAGTGAATACCTACTGTATGCCAGGACTGTGTAAGCCCTCTGAAATAGAATCATTCTTCAGTAAAATGGGGGTTATGTTATCTACACTTGAGAGTTGTTCTAAGGATGAAGTGAGTTATTTCACACACCTAATATGTCCTCATAAGTGGCAGCAATTGCTTTGTCTTTGTTTCATCTTTACAAACAGCCAGTGAGGTAACCGACATCCAACCTAGGATGTCATTTGTCTCCTTAACCTGAAATCTTCATGGTCTCATGCACACACAAAAATAATAATAATGCTACTGAATTCATAACATGTTACAATTTACATAATGCATTCACATATATTATCTCCTTTAATATTCAAGTCCTACTTCTGGAGTAAGAATTAGTTTCTCCATTTTAGAGATGACGATTTGAGATGAAGAGTCCTCCAATGACTTGCTCAAGGTCACAGGGTTAAGATGGGCCTCAAATGCATCAAAACTCATTCGTGGAAAAGGCAGTGTCCTGAAGGTCATCACGGTTATGGCACTAAATTACTTTCTGCTCCCAACTCAAAATATCTTTTCCCTCACCTGATGCGACCCTGCAATCCTTCCCTCTAAGGTTACCCATCTGAGTTAAGGGCATTGAGTTTCCAGAAGGTCCTTGTAAAATGTGCAAATATTTTTCCTGAGATGGGGAGGCATAATAAGCCAGTGCATCTCAGATTAGTTCATTCCCTAAAATGCTTTTACGTATCACATATATGTGACTATTAGGTCCCTCTGGCTACGGTAACAAATAACCCCAACTTGGTAGCTAAAAACGACATAAATTTATTACCTCATAGTTCAGGAGGCCAGGAATTAAAAAAAAATCAGTGTGACTTTACTGAAATCAAAGTGCCATCAGGGCCATGTTTCCTCTGAGGCTGTAAGGGAGAATCTGTCCATGCCTCTCCAGCTTCTGGTGGCTGCCAGTTTTCCAGGGCTTGTGGCCCCATCTCTGCCTCCATGTTCACGTTGCCTTCTTCTCTTCTGTGTCTCTGTGTGTCTATCTCAAATCTTTCTTTCCCCTTTATAGGGATATATGTGATTGCGTTTAGGTCCCACCCAGATAATCCAGGAAAATCTCCTTCTCTGAAGATCCTGAATCTAGTCTTCTGCCATACATGTTGATAGTCACTCTTTTGGCAGTCAGGCAGTATTCACAGGTTCTGGGAATTAGGAGGTGAATATATCCTTGAGGGCCACCAATTTAGCCCACTCTCGTGACTTAATGATATGCCTTATTTGTAAAAGAGAGTGACAGTGGTACCCAGAGCCTTCAGTGTTAGCCAGAGTACCTAGATCTCCAGACTGAAGCTGGAGAATTTTGAAAGCATTTTATGTGACTCTTTTATGTGATTGTTTTATGACATACATCACTTTTTACCTTGCATCACTGTAACTCACATATACTTTATCTCTCCTCGTAAATTCTGAGTTCCCTGAGGTTGAATCCATCTCTCACCAGAACCGCCACATACCTTCTAACCGATCACTTACCTTCACTCTTCCCTAGCTACAGTCCCGTTCTCCACCCAGCAACTGGATTGATCTCTACAAAATAAAATTCAGATAGTACTATTTCCCTGCTGAAAAGATTTCCATGTCTTCCTGTCACGCTCAGAATAAAATCCAAAGTCCTTACCATGACCAGCAAGACCCCTCAAGAGCAGAAACCCTCTCCAAACCCTCAACCAGCTGATGCCACCTTAAAAGTGCCTGATGCCACTTTCCCCCCAGGGCCCTGCTCTTTGTGGAATTAGACATTGTAGACCATATGCATCACAGCAGCCCTCTGTAACAGACAAGTTACCCAAAGGTATCCTTCTCTGGGCTCACACAGCCTGGGCCAGATCACACACCTTTCTTGGCAGGTAGACCCCAGGCTGGATCCAGTCCCCAGTTGGGCCCTGTCCTGTCCCTAAATGCCTCTCTGTGGGCCATGATCACATTTCCTCATGATTTCATTTCCTCATTCCTTCCCCCGATTCTAAAGATGGAATATGTACAAGTAGAAAAGTTAAGCAATGTAATAAAGTGAGAAAGAGGAAGTACGTAAGGATGTTTGTCACAGAATTGTCGGTAACAGTGAAAAACTGCAAGTGACCTAAATAGTTATCAGGAAAGAGATGATTGAATTATGTTTAAGTGCAACTCCAGAAATCGAAACAGATGTTAAAGAATAAGACAGTGTTTGCCTAGGGTTGGAGGACTGGGGGGAAATGGGGAGGGGCCGCTAAGGGTCATGGGGTTTTCTTGAGGGTGGCAGGGTGATGAGAATGTTTGAAAACCAATTGTCATAATGGTTGCACAGCTCTGCATATAGGAAAACACATTGAATTGTACACTTTAAATGGGAGAATTGTACGATGTGTGAATTAAATATCAATAATGCTGTTTAAAAAATGTGATAGAGATATATGAGCCAACAAAAATAGGTAACTGTGTTACTACTTTATACTTTAAATAAAAGCACGTTATAGACAGCTTAAATATATATTTAAATTTAAATATTTAAATAATTGTATTATATTTAAATATTCAAATATATAATATATGAATGTTTCCTGTTTAAGAAAACAAGGTATAAATGAAACACACATATGCAAATGTATTAATGCATACACACACGTGTGCGTGTGCATGCGTGTGTGTGTGTGCACATGCGCACACAGATTGAAAGAACAGAGTGACAATGTTGCCCTGGATATAAACTCTGAGCAGCTGGATTGGTGGAGGGATTGAAAGGTGATTTCAGTTTTTTCCTTAACCAGTTAGGAATGACTTCAGCTGCAAGTAACAAAGACAGGTTAGTTTTTCTCCTATCCAGAAGGCTGAAGGTGGATGGCTGCTTGCCTTGATTTCAAGGTTTGATGCTATCAGAACTGGCATCTCTGGGTGATCTTGGCTTCCCCTTGTACTTGTTATGTAATGGCTGTGCTGTCACTAGACATCAAACTCAAAAGATTTCTTAGGCTCCCCTGGGTCCCAACATGTTTTGACTCTTGCCTTATCACCAGAATTGTGTCACGTGGCCACTCCTAATTACTGGGGAAGCTGGGAAAGTACTCTTTTTCCTGTTACAATCGTGGTAGGTACTAAGGGAAAAGGGGGCTGGGAATAAATGCTGGGTCAGCAACTGGAAGTATGTACCCCAGTGTGCTCCAAGTGTACCACAACTGTATCCTTTACACTTTTTCACGATGCTTTCTTTCTTTCTGTAGCTACAAAAATAATAATAATAAACTAAAGCCCACTACCCAAAGGTAGACACTACTACCATTTTGGTGTCTATCCTCTCAAATTTCTCTCTCTCTCTTTCTATATATATATACATACAGATATATGTATGTATATACATGCATATGTGTGAATATGTGTATGTATGCAGACATATGTGTAATTTTATATAAATAGGATTATATGCTACTTCTTATTTTCTATCTACTTTTTTCACTCAAAAAATCATAGGGGGCTTCTCTGGTGGTGCAGTGGTTGAGAATCTGCCTGCCAATGCAGGGGACACGGGTTCAAGCCCTGGTCTGGGAAGATCCCACATGCCGCAGAGCAGCTAGGCCCGTGAGCCACAATTACTGAGCCTGCGTGTCTGGAGCCTGTGCTCCGCGACGAGAGAGGCCACGATAGTGAGAGGCCTGTGCACCGCGATGAGAGTGGCCCTTGCTTGCCACAACTAGAGAAAGCCCTCGCACAGAAACGAAGACCCAACACAGCCAAAAATAAATAAATAAATAAATAAATTAATTAATTAAAAGGCTCTATTAAAAAAAATCATAGAGATTTAACATCAGTGGATATAAATAACATAATCCTTTTATTTATTTATTTATTTATTTATTGGCTGCGTTGGGTCTTCGTTGCTGCGTGTGGGCTTGCTCTAGTTGTGGTGAGTTGGGGCTCCTCTTCGTTGTGGTGCCCGGGATTCTCATTGCAGTGGCTTCTCTTGTTGTGGAGCATGGGCTCTAGGTACGTGGGCTTCAGTAGTTGCGGCATGTGGCTCAGTAGTTGTGGCACATGGGCTTAGTTGCTCCGCGGCTTGTGGGATCTTCCCAGACCAGGGTTCGAACCTGTGTCCCCTGCATTGGCAGGCAGATTCTTAACCACTGCACCACCAGGGAAGCCCCATCCTTTTAATTGTTGCATTGTTATTTCATCGTTTTTATTTAACCAATTCCCTATTAGCAGACATTCATGTTGTTTAAAAATTTTTACTATTTTAAACAATATTGCAGCAAACATCTCTATCTTGGCGCTATAGTACTAGTGTCTATCTTCCTTGGATATAGTGGCATTATTATTTAAACTTAGAAAGAAATCTACCAATGATATAAGAGATATTTAAAGTGATAATAAATAAAATCAGGATTATCTTGGGTTTTTTCCTATGAATATTTTTCCTCTTTTTCAAATAATAAAGAACATTTAAAGAAGAATATCTCAAAATATTCAAAAAATCACAAAACTATTTCAAAAAAATCTCAAATCTTTAAGTAAGGGAAGAACTGAAACTGTGAATTCAAAAGAGATATTAAGAAAAGAAGCTCTTCTTCCTGATATTCATTTATTGAATTAAAAAAAATAGAAGTCTGTTTCATTACTTGTTTTAAAAGGAGGAACTTCTATATTATTTATACTGAACAGGAAAGATCACATTAAGGTCTGACACAAATTGACAAAAGCCAGAGGATGCAAACCGAACACTATCCCTCTATCCCAATCTCAAGCATTTTAAAGCCAAAATGGTTTTAACAGAACTGTGCTCCAATCAATCAAATTATGTCTTTAAAGGATAGAGTGGTGACTTTGTAGGACAGTCAAAACCATATCTAGCATTACGTGCTTCCATCACAGGGACTCAGAACATTTTTATGAACCCTCTAAAGGAGGATAATGGGAGAGACCTCGCCGAATTAATGGCTGGAGAGAATAAGCTTCAGGCAAATCTGACCCAGAGAAAAATCCTGCAGCTGCAAAGGCAGAGAAAAGAGAGACATAAAACAACCTTGCAAATAGCCAGCCCAGACTCATCTGCATTTTCCTGTCTGCAAAAATACTCTGGAAGTGGACACATGTAGGAGGGACTAGACAGCCTGCAAGGAATCTGTTTATGTGCATATACTAACTACCTTTAAGAGCAACGCACACCTTCTGTCCTCTGAGAACAGTAGACTTTCTGAACGAGTCCTTCATATTTGAATTTGCTCTTACCCAATGCTATTGTCCACTGACCAATCTTTGCCAGTTGCCTTGTAAGTCCACATCATCTGTAAGGGATCTACTCAGATCTACCATAGTCTCCTCTTCAAAAGCTTCACCACCTTCCATGGCTTCTGTCCTTCACTTCTAAGGACCCCACCCTCATGCCCACCCCCATATCTCCACCCAGAATTGAAGACCACAGTGTCTTCTCTGGGCTCCTGCCAAGATGGTGGATTTAAGAGTAGTGGAAGAGCCCTCTTATCAGACGTGATAAGACCACTTGTTAATCAGTTAATCCAAAGTTAGTTCAAGTAGGCAATGATTTGAAGTGATCTTATACTTAAATATTTATTTTAATGCACATTCGCTACTCATCTGTTGTTGCAAGAGTGAGGCTGCTTCCTTCTGTCTGGATCCTCTTTGGAGTTCCGCGGCATCTTTCTTGTGTGACCCACACCCAGAATGCATTTCTACAATTTCCAGTTTGGGGTTTCTCTGAGAAAACTTCATGATACTTGCAAAACAATGTGACTGCCAAAAAGCTGTCCACATTTTTTACAGCTTTTTCTTATCTTTTACAGTTGTTTTACCCACTCCTATTAAAAGAGTCAACATTTAAAAAAAATCGCCTGTATCAAGTCTCTCCAAAGCACTTAGCTTAATTAGTCATAGATATAATCGTATCTTCATATTTTGATTGTATAATATTATTTTACATGAAATAATACAACCACATGTGCAGGTTTGGAAACAAACTACAGATGCAATTGTTCTTGGTAAGCATTCAGTTCCATGGTGAGGAGCCATTAGTATTCATCCTACAGAGGGTTTGATGCAGTGAGTAGAGAGCTTTGGCTAATTGGGTGGGTCTAATGTGGCAGGGCAGTTAAATTTGGGCTGGTTAAGAAAGCTTCTGCTGTACATATGTCAACCTATAAATTTTAGAGTCTGAACCATTTCTGATAACTGGCAGAGAAACCCAGGACTTAGCTGTTTGCCACAAAGTTACTAAGTGACCATAGGCAGGGGTGATATTCAAAAATATCCAAGAACCATTGGCCATGATAGCCTGGGCTCTGTCTGATTAGAACAAATGCCAGCCATAAGCAACCTGTGAGGGTATACTGTGTATTCTAGCTGGATTTAGCTCTGACATTGGATAATTTGACATTTTAGGCCTTATTCACTTGCAAACGGGGGAGGTTGGTCAGGCAAAGGAAACAAGAATTTCCTTCCAACTCGGAAATTCTTTATTGAGCTATATACAGCTCTAATTAATTTCCTCCCACGGGATTCATCAATTCTCTGATTCAATTGTTTGTTCTTTCTTTGGCGAGGTGCCATCTCAGAATTGTCATTGAGACACAGACTCTCATGGCAATAATTGAAAGACAATAGCAAGGGAGGTATATAGTAAATATAAATATAGAGTATATATTATATATTTTATATCTGCAACATTAAAAAACAGGTTTACTTACGCATACTCACATTCTCCTGCCTGATTCTCCAGGGGTCTGTGTTCCGTATGTTTTGTTTTGCTTTTAACCTGGGGATGATGCTTATTTTGATGCCTTGCTTAGTTTACACAGATTGGAGCATGTTTTCCACATGCAGCTTCTTGTTTGCCAACAAGCCCAGCTGTTGGGGGGCACTGAAGATCACCCAATTACAGAAAACAATCTCGAACACCTTTTCATGTCTCCCTCTTCAACCCTAGAGGATCTTTTCCATCAACTGCAATTTTAAGAGCCTCCTTCATTTACAGGAAACATTTAGTCCTTTATTGCTTTTTTTTTTCTTTTCCTAATCATCCTAAAAGAGTTTACCATTGAGCAGGTGGGGGGCTCTTTTCAACCGCCTCTGACTTACAGACCAAAGGGAGCCAAGTCCATCCGACCAGACTTTTATTTTGAACTTCCCCTAAAGGGAGACAGGACACAACAGATTCAAACACTTGCTTGGGAAAAAAAAGCCCTCCATACTACATTACAGTGTTAGCCCAGGCTCCCGTATGCCAAGTCCCAGCCCATAATAAATTTCATTGCAATGTTATAAACTCCTGAAAAGAGGAACTTGGAGTAAAAGTGCTGACACAGGCTGCCAGAGCTGCGGCCCTTCATTCTTGTGGGTTCTGTCCTGACATCAGCACACATCACATCGAGGGCAAAACACCAAACACTCAATTACCAAAATAATGTTTTGCCCGTCAGATAGATTCTTTGATTTTTCTCTCAGATTCATTTTATACAAAGAACTAGGGTGTCTCATCAAAGAAAAAGGAGCCGTCTTGCAAACACTACGTGACTTCGTGAGGGTGCTGGTGGCTTAGAGCTCAGAGAGTTATTTAAGCCAAAGTTAAATTCTTCTTGCAAATAAAGCTGGCCTTTTTTTGGGGGGGAGGGGTGGGGTGGGTGATTATTCATGTAAATGGCAGCTTTATGTACTGTAATTACAGTCATTAATGAAGGCACACTCACTTTATCATGCATTACCAGGGTCAAAGAAGGTCTCTTCAGAATCAGTTGTCAGCATATAGAGTCAATATTAGAAATTAGACCAAATACAAATACGAACTGGAAAATTTTGCTTAAATAATGCCCTAGAGGTTAAAGAAACAATGAGTTGAAGTTGCAGAGTGAGAAAATTAAAAAGACACACTAGAGGTCACTGTTGCTACTTGAGCGGAAGACGTATCTATATAAATACATATGGAAGTGCACGCAGACTTCCAAATTATCTTTATATATATACTTGTAAATATATTTTGGTAGCCTGCATGCGTATTGGAAAAACTCTAAAAAGATCAGTTGTCTTCTTTAAATAATTTTTCAAACCTCCGTCATGTTTTGTTTTGTTTTGTTTTGTTTTTCATGGGGTCATATGTGGACAATTTGGATATCCAAAGATGGAATTTAAAAACAAAACTTAATTTTGACGAATTCTTTCATGATCATACTAAATACTTCATCTTTGATGAAAAATCTTGCACCTATTCGGTGTATTTTGAAATACACCTTTCAATTATTCCTTCACTTGGATCCAAAAGTAAAAGTAATTGAAGAATTCTGGTTGGTATGCCTCTTCTTACGAGGGGAAAACGACCCCATCTCTTAGCACTGCGCAAAAATGTGAGATTGTTAAATATGGACCATATATTTAGTCCCATCTTTGAAACTAAGATAGAGTCTTAGGTATGGCTAGTCTGTGAAAAATCTTGAAACAGGCCACGGGAATTGTAAGTAAAATGTTCCAATTCTACATACACAAAAGGATTTTTTGTTGTTGTTGTTAGGAAAACAACCAGTGTCCCAGACGGGCCATTCATTAGTCTGACAGAAAGAACTCCCTACTTGTAGCTCCTGAAGGAGACAGGATCTGTCTGTCTCCCACCAAGACTGCTGGTGCTTCAGAAGTCCATCTTGTTGATAGAAGGAGCTTGTCCATCCCAGAGGCCCAGAGCCTGGCTCCTGAGTGCATTACAGAAAAGCTAAAGGCTGAATGGTCTATCCCAACATGAGTATCATGTCATTGCCATGGAAGGGACTCAGTATTCCTCTTCTAGAGTATTGGTCGTAGATGTCGGCTCTGGGAACACAAGCATCAACCTGAAGGCATATGGTGATATTCAACTCTAGGCCTCAAAACAAGATTTTCAGAAAGATGTCCACCCCAACTCTCTTGCTGTCTGTTCTTTGCACGTGAAACAGATCTCTGCCTCAGTTTGACAAAGCAGGGCTTATGAAGAGGAAAGAAGGAGGAAGAGGGGAGAAAACTACGATGTCTCTTTCCTCTGCTGAACTTCTATTTAGCTTTCAATTGTATGATTTGCTTTGTCCATGAGACTCAGAGTGCTGGGAGTAATTAACGTTCAAAGACTTTAATTACTTAATTTAAAAATCCATATTTTTAATAGTATTTTCCAAATTTCCTTTGTTAAACTAGCGGTTGCAGGGGAGACTATTCAGAGACTCAGAACCTCAGTGTGATCAGAGGTAAGTACGTGTCTTGCCCGAGCAGTGGTGCAGCTTGGAATGAAAGGCCTTGGAGCCGAGATGCACTGCTTCCTCCACTGCCCAGCCAGGGTGAACTTGGGCGAATTCTTGATCTTTCTAAGCCTAATTTTTTACTTGTGAAAAGGAGATCATAATTTCTGTCTCTCCAGGCAGGAGTACATAAATTCCTGGTTGTAAAGGGCTTGGCGAGGGGTAAGCATTCAGGAAACGTTAGTTGCCATCATTGTTATAGCCGAAGTTCATGGAACTCCTTTGCACCTACAAAGAGAGACAGAAGCTGTGTTTACATCCACACGCAGGTTTGAAATAACAACAACAACATACAAAAATAGCAGTTGAGTTCAGCAGCTTGTTGTTTGGGAGGAAAAGAAAACAGGTTTTAATGAACAGTTGTGTTTTTGTTTTTCCAAACAGTTTTGCGTATGCAAACTCAAACTTGGATTTTAGGGAAAACAGAACACTTTACTATCGTAACACTAGGACTAGGACCATAACTTTTTCAGTTAAGAAAATTACGTCGTACATTTTGGTAACTAAAAAAAAAATTAGACATGAACTGCGTCTGGGTTTTGGGCAGCGTAACTATTTTTCTGAAAATGCCCTATGATTCACAGGCTGGACGGAGGACTGGGCTCATTGAAGTCAGCCGTATTTCAGAGCACCCCACGGTTCTCACAAGGCTGAAAACCGCTGCCCTCACTGGTTCTGGTTGCAATTATAATATGCAATACGTTTTGTTTTAATGTAAGCTTTTATAATGAAATTTGGAAGCCAGCGTCATTTCCCTTCCTTTGCTTACTACAAAAAGAGGATTTGAGGGCAGACAATAAAGGAAATGGCAGGGAACTATTATGTGACCTTGGACAAATCTCTTTGGTGGTTCAGCCTTGTACACACACACACACACACACACACACACACACACACACTTAGTCTTTAAATTCTTTTGCAAAGCTTTGTCAAGCAAAAAGTAGGATGGAGATTTGGCAATTCCATGGTTATTTTGAATAATGAATATTTTATAAAATGGAATGAACAACTGTTACCAAATTTTCTAATTAACCAAATAATTGCTAAGTCTTCAGTGTAGTCTTACTTAAGACGTATTGCCTGGAATAGGGGTAAATGAAGAGTTCTCACTTGCAAACAAACATAGTTGAGAATTTATAAAGAGCTATGGGTATTTCAGCTGAGAAATGATGGAGGTGTAGAAAATATCATAGTTTCATCTTCTCGTCTTCCTGTCATGGAAGTCCTGGAATGGCCTTTTAGACGAGATTAAAACAGTTTTTAAATCCTGGTTCTCAGCCACACCCTGGAATATCATTTCTGAATCGTCTTTATTTTATTAACATTCTGGGTTAAAACGGGGCTTGGGCAGAAATACTATAAGATGTCTATGACTTGCAGACAAAAATCCCAGGATCCTTCCCCAAATTCTCCCAACTGGATAAAAATAAATCCTCTCCAGGCAGCGCATCTGCTGAGCCTGCTGGCCAGCAGTTGACTGTGGGGTATCCATTGGGGGCCAGTGGGGGAGCCAGCTGGGTTGTGTTTACAGAGCATGAAAGGTAAAAGTTGTACAGCTGAAGCTGAGGAACTAGTGAGAGGTCCCACCTGAGATGGCAGCTGCGAATGCCTTCAGGTACTTGTTTTTCCCTTTGTTGACTCAATGTTGCCACATTAGGGATGCTTAACACCACAGTTTGACTTTAGGGATAAATAGAATGTCACAGCTCTGCTGAAGAAGGAGATACCAAATGGTGACGAGATGGTGAGCAGGAGAGACTTTGGCAGCCCAGGCTGAGGGCTGAAGAACAGTGAGCACAGAGTGAAAAGAGAGCGACAGAAAGGGACTGACGAGGTGACACCTCCTGTCCCCTTTCACCTTGCTCATTAATTTAGCGTGTGCCTTTGACTGGAGAATTTAGTGCCAAGACCCTCCTGCCAAACGGAGATGTCTGTGCTTTGTATAGAGGTGTGGATTCCTCAGTTGGCTCTGTCCCTTTGTGTTTCTTGGGTTCAAGCACGTCACTTCTCTCTAGACTCTAGCACTTTTCCACACGAGGAGAACGTGTTCAAACAAACTTGTGTGTCATGGGACGTTGTAGGAGGTATGAGGCATTGAGTTCCCAGACCTCAAACACAATGATGTAGGTCCAGGGCAAAGCCTTTCACCTCAGGATCCCCAGCAGGGTCTTCTCCAGCGCTTCTCAAAGTTCAGGCCCCTGACATTGTCACCAGCGTCACCAGGAGCCTGTTTTTAAAGGTACAGTGCCCTGGGCCCTACCCAGGACCCACAGAACCAGCATCTCTGGGCATGGAGCTTAGGAATCTACATTCTCGCCAGCTCCCTGGTTACATTTTGTTTCTTTGTACATATTGGGAAAATACCACCAGCTAGTCATCAGATTTTAGTCTTTTTTTTTTTTTTTTAATATTTATTTATTTATTTGGTTGCACTGGGTCTTAGTTGTGGCAGGCAGGCTCCTTAGTTGCAGCACATGGGCTCCTTAGTTGCAGCAGGCAGGCTCCTAGGTTGAGGCTCGCAGGCTCCTTTGTTGTGGCATGCGAACTCTTAGTTGCGGCATGGGAACTCTTAGTTGCGGCATGCATGTGAGATCTAGTTCCCTGACCAGGGATCAAACCCAGGCCGCCTGCATTGGGAGCGCGGCGTCTTATCCACTGCTCCACCAGGGAAGTCCCGAATTTTAGTCTAAATAAGGGCTACGCTCTTAACTTAGTACGGACCCTCTCCCAATGGCTTATGGATTGAGGAGGACCAGGCTCCACGCATTAAAGGACATCAGGAGAGGGCAGTTTATTTCATGATTTACTCCACAAACCTGATTCTGAGCGAGTGGCGTGAAAAGTGTTAGGGGTATCAAGCAATTTTAATCAATTGAGTGAGGCACAGGGATGACACCCTTATCTTGGCCACATCTGCCGTAGTGTGGATTCAGTCACTTCTGCTAATCACACATTTAATTAGAAGCACAATCATCACAACCAGTGAAGCAAGATTATAAGGTAGGTTGTTGGCAGCTTGTTGTTTTTCTTTAAGTTACATTCTGAAATACTGCTTTGAAAGGATTATTTTTAAGTAGTAAGTTATCTGTTTTAATTGCCATTGTTCTTGTGATTACTAGACACTCAGGACTTTCCACTCCCTTCAGACTGTCCTGACTTCAGAAGCAGTTGGACTCTATAGTTATGTGTGCCAAAGGGCACGAAGGAAGACACATCAAGTTTTAAATATCTAAATTGCTCACTTTATACTACATACCTTTTGAACCATGAATCAAAAAGTATATAAGATAAAGAGAATAAAATTTTAAAATAAATATATCCAGGTTAAGGAAAAGGCATACAGCACAAAAATGTCTTTGTATAAATACTGAATAAGATAGGGTGAGGGGATATTTATAGTTCTGCAGATGACTTAATACTTACTGCCCTAGGAATTCATCCATCCTTCCAACTATCCTGAGAGGCGTTTGAAACCAATAAAGCGTATTTGTGTCCAAGCTGGGAGTGAAGTCAGGCCCCACATAGAAGACCTGAGATGCGCCGGCCCAGGGAGCTTAACTGATGTCGAATGTAAACCACTTTTCAAAAGCATGTTATCGGGTCCACACCAGACTATCCATTTTGATAATCTCATTCCATTTTTCATTTTATTGTTGAAAGGAGAAATAGATTAATGAGAGTCCAAAACCCCCTAGAAAGAAAACCTTCCTTATAAGGCATGTCTGAAGAGATATTTGGAAAAATTACTTACTCTGCCTTTGTTTTGCCAAGTAGAGTAACATTTAGACCATTTATATTTGAAAATTCTTAAACCAGGTCAGCGTGGCCTACTAGATTAAATCTGGAGGGAAAAAAAATGAAGAAGAAATGAAGATCATGATGATGACGATGATAATCATGCATTTAGGTAAGTTATGAATCTCCCAGACCTTGGCTTGTCTGTATGTACAACGGGGATTTGGAGGCAAAGCCCTGTGATCCACCTCAGATCCAATAAGAAAAAAAACAATTGCTCCAAATGGCATTTGCAAATGGCGTACCACTTAAAAGAAGCATCTGTCTAAAAAGGATTTTAAACGTTCAGCTTCTAAATATACAAGATACATTCTTTCGAGTATCTGAGAACAATGAGAAAGTCTTACAGAGAATGATCATCAGAATCATAGTTTGGTCTGCGTTAGGGCAGAAGGAACCTTAGACATCATCTTGTCACATTGGTGACGTCATTTTACAGATGAATAAACTGGAGTAAAGGTGAGTTTCATAATTTCAAAAAACTTGTCTCTGTTAGTCTGTCAATGCAGTGGGGAAAAATGATGCTGCAGCAACTTCAGGAAGAAATACTAAGGTTTGGAAACTCTTTAGCTGCCCAGCTTTGGAACAAGAGTCTGACTTTCCAGACTCTCAGACCAGAGGGCTCCCCTGGAAAGGATGAGAGGCTTTCTTTTGAATAATTCCATTTGTCACCCAATTGGAGGACAACTTTACCTGGATGTTCAATGGAGATGTAGTAAAATGTTGTTTCTGACCAAGTGTTCCTGCCCTCAGTGAGGCTACAGTAAACGGTAGTCCTGCCCTAAACAATTCACCACCCAAGTGTCATTTTTCAACTCTACTACCCCCAAACCCCAAGGTGGTTCTCAGGGCTGTTACTGCCATTGATCATCTAAGCTTTCAGCAAAATCCGCCTCCCTTTGGCTGATGACAGTGTTGCAACACTGGATCCCGCCTGTCACCCTCCCCCAAGGCCATCACAAAGTCAGGCTCCTACCAGATGAACTGGGAACCATGGGTGTAGACAGACCATCAATGTCACAGGAGTTCAGAAGAAAGAGACTTTGCCTTTGAAGGAGAGACTAGATTAGATGCAGTGTCATGATTTACCACATATAATTCGGGGACAAGCTCATGGATGAAGAGTTGTACCTGACTTGATGGATTATGTTCTATGCATCTCATTAGCAAGGTTCTTTTCAGGCATTTTGATGCCTGCATTTTAGAGCCATCAGGTGTCTGTCACCTCCATTCCCTAGGGGCATGGGGAGGGGCGCTGATTCTTTGTGTGTTCCTGACCGTTGAAGAACCCTCACAGCCAGCAGGCAGGGAGAACGCGGTCCATTGCCTTTCAGCCTCAGACGGGTCTGAGGCTGCGTCGAGGAACAGCACAAGCAGCAGTCTTGACCAAGCACACCATATCAAGCAAGCCGGGGAAGCCCCCTCGGAACCAGAAAGAGCGGCGCATGAGGCTGAAATCTGGCCCAAAGGGCAGGCAGAGCCTCGGATAACTCTGCTGGGAAGGGACCACGTGTCCTCTCAGGAGGGTGAGGGCTTTGCCCTGTGGTTTGGTGAGCTGAGGTGTAGTGCACCTAAGGCTCGCCCAATAAGCTGCCTCCCAGCAAATGCAGAACCACACCGTGACACACAACCACACCCACGGCCGCAGAAGGAAATTAATTAAGACCCTGCGCTCACATTCCCTTCTGAGCTTATGCCACCCTCCAGCTAGGGCCGCACATCACTCAGGGAGAGAGCAGACACAGCTGTGGGAGCTGTCTAGACTCGCTGTGATGAAGGACTCCACTGCCTTAATGTCAGGTGTGTTTTCTTATGTCAGTATTGTCTCCTAATTTTAACATGACTGAATTGTTCTTTTTTTCCTTTCTTCTTCTCCTTTTTTTTTTTTTTTTGCCTTGCCTATGAAATGACACAAGTCCTCTACTTTTCTGGTTTCCATTATACTCCATTGTGTGGCCGTGCACAGAGTCAACATTTTTTTTTTTTAAGTTTGTGTGTTTTCCACCTAATACCATGCAATAACTATCAACGCATAAATGTGTGTTTAGGCATTTTGGAAAACATTTTTTTTAATTAAAATGCCTTCTGTCAATAACAGGCATGCAGAATTGAAGATGAGGATTGTGTATTCAGGGGAAAACATCACTGTAGGTATTGTGTGTACTCCATAGCCACCTGCCAAAGGAAAACATCTCTGCCATTAAAATAGCATTTTTATTTTGTGAAGACACTAAAAGCAATTAGAGGCCCGTGTTGATGGATCACTTGCCAATTTTCAATTTTTAAATCAAAGCTGCTTTGGACTTAGTGTGTGTGAGCTCAAGAAATATCCATAGTCACTCTATTTGCATTTTACATGCATTCAAAATAACTACTTTCTCCCTTTAAAAAAAATGATTGAAGAAACATTTGCTCTCGAGTTGAAAAACATTACACCCCAGAGCAATCTGTTATAGCTGAAAGATGGTCTTCTTGATATAATGGTCCTTAATGAAAATTGTGAGGAATTTTCTGCTCTAAAAGCCTCGAGGAGATTGGGTGTGGAGGTCCTCCTCATCCCCTTCAACCCCCCCTCCCCCTAAGAACAACATCCATCCCAAGAGGCAATGATTGGGCTTGTTCTCCAGTCCTCAAAGCTTGCTCAATTATTTTAGGTATTCTGTCCTTATTTATTGTTTTGGGTGCTCTCCTTCTCTCCAAATTAAGAGGAAAGTCACTTGCACAAAATATACTGTTGAAAAAAATAGGACCATAACGATTTTCAAACCTTAGGGACTGAGCCACTTAAGACTCAGAAAGCTCAAAGCTTATAAGTCTTTGTCATTATCAACATTTTTAAAGTTTGCATGTACGCATACCAATTAAATGGCCATATTCTAGCTATTCAATTAGGATTTGATGAGTTATGGAATTTGAGGGGATGGTAAGCAAATATTGCTTGGGTTGTGTTGTCAGAGGAATCAGGTGAAGAATTGTTTCAATCTGAGGCATGCTTCTCAAGTGCTTCATTTGTCCAAGCTAGAACTTTTATTCCCATACAATTTTATTGATCACATATACTTGTTTAGATCAATCCTTGAGTAACTATGGAACCACTGAGATCACTTTTCACACTACTCCTTATGTCTAAAGGCCATGACAATGATTGGAGATTCAAAGATGAATGAAAGGGCCCTGCTTTCAAAGACTTCTATCTGGAAAAGACTTCTGTCTAGACATAAAGCAAAGAAATGCCATACACCTTAACACATATAAAATCTCATTTGTATCTGTACAAAAATAGCCCAGAGGAAGATGGCAGAGTAGAAGGACGTGCTATCACTCCCTCTTGCGAGAGCACCAGGATCACAACTAGCTGCTGGACAATCATCGACAGGAAGACACTGGAACTCACCAGAAAAGATACCCCACATCCAAAGACAATGGAGAAGCCACAGTGAGATGGTAGGAGGGGCGCAATCACAATAAAATCAAATCCCATAACTGCTGGGTGGGTGACTCACAGACTGGAGAACACTTATACCACAGAAGTTCACCCACTGGAGTGAAGGTTCTGAGCCTCACGTCAGGCTTCCCAACCTGGGGGTCTGGCAATGGGAGGAGGAATTCCTAGAGAATCAGACGTTGAAGGCTACTGGGATTTGATTGCAGGACTTCGACAGAACTGGGGAAACAGAGACTCCACTCTTGGAGGGCACACACAAAGTGGTGTGCGCATCGGGACCCAGGGGAAGGAGCAGTGACCCCAGGGGAGACTGAACTAGACCTACCTGCTAGTGCTGGAGGGTCTCCTGCAGAGGCGGGGGTTGGCTGTGGCTCACTGTGGGGACAAGGACACTGGCAGCAGAAGTTCTGGGAAGTACTCCTTGGCGTGAGCCCTCCCAGAGACCACCATTAGCCCCACCAAAGAGCCCAGGTAGGCTCCAGTGTTGGGTTGCCTCAGGCCAAACAACCAACAGGGAGGGAACCCAGCCCCACCCATCAGCAGTCAAGTGGATTAAAGTTTTACTGAGCTCCGCCCACCAGCGCAACAGTCAGCTCTACCCACCACCAGTCCCTCCCATCAGGAAACTTGCATAGGCCTCTTAGATAGCCTCATCCACCAGAGGGCAGACAGCAGAAGCAAGAAGAATTACAATCCTGCAGCCTATGGAACAAAATCCACATTCACAGAAAGTTAGACAAGATGAAAAAGCAGAGGGCTATGAACCAGAAGAAGGAACAAGATAAAACCCCAGAAAAACAACTAAATGAAGTGGAGATAGGCAACCTTCCAGAAAAAGAATTCAGAATAGTGATAGTGAAGATGATCCAGGAACTCGGAAAAAGAATGGAGACAAAGATCGAGAAGATGTAAGAAATGTTTAACAAAGACCTAGAAGAATTAAAGAACAGAGATGAACAATAAAATAACTGAAATGAAAACTACACTAGAAGGAATCAATAGCAGAATAACTGAGGCAGAAGAACGGACAAGTGACCTGGAAGACAGAATGGTGGAATTCACTGCTGCGGAACAGAATAAAGAGAAAAGAATGAAAAGACATGAAGACAGATTAAGAGACCTCTGGGACAACATTAAACGCAACAACATTCGCATTATAGGGGTCCCAGAAGGAGAAGAGAGAGAGAAAGGACCAGAGAAAATATTTGAAGAGATTATAGTTGAAAACTTCCCTAACATGGGAAAGGAAATAGCCACGCAAGCCCAGGAAGCGCAGACAGTCCCACACAGGATAAACCCAAGGAGAAACACGCCGAGACACATAGTAATCAAATTGGCAAAAATGAAAGACAAAGAAAAATTATTAAAAGCAGCAAGGGAAAAATGACAAATAACATAGAAGGGAACTCCCATAAGGTTAACAGCTGATTTCTCAGCAGAAACTCTACAAGCCAGAAGGGAGTGGCATGATATACTTAAAGGGATGAAAGGGAAGAACCTACAGCCAAGATTACTCTACCTGGCAAGGATCTCATTCAGATTCGATGGAGAAATCAAAAGCTTTACAGACAAACAAAAGCTAAGAGAATTCAGCACCACCAAACCAGCTCTACAACAAATGCTAAAGGAACTTCTCTAAGTGGGAAACACAAGAGAAGAAAAGGACCTACAAAAACAAACCCAAAGCAATTAAGAAAATGGTAATAGGAACATACATAGCGATAATTACCCTAAACGTGAATGGATTAAATACTCCAACCAAAAGACACAGGCCTGCTGAATGGATACAAAAACAAGACCCATATATGTGCTGTCTAAAAGAGACCCACTTCAGATCTAGGGACACATTAAGACTGAAAGTGAGGGGATGGAAAAAGATATTCCATGCAAATGGAAATCAAAAGAAAGCTGGAGTAGCTATACTCATATCAGATAAAATAGACTTTAAAATAAAGAATGTTACAAGAGACAAGGAAGGACACTACATAATGATCAGGGGATCAATCCAAGAATAAGATATAACAATTATAAATATATATGCACCCAACATAGGAGCACCTCAATACATAAGGCAACTGCTAACAGCTATAAAGAGGAAATCGACAGTAACACAATAATAGTGAGGGACTTCAACACCTCACTTACACCAATGGACAGATCATCCAAAATGAAAATAAATAAGTAAACAGAAGCTTTAAATGACACAATAGACCAGATAGATTTAATTGATATTTATAGGACAGTCCATCCAAAAACTGCAGATTAAACTTTCTTCTCAAGTGCGCACAGAACATTCTCCAGGATAGGTCACATCTTGGGTCACACATCAAGCCTCAGTAAATTTAAGAAAATTGAAATCATATCAAGCATCTTTTCTGACCACAACGCTATGAGATTAGAAATGAATTACAGGGAAAAAAATGTAAAAAACACAAACACATGGAGGCTAAACAATACGTTACTAAATAACCAAGAGATCACTGAAGAAATCAAAGAGAAAATCAAAAAATACCTACAGACAAATGACAATGAAAACACGATGATCCAAAACCTATGGGATGCAGCAAAAGCAGTTCTAAGAGGGAAGTTTATAGCTATACAAGCCTACCTCAAGAAACAAGAAAAATCTCAAAAAAACAATCTAACCTTACACCTAAAGGAACTAGAGGAGGAAGAACAAAAAAAAACCGAAAGTTAGCAGAAGGAAAGAAACCATAACGATCAGAGCAGAAATAAATGAAATAGAAACAAAGAAAACAATAGCAAAGATCAATAAAACTAAAAGGTGGTTCTTTGAGAAGATAAACAAAACTGATAAACCATTAGCCACACTCATCAAGAAAAAGAGGGAGAGGACCCCAACCAATAAAATTAGAAATGAAAAAGGAGAAGTTACAACGGACACTGCAGAAATACGAAGCATCCTAAGAGACTACTACAAGCAACTCTATGCCAATAAAATGGACAACCTGGAGGAAATGGACAACTTCTTAGAAAGGTATAACCTTCCAAGACTAAACCAGGAAGAAATAGAAAATATGAACAGACCAATCACAAGTAATGAAATTGAAACTGTGATTAAAAATCTTCCAACAAACAAAAGTCCAGGACCAGATGGCTTCACAGGTGAATTCTACCAAACATTTAGAGAAGAGCTAACACCCATCCTTCTCAAACTCTTCCAAAAATTTGCAGAGGAAGGAACACTCCCAAACTCATCCTATGAGGCCACCATCACGCTGATACCAAAACCAGACAAAGATACTACAAAAAAAGAAAATTACAGACCAATATCACTGATGAATATAGATGCAAAAATCCTCAACAAAATACTAGCAAACAGAATCCAACAACACATTAAAAGGATCATACACCATGACCAACTGGGATTTATCCCAGGGATGCAAGAATTCTTCAATATACGCAAATCAATCAATGTGATACACCATATTAACAAATTGAAGAATAAAAACCATATGATCATCTCAACAGATGCAGAAAAAGCTTTTGACAAAATTCAACACCCATTTATGGTAAAAACTCTCCAGAAAGTGGGCATAGAGCGAACCTACCTCAACATAATAAAGGCCATATACGACAAACCCATAGCAAACATCATTCTAAAGGGTGAAAACTGAAAGCATTTCCTCAAGATCAGGAACAAGACAAGGATGTCCACTCTCGCCACTATTATTCAACATAGTTTTGGAAGTCCTAGCCACAGCAATCAGAGAAGAAAAAGAAATAAAAGGAATACAAACTGGAAAAGAAGAAGTAAAACTGTCACTGTTTGCAGATGACATGATACTATACATACAGAATGCTAAAGATGCCACCAGAAAACTACTAGAGCTAATCAATGAATCTGGTAAATTTGCAGGATACAAAATTAATGCACAGAAATCTCTTGCATTCTTATACACTAATGATGAAAAATCTGAAACAGCAATTAAGGAAACACTCCCATTTACCACTGCAACAAAAAGAATAAAATACCTAGGAATAAAACTAACTAGGGAGACAAAAGACCTGTATGCAGAAAACTATAAGACACTGATGAAAGAAATTAAAGATGATACAAATAGATGGAGAGATATACCATGTTCTTGGATTGGAAGAATCAACATTGTGAAAATGACTATACTACCCAAAGCAATCTACAGATTCAATGCAATCCCTATCAAACTACCACTGGCATTTTTCAGAGAACTAGAACAAAAAATTGCACAATTTGTATGGAAACACAAAAGACCCCGAACAGCCAAAGCAATCTTGAGAAAGAAAAACGGAGCTGGAGGAATCAGGCTCCCGGACTTCAGACTATACTACAAAGCTACCGTAATCAAGACAGTATGGTACTGGCACAAAAAGAGAAATATAGATCAATGGAACAGGATAGAAAGCCCAGAGATAAACCCACGCACATATGGTCACCTTATCTTTGATACAGGAGGCAAGAATATACAGTGGAGAAAAGACAGCCTCTTCAATAAGTGGTGCTGGGAAAACTGGACAGCTACATGTAAAAGAATGAAACTAGAACACTCCCTAACACCATACACAAAAATAAACTCAAAATGGATTAAAGACCTAAATGTAAGGCCAGACACTATCATACTCTTAGAGGAAAACATAGGCAGAACACTCTATGACATATATCTCAGCAAGATCCTTTTTGACCCACCTCCTAGAAAAATGGAAATAAACACAAAAATAAACAAATGGGACCTAATGAAACTTCAAAGCTTTTGCACAGCAAAGGCAACCATAAACAAGATGAAAAGACAACCCTCAGAATGGGAAAAAAATATTTGCCAATGAATCAACAGACAAAGGATTAAGTTGCAAAATATATAAACAGTTCATGCAGCTCAATATGAAAAAAACAAACAACCCAATCCAAAAATGGGCAGAAGATCTAAATAGACATTTCTCCAAAGAAGACATACAGATGGCCAAGAAACACATGAAAAGCTGCTCAACATCACTAATTAGTAGAGAAATGCAAATCAAAACTACAATGAGGTATCACCTCACACCAGTTAGAATGGGCATCATCAGAAAATCTACAAATGACAAATGCTGGAGAGGGTGTGGAGAAAAAGGGAACCCTCTTGCACTGTTGGTGGGAATGTAAATTGATACAGCCACTATGGAGAACAGTATGAAGGTTCCTTAAAAATCTAAAAATAGAATTACCATATGACCCAGCAATCCCACTACTGGCCATATACCCAGAGAAAACCATAATTCAAAAAGACACAGGCACCCCAGTGTTCACTGCAGCACTATTTACAATAGCCAGGTCATGGAAGCAACCTAAATGCCCATCGACAGACGAATGGATAAAGAAGATGTGGTACATATATACAATGGAATATTACTCAGCCATAAAAAGGAACGAAATTGAGTCATTTGTTGAGACGTGGATGGATCTAGAGACTGTCATACAGAGTGAAGTAAGTCAGAAAGAGAAAAACAAATATCGTATATTAATGCATATATGTGGAACATAGAAAAATGGTACAGATGAACTGGCCTGCAGGGCAGAAATTGAGACCCAGATGTAGAGAACAAACGTATGGACACCAAGCGGGGAAAGCGGCAGGGTGGTGGTGGTGGTGGTGTGATGAATTGGGAGATTGGGATTGACATGTATACACTGATGTGTGTAAAATGGATGACTAATAAGAACCTGCTGTATAAATATATGTATATATATATATTATTCAAGTCATCCAATGATGGAATGACCCAGTTGATTGTATGACTGATTTGACCAATAACAGAGTGATGTGAGTAACAACAACAACAACAAAAATAGCCCGGAGGATGGAGAGATTAATTTTTTTCTGGAGAGGTCAAGGAAGGGGTAAACCTAAGCAGAATCTTAAAATATGAATAGTAGCATGCTAGGGTCACAAGAGGAAGATGATTTGTACACAGGGAATCATAGTTAGAAGAGCATGGAAGAGTGAACCATGGATAACTTTGACCCTTAGCAAAGAACCCCAATGCAGCATTTAAGGAAGCGTGGTATACATAGATGCAGGTGTTAGAGGCAGTCTTAAATTTTTTCTTAACTCTTCATCACTAGAAATGACAAATTTTTCAAATAATACTCAGACACTGCCTGCATGGTCTACTTTATCCCAGAGATAGGGAAGTGTCAGGGTCTATCATGTACCACTGCACTTGGCAGATTCCTGGAAAAAAAAAAATTGGTAACTCCCCTGGAGGCTCCATGAAGGCAGCCCAGAAATTACAGTCAACAGAGTTGGGCCAGAACTGGCTCTGGCCAAAACACCCAGTTGGAGAGAGGGAAATTCAGTAAATCATTTAGTTGCTTGGTCTATATCACACTGCCCGTTACTATATCCAAACCTATAAGAAACTCATACATACACACAAACACACCCAGAGATGCACACACACACATCAGTAGAATTTGAGGAGTATTTTCACAGAAATGACTGGACATTTGGCCAGTAAATGCCATGCTCATGGAAACTGAGATGATCTCACTAATGAAGGAATATACTCATCTCAAGAGCAAGCATTTGTTTCAGGTATGTTCTGAAATGCTAGCATTTATTAGAGGAGGATGTGCTTCTGGATATTTCTCTCATTTCTGCCCTTGTTATCTCTACTGTTGTCCCAGAGAGCTTAGCCTTTTGCAATACAATTATTCTCTGAAAATAAGAATATGCATACCTAGCTCTGTCACAGGCACAGTGATGTGTTTTACCTGTCTTATCTTATTTAATCCTCACTACAGCCTACAGGTTGATACTGGTATTACTCCAGTTTTCAGCTACAGAAACAGAAGCAGAGAAGGTAAATGACTTGCCCAAGGTCGCACAGCTAGCAAACGTATAGATACCATTCAACCTCTTATCCAAGTGATCTTTGCCATTTTCCATGGCTGATTCATTTGGATTTACAGATGAACCAGGTTTCTTTGTACACACAACAACTCAATCATTTCAACCTTTATTGCCAATTATTATTGTCATTGTACAACCTCAGAGTTCAAATCTGTAGTCATGTGGTCCCCTGCAAACCCAGGAAGACCTAAAATGATGAAATGGCACTTGCCTTGTCTGGTGACTTTACACTAAGATCCGGCTGAACTGCATGAATTGTCAAGGCTAAAACTAGGACTTATATCTTAGCTAACACCTGCTTCTCTCTCTGCTGAAATATATTATAATTAGCTGCTCTTCCTGGGAGAGACTGTAAAACTGAATGCACTTAAACAAAAAGAGAGACACCAGATTTTATAGCCAACAAAAAGTGATTTGGACAGCCAACTGGATGGATGTGTATTCGGCAGTGTCAGAGGAAAGGTAGACCTCCCTCATTTTGCAGTAATGTACTGAATGGCAACTATCATAGCCTTTTTGCACATGCTTGGGACACACTTGGGACTCTATCCTTGCTCACCGGTGCTCACAAAATGATTTTAGGACGTTGACAGGGTAGGCATTCTCTGGTTTTTGTTTCGCACGGGTCAAGGACCAGAATAAGCAGGTGATTCGTGTGGTACAGTCCACATACTTACTCATCAAATAGTCCCGTAGAAAGATCCCCTGGTGCCAAGCGGGGTCTTGGATGCTCATCAAGGTTTCTGCTTGCTAGAAGTGTGGGATGTGGGAACAGCTGCTTCACTTCTCCTGGTCCAGTTTCTCTAGCTGTGAAATGGCAGTGCATCAGCCTTCCCTGTTTCCTTAAGAGAATATGATGAGGCTCAGAAAGGGCTAAAAACAAATTGGCTGTTTGGCTAATGATATGCTTATAATACCACTATTTGGAGAAATAAATTCATAAGTGGTTGCAGAAGAAATACTAGCCCTTAAGAAAAATTCTAAGAGAAGACCCAATTACTTAGTATAATGACTCATCACGTTCCTGAAATTACACGGAGGGATTGTCACCGTCCCAAAGGTAGACCACAAAAAAAAAAAAAAAAAAAAAAAAAAAGACTAAAGCAAAGAACACCATGGTCCAGTCACGAAAAATTGAAAAGATTTATAAGTGCATTGGAGAAGAGCAAACCTTAATTGGAGAGAAAAAGTACTCAAGGCAGACGTGCAAAAGATGATCACCGGGTAAAAGCAGCTTTGGGGAGAAGAAACAGGGGGAAAGGAAAGCTAACTGTTAGCCTCATGCTAGAACAGACCCGCCCGGAGGTGCTCTGGGTTTTATTGAACAGTGCACGGCTACTTTAATTTAGCAGTGTTTATTTTGAAACGTTTGCTACACCAGTGCTCTTTCCAATATACCGCGTTTGCTGGTGTGTTTTTGGCTGTACCCAGAGGCCACCCACTGTGGGTGATGGATGTCCTGGTGTGGAAAAGCACGTTAGCCATTTGTTTGCACAGTGGATTGATTTCTTTGCACTTTCTTTGTCCCTCTTAATTGAAGTAGTAAGCATTACTGTACTCAAAACTTAAATAACCCCGGACATCAGAGTCTTATACGTTAATAATTAGAAATATAACTCCTTTAGGATGGCTTTTCCTCAGAGCGCATCCTTCAAATGTCAAGCAAGTTTAGAATAAGAATCAGAGAAATGTTAAAGGCAACCTGATACTGGACATGAAACCAAACACACTCTCACAAAACAAAAGCATCACAGCAAGCAGAAAAAAGAAAAGAGAATTTTGAAAACCGTCTTCCCAAGGCACACTGAAATCCCAGGGCTCTGTTTTTCCAGGTTAACAAAAGTAGGTCTCTTCTAGGTGTTCTGAATAGGTTACTGACTAGCCATCTGCAGCAGGCCTGCTCCTGGATGTCATGCCCCTGTTAATGAACTCTGGACAAGCACTCATAAATGGACCTGGTGAATGGTAGATGTCAGCCCTTGCGTGATGGGCAATCATCAATCATCCATTGTCAGTTATTTCTGTCCCAGTGAGTAAGCCTTTATTTAAAGCATAAAGTAAGAATGTTGCCAGATCACAGGAACAAGCCCTGAGCTGTTTGCAGGTGCTGCTATTCACAGCTGCCAATTAAACCCCTGACATTTCCATATTGGCCATGAGGCATAGCATATGCTTTTGACATACCAAATCTTTAAAAAAAATCATCAATCTCAGATTATCAATACATGTGTCTTTTTCTTTTCCCAGGCTGGCAACATTAGGCTTTTAAAAATAGCTTATTTTAGAAATAGAGGAAGGAGAAACAGAAAAACTCGAGTGAAGGGAGTTATTAATATGTGTACATAGCATTCTTTCTTGTATTTGGAAAGTGGCCAGCATTTCAGATGTGAAAAGTCTTTTCTGATGCCGGAATCTATGTGGCAGAGACTCCTTTTGGGATTTCAACTTTAAAAAATCTTTTTCCTACCTTTCTTTCTTAATTTTTTTCCTACTGTTTGATAACCAAATGCTATTGCTTGCCTCATGTAATCCAGTACTATTAAAAGGAGATATTAAAATTTTGATCATGCAACCACATTCCATTCCTTTCATTGAGATTCAAACATAAGTGTGCCTTGTGTTTGAAGAATTTCATGAAACTTGCCAGAGACATTTTATTTAGTCTCAAATGTAAGTCCATGAAAGGATGGATTCCTCTGCAGAGTTTACATGATGCCTTCACTTTCACATACTTCCAGATTGGAGGATAAAAACATCCAACCACTCTGGATATGGATGTGGTCATCTATAAATACTATACATAGGCAGGAAAAAATATCCATGTCCAACTTTCAGGAAGATTTTGCCATTTTTAACTGATTTTCCAAATTCTCTAGATATGTGTAGCTCTTGATAAGAAATTAATCATGGTGACAATCATAGAAATTTTAACTGAATTATTCTTTCTGATCAGTCTTTAGAAAATGAAGAGGTATTCTGTATGGGTTTACATTGTTTCACCAAGAATTAGATCAAAATCAGCTGTGATTGTAAGTATAAGTCTTTGTTTTCTATGTTGAACAACAGGCTTTGATCTGAGATGCCTTCCCTTTTCTCTTCCATCTCCTGTTCATCTGACTGAGCTAAACACTTCCATGTTCTTTGAAATCCTGGTTCCCACTGATTTCAGGGACATCTGTTGGGGAAGGCAAAGTTGACAAAGCCAGGATCTCTTTCAAATAACCTTAGCTGATGACTCTAGCAGGTCTCTCTATTTCTCTCTCTCTTTCAGTGATAATTTTACATTATCTTCTCACTTCCAAGAAGGGAAAAAGTTGCCATCCTCTTTGAGAGAAGCTCAGCCAATTTCCACTTTGAAAAGGAGAGAAAATTTGTTATTGCCACCTACATAATGAAGGACTTCAAAAAGAGCTATCTTTTAATAAAAAGATGTTTTTCCTCTGTAAAATTAATTTTTCAATAAAAGATGCCCCACACACGCATGGAATGGTGAAGATCTTAACAAGAGTGGATATTTTAACATTATATTTAACATTATATGATATTTTAACATCATATATCAAGAGTGGATATTATATCATTATATTATAATGTTATATATAACATTATATCAATGTTATATATAACATTATATCAATTATATTATATTTTAACATTATATATTTTAACATTATATATATATATATATATTATATTTAACATTATATCATTATATCAAATATATATATTATATTTATTTAACATTATATAATATATATATTATATATATTATAACATTATATAACATTACATCATGTGTATTTGAAATGAAGAAAAGAAAATTCGATGGCTTACAGCTGCCTTGACCCCTTGGGCTACGTGAACACTTATCACTTTACAAAACTGAGGAGGCTGTGCTGTGGCATCAGCTTTGGGCTGCTCAATGGGGACGATGTATGTCCACAGGCTTTAAGACTGAAAGCGAAGGGCTGGCCTTGCTCAGTAATACTGCTCTAACTAGTACCATATGGGCCACTTATCTTCACTTGACACCAGGCCTTTCATGTGCTTTGGGTTGTAGTAATAATGATAATAATAGCAACGATGGCAATGATAATGATAATAATAATAATAATGGCAGCTACATGACAGAAGGCAGCTTTGAATAGTAGTTGAGAGCACAGATTCTATAGCTAGCCCGACTAGGCTTTAATCCTGGCTCTTTCACTTACTAGCAGTGTGACACTGGCCCTTTTGTGCTTCAGTTACTTCCGCTGTAAAATGGGGATAGCAGCTACCTTACTGGTACAGTGAACGCTTAGAGCAGTACCTGGCATATACTGCAGAAAGTGCCACCAAAGCATTACATACAATACATGAGCATTCCTAGAATGTATACACAGATTATCTCTATCGTTAGTCCCATTTTTCAGGTGGGGAAAGTGAGGCTATGTGAGATTAAGTAATTCTCCCAAGGCTGCCAGCCAGAAATTTGCCAAATTTTAACCTGGGTTGGTGTGACTTCAAGAGCCATGCGCTTTCCATCTATCTCCCCATGTTTCCTGTCACAGGCATCATTTCACAACTATACACCAACAGTCCATAGAGAGAAGGCATGGGGTTGAAGGAAATAGAGACAGTATCAGAAATGTCGGAGAACACAAGAATTCCAGAGTGTCAGGCGACAGAAATCATCTAAGGACAGGGGGAGATCAACACTTTCCCCAGCTCGGAGGGTCAATTAGTCACCAAACAGATGGTTCCTGAATGAACGAATTCATTCACTCAACAGCTATGTATGTCCCTCCTCTTTTGCACGAGGGCAGCAGCTTCATATGTAGCCACTTAATAAGCAAGAAGATTTGTTTTATGTCATGTTGTCAAAGAAAGAGACCCACGATAACCTTAGGAAAAGACATCAATGCAAGAAATGCCAGTATTTTTCTGGCAATTGAGTCCAGTTTAGTAAATTCTGGGGCTTCTCCTCTTTCCTGCCTCGATGTCTGAAGGCAGGGCAAGCTGGCCATAGAACAAGGCAAAGACTGGCTGTCCCGGGGCTGGGTCTCATCAGCACATTCATGTCTCTTGTGGTTGTCTTTATCTAGCCTAACTGGTATTGTTTTTGGCATTCTTCCATAGTGATGTTATGTTTCAGATGTTTCCAAAACTGAAACACACAGGTCTTTCATTTCCTTTCTACCTACTAAGATTATTTCAGCTCTCCACATGCAAAGCAGGGAATTATGCAAGAAATTAATCATATCAGAGCAAAGTAGCTACTGAGAAATTTGCCAAACACCATAAACATTGGTCAAAATGGAGTCCAACCATTTGCACAGAGAATAATTGAAGCTATGGATTCACTTGGGGTAACTAAGCAACTTTTCATCATGAATTATAAAGCTTTTCAAACATAAAATGATATCTGAGAGCAGTGCATTACCTAAAAGGTTTCGATAAGCAATGAGAGGAGCTTTAAAATATGCAGCCGGGATCAATCATCCCACGCTGTACAGCGTTACTTATACTTTGTGGCGTCACCTACATTCCCTGATAAACAATGTCCCATAACATCTGAGCAGTCCCATTATTTTCGTCAGCACCCAGACATAAGTGACAAAAATGTCAGTTGATGTTTTATTTACGAATATAAAACAGTTTCGCGTGGAAGTAGACGTTCTACGACAATGGAGGTTTACGAAGTCCATTTCCCAGCACCAAAAATGATTCACGTTATCCAAGAAAGATATAAAGCCTGCTATTCGTGATGAAATTTAATTGGAATGTTACTCATCATGGGCATGGATTTCTTTCATTTGGAAGGCTGAAGGACAGTTGACTCTCCCCGAAAACAAAGGTGGGTGGTTAAAACAGACATTTTGACATGCAAAAGGCAGAGATACCTTGGAGTTATCCTGGTGTCACCTGCCAAAACAAATACTCAGATGTCTTTTACCGTCATCGTTTTGCATCAGTTACCTGAGAAAGCAATCCCAGCCTTCTGACTCAGAAGGAGAGCAATTCTGCCTTTCTCTACCCTGTGAATGAAAAAAAAAAAAATGAAATGGGGGTGTCAATTGGGAAAACAACTTGATGGTAGGGAAGAGTTCCCTACTTGGAATTGGCTGTTGAGTTCTACCCAAGAGCCAGCAGGATAGGATATTAAGCAGCAGAGAAGAAAGATCATTGACAATTATAGATTCTCTTCCTTTTGCCAGAAGAGGTCCTAAAATGTGGTCCATCAGTGTTGATTAATGCTAGGTTGTGGGGAAAGGGAACTAGAAATAGGTCAGGAAAAGTGAAGTTAAAGACGGTGAGGTGACCGAAAAGGTTTTAAAAAAAGGACGAGGAAAGGTTAGATATATGAAAACATAGTTTCAGGACCTCATGTCCTTTGAGAAAAGGAAATCGCATACCAACCTTTATGTGATTTGGGAAATACTTTGGTCTAGTAAGATTTAAACTAATGCAGTGAACGTCGGTCTTTTGATTGTGGGGATAAACTACCTCTCTTGACTAGGATGAATAGGGTGGCTGTAGCCATCCCTTTTGGACCTCAATATGAAAACATGGATTTGCATCCTGGAATCTTGTCCAGCCTGCTTTGTGGAGGTGGTACAAAGAAGTTAGTGCTCTAAAGATATACAAATTGATTACTTCAGTTACCAAAATTGATTTTCCAGAATAGAGTGGAGTATATGGAAATGTATTTTCAAAGGTCATTTAAAATTTGCCCAAAAGACCCACTTGCCCTCAAGTGTAACTCTCCCTTTCCTGCATCTTTGCCTATATAAGGTATGTGGTTCAAAGCACCCAGCTGGAATCTGGTAAAACAACAGCCAAATTGCATCGCTCCCAATTTCCTCATAAGCTCACCTCATACGGTTCTTAGTACTGAACCAGGGTTTGCTCCTGTCAGTAAAAGGGTCAGGTCTATTCATGTTTGTTTGTTTGTCTGTTTGTTTTAATTCAACAGGCGGTATTTGAATTGTGGCTTTTTTTTTTCCAGCTGGGCTGCCATGTATGTTTTTACATATGTTGTATATGTTCTATAAACACATGGCTTATTCGCCATTCAGATATGATATACATTTACACAATTGTCTACATATCTCTCACACAAATACACGAAAATGCATGGGGACGTTTTGCTCTCCTAAAACCCTTTCAGATTGCTTGAATGATTTTCTTTACATGTTTTCAACTTACCTAACGGCAAGCCTCACTTCATTCTACACTAGTCTGATTAACTTGACAGGACTGGAAACTTGTTCTTCCTGTTCACACTTATTCATCTCTTGGAACGCCCTGTAGGGAAGACGAAGCACCAGAAAGCAGTATTTACCAAATGCCTCAATGCTAAATATGCCCTTTTAGGCTGCCTTGGCACAATAGTGGGGCAGGGAGAAGATCTGACTTTAGGGCAGCCTAAGAAACATGACATTTCCTAAAACATCACCTATTTAAACAGGTCTTGAAGAAGAAAACTATGTCCATTTTCCTCCAGAGTTTTGCAGTGGGCTCCGGGGGCTCCAGTTTACCCCTACTGTATCTGAAATCTTTGCTAAAGAAATGACAGAGGTATCAGATTTTGCAAGGTAAGCCCTCAGTCTGCAGTTGCGCACATGGAGATAATTTCAGGTTTTTTAAGGACTGCAAATGTAACCTGAAACATATCAGATATTCTGTGAAGGCGTGGGTTGAAATGCAGAACTGATAAACCAGGAAGAAGGGCTTTTCTTTTTTGGTTAACTTTGAAAATTTCCTCAGGGAGCAAACTTCTGATAGGGGGCAAAGATTCTTACAAGGTTAGTACAGGTGGGTAATTAAAAAAAATAAGAGTGAATTTATCTGCATACATTATTTAAATACCTAAAGCATTTCTCTGCTTTAATGATAAATTATGATCAGTAAAATCTGTTGTCTGCCTTCAAGCTAACTAATGGATAGCTAATCAGCAACAGTCCAATCATCCTAGCTAAGGTGGAATAAATACCTCCAAGGAAGCTGCAGCTAATTTTTATGGTTTAAACTCGTAAAGATGCTTACATATATTTCTGCATTCTTGTCCTACACATGTGTATATGGATATGTACATACATGTGTGCTCATGCGTGTGTTAAAAACTTATTCCTTGACACCTCCCTGCCCACCCACCAAGGCTCTATTCTCCTTGGTATGTTGTAAAAGAAAGATTCTTCCTGCAACTAATTAGTCCTTAAAGAGATCGGCTGATAGATCTCATTGTTAGCAATACATTTTTAATTGTTCATTTTACTCAAGCACCATTTGAGCACAAGTCAATTTGCAATTTCATTAGAGAACAGAAAAGGCCTGGGGTCTATTCCTGTTTTTTTCTTTTAAAGAAAAGGATAAAAAGTGGGCAAAATTTCGTAAGGAATGTTAATTAATTTTATGTATCAAGCAAGAATTAATGTGTCCTGTTATTTGAGCAGAAGTCTTCTGCCCAAGATGTGCATTTTGTCATACCCTCCCCTCTAGAGAAACCTCTTTACAAGCTTTGTGGCCAAATACCCTAGCAACTAACAACGACGAGCTTTGAAGCGACATTCACAGACCATTTGCTTTGATGACATTTGGAGGCTTTTCTCCCCTCATTCCAATTCTATTGTAAGTAGAATACACATGCCGTGCAGCCTTTGAAAACTAATCAATACAGTAAGAATCTTCAGGGTGCAGCTGACTAGTATCACGTCTTTAAACTATTTTTAGCTGACTTGTTGTACACGTTTTTAAGTTAAACCTTATGAAGGAAGTTGGGTGGATTATCCTTACCATATTCACGGGCACCCTAGTGCACCCCGGCTCTTTCTTCCATATTTTAACATCAAAAGCTCATAATCTGTGTAAGTTAACCTTCCATAAAACTAAAATTATATGGTCATCATACATAATCTGATGATTGATTACAGCTGTCAAAAAGGTCACAAATTGTGAATGTTTACTACAGTTGCACCATGAAAATTATTATACACTTTTAAGGAATCCATCCAGAGAAAATAGCTTACATTCATAGGTTGCAGAACTGAAGCATATATGTTTTCTTTGTGACTTTTAGCTCTCTTAAAATCAATGTTAAAACACTTAGGTCTGATTTTTCATTTCAATGTCTTTGTGTAATGCTCCTCAACCATACCTCATCTAATTTAATAAGATGCAAGCTAAGGAAGTACTTAAGTTACTTATCAAGGGTTTCAGATGACACATTATTATTGTATTCGAAAGTCAATATTTGCTAATTATGTTAGTACAGGAACTGTTCCAGGCCTACAATTCTTAAATTGCAGAGATATTTAAGATTAATTAAACCTATCTCCCGTGGTTCTCTCTCTCCACCTCTGTGGAAGGAGTAAATCAATGACATCCTAAGCAAGTGCAGAGAGCCAGAGATCCAAGTCTGAAAGCCACTAACATCTTTAAGCCTCTGTTTGCATCAGTGCCCCAGGTTGAGCTTTGCCACTTCTCCACAGTTTAAGGAATATTTGCATGTTTTGAGAGCAAAGTTCATCAATTCACTTGACGTAATTAGAGAGGTCTGACCATTCTTGAACACATAACATGGACTGCAATATTTTTTAAGTCAGGAGAAGGCCGAAATAACATATGGCCTGACTTCTTTTTCCTTTTTATATGACAACTTGTGGGTAAATTTGTGGCAAACAAAGTTGAAAGTCATGTGCCATTTCTCGGGCCAAGCATGATGAGAACAGGTGACTGGGTCCACATCCCTGAAGGGGTTACGCTTGTATGATGCAGTCCCAGTGAACCCCTGACCTCTCACTTATACCCTGGAGCGGAAGCAGCCAACTGTTCAAAGGTCAAAGTCCCCTTTACTTTTAGACAGTAAACCCATTACATCAGAACCATTTCTTTTATTTTTTTTTAATTTTATTTATTTTGGCCGCGCCTCGCGGCTTGCGGGATGTAATTCCCCGACCAGGGATCGAACCTGTGCCCCATGCAGTGGAAGTGCGGAGTCCTAACCACTGGACCACCAAGGAATTCCCTAGGAAAGTCCATTTTATTTATTTACTTTTTTAACTGAATGCTTTTTTAAATAAATTTTATTTTATTTATTTTTGGCTATGTTGGGTCTTTGTTGTGGTGCATGGGCTTCTCATTGCGGTGGCCTCTCTTGTTGTGGAGCACAGGCTCTAGGCGCATGGGCTTCAGTAGTTGTGGCTCGCGGGCTCTAGAGCGCAGGCTCAGTAGTTGTGGCACATGGGCTTAGTTGCTCTGTGGCATGTGGGATCTTCCCGGACCAGGGCTCAAACACATGTCCCCTGCATTGGCAGGCGGATTCTCAACCACTGCGCCACCAGGGAAGTCCCCAGAACCATTTCTAATCCAATGTTACATACAGAGCCCAGGACTTGGCTGAGATTAGTGCTAAATAAACACATGAAGTCTTATTAACGTGGATTGACTAAGAGAAAACTGGAAAACATAGTACTTCAGTGATGACTTACAGTAGCTGGTAGTTTAGCTCCCTCAGGGAGAAAGACTAATGCATTAACCCAACATGCCACCCAGGATATATTTACAGGTAGTTAGTAAAAACAGTAATGCTATGCAAACTGAATATCTGGAACATGAATCAATAGAGATCAGCTAATTAGGTTATAAATGCATTGATTTTATTTTGAATACGTCCTCAAATAGAGTCTGCGAGTAAAGCATTCTGAAATGGGGCTCTTAAACAGAGAGGAGCGACAATCAGATTATTCTCTGCCACTCTCCAATCAATCCAGAAGTGTTAGGTAAAGTACTTTGATGCATATTCTATATAATCAGAATGACACATCCTATTAATATTCCAATTACTGTTGAACTATTAGCAATGCCTGAGTCTGGTGTCTTAGGGCCTCATAGCAGTAATCCGGGAACCTCATGTCATCTTTTGTATTCATTCATTCAATTTAAAATGAGACGATTTTCCCTTTAAAGCATTTTCACACTTTTCCTCTTTTCACACTGTAAAAACCAGGATTCCAATAATTTAATAAACTAGTCTAGAGTAAGGATAGGCCAGAGTTGTCAACCTCATCTTAGAACACATAAAATTCATAAAATTGTGGACATGAAAGTGACTTTGGAAAAAACAACGTTTCCACTCTTCTGAATATTTTCTCAACCTAAAATTTGCTTCTTTTTACTTTGAAACTCATGTAGGAATACACCAGTTATCATAAATACAGTTCCATAAGCTAAGTGCCAAACTACTGTTGGAAACATCAAACTTGCCATCATATTCATATATGTATAGTCAGACTTTTAGAAGGTTTGCTTTATCTTAAATTGAATTCAGTTAAAAAGGTTTATGTGATGATATGGTGTAGATACACTCTATCTTGAATCATGTAGCTATTACTGGCCATGAATATCACGAACTTAGTGTTCAATGCTGGTGCCTTGGCACAGCTTGGGAGAAGTGGAGATGGAAAAAGGTTCATGGATTTGAGACATGTTTTGGGGGTCAAGTCTAAAAGTTTAATGAACTAAATTTGGGATATAAGTAAAATAGAGGAATCAAGGATACCAGACTTATGGCTTGAGAAATTGGATGGCTGTTTCCAAAGATAGCACATATTGGGGAGGTACAGTTGAGTTTTTGGGGTATTGGTGTAATAAAGTGTTCTCGTTGATCATGGTAAGTTTGAGATGCCCAAGTGGAGATGTCAAGGGTACAGTTGGATATTTAAATCCGAAGCTCAGAAGTAAGGTCTTGACTAAAATGTCAACCTGAGCATTGATGGCATTTAAAACTTTGTAAATGGGTGAGCTCACCCTAGGCACAAATGTAAAGAGAAAAGAGGGGCTAAACCCGAACCTTGCAGAATCAACATTTAGAAGATAGGCAGTAAGTGGCCTTCTGTGTAGGGGTCAGAGACCACATTCCAGAAGACTTGAGCAAATGATCCAAGATGACAGGTCAATTTCTTTCCTCATACCCTAATAAACTGTGCCAAACTGAGATACTTGTGAAGGATTTGGTTTTTGTTCTTGTTTTTTTTTTTTTTTCTTAAACTTTCAATATAAAAAGCTAAGCAATTGATTTGAAAATGAGTATAATAAAAGGAAAGAAGAAAAAGAGGCCTAGGGACATGGTAACCACAGTCCTGAATGAGGACATTTGCAGTTGCCGTTCCTTTGGTCTGGGACCCTCCGCCCTCAGAGAGCCATCTGGCTCACGCCCTCATGTTCTTCTGGTGTCTGTGCAAATGTCACCCATTCAGTGAGGACTTCACTGACCACCTTATCTAAAACATTAACACCGATCCCATCCTTATCACTATCTCTTCCTCTTCCTCTGCTTTATTTTTCTCCATAGAACTTATCACCATGTGGCATATATGTCTACATATTCATTTGCTCATTTTCTGTCTCCTCTCACTAAAACCTAAGCCCTACAAGGGCAAGCGTTTTGTCTGCTTTCACTGCTGTGACCACAACACACCCCAAAATGCTTGACACATAGTAGGTGCTCAATAGATTTTTTTTTAAATAAATGAATAAAAGAATGAACCAGCAAAAGAGATAAAAGGGAGCAGCCAAATAAGTAGGAAGAAAATGTGGAGGTGTCTCAGAAGCTAAAAGAAAAAAGGTGTTTGAAAAAGGAGTACCTAGAAAAAAAAAAAAAAAAAAAAAAAGGAGTACCTATGCTCAAACAAGGTGAATGCTGCTGAAGGGTCCAGGAAGATAATGAAGCAACAAGTACGTCAGATTTGGCATCGTGAGAGTAACTGCAGATGTTGAAGAGAGTGATTTCAGTGTAGTGGTGGGGGCAGAAGTCAGAATGATTAGGGCTGAGGAGAGACTAGGAGGTAAGGAAGTGGAAATTAAGTAAGTAGGTAACTAGACTAAAGAGTTTTGCTTCGAAGGAAAGTGCTGATATAAGGCAGTTAAGAAAGAGGACTATGAGATCAAGAGAGGGTGCATTAATACTTTTTGCTTTGGCTTTTTAAAGTGGCGTACCCGTCATCCCCTGCCACAATAATGCTGCTCAACAAACAACCCTACAACCTTAGTGGCATTCGACAAAACACATTTTTTTGCTTCTCTGTCTGGAGCGGTGAGGTAGGTGGCTTGGCTTCACGTCTGGATTTGGGATGACTGTAGGCTGATCGAGGCTGGCCTCAGCTGGGATGACTCAAGTATGTTCCACGTGTCTCTCATCCACCAGCAGGTGCCTCTAGACATGTTCTCATCGTGACAGCCGAGGCACAGAAATGGAAACAGGAAAGTCCTCTTGAATCCTATGTTCAAAACAGGCACACTGTCACTTTCTCTTCATTCTGTTGACTAAAGCAAGTCAAGAGGCCAGCTAGATTCAAAGGGGAGGTATTTCAGTTACTATTGCTATGAAACAAACTGCCCCCAAACTTAGCTACATAAAATTACCATTTTATTATCCTTACAGTTTCTCTGGGTCAAGAGTTCAGAGAGGGCACAGTAGGGTTGGCTTGCCTCTGCCGCTTGATGTCTGGTGCCTCAGTTGGTAAGATACAAATGCCAGGGACTGAAATCATGTGAAGGCATCTTTACTTATGTTTGACAGTGATGTCGGTTGTCAACTAGGACTGCAGCTGGAGCTGTTGGCTGGAATGCAGCACGTGGCTTCTCCATGTGGGCTAGGCTCTCTCACAGCATGACAGAATAAGCGGATTTCTTCCATGGAAGTTATGAGATCTGAAGGCTGGTGTCTCAGTGTACAAGGCATAAGCTATGTCTCCTTTTATTACCTAGCCTCAGAAGTCACGCAGTGTCACTTCTGACATATTCAATTGGTTACAAACCAATTCTCAAGCCTTCCCCAGATTCAAGGAGAGAGGAATTATACTCCACCACTTAATGGGAGAGTGGTAAATTCAGGAGATGGGTACAGGCACATTTATGAATGTGGGAGTGGGGAGAAGAGAGATACAGTAGTTTACTTTCTAATATCTCCTTGGGAAATGTAAGCCTAGTTGTACATCACTGGGTGTTGCTTGTCCCTGTCTACTCTTTCTACCTGAGAGTAGCCAACATAGGCTAGAAGGCTCTTTACCCTGATAGAAAATAAAAAGTACTTTTGACACGAGACTGGAGCCTCCAGGATAAAGAGTTTGTCCAAACTGACTCCACCTAGTTGGTTTTGCAGTTAAGTTCCTGAAGATTCTTGGGCATGGCTGCTGTGAAAGTTTCTTTACATTTAAAAGCTGTAACAAAGAAAATATAAATGCAAGTCTCAACAAGCATGTATTATAGGGGTTGGTTCTAGATATTTGACTCAGTGAGACCCAGGGCCTTCTCCTGAGACATTTCTAGGGTGGCTTTGGTGTCCAGAAACTCCAGTATAATAATGTCTCACAGACCATACTGACTGTAGATTAACTTAAAACATACCATTATTTCAACAAATTGCATTTTGGATATGCTAAAGCTAAGAAGCTAGGGAATAAATGACACTTTTAAAAGTAAATTTTGCCTTTTTTTATGGGTTTTCTGAGCTAAAGCATTGAAAATAAGTCAACATCTGTTGTAAATTTATACTATAAATTTATGTTCTCTAAAACCATATACAACTATATACAATACAATAAATATATACAATGAATTATATGTATATATATATTGACATACAATATATCTAAAAACAATTTGCTGATTTTTAGAAGAGAAAGTTTCAATTCTTTTGTGTTACATATTGGTTATAAATTTAAAAATCTATGCTGAATTATTGACAAAATATACAATTTGAAGAAGATGGGATTTTTTGTAAGTAAAGAGGAATATCTGTATAAATATCATCAAGTATTATCAATATTTATAAAGTATTTTGTAGTTTAATTTTTTTTTTGAATGATTCTTGGTATAGCCCTCTTTGGTATGTAAGGCAGGCATTATTGTTTTATAGTCATTTTACAGATGTAAAAGCTGAGGATTACAATATTTAAATGACCTAGTTTCACAAAGTAAGAAAATGGTAGAGCTAGAATCTGAACCTTGTTTCTATTGTACCCCAATAAATGGATTATGTATGTTTATAAACATATGCCTAAATTTACACATGTTTATATACACATATGCAATCATAGAGGTCAATTTTATGTAATCCGTAGTCACATATCTAATTGTGTACATGTCTATAGAAATGAATATGCTAGTAATTATTTAGATTTTAAGCAAAATCACTCATATTTTTAATAGTTACAAATGTATACTTATACCTATTTTCCATCTTCCTATCAAACTTCCATTTGATATCTGAAAATATGTTTGCATCCAGTACACGCATTGATTAAAAAAATATTTAAAAGCTGATAGCTACTAAAGATGTCTTTAGATTTTTGAAAGCTGAGCAAACATAGAACTTCAGTGTTCAAACTTGGCATTTTACCTACTCTCTTTTTGGAGTTAAAGGGATTCAGCAGTTAAAATTCCATGAACATTTATGAGGAAGAGCCAAGACAGAGAAAATAGAGTTTACACATAATCCACCCTTGACCTCAACAAAGCTTTTGATAAACTGCAACAGGTAAGACTTTGTGCATAGACTTGAGGGCAAAGAATTTAGGGAAAAAACCAAATGGCCAGGAGTTTATGATAAAGCATATGTGTGTGTAAGTGAAAAGGAGATGATAGATGTAGGCAAAGCAGAGAGGGTCTCCAGGATTAGTTACTTTCCAATACTGATCGAGTAGAAATAATTGGCAAAGAGGAAAGAGAGTCAAAAATACCAAACGATAAAACCTCAGGCCTAAATCCACAAAAGGCAAATACATATATATTTTAACCCTAAGACTTTGCTATCTGAGGAGTAAAGTTAAAAAAGAAAGGAGTTCCAGTAGTCATTAGTGTCTCAAACTCATAACAAAATCTCATGTACCTGTGACTCATTGTACCAACAGGATTCTAAGAAGCTATTCTCTGTAAGACAAAGGACAAAGGAAGATTTAGTGACAGTCTTTTGGGGGAAAAACACCACATTAAATGTGCATGATAAATTGAGAACATATTGTAGTTGCAGAAATGTGAAAATGTGAGGGTGGGGAAGTAATCTTAAAATTGAGGAAATAAGGTAAATATTTGACTCGAACCACTTAGATTAAGAGAAAGATGTATTTAGTGAATAGCACTCAAATGATAACAAGGATTAACAAAGAGCAGAACTCTCAGTGAGGCACAATTAAACCAGCAGTTAAATAATCTAGCAAACAAGTGCTTAAACAAGCAAACAATCACAGGCTGCCCAGTCACCGCTCAGTGCACAGAGCCATGAGTCACAGAAATTATTTCAGCATCACTGAAGGGAAAAGCCATGTTGTGCTCAATTCTGGTTGGCTTATTACAAATAAGGATATCAGAGAAAATAAGAAGTGTACGGCAGAAGGTAGATAAAGTTATTCAGTGATTCAAAGAAATTAATTATAGAAGAATAGCACAAAAACTAGGTGTGTTGTGATGACCTCATTGAGGGAAGCAAGGATGACAGGCCTTGCAAGGGTGGATTCCCTGAAGGGATCTGCATTTATAACAACTAAAAAGGGAAGCATCAAATCCCCAAGAGAGCCCAGCATGAGCAAAATTTAATTGGTATCTCTCATCCATTCCCTGATATTAGTTAAAACTGGAAAGAAAGGGTTCTGAGAAGTGATTAAGATGAACGCCAACAGTCCAAATAGGGACCTGATTAAGAATTCAGAGGGAGAAAAATAAACTCTTATGAAGGTACATCTTTTAAAATTGTTCTTTATCTGGACTTTTGATGACCCTGAATGAACACTTAAGTTAGGGGAAAAAAATGCACACCTGTATTGTCTGGAACTGGCATGTGAATACAGGCTCTCAGTAGACTTTATCTCTAAGTTTTAACATCAGGCAAGTTATTTTTCTTTGTGTATCCTTGGGATTAAAATATTACATGAAATGACAGGACCTAAGGAGTTTGTCATAGCTGCTGTTCAGACACCACATTTTGGCTGTCATACACCACACTTTATGACTCTCAGAATCAGCCCCAACATAACCTTTGAGATTAGACCTGTGTGAGATCCTTCAGGTGCTTGCTCCCTCTCTTATTTAAGTCATTTGCATCTGGATCACAGTGATTTCAGCTTTGAGTGAAGGAGAACAGAAGAGGAAAAAGTTATCAAACTTTATAAATCCAGAATAAAAATGAACAATAGCTAAAGGAAACACTCTTTTGATGTAAAAAGTTGATCAGGACATCTCTTCAGAATATTTCTACACTAGCCTTGGCATTCAAGAGGCAGACTTGGATTCTATTAAAAAGAACCCTCGAGAAGGCCCAGAAGTATCTAGAAAATAACAAATGAAACCTGAATGCCCTAAGCCATTCTGCAATGGCAGGTAAGGTCACATTAACAGAAATGGCCAATATTCTTGGAGTTAGAAAGGCCTTTCTTAAACAATATTACACTCAGAAACTTTTATGAGAGGGATGCATATTCTATTTCCTAAAAATGTTAAACTTTTGTATAACCAAAGGCAATATTAACAGAGAGAAAAATGACAAAATGCTAAAATACAGTTTAAACCTGTACAGAAAGTTATTATCTTAATATAAAAGGCTACTATCTTAATATATAGAAGCTCTTGCAAATCAACAGATTGATAATTGGGAGAGAAAATGAAAAAGTGATAGAGACAAAACAGATTTTCAAATACTAATCAAAGCAATGCAAAATGAAATAATAAAATAATATGTTTTGCCTCCCATAATAATCAACTGTTAATAATCTGAACTGAGCAGGGTGTGGGGGAAATAGTGAACGCTCTTAAGTGAGATGAGATTTTAAATTGGAAAATTTCTAGGGACAATTTAATAAGATAAATAAAAATTTTAAATGTATACATTTTTTGCCTCAGCAATTTTATTCCTAGGAATATATTCCAACAAAATAACTGACCAAATACACAAAGATTGTGTGTACATATGTAGAGATTTTATAATAATGAAATAATACAGAAAGAAAAAACCTTAATGTTTATCAGTGAAGTTTGGTTAAATAAAGTATGGAAGAGTTATAAAATGGAATACTGTAAAGGCTTCAAAAGCATAAAGTGATTATTATGTAGAGTTTTTTCCAGAATGCAAGGATGGTTGAACACTAGGAAACAGAGTAATATAATTTCTTATATGAAATTATATATGAAAGATTTCATTATATATGAAAGATCATATATCTATAAATATTTGTTATAGACTGAATAATGTCCCCCCAAAGGAAATTCAGGCAATGTGACCACAGAGACAGATTAGAATGATGAAGCCAAAAGCCAAGGAATGCCACTAGCCACCGGAAGCTAGAAGAGACAAGGAATGGATTCTCCCCTAGAGATTTCGCAGGAACGTGAGCCTGTAGGTATCTTGATTGCGGTTCTAGTGAAAATGCTTTTGGACTTCTGGCCTCCAGAACTGTAGAGAATAAATTTCTGATTTTTTAAGTCACTAAGTTTCTGGTAATCTGTTACAGCAGGCACAGGAAACCAATATAGCTTTGGTACCGAGAATGGGATGCTGCTGTTAACACACGCATAAAAATGTGGAAGTGGCTTTGGAATTGAGGAATGAGTAGAGGCTGGAAGAATTTTGAGATGTATGACAGAAAAAGCCTAGATTGCCTTAAATAAACTGTTGGTAGAAAAATGGGTATTAAATATGCTGCTGGTGAGGGCTGAGAAGGAAGAGATGAGCATGATAGAGAAAACCTATATTGTTTTAGAGAATCCATGTAGTGTCATAAAGAAATTGTTGGCAGAATTATGAATGTTAAAGTTGCTGCTGGTGAGGGCTCAGAAGGAAAGTGGAGGAAAGGGGATTCTTGCTATATAGTGGCAGGCAGGAAATCTAGCTGAATTGTATTCTACAAGGTTGTATGAAAAAGAGAACTTGCTTAGCTGAGATTTCCAAGCAAAATGTTGAAAGTTCAGCCTGGTTTCTTCTTGCTGTTTGTAGTAAAATGAGTGAAACGAGATAAACTGAGGGAAAATCTGTTAAGTAAAAGGGAACCAGGACTTGATGATTTTGGAAACTCTTAGCCTATCCAGACTGCAAAAACATCAGAATTAGGAGATTCACTGTTAGGAAAATGTGCTCTGGAAAGAAGGCCAAGGGTATAGCTGGAGAAGCTTTTGAGGAAGTGATTAGGTGTGTGTGACTCATGGATACCCTCAGCCATGTCAGTAGAAGTGAGGATAGAGATGGGGTGATTCCAGAAAAGGTATTTGGAAGACTATTTTGTCTAATGGTGTGAATTTTGTAATATATATGGGAGACTCAAAAAGTTTTTGAAAGTGTTATACCAAAACTGACAGTTGTTGCACAGACACTGCCAGTTTAGACCAAAAGGGGCAAAGAAAGGATAACTAAAATTAAGTAAGGCTAATTGGACTCCCCAAATGCTACAAGTAAGAAACAGAATGATAAAACTACTGAGGTGCAAACATATGCTACCCTTCAAGATAAAGGAAGAATGACTCAGAGGGCAGAGCCTTAGGTCTAAAGGGTGAAGCCATGGAAATGTATATTTTATATGCATGTATTTTTACATAAATGACGTTGATCTCATTCTATTTTTTTTTTTTTTTTTTTAGTCAACTAAATAAAGTTGACATATGTACCTAATCTGTTGCTCCCATCGCCTAATCCTTCCAGTGGGTACTCCTGCATATGTCCCTTGTGATGGCAGATTAGTCCTCTATGGTAGCACAAGGTAGGTTGTAATTCCTGACCTCCTTGTAGTCAGATGGACCATATACCTAGTTCTGGCCAGTGAAGTGTATGAAGAGTGACATGTGTCACTTGTGGGCTAGAGCATTTAATTGCCCATTCAGGAATCCCCAAAACATGCTTTTTCCCTCTGGTACAGGGATGAGCAATGTTCAAAACAGGATGGCTTTATCAACATGGGTCTCGAAGAGACTAGGTGAGTAAAGAGGTCTCTGCCAATGTGTGATGGACATACAGAAAGAACAAGAAATGAACTTGAACTGTTTCAACCACTGAGATTTTGGGATTCTATGTCTCACAGCTAAACTGAGCTTATCCTGATAGATATATCTTCTAAGACACTGTATGAGAATCCACCTGGGGTAGATACTCAGGAGCAGAATTGGCATGTATATATCTAACTTGACTAAGTACTTACACAGCTCTCCAGGATGGCTGCCCCAGTTTATACTCCCTATATGCCCCATCCCTGCCAACATTTGGCATTTTCCAGCTTCTAATTCTGGTGAGAGTAATTGGTATAAATGCATAATTCATTGTTTATTTATTTGTGTTTCCCTGATAAAAATTAATTTAAGTAATTATTATGCTCATAATAATTTTGGGGGAGATTTTATTGTCTATAAATTGTTTTGTTCATATCTCTTGTCCACAGTTACACAGTTGTGTTTTTCTTGTTGATTTGTAGGAGTTCCTTTTATTTTATAAGCTAATAATCCCTTATCAGTTAGAAATTACAAGTGTCTTCTCATATTCTGCCATTTATCTACTTACTCTTTCCATGACGACCTTAATTGAACAGAAATCCTTAATTCTGATGTAATCAGATGCATTGATTTTCTGCCTCATCTTTCACACTTTAGAAATTTTGCTTAAGAAATCCTTTCCCACTATTAGGTTAAAAACATATTTTTATATACCCCATTCTAAAGGCTGGAATGCTAAAATGTTGAAATGTTAAATGTTTGAATGATAATTTCTGGTAGTCTTCTCTTTTCAATATTTATTGAGCACTCATTCTATGCCAGGTATGGTGCAAAGTGTTTATTTAATTCTTACAGCATTATTTTGAGGAAGATACCATTAGAAACTCCATTTTACAGAGAAGCAAATTGAGCCTCAGAGAGGCCACGTAAATTTCCCAAGGTCCGTATAGCTAATAAGCGACAGAACTTGGATTCCAATCAGGTGGTCTGACCTCAAAATGTCATTGCTCGTAGACACAAGGTAGTATGAGTTTGAGGTTCAATTGATTGACATCTATTTATTGAGTATCTATGTGTGTGTGTCACACACCAAGCAAGTCCTGCCATTCCTTGGGAAAGGTAATCATTTGTTAGATGTATCGATGTGGTAAATTTATTTTAAATATTTTAATTATGTATATATATAATTATATACATATATATATGGAAATGGCTTTCCTTTTTATTTATTCCATAAGCTTTTATTGAGCACTTACTTATGTCAGATGTTATGTTAGATGCTAGGATGTGATAATGAACAAGAAAGGGGAGGTCTCTGCACTGCTGGAGCTTACAGAAGAAGACAGGCAGTGAATTCCTAAGTATCACAAGGGTAACTGATTGTGTGCTTGCATCCAAAGAGAAGTACAGGGTTCTTTGGGAACAAATAAGAAGGGTATCTATCCTAGTGTGGGATCAGGAGAGTGGGTTGGGGAAGGAGTCTCTGAGGATCAAACATTTGAATTGAGACCTGGGAGATGAGTTGACCTCAGCCAAGCAAAGAGGCGAGACCAGAAAATGCCAGGTAGCAGGACTGGCATGGGTGCTAGGCAGGAAAGGTATGCATTTACCCAGAAAATCCCTGCACATCACAGCGTTGTCTCCTTGAAGAGGAGATAAATAGAGAAAGCCTTGTGTTCCCATAGGATTTAACAAAAATCCCACAGTTCTTACTCAACATATCCCATTTTAGTGATTAGCTTCATGCGGTCAATCTCTTAATGTAGAGGACTATAAAATATTCCTTTGTTCTAACACTAGTTTGTCATCATGGGATTATTTTAATTAAAGGGCTTGATTAAACCTTAATTGTTAAGTATTTAATTAAAGTATTTAATTCAAGTCAAATCAGAGAAATGAAGTTTCTCTAATGTCCTTCAAATATACAAACACACACATATTCACACACACTGATACATTCTCACACACATACACAGGCAGTAACACACCCTCACTCGTACATGTATTCACAGGCATACACTCACGTACATTCACACCTTCCCATGCATATTCATATGCAATAGTGCACCCTTACACTCACACAATCACATACACACATGTTCACACACACGCACTCTGACATGCACACATATTCACATCCTAAGCTTAGGGTGTAGTTTATACACATGTGTTTCACCCCTAGAAGCACAACTTACTTATTTATTCAATATTTTAACAAATACTTATTGATCATCTACTAAGTGCCAAGCCCTAGAGATACAACAAAAAACAAGAGTCATCTCTGCCCTCATGGGGCTGACATTCTAGTGCAAGGTACAGAGACTCAGTAAGACAACAAAAAATGCAGATTATTATTCCAGGTTGTGATGAATGCCATGGAGAAAAAAGCCAGGTGATGAGCTAACAGTTACTGGAGGCGGCTACCTTGGACTGGACTGATGGAGAAGGCTTTCCTAGAAGGCAACACCTAAGCTGCGGTCTGAATGATAATGAGCCAACCATTCAGAGAAAGGGAGAAGGAGCAGGGCAAGCTGAGAGAAGAGCAAGTGCTGGAGAAAGGGCTTGATGTCGACAAGGAACTGAAATGTGGTCATTGGCTGAACGTCAGAGAGTGAGTAGGACAGTGGAACAAGATGGAGCTGGGAAGAGTAACAGGAGCCAAATTCAGCCAGGCCCCACAGGCCATGACGCTGAGTTTGGGTTTATTCTAAGAATGGAGAGAAGCAGCAGACAGTTTATAAATGCCCCCACTAACAATAGGTTTTGTAGTTTTACAAGTCTACTCTGGCCACAGTTTGGGGAACGAACTGAAGAAGACAAGGGTAGAAGTGTGGGACCCGTGAGGAGGTGGATGGAGGTGACTTGGGCATGAGTGATGGTGGTGGCTTGGGCGTGAGTGCTCACAGTGGAAGTGGGGACAAGAGCAGGGATTTAGGACTTACACTGAAAGTAAGAAAGCAGGACTTTGTCAAAGATTTGATGAGGCAGTGAGACAGGGTAGGATTAGGATGCCTCCCAGGTCTTAAGCTTGAGCACCTGAGAATACTGTGGTTGCTAGCATTTATTTAATCACCGTCTGGGTCATAGTAATGGCTTGCATTTATTCAGTGCTTACTGTGGGCCAAGTATGTGAATTATACATATTATCTCATTTATTCTTTTCAACTTCTCTAAGAGATGAGGAAAATAAGGCTCAGTGAGGTTAACTGCCTCACTTCCAAGGACTTGTATGTAAGTGGTGGCATCAGAAATGAAATGCAAGGACTCTGAACCCAGAGTCACCTCAGTGAGACATCAAAAAATCATATTTTGGGAACCTATCACTCCACATTTGAGTTGTTAAGATCCTTATTACCAGTTTTTCTTTTGTCCTCAAGTTGACTCAAATGGTGATCAGTTCACTGCAATTTGTATCCTCACCCTAGACTTGGAAGAATAAGAGAAGTACTGACCATTCATTTGCCTTTTTTGTGCTGGAAAAAGGTAGTGCAGGTGTGTTGGAATTATAAACGTAAATAACGTTTGAGGATTATGCTTGGATTTTGTCTCTGATCAATATAAATAAGAGATTTAGTCACATATCAATTATCTATATTAAATGAATAACTTCAGAGAGGAGTGCTCTGTGTGCAGTTTTTCCCCCATGAGTAATTAGTGTTGGAAGCACACTGTTAGCATGAATCATGCTTAACTGGATTGTTCCTTTCTGATACTTCTAGGGCTTTCCTCCTCCCATTCAGCAATACACACACACCCTTGACTCATGACTCTCCTTTCTTCACACTTACTCTTAATGTCATCTGCTTCTGTGACTTCATTTCTCACCACCTGGCCATTCCTGACACCCTCTGTGCCCTTGACCTCTCTTAGAGCTCTGCGTGGCATTTCTTGTCCACTGGTTATAGGCAGGAAAGAGACAGTAGGAGGAGTGCAACTCTAGAAAGCAGAGTGGAGAGAGGTGATTGAGGATGCTGACGACCATGACAATTTCTAGCCATAAGGGGAAGCAAGCCAGATCCAAAGTCCTAGTTAAGATATTTAAGGAAAGTCTTGTGAGACGAATCAACACTCAGATTCTGATCATTGAACTGTTACTGTTTGTAGATAGAGAGCATTCACTATTCTGTGCTCAGCTGAATATATGTAACTCACACACGATACATAGGGATCATAATTCCTATATCAACACACTAAATATAAGTCCAATCTCTTGTATATAAAGAGGACAAACATAACCTAACCAGAGACAGTTCTGAGAGGCCAGTGGAAGCCACAGAGGAATGCTTGGCTGGAGGGTTTATAGGACAAAATAGGTGAAAAAAATTCCTAACCCATTACGCACTGCTCAGAAGATTTCTAAACAAAATGCAAGTTAGATTAGTGCCTAAAGGAAAGAATGAATGCACTATGTCCAACCTTCCCAGCTCCCACCCCCTATACCATGATATGTCTCTTAGTGAATAAAACAGGCAGCAGAAACACAGGCAAGAATGCAGAGGGAATTAAAAACTGGGGAGAGGGAGGAGGTGAAAGATGCCAATCAATTAATCCTCCAGTCTTTCAAATCAGAGAAAACCTTGGCATTCAGTGATGATGAATCAATGCTGCTGACAGATACATCATGTTAGGATCCCAACAATCTAATTCTTCCATCAACAGAGAAGGCAGATAATTACCACATTATCAGAAGGCTTAAAAAATACAGGAAGGAATGCCACACAAGTGCTAGTGCAGCATTTTCCAGCTCATCCTGTTAAAGACTCAGGACTATGTTCTAAACTGATCAGCAGTCCTGGAGAGGGTTGGAATGGGGCTGTGGGATTGGGTTAAGATCTGGAGGGGCAATTCTTCCTAGGAGAGAAATGTCTTTTGATTAGAAGAAAGAAAAAAATTGAAGGATCATTTCAGTTGTGGAAGATAGGTCTTGGGATGTGGCTGGTTGTGAGATAAGGGTAAATAAAGAGAGCACTGAATTGCTCTGCATAATAAATAGGAAGGATTTTCAATTTTTAAGGACAGGCATGAGAGAGGGACAGCTCATCTCTGGACAGTACAGAGGTGAAAGGAGAAGGTGGAAAATAACGTTCAAGGAAAAGTCACAAAACGACTAGTTCTCAATAGCACAAATGGCCAAAGAACTTTTAAGAACATGAATGTCTAATATTAATCTCATCAATTGTACTATAACTCAGGGTAAGTACTCACTATATCAACAATAAAAGTCTATTATACATAACTATCTTCGAAAACTGCCTTGTTTGGATTGTGCTTTGGAGAATTTTTAAAAAGGGTTCTGATCTTTGTTGAGTCAACAAAAGAAAGAAAAGGGAAATTCCTTAAGAATTCAGAGATAAATGAGATCAAAATTCAGCAGAAGCCAAAAATCTGAAGTAGATGTGATGGTTAGAAGCAAGTCCCAGGTGATCCTCAAAGATACACATTGGGGTACACACAAGATTTTCCACCACAGTGAGATGGACACTCAAATTATTTGAATTCAAATGTTAAAACCCTTATGGCTAGAAGACTGAGGCATACATCTGAGTTATACTGCATTTGTCAGAAAATTGTTTAATCTGTTCCCCATTGTTTAGAATAGCTTGAAATGGAAAATTAAATACTCAACAATAAAAAAAGAAGAAAATAATAATGAATCTGCTAGATAGAAAATTATGCAGTCAATAAAATAATATTTATAAAGGATTTAAAATAAAATCATAAAATATTTTGTTATGCTAAGGTAAAAATAAATGATTCAAATTGTATATACAGTATGATTGGAACTCTGAATATTGCCTAAATTCCTAGGAATATAGAGATGACTTGATTCTAAGAAAAATTTTAATATACTGCCACCAATTAATAGATCAATGGAGAAAATTGCATTCATTGCCATAGATACCAAAAATACAGCCATTCTTGATTTTTATAACATTAATATAATAATAGATGGATAATTCCTTAACAAGATTTTCTATCTGAACCCAAAAGCCAGGATCGTGCTTAATGTTGGATAACTAGATACTTCCCTATTAAAGTGAGGAACAAATTAACATTGTTCAAGCCATACTAACTAACCAATGTAACAGGCTAGAGACCTAGAAAAAAATCGTAAATAATCTAGGTATACATCAATAGAGAACTGATTAAGTAAATGATACTTAATCATTTCTCCCTATAATATCAAGAGTCTTCTGCAGATAAGGGACTAATTCCATGTAGTTGAGATAAAAATGAAAAATAAGGTATAAAGCATTGAAAACATTGTATATAGCATGCTTCTATTTGTATAGGATAAAAAGGCAGTTTGTATATATGTAGACTGTTTTGAAAGAAGGAGATGTGAAACAGATAATAAGAGAAACACTAGGAATTTGGAGGTATGGACGGGAGGTCATATAAACCCTTTTTTACTGTTTGGATTTATGATTTGTATGTATTATTTTTCCAATTAAAAGAAACTAAGAGTCAAAAGAAAAAAAGAAAATTTTCTGGTCAAAAAGTAATAGGGGGCTTCCCTGGTGGCGCAGTGGTTGAGAATCTGCCTGCTAATGCAGGGGACACGGGTTCGAACCCTGGTCTGGGAGGATCCCACATGCCGCGGAGCGACTAGGCCCGTGAGCCACAATTATTGAGCCCGCGCGTCTGGAGCCTGTGCTCCTCAACGAGAGAGGCCGTGATAGTGAGAGGCCCGCGCACCGCGATGAAGAGTGGCCCCCGCTTGCCGCAACTGGAGAAAGCCCTCGCACAGAAACGAAGACCCAAAACAGCCATAAAAAAAAAAAAAAAAAAAAAAAAAAAAGTAATAGGAAACTTAACATCCAATAATAGAAAGTTGGTTAAATAAGCTATGGTAAAAGTATTTTATGGGATTTTATGCAGCTATTAAAAATTATGTGTATAAAATTAAAGTACGAATGTATGCTGCATTGCTCAATGAATATTTGTTGAATGAATAAAATGATGAATTCCAAGTTGGGGGAGAAACAGGATAAAAATTGTGAATCCTGAATAAGCATAATTATATAATACCATCCAAATATATATATATAAGAAAAACAATGTCAGAAGGGAAGAAAGAAGAATAGAATAGTGATATCTTCTGCTTGTGGTATTACAATGTACATTAAAAACAATTCCTTCTATTTTTCTGATTTTCAGAAATTTATGTAGTAAATGTGCATTGTTTTAAAATGGAAAAAAAATTCTTTTAATTTAGGAGGCAAGATGTTCTATCTGCTTTTCCAAAATAATGTGGAAAATAGCAAATAAATTACTCCCCAAGGGTGGTTCATGCAGACCCTGCAGTGTGGGCACAATTTCCTTAATGTTCACCCTAAACCCAACTGTTGATTTTGAGTTTTACTTGCAAAATAAACAGTGAGCCAAAAGTAAAACACTGATAAAATTGAACTTGATCTGATTTATTCTAAAAGCAGAGACTTGCCTAAGGCAAAACTCTTTAGGAAAACATTCCAACTGCTAAAAGAAGGTTGTCAGCCTGTACTTAAACCAGGTGAATTTTCATTCATAAAATTCTTTCCTGCTCCTGTCATAACATCATGAAAAAATTAAACGTTGCTGCCCTTGAACTTTCAATTTAGTATGCATATGCTTGTAGGAAATAAGTGGCTGTGTGAAAAATGTATAAGACACTCAATTAATGTTTGTTAATGTGATGACCTTTAGTAAATATATTTGAAGTCGATTGGAATCAATATTGGAAAGCAAGTCTTAGTGAAGAAAAGGATTTTGTTGTCTCTCTAAAACATAGTTAGATGTTTTTAGATTAAAGGCCAGGCTACTGATCTATGGTATGTAAATTTGTTGTTAGTTTCAGTGTTTACTAGTGATTGATGCATCTCCCCTCCTATATCAAATCTGTTCTACTCAAACCCTTTACACAAAAACATTTTTTATGAGTGGTTCTCATCTTTCTTTATATAAAACATATATATTTTTCTTTTGCTAATTTACAAACAACAAAATATTTTCCCTTCTGCATTTGAATTATTATGTTTTTTAAAATGTTTCCAAAATTTTGAGAGGAGAAATAAAACAAGAGCCCAATGGCTTCTTATTCCCTCTCACATCTAGTATTTAGTAAATCTTTCAATATCCTCAATAATTTTTGCCCCCCCAACACACACCCATAGGCAACATACCTGTGTCTCCAGCCAGAATATTGCAGCAATACCATTTCAGTCGCACTTCATTCCTTTGCTCATTATGTTCTTCCCAATGCCTCATTTTCTATTCTTGGCCTGAATTGTTCTGTCTCAAGGTCTCTCACCAGGTGGCAGTCCAGGTGTCAGCAGATGCTGCAGTCATCTCAAGACTTGGCTGGTGTTAAAGAATCCACTTACAAACTCACTCACATGGCTGTTGTCTGCTAGCCAATGCCTCCATTCCTTCCCACATAGGCCTCTCCATAAGCTGCTTGCATGTCATCACTACTGGCTTCCTCCAAAGTTGTGAGAGGGGAAAAAGGAGAATAATATGAAAGCCACAAGGATGTGAATACCAGGAGTGGGGATTATTGGGAGTCATCTTGGAAGCTGGCTATCCACTAGAGCTATCACACTTAGAAGCCCAGACTTGTTACTGAACCAGATTTGGATATGCTCATACTGGATTGTGGTGAAGGAAAGTGCAGAGTTAATTGTAGGCACAAAACAAGGAGTCTGGGCTGTTAATGCTCAAAACACCTGAACTCCCTGGTGGCTTTCAGGGAAAGGTTTTTTAAAGATAGGGTGATGGAGAGGGTTGTAGGATGCATGATCAGCTCACAGACATTCTTCTGATTGGTTGGTGGTGAGGTAATTGGGAATCAACATAATCAACCTTCTGGTTCCAACCGGTCTGGAGTCTACATGCTTATGGTCAGCATTCATTTTAACTTCTTCTACCTGGTAGGGGTTTCAGTATCTGCAAAACAGCTCAAAGGATATTCCTCAGAATATTATCATGGGCCTTGAGGAGAAACTAAAGGTCCTTGGCTTTGTTTAATGGCTAAACTATTATTATTTTGTCTTGTTTGATTGCTGTCCTTTGCTTCTGCCTTTTCTCACTTCTCTGATTAAATTTGTTCTTTGGAACTCAGGGAAGGCCTAGGAGGCTAAACTTTTCTACAAACAAGAGGCAGGCAGAGGACATGTGGGGGTGTGTTTTCTGGGAAGGTCCCATAGGGTCCTGCTTGGTTACAGACTGAGTCTTAGCTTCTCCCAGAAGTTTTCTCTAATCACCACTCCTTTATGATTTCTTTCTTCTCAGAACACCTTTAGAACAAATTCTCTACCATACTTGGCTCTTAATAATGCTGTTTTTGAAATTTTTTGTTTCATTTAAAATAATTCTCCCAGTGCAATGAAGCTTTAAGGGCCGTAACTAAGACTCAATATATTTTGTTTCATAATTCTAATCTCAATTTTAGCAGTATTGGGCTTAGTAAATATTGGGATGAGTCTAACTGAGGATAACTTAGTGGTTCTGAACACTGGATGCTGATTAAAATTGCCTGAGGAACTTTTTAAAAATATTGATGCATAGATGATATCCTCAGATGGACACTGGTATTTATTTAAATGCTTCCCAGGTTATTCCAATGGGCAGTCAGTGGCTTAGGATACTTCCTGCCTTGGTCCATAGATTAAGAGGAGCCTATTCTGAATGATGGTTTTTTGTTCATTATCCTATAATTCTGCCAAACAAAACATTTGCTATTATTTTATTTATTTATTTTTTTCATTTGCTATTATTAATTCAGTTCTCTTCATTAAAAGAATTGGGACACTGATTAAGTATTCAAAACCCCATTAGTCAATCTAGTTCTTTCAGAGATATAGTTTTTACTTCATACTCAGTCAGAAGTAGAAATATGCATAATTACTTTTCCAAAATGTACAATTATTATGCCATCTAATAGAAAGATCAAATCACTAACTATAACTAATAAAAATTGCCCAGGAGTCATGAAAATCAACTGAAATGGCTATAACTGCAAGTATAAAATTATATCCAATAGATAAAATTAAAATTGATAGTTTGAAGATCACTTTCAATACAGCTCTTTAGGATCTGTCAGGAAAGGAAACGTCTATTTCATTTGAAGTCCTTAAATCTCTTCCCCTCAGAAAAATTAAGGAAACACTCCCATTTACCACTGCAACAAAAAAGAATAAAATACCTAGGAATAAACCTGCCTAAGGAGGCGAAAGACTTGCACTCAGAAAACTATAAAACAATGATGAAAGAAATTAAAGATGATACAAGCAGATGGAGAGATATACCATGTTCTTGGATTGGATGAATCAGTATTGTGAAAATGACTGTACTACCCAAAGCAATCTACAGATTCAGTGAAATCCCTATCAAACTACCAATGGCATTTTTCACAGAATTAGAACAAAAAGTTTTACAATTCATATGGAAACACAAAAGCCCCCGAACAGCCAAAGCAATCTTGAGAAAAAAAAAAAAAAACAGAGTTGGAGGAATCAGGCTCCCCAACTTCAAACTATGACACAAAGCTACAGTAATCAAGGCAGTATGGTACTGGCACAAAAACAGAAATATAGATCAATGGCACAGGATAGAATGCCCAGAGATAAACCCACACACATATGGTCACCTAATTTATGACAAAGGAGGCAAGGACATACAAAGGAGAAAATACAGCCTCTTCAATAAGTGGTGCTGGGAAAATTGGACACCTACATGTAAAAGAAGGAAATTAGAACACTCCCTAACACCGTACACAAAAATAAACTCAAAATGGATTAAAGACCTAAATGTAAGACCAGATATTATAAAACTCTTAGGGGAAAACATAAGGAAAACACTGTTTGACATAAACCACAGCAAGATCTTTTTTGACCCACCTCCTAGAGTAATGGAAATAAAAACAAAAATAAACAAATGGGACTTAATTAAACTTAAAAATTTTGCACAGCAAAGGAAACCATAAATAAGATGAAAAGACAACCCTCAGAATGGGAGAAAATATTTGCAAATGAAACAACAGACAAAGGATTAATCTCCAAAATATACAAAGAGCTCATGGATGTCAATATCAGAAAAACAAACAATCCAATTAAAAAATGGGCAGAAGACCTAAATAGACATTTCTCCAAAGAAGATATACAGATGGCCAAGAGGCACATAAAAAGATGCTTAACATCACTAATCATTAGAGAAATGCAAATCAAAACTACAATGAGGTATCACCTCATGCCAGCCAGAATGGCCATTATCAAAAAATCTAGAAACAATAAATGCTGGAAAGGGTGTGGTGAAAAGGGAACCCTCTTGCACTGTTGGTGGGAACGTAAATTGATACAACCACTGTGGAAAACAGTATAGAGGTTCCTTAAAAAATTAAAAATAGAAGTAATATATGACCCAGGAATCCTACTACTGGGCATATACCCTGAGAAAACCATAATTCAAAAAGAGTCATGTACCACAATGTTCATTGCAGCACTATTTACAATAGCCAGGACATGGAACCAACCTAAATGTCCATCGACAGATGAATGGCTAAAGAAGATGTGGCACATATATACAATGGAAAAAAATGGAGTTGGAGGAATCAGACTCCCCAACTTCAAACTATACCACAAAGCTACAGTAATCAAGACAGTATGGTACTGGCACAAAAACAGAAATAAAAAGAAATGAAACTGAGTTATTTGTAGTGAGGTGGATGGACCTAGAGTCTGTCATACAGAGTGAAGTAAGTTAGAAAGAGAAAAACAAATACCATATGCTAATGCATATATACGGAATCTAAAAAAAAAAAAAAAAAAAAAAAGGTACTGATGAACCTAGTTGCAGGGCAGGAATAAAGATGTAGACATAGAGAATGGCCTTGAGGACACAGGGTGGTGGGGGAAGCTGGGGCAAAGTGAGAGTAGCATCGACATATATACACTACCAAACGTAGTTAGCTAGTGGGAAGCAGCAGCATAGCGCAGGGAGATCAGCTCAGTGATTTGCGATGACCTAGAGGGGTGGGATAGGGAGGATGGGAGGGAGGCTCAGGAGGGAGGGGATATGGGGACATATGTATGCACATGGCTGATTCACTTTGGTGTACAACAGAAACTAACACAGTATTGTGAAGCAATTATACTCCAATAAAGATCTATTAAAAAAATAATCTCTTTCCCTCTTTCACATTGTCCATGAGGTTTTAAAATTCCCTACCAGTTCTGCTTCCAAAGGTTCCCCACTACCCTCCCCCTTTGCCCAACCACAGTTCACAATCCTGAAAAGGATGGAGTAAAAAGCCTTTCTGATATGAAAGAGCATTTCAAAGACATGGCTTCTGTGGATTGAGATGTCACAAGGAAAAGAGATTCTTTACTGCCTGGTTAGAAGTATCAGCTGTTTTCCATTGCTTATTTCATGGTGTTAACCTTAGTTCTTCTGCCACTCTAATTTCTATCCCCTAAGAAGTAAGTAGTGAGCTCATTTACCTCTTAAAAATAAAACACTTCTGTGGTAGCAAAGGCTCTTCTGAAAAGGTTAACTAATTCAAGTCAGTGGCTAAAATTTAGGACAATGATTCTCAAATGTGGTGCACATCCTTTACATTTTTTTTGTAAAGTAAAATGTAAAGGGACCTACACCAGACTTAATCAGCATCTTACAACATAAAATGTGCACCGATGGGCCCTGAAAGAGATCAAGACAGAACTAAGCCTGTTGAACATCTTGGCACCAAGGATATTTCTGGAATTCTTCTGCATGTCCAGCATAAATGGATCAGACTAACAAATAAAAAATTCATGACTGTTAAAAGTAAACTGAGGGAGGGTAAAATTAAAACATTTGAAGACAAAATAGAAATTCTGATTATCATTGGTATTCCTGATTAATAGATGAAATAATGCAGAATTTTAGAGGGCATAATAGTGCTAATAGCAGCCCAAAGCAGAACTGACCCAGAACCTTCTCCCCTGCCACTATATAAAAAAAGAAATCCAGAAAATCTCCTTCATGCGAAAAAGCTTAAAAGCCAAATTTCTACCCACTGGCTGAAAATGAACCAGACTTACAGCATACATTTTTCATCCTAACCTTAATCCTGGTTTCATGTCAAACTGGGTCTCATTTTCCTCTTATGTTAGGCCAGATTTTTTTGGTTGCAAGTTACAGAAAGCTTAATTTCTAAAAAGGGACTTTATATGTTTCCTCTAAAATCATAGTTTAGCAATTTCATTCCTTTTCTTCCCACGAAATTTTATAAAATAGAACAAAATGCACTAAATTGTTTATATAATGGTCCAAACACTGCCGCATAAAATAGCAATGCAGTCAAAATAAAACTGTAGGCTGAAAACAGGTCCAGAAAGCAGGTGTTTTAATTGTCCATTGAACTGATGAATTGAAATCTGAGCCAACAGAGTTCTAGGAATATTGATGTAAAATACATGAAAGTACAGATTTTAAATCTGCACCCTCCAAAGAGCTCTTTCCAAAAAATAGCTGAAATATAACTGGCTACAATAACATAGCTACCATGTTACCTAAATTCGTTTATTATATATTTTAGGTCTAAACATCTGACTGGTTAAGAAAACTAAGATGAAACAATTGTGACTTAAATAGTGAGAAGTCTGAGATATAACTGAGAGTTTCTTAAACAGGCAAAAACAAACAGAAACTCAAATGCAGATGTGTTTGAAAACTGTATTTTCTGAAATATACTTTAATAATCTCTGTAAATTGGAACAAGTCAATGGAGATAAGGTCTATGGTGTTGAATACAATGTCTCAAATGAATGGCATCAAAAATGAAGATGATGCTAAAGTTAGAATTTCCCCATTTTCTTCCTGGAAGTCACCCAAAGCAACACGGAGGAAGAGATAATAATACGAACTTCTTTTTTGCAAAACAAATACTAAAACAATAAACTAAAAAAATAAGTGTAGGCTTCCCATAAGAGGGGAGGTCAGGCAAGGATGTATGCAAAAGGAACAAGGGAAATAACATTGTAGCTTCAGATCTCAGAAAGAGTCAGCAAAACACACTTCTTAAAAATAAGGGTCACTCAGTATGTCAGAAAGACAAAAACAAATACCGTACGCTAACACATATATATGGAATCTAAAAAAAATAATAAAATCGTTCTGAAGAACCTAGGGGCAGGACAGGAATAAAGATGCAGACGTAGAGAATGGACTTGAGGACATGGGGAGGGGGAAGGGTAAGCTGGGATGAAGTGAGAGAGTGGCATGGACATATATACACTACCAAATGTAAAATAGATAGCTAGTGGGAAGCAGCCACATAGCACAGGGAGATCAGCTCAGTGCTTTGTGTTCACCTAGAGGAGTGGGGTAGGGAGGGTGGGAGGGAGATGCAAGAGGGAGGGGATACGGGGATATATGTATACATATAGCTGATTCACTTTGTTATACAGCAGAAATTAACACACCATTGTAAAGCAATTTTACTCCAGTAAAGATGTTAAAAAAAAATAAGGGTCACTCTCTGAGAAAGACAAATGCCATATGATATCACTTATATGTGGAATCTAAAATGTGACACAAATGAACCTATCTATGAAATAGAAACAGAATCACAGACATAGAGTACAGACTGGTGGTTGCCAAGAGGAAGTGGGTTGGGGAGGGATGGAGTGGGAGGTTGGGCTTAGCAGATGTAAATTTTTATATGTAGAATGGATAAACAACAAGGTCTTACTGTAGAGCACAGAGAACTATATTCAATATCCTATGAAAAATCATAATGGAAAAGAATATTAAAAAAAGAATGTATATACATGTATAACTGAATCACTTTTGCTGTACAGTAGAAATTAACACAACGTTGTAAATCAACTGTACTTCAATTAAAAAATTGATAAAATTTTTTAAAAAGTGACAAGTTCCTCTAAGGAGAGACAGAACACACAAACTGCTTCACCTTTGACAGAGAATGAGATGAGATGGCTTCCATAAAACCAGGTAAGACAACATCTTGCTAATTGTGCACTATTTGTGTCATCTATTCTTTCTTTTTCTTTTTCCTTACTTGCCTTCTTTTGGATTAACCAAATATTTAAATGATGTTAATGTACCTCCACTATTGGCTTCTTAGTTTTCCTTTTTTAATTTTTAGTTGTTACTCGAGATTTTGCAGTATATATCTTTAACATCACATTTTACCTAAATCACTTGGTTTCACTTGTGTATATTGAAAAAACTTACAACAGTATACTTAGAGTTCCTCCCTTTGATACTTTATATAATTGTTGAATTATATTTTAATTCCACATATTTCATAATCCTCACAATACCTTGTTACTATCTCACTTGAGACAATTATCTTTTCATGAATTTTCCTAAAATTACCTGAAAAGAGATAGAAAATCTGAATGACCAATTACCATAGGATAAATAAAATAGTCAAATAGCTATTCCTCCAAAAGTACAACACTGTGAGGGCTTCAAAAATTAATTCTATAAGAAATAGATAATCCTACATTATTTAGATTATTCTAGAGTATAGTAAAAGAAGGAAGTATTCTACATCCTTTTTATAATGTGGCCATGTCATTGATACCAATGTACAAAATAGATTTCACATACAAAAGAAAGAAAACCAATGTCTCTAAAAAAATCCCAAACAAAATATTAGCACATAGAATCCGTCAGTACATTCCAAGAACAGTACAAGAATATGACTGAGTGGGTTGGATTACTCTAGTACTGCAAGGATGGCTTAGTATGAGGAAACCTACCAATATAAATATAAAATTGAAACCAGAAAAACAAGAGACAAAACTCACATAATCATTTTATTAATTAGGCAACAAGTTTATTTGCTGTAAAAACACTCCAAGTAACAGTAGCTTAAACAAAATAAAATTTTACGTCTCTCTACTGAAACAGATTGAGTGTAAACAGTGCAGAAACGATATAGTGGCACCCTAGTGTTGGGAAGCTTATGGACCCCAATTTTCTAACTAAAATTAGAAATTTTATTAATAAACAAAGAAGGGGAGAATAGATATTGGAGGATATCAAGTAGTGTCCACCACAGTCATCTCCATTAATGATGATTATAAAACATTTTTTAAAAACCCAGAAATCCTTGATTTTTTAAAAAATGAGGTAAATAACAGGATAAATATAATAAAAACTATTAGCAGGATATGTAACTCATTCTAAAGCCCTGAGACATATTCAGCAAAAAACACAAGATAAGATACTCACAATGACCACAGTTATTCAACAGTTCTCTTGCAGTTACTAGACATTACAAATAAAAATACATAAATGAGAGAAATCAAATTTGTAAAGAATGAAAAGAACTTATCAATTGTTTGGGTTATCTATTGATGTATACAACACACACCTAAAAATTATGGACTTAAAATAAAAACATTTATCATCTCTCATGACTATATGGGTTGATTAGGCAGCTTTTTACTCTCTAGAGTAATTAAAATCTACTTTAAATCACTTAGTTAACAATTCTAGTGTAAGATTCTAATATTAAATAATCTTTAATTATTTGGAGAAACATTTTCAATATTGGGTAAACCTTATCTGTAGGTCTTTGGAGAATTTTGCTCACACATTCCTTCTTTAACATGGTTACCTAAAGAAGAACAATATTTAGTTTGTCCTCTTTACCTAATTGATGATTTCTGTGGTTAAGCTTTTAGATTGACTTTTTCAACTTGTATCACAAAGTAGTATTATGACTCATGCATTTATAGTTCCAGACACAGTGCAGGAGTAGAAGCTTGATCAGGAGCCCAGCATCAGAGAAATGAAAATATATAGGTATATAGATGGATAACCAAGGTTGACATGGCAGGAAAAATTTATATGTTCTATATGTAAACATTCATTGGGAAATTTGTGGGCACATTTAAATATTTTCTGTATGTCATATGATACCATTTGAATTGACTATTCATTGTTATTTTAAGCTTAACTCATCAATTTTAGAGCTTTTTCCAGACACATATTACTGTTCCTATGTTATATCCCATAACTTGCTTAAAGTATTTGGCTCTCTTTGATGTGGAATATACCCAACTTGGAATAAAAAATATGAGAGTTATGTGAGATTTCAATAGTACTTTCCTAAAGTAATCCACCCCTTTCATCAGCAGCATTCTGTCTTCTCTCAAATATAAATACTATATCCAACGTTTTAAAAAGAGGCAAATGTGTTTGCAACATAATATAGTTGCCTAGTGTTGAAAGGAACTGTATTATTTCTTGCTACCTCAGAAAACAAAGGACAGTAAGTCTACAATAACGATAAACAACATTTTAGGGGGATGGACAAGGGCCAACTCAAGAAAAAATTGTTACTTTTCTGTCTGCCCCACACCACATTTCTTCTTTTTGGAAATTGCCCCTCTCGTATGTCACATGATTCTGGTAGGGTTGTCAATAAGGGGCCACTTCCCTACCCCAAAGTTTGCATGTGACCAAGCAGGGATAACCAGAGCTCCAGTTCTGTGATTGAGATGGAAATTGTGTGTGTGGGGTCTCCTCCTAGAGGTTGAGATGAAAAGGCATGTAAAAGTAGAAATGTTAGGATCCATTTTTCTTACTATGTAGAGAGAGCTTGGCTGAAGATGAAGTCAACAGAGAGGAACACAGAGATAGAGACAGAGTGACAGACTGACCACAAGACAACATTTAAGCACTTGGATCAAGCTATACCTAAAGCATGAAAAGACTAAGAGAGTTTACATAATAGGGTAAAATGGTTAATTTCATTAAACTATTTTCAACTATTTTGGAAACAAACCTATTTGCAGAATACAGCTATAAACCTAAAATTTGAAATATCACATATCAGTAGTCCTTATACCGCTTTTTGTATGCCACATTCATTAGAATTAAATTTATGCACCTTATAAAAGCCTACTGTTCTGTTTTCTTAGCATTACCATCCTTATAAAATGGCGTTTGTGCAGTTATTTGGATATTTTAAAATATTGTGCCCATACTTTACAAAATTGAGTGGAAAACTGAATAATGAATGTGTTAATCTTAGTAGGTTTAGATAATTCTAAAGTTTGGAAACAAAACCTCTTTTAAAGTTGATTGTTAAATTTTTAGGACTTCAGCTTTCACATGTATTTCTTAGATGATTTATGAGAAAAAAAAAACTAAGGGACTAATCATAGGTGGTGTTAAAACAATGAATATAACCCAAACAAGATTATATATAACAAATAAATTACAAAAAAGACACATAAAAAAACATTTCTATCAGCTACCATACCCTGCTACAACTATCTTGACACTAAAAGAACTTTTTATTTACTCACTGAAAAAAGAAAAGAAGCCAAATTTGATAACATATAGGAGTAGTTGACAGCAACAAAAATAAAACAAAAATCTCCACTGTGAGATAAATAAAAATCTACATATTGAAATGGACTGAATTTGTATAAAGAGGGAATTTATATTACGTTGAAGTAAATCAGTGACTACTTTGCTCATAGCAAGAAATTGGAAAGTCAGCATAGATTTGAAAATGAGAGCATAACAAAATATTAATAAATTAAGCAATAATGAAATAAGTCATAATTTAATTTAAAATGCATTTTAAATGATTAGCAATGTCTATATAAACTATTTTTAGCTAAGTAAAAGACTGAAAATGTTGTTTTAAAATTTTAAAGTTTTTTTTATATATGTATTAATTAATATTATACAGGTACTTTATTCAACAAAAATAATCTGTTGGTAAAAGCCAATAATTCTATACAACAAAGCTTACAGGTTATTGGTACCTCAAATCATGGCAATAAATTATATGGAAATTTCTAACATAAAGCAGGTGTCAGTAACCAGTCTTTTTGTGGGAATTTACATTTAAACAAAAGCTAAATTAGGAAGTGATTATTTTAACAAAAATGATCTTTACAAAAAAATAATCCATACAATTCCTATAAATGGCAGTCATCCATTATGTACTGGTAATATTATTTGATATTAATTTATATAATCTTTCCAGGAACCATCTATTATATGAAGTTATACAATTAAAACCTTCTAATTACAATTTTGGTATTGAATTGAAGCATTATAATTTTCAAAATATATTAGAAATAGTAACACATAAACATAAGGCCTCAAATGAGCCTACTTCTTTTAGAATCATAGAACCTTAAGCATATCTTAGATATCTAATATAAACTCTTTGTTTTCATAGTGAATAAACAGATGTCCACAGAAATTTATTTAGGCAATTAGATAATGACAAGATTAGGAGCAGAACTTGCGTCTCCTAGCTAGTTTAGATGTTAAAATATGGATTTCTGAATCTAGATGTTTGGTGTTGTTTTGGGTCTTGTGAAATATGACAAATTTATGCCCAGATTGAGAGCTTCTCATGAGCAAAATCTATATACTACTGCTTTCTGTTCAAAATAAATAAAATTGGCAGTTCTTCCTCTAATATAAAGAAAGCTTCTATCAAACAGATCCTCTCCTTGCTCCCCATTAGGTAACAACTAAAAACTCTGGACAAAATTAAAAGTTCAACCACCTAAAGGTTCTAAAGAGTTGAGTTGACAAAAGCAGACAGATTTTAGAGGGAAACTAAGAATTGGAGGCAATAATCTTCAGAAGATGAATTTTCTCTATTTGAGACTTCACTCTGAGGTCAAACACAGTTGTGGCACAGTGAAAAGTGGCTAAAATCCTGAGAAAATGTCTGCCATTTTCCTGTAGAGAGGAACCAAGGGAAGGAGACAAGGTAAGCATAGTTGCCAGAAAGAGAATATCAGAAAGGAGGGAGCCAGATAGGGCAAATCCAAAATTCTGTGTATAAACTCTGCCCAAATCTCTGGCTGTCCCTAGAACCACACATGTGCTGAGCTGATTGAAAGGAGTGTAAATTGAGACACACCTGAGCTGCAACCCACCACAGGCAAGGCAGAGGTTGCTGTCTGAGTCTAACCAAACTAACTGCCTGCTAAAACAAAAACATCAAGACTATTCAGAGGAATATAACCAAATTCAGTCTCTGCAACGTAACCAACACACTTTCTAGGATACAATCCAAAATTATTTGACATATGAAGAGCCAGGAAATGTATCTTAATCTCCAGAAAAAAGATAATCCACAGGGGCCAACTGTAAGATGGTCAGTACGTTACCATAATCAAACAAGGATTTTAAAGTGGCTATTAAAACCATGCTCAAATATATAAATGAAAATGTGCTTGTAGTGAATAAAATGATAGGAAAATTAGCAAAGAAATTATAAAAAAAAGAAACAAATGGAAATTTTAGAACTAAGAAGTGCAATTTTAAAAATTTATATGATGGATTAAATAGCTACATGAAGATAACAGTAAAAATATTCAGTTAACTTGAAGATCGGTAAAAAATATTCAATCTGAAGAAGAGAGAGGAAAAAAGGTGGAAATAAAGTATAAAGAGCCTCAAGTACTTGTAGTACAGTATCAAAAGGGTAATTGGAGTTCCAGAAGAAAAAGAGAGAAAGAAAATGAAGAAAAACATATAAAGGAGTAATGAGCGAAAACTTTCCAAATTTGCTGAAAGACAAAATTTTACTATCCAAGCACCTCAGTGAATCTGAAACAAGATAAATATGAATAAAATCAAGCCTACAGATATCATAGTCAAACTGCTGAAGATCAAAGTCAAAACACCCCAAATAAGAACACAAAGTTCTTAGTAAATGTTTGTTGATTTTAAAAATAATGCTGAAAATATAATTCTGAAAACATTTTGTTGTCTTGAGTTTTTATTACATATTTATGAACAATTTTAGGTATTGATAGGAAACTTTATTGAAAAAAGTATGCCAATAGAACTGCTGTGAAAAACTGAGGAAAAAATTTTAGTCATGGGTTTACTAAAAGTAACATAATTTTTTAAAATATAAAATCAAGAGTAAAAATAAATCCATAAAATATTATTTTAGATAGCGTTTTGGAACATGGAAGTTATATTTCAGGCTTTTGAATATAGCCAAATTATTTATATTATTTATTGCATATTTTAATCAAATATATTTTAAAAATAGACTCTTGAGCAGGTGAAGATCTGAGAATATTATAGATGTATAAGCAATTTTTAAATTTCTTAACTCTAAACAGAAAAGAGGTTCAGACCAACAGCATGATCTAGTACAAAATTAAGTAGGATGATATTGGGAAGGTCTGGGTTCTAGTACTGGTTCTAGCCTTGAATATAACCTTGACTGAGTCACTAAACCTCATTTGAGTCTCAATTTTCTCATATATAAGATGTGGACATCACATTTTCCATTGTAAATAATAGAGTAGTGGTTAAGAGAGTGAACACTTGTGCCAGCCTGGTTCGAATTCTGGCTCTGTCATGTGTAAGCTAAGCTATGTGACCTTGAACTAGTTAACCACTTCATGTTTCCTTATGTTTATGTATTTCCTTATCTAAAAAAATGTGACAATATCTTCTTCACTGAATTAAATGAAATAATACATGTAAAATGCATATGCCAGTGCCCAAATAGTGTTAGCAATTAGCTGTTTTAAAAAATGACCCTGCAATGTGAGGTACAAATGAAAGTGAATAATAAATATAATAAATATATTAAAAAATAATAAATGTAATTCCCTTTGTGTATATCAGAACTCTGAGGCAGGAAAATACTAAGGGTATGCCTAAGAAAACAGAATAAGTCAGTAATGGAAGCAGAAATAATAAAAAAATAGATTTTGTTTCATGTATAGGTGACAATTCACAAAAATAAAATTTAAGACATTAAAAAATCAGTTAATATTTTATCTATTGACTTAATTTTGATTTTAAAATACTTGGAAATAGTTAAATAATTAGTCGAGTGCTTCTACCTGAAATTTTTTTTCTCTACAAACATCTTGTTATAAATAAAAGTAAGCTATACTGTCTCAGCGTTCCACCCCTCAAAAATGTATTTTTTTTTCCCTATGCCACTGATAACACAAAAAGTGCAATGGCAGAACTAATTAAAAGATGTAATTATTAACATAAATCTTTTGTGTTTTTAAGTGCACTACCACACATTGTGGAAAAATATCATTGCCAATTGAAATTCAAAGCAGAGGATTTACAGCTTGATGAATTATTTGAACAAGCTCATCAGTAAAGGATATACTCACAAGTGCTGAAACTGTCGAGAGAGCCTAGAACTATGGCTCTCTTTCTGAACAAACCATTGCCAACTACTAGAAATGACATTTCAACAGTTTTGGTAATAATTACTGCTTAGAGATGTGGAGTTTCTCTTCCCATGAGTTTAAAGCACTAGTGGCCCCAGGGCTTAAATTTCCTTCTCTGTGTATTGGGATATAGAGACAATGATTTGCATGTCTCATATCTTAAAGCCGTAAAATGCATATTAAAATGCATATTTTTCTCTAAATTTAATATACTTTACTCAAATACTTCACATATTTGCTAGGTCCCTTATTTCCTTTCCCTGAATGTATTTTAAATACTGCTTAATGAAAACAAAAACAACTATAATGCTAGGGAGTCGGGCAAGTAATCAGGTAGTATTTTTAAGAGTAAATTTTATTTTTAAATATTCTTAAATGTCTTGTCAAATGAAAACAGCCTATTTTAAACCTCATTTTAATCATTCCTCCCTTAGAATTTTGTATTCCTTGCATGTCTTTTGGGAGCTAAAATTACACTAAACCACAAAGAAATCTGAGGTAACTAAACAGTGTCAAGGAGTTTTGTCCATCTGTTTCACTCTGTCCTACAGAGAGTATTCCCAGACTTGGAGATGTAATAAATGGTCCAGGATATCTTTAGCACTTAAACAATGTTGTCTGTATTTGCATTTAGAAGATACTACTAACTTTTTCATACCAAAGAAGGAAATGTTTTCTATTAAACATTTAAAATGTTCATCCTTTTAATATAATAGTCTAGTTGTATTGAAAAAAAGTAGAAGGCCTGTGCAACACCATAAACAAATCACAGCAAAAGAATGGCTGAATATTAAAAGAATAATAATGGTGACTGTGGAAAATATGAAGTAGAAAATAATTACTGTGGATGGAGCATGAGATCTGGAGTCAACCTGAACTGGTCTTAAAACTGAGTATAGCTCAGGAAGTAAAATTGAGTCCCTATTGTCTCATCTCTGACCTGGGAATAACGCCACTGTGCAGTTGTGACAATTAAATGACATTGAACTCGCAAAGCACGTAGCAAAACTATCTGAAAACCAGTAATGACTCAAATGTTCCCCACTCCTGCCAGTGTACTAAGTCTGCCTTCTGTACCTAGTACATTAATATTTATGATTGATGTTAGTTCCACCTGGTGTGCTCCATCTGGAAGGACTTAACATTGCAAGAGGGTTCAGGGAAGTAAAATAGATGCAAAAATATTAGAAAATGGAACTATGTATGGGTAAAACAATTATGGAGTAAGACTTCTTACTAGAGAAAGGATTAGAGGTAAGGATTTCTTCAATCATCAGGTAGTTATAAAGAGCATCTTCTTTGAAAGCTTCGTATTAGCTGTTAGGAACCTGCAGGATCTCTGAGCATTCCCTTTCTCTAAATGCAGATTGATGACAGTAGTGAGAAAAAGAAATAATCCTTCACTCACCATCAATCAGTTTGGTCCAAATATAAGCTACGTTATCAAGTAAAGAGTTCTAGAGTTCTGCCACTCAGGCTCTCATTATGTGACAAAGAATCACAGTTCAGATAAGCTGTCAATAGACAAAAAAATTTCTCCTCAAAAAAGGAAGTTTGGGTGGGTGCTATAAAGCAATAGACTCTGGGGCTGTACTCAAAAGAATGAACTGAGCACAAATGTCTCTCATATTTGAAAACATGTAACATCAACAACAAAAAGAATACAAACCATTAGATTTCATTACTGGTACTACCCAAGAGGAGAGGAAGAAAATAAGTATGTAGTTAGGATTTTGCATTTTGACTCATATTCCCATAGCTCATTTCTTAACTCTTCCTTTTTTTGTTGTTCTTAAGTGTTCCTTTCCATTGCCAGATTTTCATCAATATTTAGGAACTACTGCAACTATTTCAATACTCCTTAGACAGTAATGCAAAAACCCAAAATTGGCCTGAGATGTTAAAAAACATAAAAATTGACCTAGCAATTGCTGTTGCTGAAAACAATGTTTCTCAACCCCACAGTAGCCTCTCTAATGTGTTTGATATGTATCCTTTAATGTTCTTTTAAACATGTATTATGTGTATATATTTTTAATGTTTCCATAAAGTATCATATAATAGATATATATCTACTCCCCCCACCTCCTAGAACCATTAATGCTTATTCATATTGCCGAATGGAATTCTGGTCTGTTGTTTCTAATTTTGGCATGGTATACTCTGTAGCAATGGTTCTCAAAATGTGGTCTTCAGATCCCATGGAGTCCTCAAGAGATTTTTTCAGAGTGTATGTGAAGTCAAAACTGTTTTCATAATAGTAGTAAGACATTATTTCCTTTTTCACTGTGTTTGTATTTACACTAGGGGTTTGAAAGCAAAGGTGGGTAAAACTACTAGCACTGTAGTAAATGTCAAAAGAGGAGCCACAAAGTGTACTAGTACTCATTGTATTTGTCACTGCCATACACTTGCAGTTAAAGACAAAACAAAAGGCATTTCACTTAATGCCTGCAATGAAGCAATAATTATCAATTTTAACAAATTTCAACCCTTGAGTGTATGCCTTTTTAACATTCTGGGAGACCAAATGGGAAGTATATAAGAAGCCTTGTGGCCACATACCGGTGTGTAATGTTGCCTCAATCAGTGGTACAAGCTGGATAAGCTTATTTTTTACAAGGAATACCATTTTTACTTGGATGAATGACACAGTATGGTTATTCAGATTTAGGTATTTAGCAGACACTGTCTCAAAAAAGAAAAAGGTAGCCTGTTACTTCAAGGAAAACAATGGACATTATTTTTGTTGTCAATGATAAAATTCAAGCTTTCAAGCAAAATTTAGAACCTTGGAAAACTTGTATCAGTCACCATGAGTTTGACAGCTTTTTGACACATGTAAGACATTTCCTGAGATTAGTGGCAATAGCACAGAAAGGTGGTTGTATATGACATGTCAGCATTTTGATGATCGGCATACCTCAGTGAACCAGTGTTTTCCAAGTGACCATTGTGTGATGATATACTACACATGTATAAAAGATCTCTTTAAAGTACAATATAGACCAATTGATTTTAATATACCAGAGTATAGAAAATTAATTGATCTGGCTTCAGATTCTACATCGCAACTAATTTTATTTACTTATTTCCACTTTTTTTATTGCAGTAAATTATACATAACTTAAAATCTATCATCTTAACCATTTTAAGTGGTAAGTTCAGTGGTATAAAATGCATTCATAACGTTGTGCAGCCAATTAAGGATAATGCAGATTACGACCTGAATGAAGAAGACACAAGCCACCCACACAGGGTTGGCAGGTGGCTCACTCAGCATCCCAGCTCCCACTTTGGGGAAGTAAAAACCCCAGGGTCCTTTGACTGAAGGCTCAGTTTCAATACATTCACACAAAGGAAGTAAGGTCACAAGATTTATTACTTACAGATCCCAGAAAAAGGGCGGCTGGGTGCAAAGAGCCAGGGGAAGGGAAGTCCTCTGTCCCCGCTCACGAGTGAGCAGGAGATAAGAGAGCAGGGTAGCAAGCACCATTACTATAAGGTGGTGGGGGTGGAGGTCACTAACTTTTTGCTGGATCAACTCTAAGTGGTTATTTTAAAAGGTGCCCAGGGGAAAGCAAACTGGGAACTTGTGGTAAGAATTCTAAGCTCAGGTCCTTATCTAAATATCCAGACTCTGGATGTGAGCAGAGTTGTCATACCGTTAAATGACCAGGCAACAACTCAAAATAGCTGTTCTCTCATCACAACTACCAGCCATCTCCAGAACTTTTATCATCTTGTAAAACTGCAACTCTAAACCCATTAGACAATAACTATCCATTCCTTCCTACTCCCAGTCCTTGGCAACCACCATTCTACTTTCTGTCTCTATGGTTTTGTTAAAAATTGAAATATAGTTGACGGACCATATTATGTTAGTTTCAGTTACGTTAGTTACATAATGATTTGACATCTGCATACATTATGATCACAATGATAAGTCTAGTAACCATGTGTCCCCATACAAACTTACTACAATATTAGTGACCATATTCCTTATGCTGTGTATTACATCCCCGTGACTTATTTATTACATAACTGGAAGTTTGTACCTCCTAATCCCCTTCACCTATTTCACCCACCCCCTCACCCTTCTTTCTTCTGGCAAACACCTGTTTGTTTTCTGTATCTATGTGTCTGGTTTTGTTTGTTTTGGTTTTTATATTGGATGTGGAATCACACATGAGTGAAAGTTCAATATATTTTTCTCTGTCTGACTTATTTTACTTAGCACAATATCCCACAGATCCATACATGTTGTCACAAATGGCAAGATTTCATTTTTGTGGGCTAATATTCCATTGTGTGTGAGTGTGCATATATATGTGTGTATACACATATATACACACAGTAGAATATATCTATATATATAGATATATAGATATATAATATTCTATATCTATAGAGATACCACATTGTCTTTACCCGTTCATGTATTGATGGGCACTTAGGTTGCTCCCATATCTAGGCTATTGTAAAAAAATACTGCAAAGAACATTGGCGTGCATATACCTTTTTGAATTAGTGTTTTTATTTTCTTCCAATAAACACCCAGGAGTGAAATTGCCAAATTGTGTGGTAGTTCTAGTTTTAATTTTTTGGGGAGTCTCCGTACTGCTTTCCATAGTGGCTACACCAATTTACATTCTCACCCATAGTGCATGAGGGTTCCCTTTTCTCCACATCCTTGCCAACATTTGTTATTTGTGGTCTTTTTGATGTCTGCCATTCTGACAGGTATGAGGTGATATCTCATTGTGGTTTTGATTTGCATTTCTCTGATGATTAATGATGTTGAGCATCTTTTCATGTGTCCCTTGGCCATCTATACATCTTCTTTGGAAAAATGTCTATTCAGGTCCTCCACCCATTTTTAAAATCAGGTCCTTTGTTTTTTTGATGTTGAATGTATGAGTTCTTTATATATTTTGGATATTAATCCCTTATCAGATATATTGTTTACAAATATCTTCTCTCCTTCAGTAGGCTGACTTTTCATTATGTTGACAGTTTCCTTCACTGTGCAAAAGCTTTTTAGTTTGATGTAGTCCCATTTGTTTACTTTGGTTTTGTTTCCTTTGTTTGCAGAGACATATCAAAAAAAAATATTGCTAAGACTAATGTCAAAGGGTGTACTGCCTATGTTTTCTTTTAGGAGTTCTATTATTTCAGGCCTTACATTTAAGTCTTTAATCCATTTTGAGTTCATTTTTGTATACGGCGAGAGGAAGTAATCCAGTTTGATTCTTTTGCATGTAGCTGTCCAGTTTTCCCAATACCATTTATTAAAGACATTGTCTTTTCCTCATTGTCTATTCTTACCTCCTTTGTTGTAGATTGACCATATAAGTGTGGGTTTATTTTGGGGTTCTCTGTTCTGTTCCAATGATCTTTGTGTCTGTTTCTGTGTCAGTATCATACTGTTTTGATTACTGTAGCTTCACAGTATAGTTTGCAGTCAGGGCTGTCTCAATGATTTTGACTAATCTAAGTATTTCATATAAACGGAATCATACAGTATTTGTCTTTTTGTGACTTGTTTCACTTAGCATAATGATCTTCAGGATCATTCATGTTGAAGCATATGTCAGAATTTCCTTCCTTTTTGAGGCTGGATAATACTCCATTGTATGTATATAGCACATTTTGCTTATCCATTCACCCATTGATGGACACCTGGGTTGCTTCCATGTTTTAGCTATTGTGAATAATACTGCTACGAACATGAGTGTACAGATACAACTAATTTTATTTTTAATAAACAGCTTTGAGGTATAATTGGCATACAGTAAACTGCACATACTTAAATTGTATAATTTAACCAGTTTTGAAGTATAATACATATACAGTCATGACAAGGTCACCAAAATCAAATAGTAAACATATTCATCATCCCCCAAAATTCTCTTTTTAATCCCTTCCATCCATTCTTCTCTGATCTCATCCCCAAGCAATTACTATCTGCTTTCTGCCACAATATGGTAGTTTTCTTTTACTAGAGTTTCATATAAATCATAAAACTGTTTTCTAAATGGTTTTTATCAGTTTACATTGCCATCAGAAGCATATGAGAATTCCAGTCTCTCCAGATGTTACCAATACTTGACATAGTGTTTTTAATTTTAATCATTCTGATATGTGTATGGTGGTATCTCACTAAAGTTTTAATTTTCATTTCCCTAATGACTGTTGATGATGAAGATCTTTTCATGTGCTTATATGCCATCTGTATATCTTGATGAATTAGCTGTTCAAATCTTTGCTCTCCCCTCCCTTTTTTATTGAGTTTTTTTTTAAGGTTGAGTTCTTAGAGTAATTTATATATTCTGGATACAAGTCCTTAATCAGTATGTGATTTGCAAAGATTTTTCTCCTAGTCGTGGGTTGTCCTTTTTTCTTTTTCTTTTTTGATGGTATTTTTTGAAGCACAAAATTTTAAAATTTTGATGTAAATTATCTATTTTTTGTCATGTGATTTTTGTGCCATATCTAAGAAACTATTACCTCAAGATTCACTCCTATGTTTTCTTCTAAAAGTTTTATAATTTTAGCTCTTACATTTAGGTTGGTGATCCATTCTGAGTAATTTTTTTATATGGTGTGAGGTAGTAGTCAAATTTAATTCTTTTGCATGTCAATATTCAGTTGTCCTAGCATCATCTGATTATTCTTTCCCCATTAAATAGTATTTTCCCCCTTGATGAAAATATTAACAGTGTCCTTTGAAGAGCAGAAGTACCTTAATTTTGATAAATTCCTATTTATCAATTTGTTCTTTTATGGATTGTTTTTGGTGTCATATATAAAACAACTTTGGGTAATCCAAGGTCACACAGTTTCTTCTGTTTTCTTATAGGAGGTTTATAGTTCTAAGTTTTATATTTAGGTTTATGATGCATTTTAAACTAATTTTTGTATAGCATGAGATATGAATTGAAAGTGGGTTTTTTTTTGGCATATGTTCAATTGTTACAGCATAATTTATTGAAGATTATTCTTTCTCTACTGAGTTGCTTTTGTACCTTTGTCAAAATGCAATTTTCCACATAAGTGTGAGTCTACTTACAAACTATCTATTTTATTGGTCTATTTGTCTATCTTTAGGCCACTACCACACTGTCTTGATTTCTGTAGCTTTATTTACAAATCTTGAAATCAGGTAATGCGAGTGTTCCAATTTTATTCTTTTACAAGGTCGCTTTTGGCAATTCTAGGTCCTTTGCATTTCCATATGAATTTTAAAGTCAGTTTCTACAAAAAAATTGGCTGTTGATATGATTGGGTTTGTGTTGATATCATAATATTATGATTGGGATTAATCTATAGCTTACTTTGGGGAGAACTGTCTTCATGAACATGGTACATGGTACATCTATCTCTTCATTTATTTAGGTCTTTAATTTCTTTTAGCCATTTTTTTATAGTTTTCAGTGTACAGGTCTTTCGTATCTTTTGTTAGATTTATCCCTAAGTACTTCACATTTTTAAAAGCATTTGTGAATAATATTTTTAACTTTCAATTTCATTTGTTGCTAGTATATAGAAATGTAATCTACTTTTGCATATTGATGTTATATCCTGTTATATAGGATATATACATCCTATATAATGTTTGGTAAACATTATTTCTAGCAGCATTGTTTTTTTTTTTGTAGATTACATTGACTTTCTGAATAGATGACCATATTTTCTGCAAATAAAAAGTTATGTATCTTCTTCTCAATCTTGGTGATTTTCATTTCTTTCTCTTGCCTTAATAAGAACCTCCAGTACAACACTGAATAGACATGGTAAAAGGAGACATTTTTTATTCCCAATCTTAGCAGAAAAACATTCAGATTTTCACCATTATCATGTTACTTGTACTTTTTTGTAGATGCCCTTAATCAGGTTGAGTAAACTTCCTTCCAATCTATTCATCGTATTATTTTTCTTTTACAGTTGTTAATATAGTGAATTTCATTGTTTGCTTTCAAATGCTGAACCAACCCTGCATTCTTGGGGTAAATGCTGCCATTTGGTCATGATGCATCATTCTTTTTACATAATGTTGGATTTGCTTTGCTAAAATTTTGTTTAGAATTTTTGTAATTATGTTCATTAAATATATCGGTCTTTAGTTTTCTATTATTGTCTTCTTCAAGTTTTAATATTTGGATAATGCTCACCTCATAGAATGAGTTGGGAAACAGTCCATCCTCTTCAGTTCTCTGGAAGAGTTTGTGTAGAATTGGTCTTATTTTTGTCCTGAATGTTTGGTAAAATATAGTAGTGAAGCCAACTGGCCTGGAGTTTTCTTAAAGAAAGAAACCTTTCTCTAAGGTTTTAAACTACAATATCAATTTAATAAATATAGAGCTGTTGGGTTATCTATTTCTTCTTAAATGAGCTTTGGTAATTTGTGACTTCTAAGGAATTTGTCCATTTCATCTATGCTGTCAAATCTATTGGCATAAAGTTGTTCATAATATTCCCTTATCATCCTTTTACTACCAGTAGAATCTGTAGTTACATCACCTCTCATTCCTGATATTGGTAATTTGTGTCCTCTCTTTTCTCTGATCAGTTTTACTAAAAATCTATCAATTTTATTGATCTTCTCAAAGAACTGATTTTTTTATTTCATTTTTTCTAGCTTTTTAAAAATATTTTATTGAATCTGCTTTGGTCTTTATTTCCTTTATTCTGCTTATTTTGGTTTTAATTTGCTTTTCTTTTTCTAGTCTCTTAGGCAGGAGGCTGAGGTAATTGATTTGAAACCTTTCTTGTTTTTTACCATGTTTAGCATCCCTAAGTACTTCTTTAGCAGCATATCATATTGTATGTTGTGTTTTCATTTTCATTCATTTCAAAATGTTTTATAATCCACCCCCCTTTTTTAAGTTATTGGGTGATTTAGAGACATGTTGTTTCCAAATATTTGAGGATTTTCTAGGGATCCTTTTGTAATTTACTTCTAATTTAATTCTATTAATATCAGAGATACTAATACTTTGACTAGAATACTTTTAAACTGAGACTTATATGGTCCAGAATATGTCATATCCTGATACGTTGTGCATGTGTTCATGAGAATGTGTATTCTACTACTATTGGGTGTGGAGTGTTCCATAAACATTAATCAGGTCAACTTGGTTGATAGTTTTGCTTAAGTCTATTCCATTCTTGCCCATTTTTCTATTGATTCTGTCAATTAATGAGGGGGTATTCAAATCTCAGACAGTAATTGTGGATTTATCCATTTCTCCTTGCAGTTCTATCAGTTTCTATTCCATGAGTTTTAAAGCTGTTACTAGGTCCACAAACATTTGGGATAGGTATGTCCTCTTGATTGATCACTTTTTATTATGACATGACCTTCATCAATGGTAATGTTCTTTGCTATAAAATTTTCTTTGATATTAATATAGCTAGTCAAGATTTCTTTTTTTACATTATTACATCACCTGTTTATTTTCACTATTTTTATTATTATTATTTAATTTTTAAAAATTTATTTATTTTTGGCTGTGTTGGGTCTTTGTTTCTGTGCGAGGGCTTTCTCTAGTTGTGGCAAGCGGGGGCCACTCTTCATCGCGGTGCGCGGGCCTCTCACTATTGTGGCCTCTCTTGTTGCAGAGCACAGGGTCCAGACGCGCAGGCTCAGTAATTGTGGCTCATGGACCCAGTTGCTCCGTGGCATGTGGGATATTCCAAGACCAGGGCTCGAACCTGTGTCCCCTGCATTGGCAGGCAGATTCTCAACCACTGCGCCACCAGAGAAGCCCAAGATTTCTTTTGACTAGTGTTAGCATAATAAAAATGTGCCATCTTTTTTACATTTAACCTATTTGTGTCACTATATTCATTTAAATGTATTTCTTGTAGGGAGCATAGAGTTGTGTCTTTTTTTTTTTTTTTAATCCAATCTGACCATCTCTGCCTTTTAATTAGTGTTTAGGCAATTTACATTTTACGTGATTATTAATATGGTTAGATTTCAGTTTGTCATAATGCTATTACATTATGCATTGTTCCATGTCTTTTCTACTTTTTCTGCCTTTAGTTTTTTTTTTTTAACTATTCCATTTTATCTTCTGTGTTGACTTCACTTTGTTATTTTAATAATTGCTTTAAGGTTTATAGTATACATCTTTATCACAGTTTACCTTCATGTGATACTATACCACTTCACGTACGGTATAAGAACTATACCGCAGTATATAGGCAGTTGATGCTTTGCACATAATGCAGGACCATAACAATGACTGTGAATGTTGAAACCCATGGAAAGCAATCTTAATAATCAATGGGAAAATTTACAATTGTCTCATGACCTTCAAAAATGTTTATTAAAAAACTAAAAGATCTCAGTGTTAGTTGTAAACATCTACGAAAATTTTAAAAATAGAAAAAAATTGTTTTTAGTACACTATAATTAAAAGCATAGAAAATGTGTTTGTTTTCTTCCTCTCACATAGGTTATGAGGATCTTTTCTATGCCTTGGTGAATTATCTTACTGCTTCTAAATTTGAATGATTAACTTCTGACGTTTTAAACTTTGTACTTTTAATGTTATAAGATGGCCCTGAGAGTTCCCATAATACAAAGTTGGGTTTTTTTTTTTGTTTTTTGGCCAGCATCACTTCCTCAGGGACATCTTCATTCTTTTAATCATGTTAATTTCTCTTAATTTATGTTAAGCTTGCCTTCATTCTGTGTTTCTGGCTGCATATTTGGGAACTCCTGAAAGGTGGTAGTGCCAACATTCCCATGAACAGATATTTATTCTATAACTCAATTTACATTTGATTTGAATTTCACTTCCAATATTATTTTTTATTTGCTGCATTTTCATCTTTGTTGGTTAATTTCTTTCAATTACCCATTTTTGTAAAATGTCACATGGGCTATCACTAGGACACAAGGAGGCAAAACTACAAGCATTGCTCATCGCATATGAACCGAATCCCGTGTGTGGTGACAAATCACTAACATACTTTGAAAGATAGGTCACGCATCATGATCCACATCTGCTATTTAAGTAGTGATATGTGGACTAAGCTAACTGTAAAGTTTGGACTTTTATGAAAGTATTCACAGCAAATATACTGTGTTCACAAAAATTTGAACTGTGTTGTTAGGGAATTGGTGTCATCTAACTGAACCCCATATATGTCAAAAATGTGCAAAACTAGGGCTGCCTAATCTTTCTTTTTTCTCCTGGCCTTTATACTATTGTCATATTTTAATTTTTACACATTAAAAAACCCTCAACACTGTTATTTTTAAGTAATTATCTTTTAAAGAGATTTAAATAAATTTTAAAAATTCTTATATATTAACCCATGCGTTTATCACTTCCAGTGTTCATCATTCCTTCATGTAAATCCACATTTTCATCTAATATCATTTTGTCTGCCTGAAAGACTTCAGTATTTCTTGTAGTGAATGCAGTGATGCATTCTTTCAGGCTTTTTATGTCTGAAAACTTAGTCTCATCTTTGCTTTTGAAAGACATTTTGCTAGTTATATAATTCTATATACACTTTAAAAAAATGTTAGTACTTTAAACGTGTTTCTCCATTGTTCTCAGATTGTTTCTGATGAGAATTCTGATGTTATACTCATCTTTGGTCCTCTGCTCTTTTTCTTCCTTTAGCTGCTTTTATGATTTTACACTGGTTATGTAGTTTGGTATAGTTTTCTTCATATTTCTTGTGCTTGGGGTTCACTGAATTCTTAGATTTGTGGGTTAATAGTTTTCAAAAGGTTTGAAATTTTTTAGGCCATGATTTACTCAAATATTTTTTATACTCTCCACCCCTCCCTCCTGCAGGGACTTTAATCAACCATATACCAGGCTACCTGAAGTTGTTCCACAATTCACTCATTTTTTTTTTTCTTCCATTTCATTTTGGATAGTTCCTATTGATATGTCAAGTTCACTAATCTTTTCTTCTGCAATGTCTAATTTGCCATTCATCCCATCTAGTGTATTTTTCACCTTGGAAATTATAGTTTTCAACTCTAGAAGTTTGATTTCGGTCTTTTTAATACCCTCCAAAATTTCTAAACTTTTTGTACATAACAATTTTAACTTTTTAATATCCTTACCTGCTAATTCTAACATCTGTATAAGACCTAGGCTAGTTTCAATTGATTATTCTCCTTCTTATGGGTTGTGTTTTCTTGCTTCTTTGCATGCCTACTGATCTTTAATAGATGACAGCCATTGTGAATTTTTTCTCATAGATGTTGGGCATTTTTGTATTTCTATAAAAGTATTGCTATAAATACTTTTGAGCTTTGTTCTGGGACACAGTTTTTACTTGAGAATAGTTTGATCCTTTTGAATCTTAGTTTTATGATTTGTTGGGGTGGAGCCAGAGCAGTGCAGTCTAGGGCTAATTATTCCCTACTACTGAGGCAAGTACTACCCAGTAAACAGTGGCTGCTAAGAATGGGCATTGTTACTAGACCCACATGAGCCCTCTAACCCTTTCAGATGGCTCTTTCTCCAGCCTGCTTCCTCACATACACATGCTGATCTGGACTGCATTTAATTCTCAAAGGGACCATCTACAGATAACTAGAGATCTGTGTTCTCTCCTCACTGGTTCTCTGCCCTGTGAACTCTAGCTATCTTGGTTTTCCTAGACTCTTAGCTCCATTTCCTCAACTCAAGGAGTCTACTTGGCTCTTCCTCCATTCCGCTTCCTTGCCTCATGACCTGGAAGTTCCCTCAAGTCAGTAAGCTGGGAAAATTGTAAGGCTCCATTTGTTTGTTTGCCAATTTTCCTCACTGTCTGAGGCCTAGTGTCTTGAAGTTCACTTTTCCATGTAGTTTCTCTGTTTTTTATTTGGTTGTTTCAGCAGGAAGGAACATGCAGTCCTTGTTCTCCATCATGGCTAGAAACAGAAATTACACCTAACTTTTAAGAAACTACCACTTCCCAAGTTTTTGTGTAATATCAAAAGAGAGTATCTACAATGACATGAAAAGATTATTTCAGTGCTTCTTTGCCCAACTACATATTTGTGTGATATGGGACTTTGTTCATATACTTCAACCATAACAACGTATTATAACAAATTAAATGCAGAATACCACTATTCTATATAGTGTGTACCTAACCAGAAACCTTAATTTTACTACCGGGATCAGTTTTACTAGAAGCTTGGAGTATGCCATTACATCTTGGCAATTAAGTTTTCCCCAGTAGATTTAAAGCCAGAACACCCAGAAGTTCCTAAAATAGTGAAGTAAAATGAAGACATTTAAAATAGCTATACATTTTATGAATTTCTCTATTCTTTTGTTTAATAGTTGAGTGGAAAAAAAAAAAGTGACCTCTGTGTATTCATATAATCAATACCAACCCACCCACTCGCATACACATAAAGTACCGGAGTCATCTGTAATAGCATTCGAGATTGGAAGAAAATTCTCCTGTGCTATAAAATTAAGCTATAGAATTCTAGTGAGTTTTTTGGCACACATGCTTGAAATGCTACAATTCTTTCTGTGCATACAGATAATTTCCACAAACCACTGGTTTTTATGAATAGTTTCCATGAATGACAGTGGTTAAGATAATATTTGGAATAACACTGCTTGAATGCAAACTCCAGCTCCAACATCTTTCTAATTGTGTGACCTTGAGAAAGTCACTTAATGTGCTTACTTCAGTTTCTCTATTTGTCAAATGGTGGTAAAAAGTGTTATTTACATGGTCTTTAGTTAAATGTGAATTTCTTAAAACTATGCATGGTAAATAAAACATTTAGCAACTGTTATGTAAGTTTAGTAATTATAATTTCTTCTCAACCCTGTTGGCTTTAGCCAATGGACTTTAAAAATATACACACAGAAATCTACCCCTAATGTACTCATTTATGAAGTCTAAGGGAAAGCATAAAGACATAAGTTTGTTGTTTTGTTCTTGAGTCCCACAAGTGATTCTGATCACTACACCCAACAAAAAAATGAAAACCATGCTCATATTCTACATAAATTATCAATTATAAGAATCAGTGTTAAACTGTTTCTAGAAACATTTTCCAACTCTAAAGTTCAGGGAATCAGACTCAAAATGCTTCAAGTCAGGCAAGGCAGACTCTCTGCCACCAGAATCTATTTAAATTCATCTGACATTTAATAAGTAACCACTGAATATCAGCATTGGATAGACAGAGATGAGTAAGGTGCCTCTGTTCTCAGGAACTTAAAAATTAGTGATAACACAGTATAATGATATAAGCAGTGTTTCCCAAGGCGTGGTACATGCATGCATACCACTGTCTGTAATAAGCAATCCAAGTTTTCCTGGGATCAGAATTGACTGTTTGCAGCAAGAAAGAGTAATGATAGGCTCTATTCTGTAGGCTTTCCTGCAATAATAGCATTATTATCATCAGTTTATCTGCAGCCAACCTTTAGATGCATGAACAGCAGCAGAGCTTGAGATGGAATAGAACTGCCAGACCTACCAGCTGCTGTCCCTTCCTGTTTGAAAACAGATTCCCTAGAGATTGGAAAAAGCCAAGCTAGACACACTATCTAAGCAGTCCTCTGTGTTCATTAATGGGCTACTCAACTCCTACTGTTTCCAACAACAGCTAAAAAAGAGGAATCAGACGGGCAACCCGAAGAAACAAGATGGTGGAGTAGAAGGATGTGCTGTCACTCCCTCTTGCGAGAACACCAGAATCACAACTAGCTGCTGCACAATCATCAACAGGAAGACACTGGAACTCACCAAAAAAGATACCCCACATCCAAAGACAAAGGAGAAGCCACAATGAGACGATAGGAGGGGCTCAATCACAGTAAAATCAAATCCCATAACTGTTGGGTGGGTGACTCACAGACTGCCGAGCACTTATACCACAGAAGTCCACCCACTGCAGTGAAGGTTCTGAGACCCATGTCAGGCTTCCCAACCTGGGGGTCCGGCAACAGGAGAAGGAATTCCTAGAGAATCAGACTTTGAAGCCTAGGGGGAATTGAGTGCAGGACTTTGACAGGACTGGGGGAAAAAGAGACTCCACTCTTGGAGGGCACACACAAAGTAGTGTGCACATCGGAACCAAGGGGAAGGAGCAGTGACCCCAGGGGAGACTGAACCAGACCTACCTGCTAGTGCTGGAGGGTCTCCTGTGGAGGCGGGGGGTGGCTGTGGCTCACCGTGGGGAGAAGGACACTGACAGCAGAAGTTCTGGGAAGTACTCCTTGGCATGAGCCCTCCCAGAGTCTGTCATTAGCCCCACCAAAGAGCCCAGGTAGGCTCCAGTGTTGGGTTGCCTCAGGCCAAACAACCAACAGGGAGGGAACCCAGCCCCACCCATCAGCAGTCAAGTGGATTAAAGTTTTACTGAGCTCCGCCCACCAGCACAACAGTCACCTCTACCCACCACCAGTCCCTCCCATCAGGAAACTTGCATAAGCCTCTTAGATAGCTTCATCCACCAGAGGGCAGACAGCAGAAGCAAGAAGAATTACGATCCTGCAGCCTGTGGAACAAAAACCACATTCACAGAAAGATAGACAAGGTGAAAAGGCAGAGGGCTATGTACCAGATGAAGGAACAAGATAAAACCCCAGAAAAACAACTAAATGAAGTGGAGATAGGCAACCTTCCAGAAAAAGAATTCAGAATAATGATAGTGAAGATGATCCAGGACCTCGGAAAAAGAATGGAGGCAAAGATCGAGAAGATGCAAGAAATGTTTAACAAAGACCTAGAAGAATTAAAGAACAAACATAGATGAACAATATAATAACTGAAATGAAAACTACACTAGAAGGAATCAATAGCAGAATAACTGAGGCAGAAGAACGGACAAGTGACCTGGAAGACAGAATGGTGGAATTCACTGCTGCGGAACAGAATAAAAAAAAAAAAGAATGAAAAGAAATGAAGACAGCCTAAGAGACCTCTGGGACAACAATGAACACAACAACTTTCGCATTATAGGGGTACCAGAAGGAGAAGGGAGAGAGAAAGGACCAGAGAAAATATTTGAAGAGATTATAGTCGAAAACTTCCCTAACATGGGAAAGGAAATAGCCACCCAAGTCCAGTAAGCGCAGCGAGTCCCATACAGGATAGATCCAAGGAGAAACACGCTGAGACACATAGTAATCAAATTGGCAAAAATTAAAGACAAAGAAAAATTACTGAAAGCAACAAGGGAAAAACGAAAAATAACATACAAGTGAACTCCCATAAGGTTAACAGCTGATTTCTCAGCAGAAACTCTACAAGCCAGAAGGGAGTGGCATGATATACTTAAAGTGATGAAAGGGAAGAACCTACAACCAAGATTACCTGGCAAGGATCTCGTTCAGATTCGATGGAGAAATCAAAAGCTTTACAGACAAGCAAAAGCTAAGAGAAATCAGCACCACCAAACCACCTCCACAACAAATGCTAAAGGAACTTCTCTAAGTGGGAAACACAAGAGAAGAAAAGGATCTACAACAACGAACACAAAACAATTAAGAAAATGGTCATAAGAACATACATATCAATAATTACCTTAAACGTGAATGGATTAAATGCGCCAACGAAAAGACACAGGCTTGCTGAATGGATACAAAAACAAGACCAATATATATGCTGTCTGCAAGAGACCCACTTCAGACCTAGGGACATATACAGACTGAAAGTGAGGGGATGGAAAAAGATATTCCATGCAAATGGAAATCAAAAGAAAGCTGGAGTAGCTATACTCATATCAGATAAAATAGACTTTAAAATAAAGAATGTTACAAGAGACAAGGAAGGACACTACATAATGATCAGGGGATCAATCCAAGAAGAAGATATAACAATTTTAAATACATATGCACCCAACATAGGAGCACCTCAATACATAAGGCAACTGCTAACAGCTATAAAGAGGAAATCGACAGTAACACAGTAATAGTGGGGGACTTTAACACCTCACTTACACCAATGGACAGATCATCCAAAATGAAAATAAATAAGGAAACAGAAGCTCTAAATGACACAATAGACCAGATAGATTTAATTGATATCTATAGGGCATTCCATCCAAAAACAGCAGATTACACTTTCTTCTCAAGTGCGTACGGAACATTCTCCAGGATGGATCACATCTTGGGTCACAAATCAAGCCTCAGTAAATTTAAGAAAATTGAAATCATATCAAGCATCTTTTCTGACCACAACGCTATGAGATTAAAAATGAATTACAGGGGAAAAAACGTAAAAAACACAAACACATGGAAGCTAAACAATACGTTACTAAACAACCAAGAGATCACTGAAGAAATCAAAGAGGAAATCAAAAAATACCTAGACAAATGACAATGAAAACATGACAATCCACAACCTATGGGATACAGCAAAAGCAGTTCTAAGAGGGAAGTTTATAACTATACAAGCCTACCTCAAGAAACAAGAAAAATCTCAAGTAAACAATCTAACCTTACACCTAAAGGAACTAGAGAAAGAAGAACAAACAAAACCCAAAGTTAGCAGAAGGAAAGAAACCATAAAGATCAGAGCAGAAATAAATGAAATGGAAACAAAGAAAACAATAGCAAAGATCAGTGAAACTAAAAGCTGGTTCTTTGAGAAGATAAACAAAATTGATAAACCATTAGCAGGACTCATCAAGAAAAAGAGGGAGAGGACTCAAATCAATAAAATTAAAATGAAAAAGGAGAAGTTACAACAGACACCACAGAAATACAAAGCATCCTAAGAGACTACTACAAGCAACTCTATGCCAATAAAATGGACAACCTGGAGGAAATGGACAAATTCTTAGAAAGGTATAACCTTCCAAGATGGAACCAGGAAGAAACAGAAAATATGAACAGACCAATCACAAGTAATGAAATTGAAATTGTGATTAAAAATCTTCCAACAAACAGAAGTCCAGGACCAGATGGCTTCACAGGTGAATTCTACCAAACATTTAGAGAAGAGCTAACACCCATCCTTCTCAAACTCTTCCAAAAATTTGCAGAGGAAGGAACACTCCCAAACTCATTCTATGAGGCCACCATCACCCTGATACCAAAACCAGACAAAGATACTACAAAAAAAGAAAATTAGAGACCAATATCACTGATGAAAATAGATGCAAAAATCCTCAACAAAATAGTAACAAACAGAACCCAACAACACATTAAAAGGATCATACACCATGATCAAGTGGGATTTATCCCAGGGATGCAAGGATTCTTCAATATATGCAAATCAATCAATGTGATACACCATATTAACAAACTGAAGAAGAGAAACCATATGATCATCTCAATAGATGCAGAAAACTCTTTTGACAAAATTCAACACCCATTTATGATAAAAACTCTCCAGAAAGTGGGCATAGAGGGGACCTACCTCAACATAATAAAGGCCATATAGGACAAACCCACAGCAAACATCATTCTCAATGGTGAAAAACTGAAAGCATTTCCTCTAAGATTAGGAACGAGACAAGGATGTCCACTCTCACCACTATTATTCAACATAGTTTTGGAAGTCCTAGCCACGGCAATCAGAGAAGAAAAAGAAATAAAAGGAATACAAATCAGAAAAGAAGTAAAGCTGTCACTATTTGCAGATGACATGATACTATACATCGAGAATCCTAAAAATGCCACCAGAAAACTACTAGAGCTAATCAATGAATTTGGTTAAGTTGCAGGATACAAAATTAATGCACAGAAATTTCTTGCACTCCTATACACTAATGATGAAAAATCTGAAAGAGAAATTATGGAAACACTCCCATTTACCACTGCAACAAAAAGAATAAAATACCAAGGAATAAACCTACCTAGGGAGACAAAAGACCTGTATGCAGAAAACTATAAGACACTGATGAAAGAAATTAAAGATGATACTAACAGATGGAGAGAGATACCATGTTCTTAGATTAGAAGAATCAATATTGTGAAAATGACCATACCACCCAAAGCAATCTACAGATTCAATGCAATCCCTATCAAATTAACAATGGCATTTTTTACAGAACTATCACAAATCATCTTAAAATTTGTATGGAGACACAAAAGACCCCGAATAGCAAGAGCAGTCTTGAGGGAAAAAAACGGAGCTGGAGGAATCAGACTCCCTGACTTTACACTATACTACAAAGCTACAGTAATCAAGACAATATGGTACTGGCACAAAAACAGAAACATAGATCAATGGAACAAGATAGAAAGCCCAGAGATAAACCCACGCACCTATGGTCAACTAATCTATGACAAAGGAGGCAAAGATATACAATGGAGAAAAGACTGTCTCCTCAATAAGTGGTGCTGGGAAAACTGGACAGCGCCACGTAAAAGAATGAAATTAGAACACTCCCTAACACCATACACCAAAATAAACTCAAAATGGATTCGAGAGCTAAATATCAGACTGGACACTATAAAACTCTTAGAGGAAAACATAGGAAGAACACTCTTTGACATAAGTCACAGCAATATCTCTTTTGATCCACCTCCTAGAGTAATGGAAACAAAAACAAAAATAAACAAATGGGACCTAATGAAACTTCAAAGCTTTTCCACAGCAAAAGAAACCATAAACAAGACGAAAAGACAACCCTCAGAATGGGAGAAAATATTTGCAAACAAAGCAACAGACAAAGGATTAGTCTCCAAAATATATAAACAGCTCATGCAGCTCAATATTAAAGAAACTAACAACCCAATCCAAAAATGGGCAGAAGACCTAAATAGACATTTCTCCAAAGAAGACATACAGGTGGCCAAGAAGCACATGAAAAGCTGCTCAACATCACTAATTAGTAGAGAAATGCAAATCAAAACTACAATGAGGTATCACCTCACACCAGTTAGAATGGGCATCATCAGAAAATCTACAAACAACAAATTGCTGGAGAGGGTGTGGAGAAAAGGGAACCCTCTTGCACTGTTGGTGGGAATGTAAACTGATACAGCCACTATGGAGAACAGTATGGAGGTTCCTTAAAAAACTAAAAATAGAATTACCATATGATCCAGCAATCCCACTGCTGGGCATATACCCAGAGAAAACCATAATTCAAAAAGACACATGCGGGGCTTCCCTGGTGGCGCAGTGGTTGAGAATCTGCCTGCTAATGCAGGGGACACGGGTTCGCGCCCTGGTCTGGGAAGATCCCACATGCCACGGAGCAACTAGGCCCGTGAGCCACAACTACTGAGCCTGCGCGTCTGGAGCCTGTGCTCCGCAACAAGAGAGGCCACGATAGTGAGAGGCCCGCGCACCGCGATGAAGAGTGGCCCCCGCTTGCCTCAACTAGAGAAAGCCCTAGCACAGAAACGAAGACCCAACATAGCAATCAATCAATCGATCAATAAATCAATAAATCTTTAAAAAAAAAGACACATGCACCCCGATGTTCACTGCAGCACTATTTACAATAGCCAGGTCATGGAAGCAACCTAAATGCCCATCGACAGATGAATGGATAAAGAAGATGTGGTACATATATACAATGGAATATTACTCAGCCATAAAAAGGAACGAAACTGAGTCATTTGTTGAGATGTGGATGGATCTAGAGACTGTCATACAGAGTGAATTAAGTCAGAAAGAGAAAAACAAATATCGTATATTAACGCATGTATGTGGAACCTAGAAAAATGGTACAGATGAACCGGTTTGCAGGGCAGAAGTTGAGACACAGATGTAGAGAACAAATGTATGGCCACCAAGGGGGGAAAACTGCGGTGGGGTGGGGATGGTGGTGTGCTGAATTGGGCGATTGGGATTGACACGTATACACTGATGTGTATAAAATTGATGACTAATAAGAACCTGCAGTATAAAAAACACAAACAAACAAAAGAAACAACTAATACTAAACTTTCTTTGGGTTAGTTGTATGGAAATATGTTAATATAAATGTTTCAGACATTACATGAAATTTCTAAAAATCTTATATGTTCTGGTATAATGTTATAAGTCATAATTCTAGTTATTACTTTAAAATGTATATCCCAGAAATAACTATATTTCCTTGTCAATTGCATTATTATGAACTTGCATCAAACCTTTAGCCGTGGTCGTTTTTAAGTCTTTTGTCATTTACAGACAGTTCTGGGTGTACTCTGATGCTTTCGCAAAAATGTTCCTATAAAAGGGTTTCATCTTCAAGGAATTCATGGAAAAGACTCTGACAAGTACAGGTTTCTGGTAACTGACTATACTGCTGAACTGAATGAATAAGCATTTTCAGAACTCTAATGGAAAACTGATGAATTCATAAAAGTGCTAACAAAAGATCAAGATGAAAAAAAATTAATTACATGGGACTGAGTGACCTGATGAGGATGATTATAATTTTTGTGACTTTCTGTTTGAATAAAAAAAAAAAAAAAAAAAATTCCACAAGGACTCAGAGGCAAAAAATATACAAATCAATTTTCACTGCAAAGTAAAGGAGCTGTTACAGTGGTGGATTACTGGACTGAATGTCAATATTATGACATAGTATGAGTGTGTTTAGTGTTTGGTAATTGCAATCATTGTTGCTTTTGTTGTGGTCATCCATTTACAATGCTTGGTGTCAGTTTATTTATTTCTTGTAAAAATACAGTGTGTGTGTGTGAAAAAAACAAAAAACAAAAAACAAAAACGGGCAACCCAACAGAAAAGTGTCTATACAAGCAACTCATAATTGAGCAAATTCAGATGGTATATAAACATATGAAAAAGGGCTCTATTTTACTAGTAGTAGGGAAATTGCCAATTAAAACCACAATAAGATGTTAGTACACAGCCAACAGATTGTCAAGCATTTTAAAGAGTGATGGAACTGTAAAAGGTGCACATTTATAGGAAACAGCTTGGCATTATCTAATGACATTAAGGATATGTACTTACTCTATGACACAGAGGTGTAAATACATGTCTGTCTGAGCCATCCCTCAGGATAGGCTGGCTGCAGTTTAATCCATGCCAGTGCAGGGATTTCCCTAAATAGTTCAGTTGGTGTATATATCCTGAACCCCAGTAATCTGACCATTGAAAGCCCACTTTTAACATTCACAAGCTAATAACAAGCACTAATTTTGCAACTGAAAAGACATTTTAAATGTTCATTATACAAATTAGCAAAGCCTCAAGTGTAGATCAGAGATAATATAGATGAACAGCCAGAGTGAGGCCTTTCCGAACAAATGCTAGCTCACTGTCCTTGCCGTGGGAATTCTCAGTTAGAACAACCTGTTGTCCTAGGTGTCAATTAAAATCAACCCACCGATGTTGGTCAAAAGGTACATACTTTCAGTTATGAATAAATTCTGAGAATCTAAAAAAAAAAAAAAGAAAAGGAATCAGGATAGAAAAGGCAACTGTGAAGAGCGTGTTCAGGCTCAGATTTGCTGGGCCACTCTTCCACCCCCATCCCTAAGTACTATAAGTCAGCCTTTAAAGAGAAAAGGGGTCACTTTAAAGAAAACTGTTAAGTAAATAGTAGCATAGGCTGTATTGAGAATATGACAAAATTATGGAAGAGATTCAAACAAAGAACTTTTAGAAATATTACTAGAATACATATACAACTGAATAACATATAAGGCATTATAGAATTGTCCAACAAAAGATATAAGACATAAGTACCACAGTGATAAGAGAAAAGAAATCAATTCCAGTAAGGATGGTCGGGTACAATTGTCACAGCAACTGAAATTTATTGGGCTAAGTCTTAATGATTGGACAGAATAGGCTAAAGCCATTCTAGAGAGATCAAGTGGTAGGCAGGGGGGAGCTTAAGCAAAAGTAGAGATATCCAAAGAGTAGTAAGAACACAGTGAAGCCAGTTTAGAAAAAGATAAATAGATTCTCAGCTCTTCATTTTCTTACATAGAAAAACTACCTATATTTATTTAGATACTTTTTTATATATTCTTAGGCAAATAATAAACATTAACTAGAATGTGTTACTCCACTGTTTATATGAAAATACAATTTTCAAAATTATGTATCTCTATAAAGCAATACCTTAAAATGCATTTAATTACTTTGATATTATCATAGCTCTAAGATACCTGAATAGTGGTGAACACCCTCATAGGTGTTTCACATTTATAAGTTTCGTCAGGTCTCCTAAAGCCATTTGGGATAAATAAAGCTTTCTTACCGTCCTTATGCCCTCAGCTAAGATTTTTACTTCTGGCTTTGCAAATTCCAAACAAGCAAAAATTAAAAAGAGAGTAACAGAGAAGAACAAATTAGCAAAGTCAGTAAATTAATCAAGGGAAAATTACATAGTTATAGGAAAATTGAAAAAAGATTCTCATTTTTTATATCCTGGAATGGTTAATTTAATACAAGAAACAATAAGCATTATTATCAGTCGCTTAATGTATTTTAGTTACTTTTTTAAGTTTTATACTATAAAATAATTAATGCGCCCACAAACAAGTTATTTTAGGTACTAATTAATACTCTGAAGCAAATGGTACCATTTGCCTAGGTATCCACTAGAATGAAAGACATCATTCTAATCCTAGCACAGCTCCAACTTGCCTTCTGACTTTTGGAATAACAGTATTCATTTCTCACCTATACAGTGAAGAAGCTGGACCAGATGATATCTAAAGTTTCTGACAGTTCTAAATGTTACTGATGGTACACTACTTATATAGCTAATCCACATTCTTCTTTCAAAACTAAACTTCTTAAATCAGCATTTTCCCCAAAAATGGTGGGAAGTTTCCAAAATGTACTACATTTTAGAAAATTTTAAATTCACATCTATTACAAACTAGGAATTGAAAATAGTAATTTTCTTATGAAGTCCTTTATTTCCTACCAAACATGTTCCTAAGAATATGGAAGTATTAATTAAAATTCAGAAACGTATAAAAACCTTAAGGAACAGTTATTGAAAATAAAGCTATGAAGAAATAGTCTCTATTAGTAAGTTGAAGCTTTGTATTAGGAAGACTTATTACAATAAAAATTAAGTGGATTATCTATTTTTTGATGATCCTCTGCAATCACAGTATTTAAAAATAAAACTAGTTTCCTCTGTATGATTCTACTACATAATTGCTAACTTTCCTGAATTTCCAAAACTTACATGCAATTACTTTCACATACATCTCCAAGGAAAGGTTTCATTGACCATTGTAAACACTGATTTATTAAATAAAGTAGAAGTCCATGCTTTATAACTCAGCATTAAATTTCTCATAGAGAAATCAAGAAAAAATATTTCCTATCATAGATAGTTATCAACTGTCTTTGTTACCTCCGAAGTAACATTTCATTAAAGAAATCAAGTTAAGTGGGAGCTGTCTTTCTTTACAGATGATGCCTGTGCTTTGGCCATTCTTCGAACCAGTGCTTCTTGTCTTTTTCTCTGAATTTCTTCAGGAGAATACTTTCTATTTTTCTCTTCTTCCTCTAAAAATGAAACCAAATATAGATATTAGCTTTACAGACTATATAGTTGTTCTGAATAAGTTTTAATTTTTACTTTTTTATTACCCAGATTTGCTACATTGGTTTCGTTATTAAACTATACTTTACTAAATATAAGACTACAAGTACAGATACAGTACAGTACAAGGCTCTAGGCCAAAATAAAATCAAGCACTGATCAATCTGTTTGATGCACTCTTTTCACAGTGAGATAAAATCCATTTGATTAAAACCTGTACATTTTGACTACCCAGCAAATAATTTTTGTAAACAATGACATCTAATTTATATAACCAATAAATTAATATATTTTAAAAACAAATTGGAATTTTAAATGTTATATAAATTGTAACAGAAAAGTAGTCAAAATATAATGCATTAAATTAGGTACCAACACCTCAAAGAGTATATTTTTACTATAAGATATCCTATGTTAATATTCCTACTCCTACTTTTTTTCCTCTATAGAACTCCAAGATTTTCATTTCAGCTATCCAGGAAAAATATTTTGGAGTAATAGAGTGAAATCTATCATGTCAATAAACATGTAACTCACTGTCAGATATTATATTTTTATTCGGAAGATATATTTTCTACAAACATTGGAAAACTATTTCAAGAAGCAGGATATCTGAATAAAATTTTCAATATGAATGTCTTTTAATATATAAAATATGAATCATTCTGATATATTCTTATGCAACACACTTTAGTGTATACTTCAGATAAGCCTACTATAAAATAAACAATGTTTTAAATTAGATAAATGAAAATGAGAAAGTTCTATTTTAATAACACATCCAATTCTGCCTCTACCAAAATTCTGAGTTCTAATAAAATTAATTCCACAGTTAAGTCACACTGGGCTAAAATATTAGATTATCTATGTAATGCTATAAAAATCAAACTTTAAAATTATCAAACCTATTTTCTCATTTAAATAATGTTTTAAAATCAAGCCCATCATCCTAATACATATTTAAGTGACCGTGTATTGGTAAAACTGTTTATGTTGTAAAATCTACCTTTCAGAGAAGTAAATAAGAATTTGCAGCACTGTCAGCAGAGAAATATTATTTACACTGACATCTAGACAGAGGTTCAGAACTTAGTTGTTATGACATTTCTCTTGTTAACTAAGGTATATATTTACTCAAAATATACCATCTGTCTCCCCTTCCTTCCTCAGTATAATCAGAAATGATAGAAGGTGTTCAGGGTAAGAGACATATATCTCAAACTCCCTGGATGATTCTGTTGCCTTTTATTTTCTAAATCAATTATCTCACAGACTGTACCTATTTTTTCTTAGAGAATAATACTCAAATGTACTTTAAAATTTGCTTGACTAATTTATCTATTATTTTAGCCTGAAAGCTGAGAAACACAAGAAACTCAGAATACACACACACAATTTACATTAGTTGACCATAAATTTGGAAGGAAAATAGGTTAATAATCCATGATGGCAGAAAAGAACATAGCTCCCTAAAACTGGCCTTACAGCTGGTTTTGTGATATTAATAAAGTCTCATTAGGCAAATTTGATTTCAACAGAGTCATTCATTTCTCCCATCAGCAGTTCCTTTAACACAATCTGCAATAAAAACACATAGCAAGGTCTCAAACTATTGCGAGGTACAAAGCAAGAGTGGCTCTTTTTAATCTTAATCCCAAAGCAGGGGTCAGAAAACTTTTTTCTTCTGTAAAAGGCCAGAAAGTATGTTAACCTTTAAGAGGCATGTGATTTCTTGTTGCAACTGTTCAGTTCTGTCCTTGTAGCATGAAAACAGCAATGGACGATACATATAAGTAAATGATGTGGCTGTGTTCAAATAAAACTTTGTTTATGGACAATGAAGTATGAATTCCATATAGTTTTCGAAAGTCATGAAGTATTATTCTTCTTTTGATTTTTTTCAACCACTTAAAATGTGAAAGTGGGACTTCCCTGGTGGTGCAGTGGTTAAGAATCCGCTTGCCAATGCAACGAACATGGGTTCAATCCCTGGTCCGGGAAGATCCCACATGCTGCGGAGCAACTAAGCCCATGCGCCACAACTACTGAGACTACGCTCTAGAGCCTGCGAGCCCCAACTACTGAACCCACGCGCCACAAGTACTGAAGCCCACGTGCCCTAGAGCCCGTGTGCCGCAACTACTGAGCCTGCGTCCTGCAACTACTGAAGCCCGCACGTCTAGAGCCCGTGCTCTGCAATAACAGAAGCCAATCGCAATGAGAAGCCCACGCACCGCAACTTAGAGTAGCCCCTGCTCGCCACAACTAGAGAAAGCCCGCTCGCAGCAATGAAGAACCAATGCGGCCAAAAATAAATAAACAAATAAAATGTGAAACTCATCTTAGTATGCTGGCTGTACAAAAACAGGCTATACAGGCTGGATTTGGACAGGCCACAGTTAGCCAAACCTAGCTTAAAGCAATGAGGTGGTTAGAAGGGTTTTGTTTCAAAGATATTTCCTGGAGAGCAGCTTGCTATACCAAAGTAAGAGGAAATAGAAACAACAGAAAATATCAACAACGTTAATATTAATTAGAATATCAGGCACTATCAATAAACTTAACAGAAAAATTGTAAAGTAAACTGAAAGGCAGATTATCCATCCATAAAAAAATGCAGATAAGACAGGAGTTTTGGAAAAACTCAAATATTCCAGAGAGATTTAGTTTTTAATGGAATTACAACTATAAGTAAATAAATTCATGTTGGAAACATGCTTCAATTAATTACACTTATTTAAACATAAACTTAAATGTTTAGACTATTATAGACTGACAACAATTTTAAAGCTTCAACGTTTCTAGTTTCGGTGACAATGTAGAGAAGTATTCATTGTCAGTGTTGATAAGAATATAAATTGATGCGATTGGGGGGACGATTTGGAGATATCCATCAAAATTTAAAACATTCTGAACCTTACATAAATTTTCAGTAATTAACATACAATCACACAAGTGTGTGTAAATTTATGTAGAAGAATATTCACTGGAGGACTGTACTGTTGTTTATAATGCAAAAAACTTCAATCAAACTAAACCTCCATCAACAGAGAAACAGTTAAATAAATTATGGTACATCCATATAATGACATACTATGTAGTCACTCAAAGGACTAAAGCAAATCTATATGTACTAACAGGAAAAGATAGTTACAATGGATTAAGTGAAAGCAAAACCAAGTTGCCAGATAGTGTATACTATATAATTTCCCTGAGGAATGGTTGGAGGAAAGGAGAAATAGAGGACTTACCTTTTTACTTCAAATTAATCTATACTGTTTTATTTTTATAAAACTACATATTACTGTTACAATTTTTTTTAAAGGGAAGGATCACTTAAATAGGAAAGTTGTAGCAATAATGCCAACAAAAGCATCATCTAAACAGACAACAATCATGTTAAAAGAAACTAAAAACTCCCTTACCATAGCAGCATTGATCTACATAATAGGTAAGAATCCTAATGTTTAGCCCCAAGTGAGGGAGACTGATTAAGGAAATCTATCATTACAAGCTAGCATAGTAAATGCTGTAACAGAAGTTAGCACTGGGTATTGGAGAAACCCAGAGAAAGCGAATCTTAATCACTCTGCGTGGTTAGAAATGCACTGGGTTTTAAAGGATAAACAGAAAAGAGCCAGCAGATTTGGCGTATGCATGTGGGGGCACTAGGTTTCTGGTGAACAGCCCTGGGCATTAAGAAGCACATGTAGTTATGCCAGAAATATTCCCTTTTAAAAACTACTACAGTGTCAGTGAATGACAGACTTTTCACATTATATTGCATGATGTTCATTCAAATATTTATTAAACATCTAACTGGCAGCTGCTGTGGTAGGCCTAGGTATTCACTGATGAGACAGACAGTTATCAATATTTGATTGCAAACTGTGATAAAAGAAATGAAGGAAATAAGAGAGATGACTGAAAATAACAAGGACAGCATTTATAGACTGTTGAAGGAAGGCTTCTGTGAGATAGTAATATCAATACTGAAACTGAAACCTAAGGATAAAAAAGCACCAACTGGACTTCCCTAGTGGCGCAGTGGTTAAGAATCCACCTGCCAGTGCAGGGGACATGGGTTCAAGCCCTGGTCCGGGAAGATCCCACATGCCACGGAGCAACTAAGCCCACGCACCACAACTACTGAGCCTGCGCTCTAGAGCCCGCAAGCCACAACTACTGAGCCCACACACCACAACTACTGACGCTCACGTGCCTAGAGCCCATGCTCTGCAACAAGAGAAGCCACCACAATGAGAAGCCCATGCTCCACAACAAAAAGTAGCCCCTGCTCGCCGCAACTGGAGAAAGACCGCGTGCAACAATGAAGACCCAACGCAGCCACAAATAAATAAATAAATAAATTTATTTAAAAAAAAAAACGCACCAGCCAAAGGAGGGGTGGGGGTCACATGCTGGGAAGCAGAGTTAGCTGGGCCTAGCAGTCAAAGCTCCTGAACTAGAAAAGAACCTATTCTGTTTGAGGAACTGAAATACAGCTGACATAGCTGAAGCCTAATAGGTAAGGCAAAAAAAGAGGACAGGAAGCTTAAGGAGAGATAATCCAGGGCCTTGTAGATCACAGGGTAAAGTCTGGATTTATTTGAAATAGGATGGACAGTGGCTGAAGGTTGTCTTTAAGCAGACAAATGCCATCTTTGTTTTTATTTTTTATCTTGTTTTAAAAGATGATTCTGCTGTTTGGAGACTAGAATTGACAGGGAACAGGTAAAAGAACTGTAGTAGTCCAGTCAGGAAACGTTGGCTTGGATAAAGGTGGCAGCAGGAGACAGTGAGAAAAGTGTACAGTTTTCAGATATATTTTTTGAGGTAGAAACAATGGAACTTGATAGAAAGGAGAACTGGGGAAAAGAACTGGAAAGAATCAAAGATCACAGGATGTACTGAGTAAGTAAATAACAATTCTAACCATCATAACTAACAGTTTTATATCAGATGGTATTCTAGCAAAGGCATTTAATTAGAATGCTCTAAATCTTCAAATATTGTTCACCTCAATATTCTGCTAACACAGGAGTAAGATTATTCAAATTTTAAAACAATAAGATATTTAGTGAACACAAGGAATCTTCACACAATAATACAAGAATCTATAAGTAAAATTTTCCAGGAAATGATTCAGAAAACATTCAACACATACTTATCGAGCGCCTACTATACACTAGTCACTGTATTAAATGTTGGCAAAGAATTCGATGCAGTCTTTTAAAAACATAAATCACCCAGTGTTTGTATATTCCAGCATTATTTTTAAGAATCACTTTAAGACTTCTAGTTAAACATCACAGTTTTTTTAACTTGTATGTTATGCAAATTCAATACAACAAATAACTAGTTTGGTTACTTTTCAAAGAAAATTATTTCATACATACCTTTTGAAGTTTGTTTCAAAGATTCAGAAAATTTCACCAAAGACTGCTGTTGAACAGCCTTCCCACATAATGGGTTGACAGTTTTATTTTTCTGCAAACCCTGTGTGATTTTGGTACCAGAAATACTTCCTGTTATACAATTGTTATTAAACTGAGAAAGAATCTGAGAATTTTTCATCTTTATAAACGTGTACTTAGAAAATCTCACTGTTCTGTTAAGGTCACTCTGAGCTTCATCTGTTACGGTGCTATGCGATAGATGTGGAGTACTCAATTTCTTCTTATTAGCAGCAATTTCTGTACTCATATGATCTGAACTCACACTCAAACTTGAACTTCCTGTAAGAACCGATTTGGAACTATTCACTTGTTTTGGAACATCAGTGTTATTCCAAGAGACATGCAGATTATTGATCTGACAATTTGAGTTCTTAGAATATATAGTCAAATTTGTCGTGGCACCTAAAAATCCGGGAGAATTTCCACAAATTTCCCTTTTCTCCATCTTCATTGATTTATTTATTTGTAAGCTATCTGTCAATGAAGATGTTTGCACTGAAACGCTGTTCAGATTCAAATGCTTTGACTGCACCAACTGACTTCCTTGTTTAGGTGTAGTAAACACGTTTTTGGCTCCATGTTTAGAACTATTATTGATCCCAAGTACACTTTCTGATGTCTTGCTGTCCACTCTAATGTCTTGTTCCTGAGTTAGTCTTTCAATATCATCACATGCTTGGTATAATAAATCATCATCTACATCATCTGCTTCCCAGGTATTCTCTAAGTGATGACAGGCTTTAACAATTTCATTGGTAAATGATGTATCATTCCAATCATCAAAGAAAGAACTAAGCTTTGACGCATTAGTCTGATTTGGGTTACAAACACTGGTTTTATTGCCCAAAGTTGCAGAGCCTAAAGGCTCGACATTAGTAGGTGCCTTCAAAGACTGATTAAAAATGGACTTATTTTTTTGTTCATTAGAACATCCTGGGTTCAAAGTAGACTTTTTTTCAGAAGCATTTACATTAGAAGTAAATTTAATATGAGTATCTTCATTTACTTTTGCCAGATTAGATGCAACTGCACAGTCTTGAATTTTGTCTTGAACAACAATTGTATTAAAAGATTTCTCCAATTTATTTCCAGTGGATGATAATTTATTTGGTTTATCATTCGGCTTTGGTGAAAATCTGTATTTTGCAGCATCTGTTAATTCACTGTTCCATGTCTTTGAAGGAAGATGTTGTAAAATTTTTGAATCTCTTAACCTGGTATCTAGACTTGTATTCATTCCTGACTTACTTTTACCATTTTTACTGTTAAAGGTACAAATTTCCTTTTGATCAGTAATCTGGGCTGTTTCAGGGGCAGGGAAAAGTTCCGACATTTCAATATTTTGCATAACAAAAGGTTCATTATTTAGTAAGTTTTCCCAATCATCCTCAAAATCACTGGTAGTAAATGTATCAATGTGCTTATTAAAAGCTCCTGGTTCCTTAGTACAGGAAGTCACATGTGATTTTGTCATTCCAGGATTATCTACTTGACGAGAAAGTGATCCTTTGGTTTTATTTGGCAGTTTTTCAGTGACCAGAGTTTCATTAGTAATGATGTTCTCCTCTTTCAAAGCGTTTTTCTTTCCAAAGGTAGTATTACTGGTGTTCAAGAAAGCATCTGACAGATCTTGGCTTAACCGTCCACTACATTTCTGAGTAGAACCATCAAAAATGGCGATAAAGGCTGCTTCAGCGTTTTGGTCAAATGGCTTCTGACTGCTATTTTGATCATTTACTACAAATATCCTGTTTTCTTTCACTGGTTTCTTTATCATAGCATTATCGATTTCAGGAACTATATCATGTAGCAACTGCGTCTGTACGCTATCTCTGTAATTACTTAAAGTCTCTGCTTCTGAAATCATCTGGATAAGATCATGATTTCTCTTGTTTTGCTCTTGAATCACATCTAGCTCTTCCATATTTTTATCAAATTGCTTAGCCAATTTCATAAGTTCCTCCTCCTGATTTTGTGATTTTAACCTATTAAACAAACATTTTAAAAATTACAACTAAGTAAAGTTCTAAAAGTCATAAATATTCAGTTGTTATTTAACATATTTTAATGTTAAAACTCAAAAGTTTTAACACATACTGATATTATAATTATTTTAAGTCAAAATTTTACATGTCAAAATTTAGGAAAATAATTTATAACCATTTTGACATATTCACAAAACCAAAACAGAATATTAAAAATATTTACTTCACTGAATGTTAGAAAAACTGCAAAGTTTGAACTTACTTTGCACAGCTGAGTTTTGCTCTTGATTTTCCTTTTGCTACACTAGGAGTGCAAGGAATAGCAGTTGCACCAATCCACACGCCCAGCATGGAGTCTGTTGTTGGTTTCTCATCCTTTGGCAGAAGGGGAAAAAAAAGAGGTGTAAAAGTACCAAAACCAACCAACCAAAAATCCACTTTAATTATGCTGAATTATTTTCTTAAAGCAATAATTTCTGGTAAGGTGATAGCTACTAAACAAACTCCAAAACAATGAGAAGATGGAGGACAGCACTAACAAGCTGCAAGAAGTGATCTATTTATGTTTCTGGGAATGAAAACACTCAGAATTGGGAATTCCTTATTTTCAAAAAAATTTTGTTTTTAAGAATTTAATTAATTAGGAAATGCATATTCAATAGTAAAAGCACATGTTTTTATCAAAAGAAAACCGAACAACTTATTTCAGTTGTCACAAGATATTCATAAAATAAACATTAGTATCAGAAATAACCCATGTAGCAGGAATCATTAGAATTTTGAATAAAGAGAGATACATATGGAGTATTTTCTGTATCACCTGATTCTCCAAAATTTCCCTATCCCCATTATAATGCTTATCTAAAGTTGGGACAATCCATGTTGACCTTAACTGACAACACTTAGGTAGAATTAAGACAACTTAGAATTAAATCAGGACCAAGTTAGAGATAAGTGCAAGGTTAGAACTGATGCTGTGAATGAGGGATAAGAACAAAAAGTAAGTAGAGAAAGCAGGTAAAGAAGTTTAACAGTATTAAGGCTAGAAAAAAGCCATTTTAGTCCTGGATCTTTCTGCTATACCCTTCAGTCAGTTGATCATGCATAAAATTAGAGAATAAATTGTGTATTAGTTACAAACCAAACCAATAAATTAAACAAGTTAATCATTTTCTACTCTATTTTTATAGTACCTAGAATGAGCATAAACAAGCAACTATCACACAAATTAAAATAATCTTATCACTAGATTATAGATTACTTGAAGGCAAGGACTATTCCTGATAGTTCAGCATCTAGCAAAATGCTGAGCATAAAGATGCCAGTTCATGTTTATTCACTAGAAAGTTAGGTGAAAAGATACCTACAACTTGGTACTTCAAAATCCTCAATCAACAAGCAGTTTTCTTAGATGTCCAGTTGAACCTAGTAGATTTTAGCTTTGCAAAATACCCAAGGAAAGCAATAATTTTGATTTTAGACGCAATACATATTTTCCCTTTTGTTTCAACAATCTTGAATTTAGGGAAAAATAACATTCTTAATGATTTAATTATGGATTTTTTTTTGGTCCATTTACCAAGTAATTTTAAATTCATTCCATTTTTAGAATATAAAAGTATGATAACTTTATACATCTAGTTATATATATACATGGGTCCTATATATTTTTTATAGTATTTGTAAATGTTATATTTTTAAAATTTCCTCATCAATACTTACATAATTACAATAATTACGATCCAGGTACTGTAAAAGGTATCTAAGCACATATCCTAGAGTATACTGTGCAGAGTTGTAAAAATGATGGAAAAATATACACCATCTTCACAGAACAACATTATACAAAAAGTATCCCTGAAGAAAGCAAAATGACTGACCAATTAAAAGTACAAATTTTAAAAAATGTCATCTCTGGAACTATTAAGGTGACTTAAATAATTATTTGAGGAGGGTAACTCACCTAAAAATAAACAACATGAATATGTCATTCTGAGAAAATGACAAGTTCTTAAGAAGACCTTGATATTACCAAAGATTTATGTGCTTTAAAAGTGCTCAGGTGAAAATGGTAATATTTAAAAGCAACTAATTTCACTGTACTTTTTCTTATACAGAAGTTACCACTTGCATACTGTTGCCATTTCTTTATGTGAGCTACTATTTCCAGCCCACTTAGGTAAAGAGTCCAATAATTTACTCAACTCTCTTTTTATCACTATTGAGGCTGGCCAGCCCAAACACATTTTATAATGCTTCTTTCATGTGAAACCCACAATTAATGAAGATCTATTGTTAACTTATGAAGCAAGTAGTGTATGGTATAAAGGCTATTTAACTAATGAACTGTATGTAAAATGCATTTCTATGACATGTCAAACATGGAATGTTGAGCTAGTAGCAACAGAGTTGTTTTGACTGTGTTAGTTGTAATTCTGGATGTTTTATAGTTGCTAAGAAAAACTTTATTTCCTGTCTCCTCCACCTGGATGATGGTGATCCTTGCAACCACAGTTTGGGCCAGTGTCATCTCTTGTTTATGGTCAACATATAGTCACTATCCAAGAGCATTTCAAGGAAAAATACTAAACTTCCTATGGAGAAAACACTAAGCAAAAACTGGATGTTTTCTGGATTTAAATGTTGCTAAATAAGAAAAAGAGAAAGGAAAGAGGTCCAGAACAGAGGTTGACCTAAACTTATACTTCTCTTACACTCAAGCATTACAAGAGCTGAAATAAAGAAGAAATTTTTGAATACAGTTCTTTTATAGCAAATAAGTTAACTATCATAATTAACTTTAACCTAGCATTTGTAGTGCTCTGTAGTTTACATAGAATTTTTATCCAATTCAGTCATCATAATAATCCAAGAAAGAGAGCAATACAAGTAATAATTCTATTTTAATGGCTGAATGAACTAAAGTTCTGAGAGTTTAAGTGACTTGCTTAGGGTCATCCAGCATAGGAGGCAGACTGAGAACTAACTCCAAATCCAATGTTTTTTCCATTTTTATGTTTCTTGATGATATTATAAGCCAACAAGTATTAATAAAAGCAGTTTCAACGAGGAAAAGGTGTGCTACAGACAGGAAAAAAAAATACCCATCACAAAAAACTTAGAAGTTTAAACTTTTATTGTCTGATTCTACTCTTTTAGTAACTTGGAAAATGATACCATATATTGTTAAATAACATTAAAAACAAAATAAACACAAAGCTCTAGTTAAAAATCATCATTCTAAAAAAGTATATATATATGCTTAGGAAAATATATATTACCAATTTTAAATTATGGTCCTTTTTTCAAAACATGCATTCCAGTGGTAGAAAAGGTAAAAATAATCTTTGCTGCTCTGTTTTTAGAAAAGAGAATTGAATAAGATGAAATATTTTTCACATAAATGAACTATTAAAAAAAAACTTAGTGGCATATTTTCACTGTTTTAAAATAAACTATAAAATACTGATATTTACCTGAGGAGCAATACGCTTAACAATATGTGAGATTTCATCACTATCTGTGGTGTAAATCTGCTTTTTTCTTCCTTTACCTAAAGAAACAAAGACATTTCTATAAATTAAAAACAAAAAACTAATTTTTAAAAATAGTGGTCACGTCTTAGAACACAATTTTAATTAGCATGGCTTAGATCACTATGCATTCTGACATTACACGCATATCACAGCAACATGATCACTTAATATTCTCGAAAAACATTTGCTGTATAAAAGTTCCTGATGTGGATACCCGACTGAGATTCTACAGTTAAATCCTAATCATTAATCAAATATTCACCCAGATAAAAATGTTTTAACAACTTACCTAACTGTTTTGTCATTGGAGAATTCTGATCCCAAAAGATATCATTCTGTCCATCTGGATCATTAGGAGAACTGAAGGTAGATGACAATAAATCCATTTGCAGCATTCTCTTTGGTGTTTCATACATTTCTACATAAAAAAAGATTAAAATAACAATTGTTGCATTTTAAAGCATTACTTTACTTCATAATACCCCGATGTTAAATACCAGCTTAGACTAAATTTTTTTTAGAGTCCAATTATAAATTTCTTTCCCAGAGATGATTATATTACTTTAGCCACAATTGAAATGTTTCACATAAAATCCCTGTAGTACTTCATAAGTTTGACATTGTAAATAGCAAGTATTTTAAGACAATCTAATAGCTCTATAAATGTACAATACTGTATAACTTAGTCATTCCATTCATTACCCCTGGAACTAAGAGGTTTTGGGAACCACCTGTAATTTTCAGATACATTTCAAAAATCAAAAGCATTTCAACAGAAACTTCAGAAAAAGTCTCTGTTTAGCTTCCTGTTGCCAACTCTATCCAACTTACCCTAATTACTTCAAAAAGCTTTAGTGAGCCATTTCTTGGTTAAGTTTTGCCTAGTATCACTTTTTGTTTTTGTTTATTCTGCAATTGCTTTGTCAAACTAAAAACAAGTAAGGTAAAAAAAAAAAAAAGCTGTATTTTAAGAACATGCTCTAGGAAAGAGCTCTTATATGAGTTTCAATTCCTACCAGGATTTATTAGAAAAAATTGAACACCAAAAAGTGATCAGAATGAAATACTCAGGGGCCCTTGGTTTCCTACTATGAGGGACATTATACAAAGGAACTTCCGGTTTATTCATAACGAGTTGAGACATCACCAAGGCTTTGAGGATAGAGATAGCTATATATTCCACACGGCCCCTTCTCTAAGTCAGATCAGGGCAAAAAGTTTAAGGGGAAATAACTGCCGTAGGAATAAGCAGAAGGCACAAGATATTATATCTCCTCGCTCTGCCACTGTTGATGCCTGGAGGAGAGCCTACAAATTAGCCTTCCTCCCTCCAACAGGTAAACCCCCCAATCTATTCCTGTGGCAGGAGCGACAAGTGGGTTGTCACGCCTAACGGGGCAGTGCTCACACTCGGGGATGAAAGCCCTGGGGGAGTGGTGTCGCGTTAAGTTTGGACTCACGAGGGAGAAGCCCAGGGAAAGAAAACACAACTTCAGACTCCACTCCCACCTGCACCCGGGGTTTCCCGGTCACGAGCTGGCTTCTGAAGCTGCGGCACCGAAGCCCAGGGAGGCCCCGCTGCCCACGTCTCACCCTCGGGGTTACTTTTACTGCACGAAGCGGCTACTGGAGGCTGCTCTTGCTGCGGCAGGGGCCGGGGAGGCCTCTCTCCAGCCCCACAGGGCCCTGAACCGCGGGCCGACCTCAGCCGCCTCTTCCCCGTTTCGACCACCGAGCTGCATTCCTCAGTCGCCGCCGCTTTGCGCGGCGTGTTCTTCAGGCCAGGGCTGTCCCCATATTTCCTTCGCCGACTCATTGCGTAGGACGCCCTCCACCAGCCGCTTCTCCTTTCACATTTTGCAACGGGAGGAGTAGAGCAACGGAACTACAACCGAGACCCCACACCAACGGCCGCCGCCATTTTGGCCGGTGGGACGCTCGTAAGAGGCGGGTTCTGATTGGCTGCGTCCGGACGAGGGGCGGGGCGGCCAGGGTGCAAGCGGGCGCTTCGGAAGCCCGCATCGCGAACCTGCTCTACTCTGCTGGGATTCGTCAGGATAGGAACTGGTTGTTAAGGGACAGCCGTCTGGCCACCATAGCTGAGTGAGAGCATGCGATGTGGAAAGAATCCACTGGCATCTTTGTATTGAGTTTACTCGAATTCAGGTTCTTGTGGGGTTTAATATTTCGAAGAAGAGGAAATACAAGGTATAGATTAGGAAGGAAGGCATGAAACTTCTTTCATGGAGGATATGTGCATAGAAAATCAAAACATGTAGGAAAAGCTATTAAATTCATAAATTAACAGAGTTGCTGATATGAAGTCAATATTCGAAGATCAATCATGTTTCAATAGATTAATAATAAATGTAACATTGACTTTTAAAAAATATATGATTTATAGTAGCATACAAGGTATCAATTAACTAGGAATAGATTTAACCAGATTGCAACACCCCTACAGAGAGAATTATGAAATATTTTTGAAAGAAATTGAAGACCTGATAAATGGAGAATTATACTATGTTCATAGGTTGCAAGACTCAATATTGTTATGATGTTCTTCCCAAATTTATCTATAGATTCAATGCAAGTCCATTCAAAATGGCAGTAGGTGTGTGTATCTATGTGTGTAATATGGCAAGTTTATTTTAAAATGAACATGGAAATGCAAAAGGCTAAAATTATCCAAGGAACTCTTGAAGATCTCCTGAAAAACAATAAAGTTGGATCTCTACCAGTTAGTTAAGACAGTGTGGCATAAATTGTCTTCATTACAGAAAATGAATTTTAAATGGAACAAAAAGTCACCAACTATAAAGAAAATAATTATAAATGTGGCTACATTAAATTCATAACTTAAGAACTTCTGTCTGTCCAAAGACATTAAAGAGAATGAAAGGCAAGGCACAAATTGGGAGAAGATATTTACAATATGCAAAATTAAGGGCCCATATATAAAATATATGAAGAACAGATGTAAATCACTGAGGAAATGATTGACCACTGTTAAGAAAAATGGGTCAGATATAATGCTTTAGCAGTCTCTGCAAAAGAAAATCAAAGTGATCAATAAACTTGTCTAAAGTTTGTTTGCTCAAAACTTGCTCAACCTCATTTGTAATGAGGAAAATGAAAATTAAAACCACAATATGATACTCTTTTACACCCATCAGAATAGCTAAAATTAAAAAGACCGACAATAAGGGTGGGTATCAAGTAAGTAAAACAGTGATGAAACCACAGCCACAGCTAACACAGAGCCAGAGGCCCCAATCAATGGGAACTGTCACGGAACTGCTGGTGAGGGTATGACTTGGTCCAACAATTTGGAAAACGGGTTTTGATTAAGCAGTTCCATTCCTAGGGCTATAACCAATGGAAATTCATGGACTTGTGCATCAAGATACATTTTATAAAAATGGTTTTAGCAGGTAAATTCAAAATTACCCTAAACTGGAAGCCAACCCAATACCCTTCAGCAGTAGAGTGGGTAAATATATTGAGCTATATTTGCTCAACAAAATGCTACGTAGTAATGAAAATGAAAAACTACAGCTCCTTTCAACAACAAGGAAAAAAATCTCATAAACATAAACTTGAGCAAAAGAAGCCAGACTCCCCTACTCCTTCCTCTGCAAGAATACTATATAACTCCATTTACATAAATTCCAATAGGCAAAATTAAACTATATTGTATAGGGATGTAAGCTTAAGTGATAAAATTATAAAGAACAATCAAGAAAGTGATTACCATAAAAGTCAGGATAATGGTTACTTTGGGGAAGGGAGAAGAGGCAATGATTAGAAGCCAAGAGGGAGGGGAAGTATCTGATGTGTTGGTTTTGTTCATTGTCTTGTTCTAGTTGCTGGTTTTGTGATAATTTATTGAGCTGAACATGTCATTTTGTTTACTTTCCTGTATACATGTTATATTTATCAATAAAAATGTTCTAAAATTTTAATGTAAGGAAAAATCTTTGTTTCTACTGAAGAACTGATTTATATTGCTTTTTTGTAATTTACTCTGTTTTTATTCTTTAGTCAGGCTGACAGGAATCCTAGACCTAAATTTGAGGTTCTAGCAGTTATGTAAAACATCGTGATCAAATAATTATTTTCTTTTTCCTCAGCACTTGACTTTCTACTAATATTTCTCTTGCCATTGTTGTAGGAGAAGAGGGAGGGAGAGAAAGGTCATGTCCCAGGTCTCAAGCAAGTTCCTGGGATGGGCCACCAACTGAGGGTCCTTTGCGCAGGAAAACATTCAAGAGCCAAAGTAAAATGAAAGCAAGTTTATTTAGAGAGATACACATTCCCTAGGCAGAATGCAGACCATCTCAGAAAGTGGGAGTGCCCCAAGGTGTGGAGATGGTTAGTTTTTATGGGCTAGGTAATTTCACAGGCTAATGAATGGAAGGAATATTCTAACTATTTTGGGGAAGGAGCAGGGATTTCCAGGAATTGGGCCACAGCCCACTTTTTGGCCTTTTATGGTCGGCCTCGGAACTGTCATGGCACCTGTCATGGTGCTGGTGGGTGTGTCCTTTAGCTAATGTATTTCAATGAGGTTCAAGGTCTACTGGAAGTCAAATCTTCTGCCACCTTGGGCCTAGTTGGGTCTAACCAGTTTTTGTAGTATCTTATGTCATTCTTTTAATGGTTGTGCCCTATCCCCTTCCTTCCTGTCTGATTGTTTTTAATCTACATATTTTAAAACCATTATTTGGTTTTATACATTTTTAACTGGATATGACTGCTTGGGAGGTCACATCTCTTAAAATTCAAATTAACTTCTCGAGCCTCTAATTGTCTAAATTAATAGGAATACTGTAATTTTTCTCGGGGATCTCTCCTACCTCTCAACTGACCAAGAATTCCAGAAGCAGAATAAAAAACCTCAAATGTCTACTACAACACTTTCTTAAATAAATGGCATCATAGCTATCTAAGACCGAATTTATCCTAAAAACGTCTAACTCACACTTAGAGTTTGAAGAATTTAATAATGCTTATAGGAGTAATAACCATGTAGTAATCCTTTAAAGCATGTTAATATTGCAAATAAAATAGCAATGAATAATTTCCCCTAACTATCCAAATTCTATAGTGCCCAGGTAACCCTTGTAAAAAGGAAAAACTCGAGCTCAAAAAACAGACATGTGTTGTTACCTTAGCACCCCCAGGATGGCTGTAATCTGTAATCATTATGTGGTAGGAAACTATCATAAGTTTTAGTTTTAAAATTACTTAATTCACACAATCTGTTACAGTTCTAAACATAGTTCAAATTAAACGTTCTTCCTGAATATAACTGAAGTGAATACAGTACATTTAACTTCTGGATAAAATGTTTTAATAAACAAAAGAAAAGTCTTGTAGACATCTGAATGCAATATGATTCAAAACGCCAAAATAACGTTTCTAGGCATTTGAACAACATGTACATATAAGTAAGTTTTAGTACAACTAAAAACTTTTTAATAAACCAGAGTTAAACTCTGACTTGTTTTACCTGCAGAAATTATCCATAAGTTTAACAGTGATTATTAAGCAAAAATTTGAGACATTGAGAGCCTTTCTAAGGAGCTTTTTTGTGGAGTGATTGCCTTGTCACTTATATTATAATAATATTATCTTCCGGATCAATGGCCAATTCTAAGAGGTCTTTGTTTCAAGAAAAAAAAAAATTAAAATCATAATGTCCTATTACACAGCACACTTTGTGTACAGAGCTCTACCCCAGCTCCAAATCTATCAGGATGCAATTGACAGAATCTGAATAGGCAACAAAATGACTAGAGAATTTTTTTAATAGTATTGTTACTGTGTTTCTTAAATATACCCCAGAATGCACTTGGGTAAGCACTGGGCCCATTTTTCCTCAGCCCTGACCTACTGGCAACTTTTTAAAATTAATTAACTAACTAGTAAATTTTTTCATTGAAGTATAGTTGATTTACAATGTGTTAGTTTCAGTTTTTAGATTCTTTTCCATTATAGGTTATCACAAGATATTGAATATAGCTCCCTGTGCTATACAGTAGTTCCTTGCTGCTGGCAATTGTAGTTAAAATCACCTACCATGTCTATCTCTCTTCTGGGGGAGTTACTCCATGGAGAGCCTCTGCTGCCCAGGTGATCCCTGATTGGAGTAGAGATGGGCTCTTGACTTTGGGAGCCAATCCATAGGTTGACTCTCCACCTCTGACTGTTACAAAAAGATACACTGAGACAATCATATTTCCTCTCGGAGGTTTGAAGTAAGAATTTGCTAGAGGGCCCTGCGCAAAAACATGGGGGGTGGGGGGAGGCAGAAACTCTGAGGAAACCTTCTAATAGTGGAACCAAAAGAAGCAGTGTCAGGATCATTGGGATGAATATTTGTAGATCTCAGATACTGGAAACTGAACAACCACTCAGCTCCAGGGTCCCTAAGACCAGGTGCTATTGTAATTCCAATCATTTCCTTTTCTTTTTCAATGAGAGCCCTTACAGTAAACTTCCTTTCCTTGAGCTAGCTAATGCCAGTAAGTCTGTATTCCTTATAGCCACAAAAGCTGAACTAAAACAAAGCTTTGGCTTAAGGGTTATGGTCTAATTGTTTCTCAATTTTTATTAGAAGGCACAAATTGGGAACAGAGAAATACCCGCTGCAGAATGCTTTTATTTTAATTGCTGTTTGCAAAGCGTGATACCAAAACCATTCTTAAGGACAAGAAGGTTGCTATGAACTTTGGCAAAATCATGCTTAATTATAAATGATTTGAGCAGTTTTTTAAAAATAATAAGTTAAAGGAATATTATTTCAAAAAGTTCAAAATAGAATGTAACAGAATCCCATTGAAAGATGGAGTTGGGAGCTAAAATATTTTAGTGATTCATTTGAACCTGAGACAAATTATAGTGGGCACCAGCTGTTGTTTCAAATCATTTTTTAAAAACTTTTCTTGGCTCACTATTTTACAAATACCTAAAAGTTTAGAAACTATGGACCGTATTTGTTTGTCTTTCCAGCCCGTACTCCAGAATAACCTGTTTTATGTTTCCTCAATTTCCTCACCTCTCAACCTGCCAGTACGTTTTCCTTGCTGGCCTCAAACTTTAGATCAGTCATGCCACTAACTTTCTTAGCTCCTACCCCTGAGTTATTGAGTTTGTTGGAGAGGTTCCCAACTGTGCCACCATGAACCTGTGGTCACCAGGAGCTTTCAATGTCACATGATAAAGTGACAAATCTCATTGATTAGGAGAATGCATGCTTCCCCACTCCAAAATAGAGATTCCAAATTTCTACCGCTTTCTATGAAAGAATAGATACCATAAGAGAAATGAAGGGTTTAATTACTAACAATGGGCTTATGATAAATCTTACATAAAATTTTACAATGGAATAAATAAGATTTACAACGTTCTAGCCATCACTCTACAGTACTCAACATACTTCCTGAAATCTTCACCACAATCAAGATAATACACATAACCATCACCCCCCAAAATTTCCTGTGCTCCTTTGTATTACTTTTGTTTGTAATATATGTTTATATAATTTACCTGTGATTAATGGTTGTGTTTAACAATCAGCTCAGAAAATTCCTAAAAATTTAATAGCTAGGATGAGTTGGCTATAGCATACCACTGATTTTCTTAGGTCTCATGCTCTTTTCTCCAGTTTAAGTAACCTCATTTCCTTCAGCATTTCCTCATCTTACCTATTTTTCAAACCTTTCATCAATTTTAAGCCTCCCAATTCAGTGATTGCACTCAGAACTGGACTCAGAGAGTCCTACACTATATATAGGTTACAGGTTTAAAAATGAAGCCAAGCTGTAAATGTTACAGGAAAAGAAAGCCTGGGGCAACTTACTAAGGCTGAGAAATCAGAAAGTTGTTGGGAAAGGGAGCTTCACTGGAGGAAGGGACCCTTTCTAACTGAGTGACAATCGGGAGTTCAGTCTGGGGATGTTGTTAGGAGAAAGCAGAGCAAGTTACTCAGATTCTGGAGTGGGGCATATATTTTGCACACCGTGGTTTCCGCAGGCACCACTTAGCAGTGCCACTAAGTGAATTCAACCCCACTGATCATTTCAGGCACCAACCCCCATTGGGCCTGTATCTACCCAGGAATAATGTCTGTGGGTGTCATGGAGGTAATTTAAAAAGATACTTTTCTCTGCTGCTTTAAGTGGAACCTTGGGGGAAAAAAATCTGAACAGCCCCAAAATGTCTTATTCAAAGTTAATAACTTTCTTTTCCCTGGCTGTAATGGAATTCGGTCATCATCCACGTGTCTTTGCGGTTATGAACACCAGGAAGATGGCCTGATTTTAAAGACTGCCCTTGACTCTTCTTCAAGCAACAGGATTCACATCATTCACTCTGCCACCATAATTTTAAAACACTCCTAAACTGTATCTGTGACTATTACAAATTTCTTTATTTACTGTAAAAATAAAGTCTTCTTAATATTTTTACTACTGTTAATAGTGTTTTAGTTAGCCTAGCCAAATGCATGCTTAGGGGTGCTTGAAGTGTCCTACATGCAAATGTTTCCTTTTGTGAATGGTTATTTATACAGAATCTTCTGGTCAGAGCCGAGAATGGCTTTTGATTGTTTAGGAATGAAATTACAGCATTGAAAACATATTAAAGTTATAAATAACATTTTAGATCAGTTTGAATGTAAAAGGATAGACAAGAAGGTAGTTAAATTGCAAAGTCTATATTACAAAACTAACTCTACTCATGTCGATTCAGTTCCCAGGGTAAGAAATTTTTCCTTTCAACAGGGTTTTTCCTGTCTTTCAGACTTCTGGAAAGAATGATTGGTATATTTCATATGAATGTGGCTTTGGTCTAGTATCAATAATCCGGGTAACAGTGTTGGGGAAAAGTGGGCCCTGGAGGTTGTCATCTCATTGGCAAGAAACATATGGAAAACACAGGTACATTTATTCTGCTGTTGAACTATTTTCTTAAGCCTGTTACCATGGCTTCTAAGTGCAGCAACAGGCAGGACCTTTTACCTGCTACTCTTGGCATTTCCAAACCTTCACTGTCCTCTAAATGCTCATTATTTAAAATGTAGTATGTGGAAGAGCAACCGGGGTATCACCAGGGAGCTTGTTAGAAATGCAGAATCTGTCCCAGACTTGCTGAATCAGAATCTGCATGGTTACAAGATCCCCAGGTCATTCATGATCACAAGAAAGTTTGAGAGGTGACTCTCTGCACCTAGTAATTTCCCTAGTAATTTTGGTCCACAATGATTAATGTCTCTTCTCTAAATTCCCACCTTACCTTCAGTTTATTCTATATAATTTCTGTTTCTCATTAATTATTGGACATAGGCAAATATCATTTCCCTGACAAAATTGTGACCTTCTAGACCAGGGGAAATCCTGTAAAAGGTCACATGGTAAATATTTTAGGCTTTGCAGGCCGTATACTATCTTAGTTGTATATTCTTTTGGGACTTGTTTACTCTTTGAAAACCATTCTAGGTAGAGAGCCCTGCAAAAACAAGCCCCAGGCTGTATTTGGTCCATAGGCAGCAGCTTGCCCACCCCTGTCCTAGATGGCAGAGCCAGAATTGTATCCTGGGCTCTTGGTACGGTGCTAACTCTTATGGAGTTTTGCAATCAGTCTCTATTATCCAGCGATTTGTTAAAGTTATTTCATATTCCAGTCTGCCTCATGTTCTAAAACATTTTGAGGTAAGGTTTAGGAAAAGTTATGAAAAATTATCCTAATATCAATAAAAAGATATATTTCATACTTTAGAAAGAAGCTATTAATAAGAATAGGAGATTTCAAATAAACTTTTTTATTTGAAAAACCTAGTTTTTCTTTTCTTATTGATGTCAAGACATAAAAAAGTAAACCATGAGTCCTCACTTGGCAAAAGAATATAATCATAATCTATAATTTTTCATTAAGACCATACTGGTAAAGAAATGTGGTCATTTATTCCAGCCCAATACAAGTAGCTATCGATAGCAGAAAAGAATAAATGTAATATGCCATGGTAGTTAGTTTAAACATTTTTATGGCAATATCTATTTTGTGACTTGACCACAGTATTATTCTTTAGTCTCTAAGTGTTAAATTTCAACTTAATATCACTATGAGCCATCCCTTGTGTTTAAGGTATAATCCATAGGGATTAGTTCCTTGATTGCATTAATATTTAAGAATTAAAACTGTATTAGCAAGAGAGGAATGAGAAAACATTCCAGGAAAAGCAGCAACATCACACATATATTTCACACACGCGCGTGCACACGCATGTTTACTTGTGTTACTGCTCTAGGCAATGTCAGGAGAGATGGTTTTTCTGTTTCGGCTGATGTTTTCTGGATTTTTTCTTGACCCTTATAAGAAAACCAGTAATAAGTTTATTTTAAGACCAGAAAACCAGATGTTTTCCTGGTGGTAAAGGCCAAAAAATATTACTCTTATATAGCCCATAGATTGTTTCTTTCATTCAAATCAAAAAAACTAGCCTGTGTTTGAAGATCTTAATTTAATTATGACTACACAGAACATATTTAAAGTTGTGAAAACATTTGCTATTAATATGATAAATAATTTTTCTTAATATAATGTTCATCTACAGAGAAAGAGATTGTATAATTTTCAAGATTTAAAAGTGGATTATTTGTGTTGATATCTTTTTAAGCTTAGGGTTCACTTGATACAGTCACAAGAAGAAAGCCTTCAATTTACACATGCTTTAAGAATAGCTAACAGCTAATCTACAAATAATCAGTTAAGACACCTTTATTTTTGTCTAGTTCTCCACAATATTTTTTTTAATGTTTCCTTGGAAAGTTTTCCAAATTTTACTTTATCTTTTCTCTTCTCTGGAGTTATATTTAATAATCTAAGAATACTGCTGTAAAATGAGCATGGTTGACTTCACATCTCAGAAGCGTTAGATAATCTTGATCTTTTTGAGGGACTTCCCCTTTTACAGGTATCCCCTGGGTTTTGTAGGAGGGAAAACTTGTGCTTTTCCAGTGTGACATGGAGAAAGTTGCTTGTGACTGTCAGGACTAGATCTCCACAGGAAGTCAGGTGGGGTGAGGGGGAATCACTCATTCAAGTTGAGAAAGTAGTAGTAGGATGATGTAGTAGTAGGATGATGTAGTAGTAGGTAGTGGGATTCAGTGAAGGTGATCTCAGAGGTCAAAAGTCATACCCACACATTCTAATTACTACTGAAATTGTGTTTGGAAAATTTCGTTCTTCCCCTTTACCCATGCACATGAAAGTGTAGGGCCCCTGGAGAGGTGCAGACTTGCAAGCTGTGCAGACTTGATCTAGTAAGGTGGAGAAGAACAGAGCAGAGGCTGGTTTTGTGCTGCTGCCATCTTGGACCCACTGCAGTCAGGGCAGAGACACAACTTGCCTCTGTTTCTGCTTACACACAGAACATGTCCTTCTAAATATAGAGGGACCGTTTAATTTAACACTCAAACTACGACACCTCTGATAGTGAAAAGGGATACTATGAACAATTTCAGCTGAAAACAGGAGTATACTAAGGATATTTGGTTAATGGATTAATGACTAATGTTGAAGAATGAATGGACACCGTCCACGTTTTTATTAATGGGTCTCAAAAGCCCTGCATCTCCAGACTGAGAAGGAGGTGGTATAGCAAAGCATTGGCTTTGGAGGTACCCAGCAGTTTCACATCCTAGTTTATTGCTTGCTCTATGGGTGATCCTGGGCAAATCCCCTAATTGCTCTGTCTCTCAGTTTTCTGGCTGTAAGTGGGAATAATAATCCTTACCATCCAAGGTCATTTTAAGAACTATAAAAATGATGTATGTATAGCATTTAGCGTGGTGTTTAGCACAGAACAAGTACTCTCTCAATAATTTTTATTCTTTCTTATTGTCCCTACTTGACCAGAATCTAAACCTATGTGTAAGAATAACAGTACAGCCACAGTCGAAGTAGAAAGGAGTCTTTTTGGCTTCTTACTCCACACATCCATTGGCTTTCCAAGACAACCCAGCTTGAATTTCAGTGACCCTTCAGTAACCTCCTGCCATGGACCCCCTTCATGAGCACTATCCTCTTACAAATGTGTAGGCTGAATATGAGGGCCAGGGACTGAGCTTCTCAAATGAGCCTACTGCTTGAATAGATTAAGGCTTATGCAGCCAATGATCCAAATTTCCAATACGTTTCCCAGATGCTCTGCAGTATTTGTCTTCTTCTTGGAAGAACACATTAGCAAGATGGAAGATATTCAGGCTACTTATGAATGTATATATTCCACAGTCCCCTTTATTAATATACAAATGATGAAAAGCACTTTTCTGGGGAAACACAGGGGAGCTGGGTCCCTGAAATGTTGAAAACAACATTTCAGGAATTTTGAAAGCCATTATTAAAAATTAATCTATGTAAACATCTACTAAATTATATTAAAAACAAAGTTAATAAATATTCAGAACTCACCATCGGTAATTATTTAGCTATAATCTATGCTTTTGAGCTTATCTGTACCCATTGTGTCTATACGGTGGAAACACCATGGCCATTACTGTCATTACTCCTCTCTTTTCAACTCCACATTCAGTGATGCTACCATAGCAGCATGAAATCAGCCATGATGGGAAAACTCACCCCATAGAAACTGATAAAACACTACAGATCAAGGCTTGATTTACTGTTTGCTGATTGTCTAGATCTTAGAAAGTGATGGAGAAAAACGCAGATTACACTTCAAAGAATGCTTTGACAATAACAAGTAAGGTGTGAATAACACAAAAAATTGAGGGAATATTCTCCCAGAATTCAAAGAAAATTCTCTGATTGAGTAAATAAGTCACTCAGATCATTGAGAAACTATTGAACTTCCTACATAGATCTTCAGTGTTCTATTTTCTCATTAACTTAAAGGAATATATCAACCATCATTCATGTCGGAACTACCCTCTTGCTCCTCAATCAAAGCCTTAGGCTGGCTATGAATATAAGAGTTTAACAAAAATCTACAAAAGCATTCTGTGAGATTTAATTAACTATATTGAATTCATGATAAAGAGTATTGTATATTTTATTATTATTTGGAAATTATGTGATATGAAGTATCCTTCATATCAGTAGTAATATATAATAAATGTGTGTGTGTGCCTTCTGGCTGTATCTGTATCAATTTTTCTTTTTTTTTTCAGAGGGAGCTAGTTGTTAACCATTTACCAGAACACCACTTGCATGGAAAGTTCAGGGCTTGGCCACTGTTGAACTGTTAGTCCATGGAAATGCCAAATCAGTAGGGATTAAAGCCAGAGAAGTGAAGCTTGAAGACTGAAAGACAAGAGGGTAGAGTGAACAGTGACTTAAACAGGCGGCAGACACTAGAAAAGGGACAGAGAACAAGGCAGGATGGGAAACTCAACAGCCAGAGAGAATGAGATAAGGGATGAGATTGTTCCTGATTTCACTCAGAAAAGGAGACCCCAGACTACTCATTGTTCTGGATACATTCCTAAAGGTACCAAGCTACACAGTGGAGGAGGGGCCAGTGAGTTTTGGTGAGGCCAAGAGTGAAATTTGGTTAGGTAAGCTTCCAACTCGAGGAAACTAGGGAGAAAAAATTGCCATTTCAGGGTGTAATTTTTTAAGTACAGTAATTATTAAAAACATAGCAAATCTCTTATTCTATTCTGCAATTTTATGTACTATGTCTTGGAGACCCATTCTTAGCAATTAGGCCCTTCAGTCCTAACATGCTATCTATTCTCAAGCCTGTTGTTCACATTCATGACATACAATGTTTCATGCATATATTTTTCTGATATTAAAGACAATTCATGTTCATTGTAGAAAATTTGGAAGTTATAGAAAAATTAAAAATTTAGTTAATGTCATAATTCAGAGATAACTACTGTTAATATTGGACTATTTCCTTGTGGATACAGGTGTATGTATGTTTAATATATATACTGATATAAATACATATACTCACATATGTGCATAGTATATATTAGCATATATGGATTGCTTTCATTTGATACTACATTATATTATGGGCCTTTTCATTTATTCTTAAAATTTTTACTTGTTTATGCTATTGTTTGTATAGAAAGAATGGCAGTCCTTTGTTGTATTTTCTAAAAAACTTTATGTGTGCCAGTTGCCTTTTAAAGATGACTGTGTTTGCGTTACTGAACTTAGGTCCCACTGCTTTCTGCTCAAAAATAAATGAGAGAGAGAGAGAAATGTTGGTAGAAAGGAAAGTTGCTTTTCATCAGAATGCCAGCAATCTGGGGAGATAGTGGACTCAGGGTCCCCCAAAAACCATCTCTGAAGATTCTGCTCAGCCATAAAAGCTATCATTGAGATAGGGGGGTCAGAGTTGTTGCCATCTGCCACTGTGTGCAGGCTTGTGGACTTCTGATTTTTCTTTAGATGTTATCTTGTTCACACAGTTTGTTCAGGAGATTACTGAAGGGGAAGCTAGGGAAGAGATCTGGTCGTCTGTTAATTACTTACTCTTCATTTCTACTACTTTGATCTATGGAAAGAACCAATACATTAGGCAAGGTATTGTGTGATTAGAAGATTTGAACGGTGTGCTTGGGGCAGAGAAGAGTAGAGCATGGGGTTGCCTGATTTAAGGTTAGTGTCTAGAAGAAAGGGCCTCCTGCAGAGAGCTCTTTCCTGCCAAAAGCTGCATATGAATGTGTGTTCTTGCTTTAAAATTTACTCTAAAAGTTTAGTTGGTTAAATTTATTGATACTTTTATTCAGATTTGCTTTCTTTCCTTTATGCTTATAATATCTTTCCACAACTCAAAGACAAAAAGAACCACAAAAATTACCTTTCAGGTATATATATAATGTGTATATACACATATCTGCATATGTATATAATCTTGAATCCATGTGAAATTCAATTTTCTGTATAAAGTAAATATCTAACTTAATTTTTTTTTCCTGAGAGACTAGTGAATTTTCTCAGCATGTTCATCAGCAGAATATATTTTAAGGTAGAATTGAATTTGGCTTTTGGAGAGCCCTGAAGGATAGTGGCTTAAATCCCCTGGAGGGCTTATTAAAACCTAGATTGTTGGGCTTCTCCTCCAGAGTTTTTGATTCAGTAGGTCTGGGGTAGTGTCCAAGAATTTGGATTTCTAACAAGTTGACAGATGATACTGATGCTGCTGGTCTAGGAACCACACTCAGAATGACTGGTTTAAAGGAGTAAAGGTTTGATGAATATTGATGGTAAGGAACTGAAGGCCTGTCTAGAGCTAAGCCACCCAGGCCTAGCACCTTGGTTGTGTAATACCTTGGGAACTCAGGCTCCTTGAATTTTTTTGCTCCTCAGTCCTTAGTTGGGGCTTCATATTCCTGTGACTGTTCCATGTTCCCTGGGAGGAGGAGGAATAGGCTCCACCTATATCTCCCCTCCACTACTCGCTCTTCACCCCCTTCCCTCAAGCTTCACCTAGGGATTTCTGTTTACAGGTTACCAGCTAGAACTGTGTCACGTGGCCACCTTTACCTGTAATAGCAATTTGGACATGTAGATTTTTTTTGACTAGCTACACTTTTATCCTGAATGAAACTGGATATGGCAGCCATTTGTGTGTTCCTTGTAATTTCAGTGGCCATGTTTCTAGTGTTTCATCATTAAGAAGTTGTTGATTTATCATATTAGAGAGATATCTTACTTTCCTTCCTCACTTATAAGATGCTATCAGGCATAGGCTCTTTATGTGATAATGTTTTCCTTATTTGGTACATCAATGTAGCTGAACTCATTGCATGAGCACATGGCCTAATACTAAATTGTCATTGCATTTATGCTTGATTATTCTCTAATAGGCTATTAAATTTGATTGCGTATATTTTATTTAGATTTGTCCATCATTTCTCATTAACTAAATTGGTGTGTTGTTGACTTCAGCATTATATTTAACAAGTTTTTATATCAGGGTTATTCTAGCTGAAAAAACCTTATAGAGTTTACACTGTGTCCCTGGGAATCTACTAAGTTGTGGTTTACAAGAATTATCCAATTTAAATTGCACAGACATTTTATGAAGTTTGTACTGTTACTGTTCTCATTTTATAGGAACCTGGGTTTGAGAGGGTCATCAAATGTCACCTATCTAGGAACTTCTAAGCCTCTTATTCCCCAGACTAATTCCTAATTTATTTGGTACACGGGGAATCCTTCCATATTTTGTTATGTTGTAGAATAATTTACATTGTGTGGGAATTATTAATTTCTTAGAAGATTAAAATAATTTATCCATAAAGTAAACTGAGATTTCCATTATCTGAGTCTATAGTCTTTGGGGGAAGTTATTTAATGATAACTTAAAATTTTCCTTAAAGCTTAGATTTTCGATTTCTTCCTTGTCATCAAGATTGTTAATTTTATTTATTTATTTATTTTAAAAAATATATTTATTTATTTATTTGGCTGCATCGGGTCTTAGTTGCGGGGGCATGCAGGATCTTCATTGCGGCATGCGAGATCTTTAGTTGCAGCATGCGAACTCTTAGTTGCGGCATGTGGGATCTAGTTCCCCGACCAGGGATTGAACCCAGGCCCCCTGCATTGGAAGTGCAGAGTCTTAACCACTGGACCACCAGGGAAGTCCCAAGATCGTTAATTTTATTTATGTAGAATTGAACACAATTACACAGATGAAAATTATCTCCATATTCTTCACAATCTCTTTTTATTAGATTTATTAAAGAATTATAATTGCATTAGTTTTTTCTCAGAGAAGTAGACCATGGCTTTATCTATCTTGTTTTTCCTGTTTTCTAATTTACTATCTTAACATAGCCATCATTACTTTCTACCCTCTATTTTCCTCAGAATATTATTGTAGTTGTTCCTTTTCTAATATCTTAAGGTCAATGATTAGTGCATTTTCTCTATTTATTTTGCTAATTGAAAAAATTAATGCAAACTTTTGATTCTATTTTTAAATATAGATTTTGGTTGAATGCCTTACCTTTTTATATGCTATTTCATTTTGCATTTCACTTTATTTTTAGCCAGTGGTTATTTGGGAGAAATTATTTTAATTCCCAAAGGATTAGAAATATTTGTCTGATTTTTTACTATTAATTTTTAGTGGGTTTTTTTGTTATGCTTTATTTTATTTCATTATGATCAAAGAAAGTGGCCAGTAAAGTATCCATTTTTTGAAGTTTACTGAGATATTCTTTATTTCTAGAAAATGAAGAAATTATATTTTTCAGACACTTTAAAGAAAGTATTGTATGTTTGTCATAGATCAAAATATATGTCATATAATCTATCTTTCTTAATTAATTTTTCATCATTAAATTTATTTGATGTTTTATAAACTTATAATAATGGTTTATAAAGGATCTCAACTAAAGTCATATTTCTGTCCATGTCTTCTATTTTTATCAATATGAACTTTTAATATTTTTATAAACTGACACATAATTCCTAATTCTTATATCTCTTTTTAATCTTATAAATGCATTCTCTTTATCCCATATATGCTTTTCTTTTTCTTTCTGGGTATTTCCTTGTCAATATTAATATCACTGCTTCTGCTTTTTTAACATTTTTTGGAAATATTGCTGACCATCTCATTCTTTTAAAACTCTTAAAATTTTTGTTTTAGATATCTTTCTTACAAGCAACAGTTGGATTTTTATAAAACTAAATCTAAGCATTTTTTTCTTTCTCTTTTTATTAAAAATTTATTTATTTTTGGCTGTGTTTGGTCTTCATTGCTGCATACAGGCTTTCTCTAGCTGCAGCAAATGAGGGCTACTCTTTGTTGCATTGTGCGGGCTTCTCATTGCAGTGGTTCTCTTGTGGAGCATGGGCTCTAGGCACACGGGCTTCAGTAGTTGTGGCATGCAGGCTCAGTAGTTGTGGCTCGCGGGCTTAGTTGCTCTGTGGCATGTGGGATCTTCCCAGACCAGGGATCAAACCTGTGTCACCTGCATTGGCAGGAGAATTCTTAACCACTGTGCTACCAGGGAAGTCCCAGCATTTCCTTTTTCTTAATAAGGATTTTAAAATCAATATCCATTAATTGTTATAATTAATCTTTTTTTATTTACTTTTGAAATTTTTATATTTTTCTAAGGTTATGCTTCTTGTTCTTTTTCTTATTATCTACCTTTTACTGGATGAACTATGTACTTTTTCATTTGTATTTGTTCCAGAGATTTGGAAGATATAATCCTGTTTTCAGTTCTATTTAAGGGTTATAGTTTAGTTAAAAATACAGAAATCTATCAATCTGTAATTACTCATTCAGCAAACATTTTTTTTTTGAGTGAATTTTGTAACTTGGGCATTATTCCATACCATGGAATACCATAGTTGACAAATAATAAATACGTAAATAAAAATAGTACTGTCTCTGCCTTGAATTTTACAGTCCAGAAAGTAAAACATGTATTTACCAAAGAATCACACAACAGTGTTATAAGAGTCAGGGTTTGACCAGAGAGAGAACCAGTAGAAGATATATATTAAGAAGTTTCTTGCAAGGAGTTGGCTTACTTGATTGTGTGGGCTAGTTAGGCGAGTCTGAAATTTGTAGGGCAGGCTATCAGAAAGGACAGGCTGGACAGTCTCAGGCATGGGCTGAAGCTGCTATCCACACACAGAAATTTCTTCTTCTTTAGGGAAACCTCAGCTTTGCTTTTCAGGCCTTTCAGCTCCGTGAATCAGATCCACCCAGATCATCTAAGATAATCTCCCTACTTCAAGTCAACTGATTATGAACTTGAATCACATCTACAAAATACATCCACAACAGCACTGACATTGAATAACTGGAGACTATAGCTAAGTTGGCCCATCAAAAGGACCATTAAAAATGTAAAGTTACAATCATGGCAAGTATTATGAAGAAGAGGCACATAGTATTAAAAGAGTGAATAAGATGGAAAAAGTTGACTTACACATGGAGACCAAGTAGGCCTTGGCCCCTTCATTGTCTATCTTGTTGCTTAGTCCAAGACTTTGTAAACATTTGGGTGTTATGGGCCCTGTTGACTTTGCAGGTTGGTTAAGACTTTATAGCTGAACATGCTGACTACTGTCTTAAAGGGAAGGGTTTACCTCATTTATATGGACCCAAGTTATCTTTGAAGTGAGCCAGGCCAAAATAAATCTCCCTTTAGATGTTTCTGAGAATGTTCTTTGCTTTAAAATGTAAACAAAGGCAAACAGATACTCCATTATCAACAACAAAAATGTGTCCAGACTTCAAAGAAAGCATTTTAAGACTTTTCTGTGAAATCTAATGAACTTTTGTGTAATTAAGAACTTAATATTATACCTTCAGTTCTTGACTAAACCTCTTGAAAAGGTAGTAAATTTATCCCTGGCACTGATAAAATGATTTTCATTGCAGAAGACAATCTTCATATAGGATGTAGACAGCACCTTGGTGCCAATGTAGTCCAGCGGAGCACATAATGATCCTCAGTACTGTGTGTACAACTTCCATCTTCACTGTAGAAGTAAAAATAAATGTGTGGTTAATCATTGCAGGAACTCCATCTGCACCTTAGGTACCCAGATGGTCCATCCAATTGAAGTTTTGTTCAGCAAATAAACTCTTTTACCATTTCAAAGCTGCTGGTAGCTGTTAGAGTTTTCAAAAGATGTTCATAAACTTGGAATTTTTCTTGAGTGACATCAGTGTGGATATTCTGGATAAAAACCAGGAGATGGCTGCCGAGACATTTCAGGTTCAAATTACATCCTGAATATAAGAGAATAACTGTCAATTCATCCCTGCCCTGCTTTGAAATGTTAGAAGCAATTCTGAAGCATTCTCCAGCAATTCTGGAGTGGATAAAATTATTTGCCAAAGGCACTGCCTCATCTTTTTCCCCTTCTCCAAGACATAACCAGTCCCATCATTTTCAGGGCACATGGCTCTACTTATGGCCTCCATAGCTATGAGAATCTTCTTTTCCTTTGTCTGGATTTGAGTTAGGCAAATTTGGAGAATGCTGCTGACAAGCATGATGTGTTAGAACTAATCTAAGTCTTGGTAAAGTTCTACTCTTGGTATCTTGAACTTCCTTTTTAGGCAAAGATCTATACTGATGTGTTGTTATGATGGACTGTTGTAAATTTTTGGTTCAATCTTATAATTTTCACGTTTCTCTAATGAGAATGTATGTGTTTCCTTGGGTACTCTGTTCTTTGGTCTTGAAACCACTCGAGGCCAGAATCAGCAATTTTTAAAATATATATATACAAAAGAATGCAACTCTAATTTTAAAAATCACTGACAAAGAAAGACTTTATTTCTGGGTCTTTTTCTTCTCTCTCCTCACTCTATTTTCACTAACAGTTAGGCTATTTATTTCAAATTGCATTGCCCACTTAGCAAAACGGCAACAAAAATTCCACCCAGCCAAACAACAGTCTGAGGAAGTCATAGCTTAGAGCAGAGTGATTACAAAAGATGGCATGTTGAGGATTGCCATCACCATTCTTTCTGAAAAAGCATTATTTTTAACAGGAAAAAAAAAAAAAAGCTCTACTGGACATTGTGTTCCACCAAAACAAGAGAATAAACCAAAAAAGAGAAAGTCTTAAGATTCAGGAGCAATCTAAATCAGGAGATGAGTATAGGGAATTCCTAAGATAATTAAAAAGTGATATTAATGGTGCAATTAATTTTTTCTGTAGATAAAAGTAGAATGGAAATTCTCGGAATGGAAGACTCCAAAAATAAAACGTTAAAAGAGAGAGATTGCTTTCTGGTGAAAAATTATTCCAACTATTGGCAATGTATGGACAATTAGCAATACATTTAAGGAAAAACAAAAGAAATGAAAACAGAGAGGTATCTGGGATGCCAGGTGGCCTGGGCAGGAATGTCCAGTTATGGCAAAACAATTAGGTTGGTAAATCCTATCTTCCCAAAATAAGTATAAAACTTACAAATTTTTTTTTCAAAAAAAAATAAAAAATTCAGGGCTCTGGGAATCAAACAAAGGCAAACAATAAATTGAGAAGTATAATATTTATTAGTAAAAAAAAAATGCCGAATTTCAGGTAAGAGCAGTAGAAGTCTGTGCCATCCTTTCCTGGAGCTATTCCCATCCAGTCCTTCAGCTCATTTGGCATGGTATTTGTACAGGGTGAGGCTAGCTATAAAACCAGAAGGGACTGCTAAAGGGGCTGACTTGATTTGAAGGGGAGGGCAAAAAAACTCACACAAAGTAGTATTGCCGGCAATAGTAGTAACCTTGATAGGAAGAGAATGATGTGGGCCACGACCCTGCAATGTAAGCCTGAGGTTGTAATCCTGGTTGGAGTGAGTGGCAGACCTATAATCTAACCAGAAATTTAGCAAGTGGATTCCAAAAAATCAGACAGCTCTAGAAGAGCTAGCGAAGGTCCTCAGACATCAATGGCTGACTCTGAGGCCATGTGCCTATACAGAGAAGACCTGAAAGTGAATGACAGAGTGTAATGTCAAGATCAAAGATTCCAACTGCCTGAAATGTGGATTTGCTCCTAACCCCAAAACAGGTCACTGAGCAGGGTGTGAGCCTGACTGACTCAAGGTGTTTGAGGCCAATCACTGGCTGACCACTAAGCTATACATACTATGTTGACCCCTGAGACAGTTTGACCAAGATAAATAGAGATGACACAAATTAAAAGAATTGTAAGGAAACTTAGATGAAGCAGATAATTTCCTAGAAAGACACAAACTACTGAAACAAACTTAAGAAGCTGTAGAATATCTGAACAGAACAACAGGTAAAGAAATTGAATTAGTAATCAAAAATCCAGAAAGAAAAGCTCAGGCCCAGATATCTTCTCTGGTAAAATGTGTTAAACATTTAAATAAGAAATAATACCAACACTTCACAAATTCTGCCAGAAAATAGATATCCAGAAAGTAGAGGAAAAGGGGATACTTCCCAATGTTATGAGGCTAGTTTTATCCTTATACCAAAGACACATAAAATATCTCAGGAAAAGAAAACTACAGATCAATATCTAACTTGAATATAGATGAAAATATAAGGTTATTTCTGTGATAAATAAATCCCAGTTAGTCATAGTATCCCTTTTTTATATGTTGTTGGGTTTCATTTGCTAGGTTTTTGTGGGGTTTTTTGAGAAATTTTCATCTATATTCAACAAATTGGGAATACCAGGGAACTTTCTCAATGTGAAAAAGGACATGTACAAAAACCTTTGGCTAACATTATACTAAATTGTGAAAGACTTAGTGTTTTGTCTCTAAGATTAGGGCAAAGGCAAAGATATCCACTCTCACCTGTTCTATTCAACATTGTGCTGCAGACTCTAGGCAGTACAATAAGACAAGACAAAGAAATTAAAAGCATATAGAAAAGCAAAAGGAAGAAGTAAAACTGCCTTTTTTGAAGACAACATGATCCTGAATGTAGAAACTCCTAAGGAATATTAAAATAAAATATTAGGACTAGTAAATGAGTTCAAGGTCACAGGATACAAGATAAATAGGCAAAGATGAATTTTTTTTATATATTCTGGCAATGAAGAATTGGAGCATGAAATTTCATTCCTGATAGCATCAAAAAGAATAAAACATTTAGAATAAATGCAACGAAAGAACAAGTCTTATTCACAGAAAATCACAAGGCATTGCTGACAGAAATGAAAATTGAAATAAATGCTGACAGAAATGAAAATTGAGAGACATTTTATGTTCTAGACTGAATGACTCAATATTGTTAAGATGGCAATTCTTAGATTCAAGAAAATCTTTATCAAAATCCCACGAGGCTTTATTTATTTATTTATTTTGGGTAGAAATTGACAAGGTGCTTCTAAAATTATATGGAAACACAAAGAACTAACCAATGAAATTTTGAAAAGGAAGACTAAATTTGGAGGAGTTGGAATACCTGATTATGAAACTCACTATAAATCTATGGTAATCAAGACAATGGAGTATTTGGGTAAGGATAAACATATGGATCAACAAAACAGAATGAGAGTTCAGAAATAAACCCTTACTTTTATAATTAATTGACTTTCAGCAAAGGTTCTAAAGCAGTTTAATGAAGGAAAGGAGATTCTTTGCAACAAATGATGCTTGGAGAACTAGTTACCCACATGTTTAAAAAAATGATCTTAGACCCTTATCTCACAGCATACATATAAGTTAACTCTAAATAGTTGATACATCTAAATGTAGGAACTAAAACTCTAAAACACCTAGAAGAAAACACTGTAGGAAATCTTTGTGACTTTGAGTTAGGCAAAGATCTCTTAGGTATGCTATCAAGAGAAAAAAAGCGATACAGTAGACTTAAGGACATTTGTTTTTTGTATTAGTATTCCATACTGTGTAACAAATTACTGCAACATTAGTGGCTTAAAACATATACTTATTAGTCCACAACTTCTCTAAGTCAGAAATCAGGACATAGTTCAGTTGGGTCTTTTGCTTAGGGTCTTACAAGACTGTGATCAAGGTGTCAGCCAAGGTTGAGGTTGCATCTGAAAGTCAACTAGGGAAGGTCTCTTTCCCAACTTGGAGGACTGTTGACAGTATCCAGTACCTGAGGACTAAAGGATTCATGGCATCTTGCTCCTTCAAAGCCAGGAAGGAGAGCGAGAACAAGAGAGAAAGAGAGAGAGAGAGAGAGAGAGAGAGGGTCTGTAGCAGGAGAAAGAAAGGTCTGGCAAAATAGGTGCTATACTCTTCAATTGTGTACATGGAACCACCTTTGCCACATCTCATTGGTGAGAAGCAAGTCACAGGTCCCACCATTTTCAAGGGGAGAGATTTAACCAAAGCACCAATAACAGGAGGCAGGGGTTATGAGGGCCATTTTAAGTCTGTCTACTACACTCTTCCAAAGACAACAGTAAGAAAATTTAAAAAGACAAGCCACCAACTTGGAGAAAATATTTGCAAATCACATCTCAGGGGTTGGCAAACTATGGCCTGCAGCCTGTTTTTGTAAGACCCATGAGCTAAGAACGGCTTTTATATTTTTAAAGGGTTGTTTAAAAAAGAAGAATATGCAAAAGCGATCCTATATGACATACAAAACATAAAATATTTACTATCTTTCCATGTACAGAAAAAGTTTGTGAATTTCTGCTAACAGACTTGAATCCAGAATATATAAGCACTTTTACAACTCATTAATAAGACTAACAAGCCATTTAAAAGTGGATGATTTAGGCAACACCCCTCCCCACAATATCCATGCTCCAATCCCTGAAATTTGTGAATATGTTATAGTACTTGGTATAAGGGATTTTGCTGATGTAATTAAGGTTATGGACTATAATACAGGTATATTATGCTAGATTACCTGGGTGGTCCCAATCTAATCATACTAGCCCATAAAAGCTAGCATCAAAAAGATGAGCTGGGGGAGCTTCAAGACGGCAGAAGAGTAAGAAGTGGAGATCACCTTCCTCCCCACAAATACATTAGAAATACATCTACATGTGGCACAGCTCCTACAGAACACCTACTGAACACTGGCAGAAGACCTCAGACTTCCCAAAAGGCAAGAAACTTCCCACATAACTGGCTAGGGCAAAAGAAAAAAGAAAAAATAGAGACAAAGAATAGGGAAGGGACCTGCGCCAGTGGGAGGGAGCTGTGAAGGAGGAAAGGTTTCCACACACTAGGAAGCCCCTTCGTGGGCGGAAACATCGGGTGGTGGAGGTGGGGAGCTTCGGAGCCACGGAGGAGAGCGCAGCAACAGGGGTGCAGAGGGCAAAGCGGAGAGATTCCCGCACAGAGGATTGGTGCCGACCAGCACTCACCAGCCCGAGAGGCTTGTCTGCTCACCTGCCAGGGCGGGCGGGGGCTGGGGGCTGAGGCTCGGACTTCGGTCGGATCCCAGGGAGAGGACTGGGGTTGGCGCGTGAACACAGCCTGAAGGGGCTAGTGCGCCACAGCTAGCCAGGAGGGAGTCCGGGAAAAGGTCTGCAGCAGCCGAAGAGGCAAGAGACGTTTTCTTGCCTCTTTGTTCTCTGGTGCACAAGGAGAGGGGATTCAGAGCGCCGCCTAAACGAGCTCCAGAGACGGGCGCGAGCCGCGGCTATCAGTGTGGACACCAGAGACGGGCATGTGATGCTAAGGCTGCTGCTGCAGCCACCAAGAAGCCTGTGTGCGAGCACAGGTCACTCTCCACACCGCCCCTCCCGGGAGCCTGTGCAGCCTGCCACTGCCAGGGTCCCGTGATCCAGGGACAACTTCCCCGGGAGAACATACGGCGCGCCTCAGGCTGGTGCAACGTCACGCCGGCCTCTGCCGCCGCAGGCTTGCCCCGCCTCCTCCATACCCTCCCTCCCCCTGGCCTGAGTGAGCCAGAGCCCCCAAAGCAGCTGCTCCTTTAACCCCGTCCTGTCTGGGCGGGAACAGATGCCCTCAGGTGACCTACACGCAGAGGCAGGGCCAAATCCAACGCTGAACCCCGGGAACTTTGTGAACAAAGAAGAGAAAGCGAAATTTCTCCCAGCAGCCTCAGGAGCAGCGGATTAAAGCTCCACAATCAACTAGATGTACCCTGCATCTGTAGAATACCTGAATAGACTGAAGAATCCCAAATTGAGGAGGTGGACTTTGGGAGCAACGATATATATATATTTTTTTTTCCCATTTTCTCTTTTTGTGAGTGTGTATGTGTATGCTTCTGTGTGTGATTTTGTCTGTATAGCTTTGCTTTTACCATTTGTCCTAGGGTTCTATCTGTCCAGTTTTTTTTTTGTTTATGTTTTTTTAGTATAGTTTTTAGCACTTCTTATCATTGGTGGATATGTTTTTTTGGTTTGGTTGCTCTCTTCTTTCTTTCTGTCGTTTTTTTTTTTATTACTTAAAATTTTTTTTTAATAATTATTTTTTAGTTTTTATTTTAATAACTTTATTTTATTTTACTTTATTTTGTTTTTTCTTTCTTTCTTTCTTTCTTTCTTTCTTTCTTTCTTTCTTTCTTTCTTTCTTTCTTTCCTTCTTCCCTTTTATTTTGAGCCGTGTGGATGACTGGCTCTTGGTGCTCCAGCCAGGTGTCAGGGCTGTGCCTCTGAACTGGGAAAGCCAAGTTCAGGACACTGGTCCACAAGTGACCTCTCAGCTCCACATAATATCAAACGGTGAAAATCTCCCAGAGATCTCCATCCCAACACCAACACCCAGCTCCACTCAACGACCAGCAAGTTACAGTGCTGGACACCCTATGCCAAACAACTAGCAAGACAGGAACACAAACCCACCCGTTAGCAGAGAGACTGCATAAAATATAAGGCCACAGATACCCCAAAACACACTACCAGACATGGACCTGCCCACCAGAAAGACAAGATCCAGCCTCATCCACCAGAACACAGGCACTAGTCCCCTCCACCAGGAAGCCTACAAAACCCACTGAAGCAACCTTAGCCACTGGGGGCAGATACCAAAAACAACGGGAACTACCAACCTGCAGCCTATGAAAAGAAGTCCCCAAACACAGTAAGTTAAGCAAAATGAGAAGACAGAGAAACACACAGGAGATGAAGAAACAAGGCAAAAACTCACCAGACCTAACAAATGAAGAGGAAATAGGCAGTCTACCTGAAAAAGAATTCAGAGTTATGATAGTAAAGATGATCCAAAATCTTGCAAATAGAATGGAGAAAATACAAAAAACGTTTAACAAGGACAAAGAAGAACTAAAGAGCAAACAAACAGTGAAGAACAACACAATAAATGAAATTAAAATTTCACTAGAAGGGATCAATAGCAAAATAAATGAGGCAGAAGAACGGATAAGTGACCTGGAAGATAAAATAGTGGAAATAACTACTGCAGAGCAGAATAAAGAAAACAGAATGAAAAGAATTGAGGGCAGTCTCAGAGACCTCTGAGGCAACATTAAACACACCAACATTCGAATTATAGGGGTCCCAGAAGAAGAAGAGAAAAAGGAAGAGACTGAGAAAATATTTGAAGAGATTATAGTTGAAAACTTCCCTAATATGGGAAAGGAAATAGTCAATCAAGTCCAGGAAACACAGAGAGTCCCATACAGGATAAATCTAAGGAGAAACATGCCAAAACACATATTAATCAAACTATCAAAAATTAAATACAAAGAAAAAATATTAAAAGCAGCAAGGGAAAAACAACAAATAACACACAAGGGAATCCTCATAAGGTTAATAGCTGATCTTTCAGCAGAAACTCTGCAAGCCAGAAGGGAGTGGCAGGACATATTTAAAGTGATGAAGGAGAAAAACCTACAACGAAGATTACTCTACCGAGCAAGGATCTCATTCAGATTTGACAGAGAAATTAAAAACTTTACAGACAAGCAAAGGCTAAGAGAATTCAGCACCACCAAACCAGCTTTACAACAAATGCTAAAGGAATTTCTCTTGGCAGGAAACACAAGAGAAGGAAAAGACATACAATAACAAACCCAAAACAATTAAGAAAATGCTAATAGGAATATACATATCGATAATCACCTTAAATGTAACTGGATTAAATGTTCCAACAAAAAGACATAGACTGGGGGCTTCCCTGGTGGCGCAGTGGTTGAGAATCTGCCTGCCAATGCAGGGCACACGGGTTCGAGCCCTGGTCTGGGAAGATCCCACATGCCGCGGAGCAACTGGGCCCATGAGCCACAATTACTGAGCCTGCGCATCTGGAGCCTGTGCTCTGCAACAAAGAGAGGCCGGGATAGTGAGAGGCCCGCGCACCGTGATGAAGAGTGGCCCCCGCTTGCCACAACTAGAGAAAGCCCTCGCATAGAAACGAAGACCCAACACAGCCATAAAATAAAAAAATAAATAAATAAATAAATTAAAAAAAAAAAAAAAAAAGACATAGACAGGTTGAATGAATACAAAAACAAGACCCGTATATATGCTGTCGAAAAGAGACCCACTTCAGACCTAAGGAAACATACAGAATGTAAGTAAGGGGATGGAAAAAGATATTCCATGCAAATGGAAATCAAAAGAAAGCTGGTGTAGCAATTCTCATATCAGACAAAATAGACTTTAAAACAAAGACTATTACAAGAGACAAAGAAAGACACTACAAAATGATCAAGGGATAAATCCAAGAAGAAGATATAACAATTGTAAATATTTATGCACCCAACATAGGAGCACCTCAATACGTAAGGCAAATACTAACGGCCATGAAAGGGGAAATCGAAAGTAACACTATCATAGCAGGGGACTTTAATACCCCACTTTCACCAATGGAGAGATCATCCAAAATGAAAATAAATAAGGAAACACAAGCTTTAAATGATACATTAAACAAGATGGACTTAATTGATATTTATAGGACACTCCATCCAAAACCAACAGAATACACTTTCTTCTCAAGTGCTCATGGAACATTCTCCAGGATAGATCATATCTTGGGTCACAAATCAAGCCTTGGTAAATTTAAGAAAATTGAAATGATATCAAGTACCTTTTCTGACCACAATGCTATGAGACTAGATATCAATTACAGGAAAAAATCAGTAAAAATTACAAACACACGGAGGCTAAACAATACACTACTTAATAACCAAGATATCACTGAAGAAATCAAAGAGGAAATAAAAAAATACCTAGAAACAAATGACAGTGAAAACACAACGACCCAAAACCTATGGGATGCAGCAAAAGCAGTTCTAAGAGGGAAGTTTATAGCAATACAATCCTACCTTAAGAAACAAGAAACATCTCAAATAAACAACTTAACCTTACACCTAAAGGCAATTAGAGAAAGAAGAACAAGAAAACCCCAAAGTTAGCAGTAGGAAAGAAATCATAAAGATCAGAGCAGAAATAAATGAAAAAGAAATGAAGGAAACAATAGCAAAGATCAATAAAACTAAAAGCTGGTTCTTTGAGAAGGTAAACAAAATTGATAAACCATTAGCCAGACTCATCAAGAAAAAAAGGGAGAAGACTCAAACCAATAGAATTAGAAATGAAAAAGGAGAAGTAACAACTGACACTGCAGAAATACAAAGGATCATGAGAGATTACTACAAGCAACTATATGGCAATAAAATGGACAACCTGGAAAAAATGGACAAATTCTTAGAAATGCACAACCTTCTGAGACTGAACCAGGAAGAAATAGAAAATATGAACAGACCAATCACAAGCACTGAAATTGAAACTGTGTTTAAAAATCTTCCAACAAACAAAAACCCAGGACCAGATGGCTTCACTGGTGAATTCTATCAAACATTTATAGAAGAGCTGACACCTATCCTTCTCAAACTCTTCCAAAATATAGCAGAGGGAGGAACACTCCCAAACTCATTCTACGAGGCCACCATCACCCTGATACCACAACCAGACAAAGATGTCACAAAGAAAGAAAACTACAGGGCAATATCACTGATGAACATAGATGCAAAAGTCCTCAACAAAATACTAGCAAACAGAATCCAACAGCACATTAAAAGGATCATACACCATGACCAAGTGGGGTTTATCCCAGGAATGCAAGGAGGCTTCAATATACGCAAATCAAACAATGTGACACACCATATTAAGAAACTGAAGGAGGAAAACCATATGATCATCTCAATAGATGCAGAGAAAGCTTTTGACAAAATTCAACACCCATTTATCATAAAAACCCTCCAGAAAGTAGGTATAGAGGGAACTTTCCTCAACATAATAAAGGCCATATATGACAAAGCCACAGCCAACATCGTCCTCAGTGGTGAAAAACTGAAATCATTTCCCCTAAGATTAGGAACTAGACAAGTTTGCCCACTCTTACCACTATTATTCAAGATAGTTTTCGAAGTTTTAGTCACAGCAATCAGAGAAGAAAAAGAAATAAAAGGAATCCAAATCAGAAAAGAAGAAGTAAAGCTGTCACTGTTTGCAGATAACATGATACTATACATAGAGAATCCTAAAGGTGCTACCAGAAAACTACTAGAGCTAATCAATGAATTTGGTAAAGTAGCAGGATACAAAATTAAGGCACAGAAATCTCTTGCATTTCTATACACTAATGATGAAAAATCTGAAAGTGAAATTAAGAAAACACTCCCATTTACCATTGCAACAAAAAGAATAAAATATCTAGGAATAAACCTACCTAAGGAGACAAAAGACCTGTATGCAGAAAATTATAAGACACTGGTGAAAGAAATTAAAGATGATACAAATAGATGGAGAGATATACCATGTTCTTGGATTGGAAGAATCAATACTGTGAAAATGACTACACTACCCAAAACAATCTACAGATTCAATGCAATCCCTATCAAACTACCACTGGCATTTTTCACAGAACTAGAACAAAAAATTGCACAATTTGTATGGAAACACAAATGACCCCGAATAGCCAAAGCAATCTTGAGAAAGAAAAACAGAGCTGGAAGAATCAGGCTCCCTGACTTCAGACTATACTACAAAGCTACAATAATCAAGACAGGAAGGTACTGGCACAAAAACAGAAATATAGATCAATGGAACAGGATAGAAAGCCCAGAGATAAACCCACACACATATGGTCACCTTATCTTTGATAAAGGAGGCAAGAATATACAGTGGAGGAAAGAAAGCCTCTTCAATAAGTGGTGCTGGGAAAACTGGACAGCTACATGTAAAAGAATGAAAGTAGAAACTCCCTAACACCATACACAAAAGTAAACTCAAAATGTATTAAAGACCTAAATGTAAGGCCTGACACTATCAAACTCTTAGTGGAAAACATAGGCAGAACACTCTATGACATAAATAACAGCAAGATCCTTTTTGACCCCCCTCCTAGAGAAATGGAAATAAAAACAAAAATAAACAAATGCGACCTAATGAAACTTAAAAGCTTTTGCATAGCAAAGGAAACCATAACCAAGATGAAAAGACAACCCTCAGAATGGGAGAAAATACTTGCAAATGAAGCAACTGACAAAGGATTAATCTCCAAAATTTACAAGCAGCTCATGCAGCTCGATATCAAAAAAACAAACAGCCCAATCCAAAAATGGGCAGAAACCCTAAATAGGCATTTCTCCAAAGAAGATATACAGATTGCCAACAAACATGTGAAAGAATGCTCAACATAATTAATCATTAGAGAAATGCAAATCAAAACTACAATGAGATATCATCTCATACTGGTCAGAATGGCCATCATCAAAAAATCTACAAACAATAATTGCTGGAGAGGGTGTGGAGAAAAGGGAACCCTCTTGCACTGTTGGTGGTAATGTAAATTGACACAGCCACTATGGAGAACAGTATGAAGGTTCCTTAAAAAACTAGAAATACAACTACCATATGACCCAGCAATCCCACTACTGGGCATATACCCTGAGCAAACCATAATTCAAAAAGAGTCATGTACCACAATGTTCACTGAAGCTCTATTTACAATAGCCAGGACATGGAAGCAACCTAAGTGTCCATCGACAGATGAATGGATAAAGATGTGGCACATATATACAATGGAATATTACTCAGCCATAAAAAGAAACGAAATTGAGTTATTTGTAGTGAGGTCGATGGACCTAGAATCTGTCATACAAAGTGAAGTAAGTCAGAAAGGGAATAACAAATACTGTATGCTAACACGTTTATATGGAATCAAAAAAAAAAAAAAAAAAAAAAGGTCATGAAGAACCTAGGGGCAAGACGGGAATAAAGACACAGACCTACTAGAGAATGAGATTGAGGATACGGGGAAGGGGAAGGGGAAGCCTGGAGAAAGTGAGAGAGTGGCATGGACATATATATACTACCAAACATAAAATAGCTAGCTAGTGGAAATCAGCCGCATAGCACAGGGAGATCAGCTCGGTGCTTTGTGACCACCTAGAGGGGTGGGATAGGGAGGGTGGGAGGGAGGGAGACACAAGAGGGAAGAGATATGGGGGCATATGTATATGTATAACTGATTCACTTTGTTATAAAGCAGAAACTAACACACCATTGTAAAGCAATTATACTCCAATAAAGATGTTAAAAAAAAAAACTATCGCAAAAATTCAGGCACTGAAATTGTTTAGCGAATAAAAGTTTATGCATTTGGTATATTCTAAAAAAAAAAAAAAAGGATGAGCTAGAAAGAAAAGATAGAGGCAGAGAGATTTGAAGTGTGAGGGGAAAGAAACTCCTTGTTGCTGGCAGGGGCCACAGAGAAAGAATAAAAGGAATTCAGGCAGCATTTAGAAGCAAAGACTGGTCCGTGGATGACAGTTAACAAGGAAACAGAGACCTTGGTCTTACAACCACTAAGAACTGAATTTGGCCAGCAAGCTGAGTGATCTTGAAAGAGGATTCTTTCCTAGAGCATGCAGTAAGGGACACATCCTGTTGTCCTGTTGATAATTTAATTACAGCCTTGTGAGACCCTAAGCAGGAGACCCAGCTGAGCCAGAATGGACTTCTCACCTACAGAGACTGTGAGATAATAAATGTAGTATTTTAAGCGGCCACATTTGCAGTAATTTATTATGGCAGCAATGAAAAACTAATACAGTAGGCAACAGATTTGCATAGACATTTCATCAAAAAGATCATAAGCCCAGGATAAGAGGCTCAAAATAATGAGTCATTAGAAAAATATGAATTAAAATGAGATACTGCTATACACCCACTAAAATGGCTTTAAACAAAAAGACTGACAATTTCGAGTGTAGGTGAGTAGATGGAGTAACTGGAACACCCATACGTTGCTTGTGTGAGTGTAAAATTAGACAGTTACTTTGGAAAACAGATCGGCGGTTTCTTAAAACATTAAATGTAAACTTACTATATAATTCAGAAATCCATGCCTAGGTATTTATCCAAGGGAAATGAAAACACAAGTCATACAAGGCTTGCATGCATATGTTAACAGCAGCATTATTTATAGTAGCCAAAAAGTGGAAACAATCCAAATATCCATCAGCTGGTGAGTGGATTAACAAAGTGTTGTATATGCATAAAATAGAATACTATTCATCAATAAAAAGGAACGAACTACAGATACAGGCTACAACATAATGAATCTCAAAATATTACGCTAAGTGAAAGAAGCCAGATACAAAAGACTACATGTTGCATGATTTCATTTATATGAAGTTTCCAAAAAAGGCAAATTTATAGAGACAGAAAACAGATGAGTGGATGCCTGGGGCTGGGAGTGGGAGCAGGGGCTGACTGTAAACAGACACGAAAGAGTTTTCTGGGGTGATGGAAATGTTCCAAAGCTAGATTGTGGTGATAGTTGCACAACCCTATAAATTTACTAAAATTCATTGAGTTGTATGTTGAATTGTAATGATGGGTGCATATTATGGTGTGTAAGTTGTACCTCAATAAAAAAAAAAACATGGTGATAATTAACTTCAGAAAAATATAAGAAAGGAAATATATTCATTGTACAGTGCTCAGCTGTGAGTAATATTTACATAGACATAACTGGGTATCGATTTAATCTAAAAAATGAATACAACTACATTGGAATCATGGAGCAGGAGAAGCAGAGAGGATGGGAATATAAGAGAATAAAATGCCCCACTACCATAATAAGAAAGTAATTAGATTATGTCCCAAATTGATGTATCTAAACACAGCAAAATATGCATATTATTTAAGCACAGAAAGTTAGGTAAATGCCAACAAGAAACAGCTGTAAGAGTCAAAGTGAAATCACCAAGTAGGGAGGAGGAAAAAGTGGGTAAGGGAACTGATAATTTTTTTTGTTGTTGGTATAAAACTTTTAGTACAATTTGTCTTTTTAAAACCTGTACATTTATTTATTGATGAAAACAAGACAATATTTAAACCAAACACACAAGCTTTCTTATTTTTTTCCTCCTTTCTATTTTATTTTTCTTCCTCTTTCTGGGAGATTTCCTAAAGTTCTCCTAAATTTAACTTCCTAACAAATCTATTTAGTTTTTTTAAAAACTTATACTCTCCTATTTTAAATTTCATGACCTTTCTTTTGTTCCTTGAAAGTTTCTTTTTATAGTGTGTTACTAACTGCTCTTCTCTCTCTAGGATTATTGAGTTTTTCTCAAGCTTTCTTTTCCCTATAGAAGGTTTCCTCCAAGTGCTTTATTTCTGTTTGCTTGATCTCAATTATTCCTATTGTAAGGTTTCCTCAACTGTCTGGGAATCTTCTTAGCCCACTTATGTTGAAGAGTATAAGACTAAGATATATCCGCAGAGAATAAATTGCTGGTCTTCTGTCTGGTGATTGGGGAGAATTTGCCCAGCTTCTTAAGCTGCTCTTCACCAAGTTTCATTATATTAACACCCCATTTCTGGAAGTACTTAGCCTTTCTAATACCTGAGCCTTTGGAGGAGTCTATGTATACATTCAGGCTTTCCTCATTTGACAGATTTGGATTCATCTTCTTCTAGTCTTTTTTTTTTTTTTTAAACATCTTTATTTGAGTATAATTGCTTTACAGTGGGGTGTTAGTTTCTGCTTTATAACAAAGTGAATCAGTTATACATATACATATATCCCCATATCTCTTCCCTCTTGCGTCTCCCTCTCTCCCACCCTCCCTATCCCACCCCTCTAGGTGGTCACAAAGCACCGAGCTGATCTTCCTGTGCTATGTGGCTGCTTCCCACTAGCTATCTATTTCACATTTGGTAGTGTATATATGTCCATAACACTCTCTCACTTTGTCCCAGCTTACCCTTCCCCCTCCCCGTATCCTCAAGTCCATTCTCTAGTAAGTCTGTGTCTATATTCCCGTCTTGCCCCTAGGTTCTTCATGACCTTTTTTTCCCCCTTAGATTCCATATATCTGTGTTAGCATACGGTATTTGTTTTTCTCTTTCTGACTTACTTCACTCTGTATGACAGACTCTAGGTCCATCCACCTCACTACAAATAACCCACTTTCGTTTCTTTTTATGGCTGAGTAATATTCCATTGTATATATGTGCCACATTTTCTTTATCCATTCATCTGTCGAAAGACACTTAGGTTGCTTCCATTACCTGGCTATTGTAAATAGAGCTGCAATGAACATTGTGGTATATGACTCTTTTTGAATTATGGTTTTCTCAGGGTATATGCCCAGTAGTGGGATTGCTGGGTCATATGGTAGTTGTATTTCTAGTTTTTTAAGGAACCTCCATACTGTTCTCCATAGTGGCTGTGTCAATTTACATTACCACCAACAGTGCAAGAGGGTTCCCTTTTCTCCACACCCTCTCCAGCAATTATTGTTTGTAGATTTTTTGATGATGGCCATTCTGACCAGTGTGAGATGATATCTCATTGTAGTTTTCATTTGCATTTCTCTAATGATTAGTGATGTTGAGCATTCTTTCATGTGTTTGTTGGCAATCTGTATATCTTCTTTGGAGAAATGTCTATTTAGGGCTTCTGCCCATTTTTGGATTGGGTTGTTTGGTTTTTTGATATTGAGCTGCATGAGCTGCTAGTAAATTTTGGAGATTAATCCTTTGTCAGTTGCTTCATTTGCAAATATTTTCTCCTATTCTGAAGGTTGTCTTTTCGTCTTGTTTATGGTTTCCTTTGCTGTGCAAAAGCTTTTAAGTTTCATTAGGTCCCATTTGTTTATTTTTGTTTTAATTTCCATTTCTCTCGGAGGTGGGTCAAAAAGGATCTTGTTGTGATGTATGTCATAGAGTGTTCTGCCTATGTTTTCCTCTAAGAGTTTGATAGTGTCTGGCCTTACATTTAGGTCTTTAATCCATTTTGAGTTTATTTTTGTGTATGGTGTTAGGGAGTGTTCGAATTTCATTCTTTTATATGTAGCTGTCCAGTTTTCCCCGCACCACTTAATGAAGAGAGTGTCTTTTCTCCATTGTATATTTTTTCCTCCTTTATCAAAGATAAGGTGACCATATGTGTGTGGGTTTATCTCTGAGCTTTCTATCTTGTTCCATTGATCTATATTTCTGTTTTCCTTCCAATACCATACTGTCTTTATTACTGTAGCTTCGTAGTATAGTCTGAAATCCAGGAGGCTTACTCCTCCAGCTCCGTTTTTCTGTCTCAAGATTGCTTTGGCTATTTGGGTCTTTTGTGTTTCCATACAAATTGTGAAATTTTTTGTTCTAGTTCTGTGAAAAATGCCACTGGTAGTTTGATAGGGATTGCACTGAATCTGTAGATTGCTTTGGGTAGTGTAGTCATTTTTACAATGTTGATTCTTCCAATCCAAGAACATGGTATATCTCTCCATCTGTTTGTATCATCTTTAATTTCTTTCATCAGTGTCTTATAATTTTCTGCATATAGGTCTTTTGTCTCCTTAGGTAGGTTTATTCCTAAGTATTTTATCCTTTTTGTTGCAATGGTAAATGCGAGTGTTTCCTTAATTTCTTTTCCAGATTTTTCATCATTAGCGTATAGGAATGCAATAGATTTCTGTGCATTAATTATACCAAATTAAAATACCATTAAAATACCAAATTCATTGATTAGCTCTAGTAGTTTTCTGGTAGCACCTTTAGGATTCTCTATGTATAGTATCATGTTATCTGCAAACAGTGACAGCTTTACTTCTTCTTTTCTGATTTGGATTCCTTTTATTTCTTTTTCTTCTCTGATTGTTGTGGCTAAAACTTCCAAAACTATGTTGAATAATAGTGGTGAGAGTGGGAAAACTTGTCTTGTTCCTGATCTTACTGCAAATGGTTTCAGTTTTACACCACTGAGGATGATGTTGGCTGTGGGTTTGTCATATATGGTCTTCATTATGTTGAGGAAAGTTCCCTCTATGCTTACTTTCTGGAGGGTTTTTATGATAAATGGGTGTTGAATTTTCTCAAAAGCTTTCTGTGCATCTATTGAGATAATCCTATAGTTTTTCTCCTTTAATTTGTTAATATGGTGTATCACGTTGACTGATTTTCGTATATTGAAGACTCCTTGCATTCCTGGGATAATCCTCACTTGATCATGGTGTATGATCCTTTTAATGTGCTGTTGGATTCTGTTTGCTAGCATTTTGTTGAGGACTTTTGCATCTATGTTTATCAGTGATATTGGCCTGTAGTTTTCTTTCTTTGTGACATCTTGCCTGGTTTTGGTATCAGGGTGATGGTGGCCTCGTAGAATGAGTTTGGGAGTGTTCCTCCCTCTGCTATATTTTGGAAGAGTTTGAGAAGGATAGGCGTTAGATCTTCACTAAATGTTTGACAGAAGTCACCTGTGAAGCCATCTGGTCCTGGGTTTTTGTTTGTTGGAAGATTTTTAATATCAGTTTCAATTTTAGTGCTCGTGATTGGTCTGTTCATATTTTCTATTTCTTCCTGGTTCAGTCTCAGAAGGTTGTGCATTTCTAAGAATTTGTCCATTTCTTCCAGGTTGTCCATTTTATTGCCATATAGTTGCTTGTAGTAATCTCTCATGATCCTTTGTATTTCTGCAGTGTCAGTTGTTACTTCTCTTTTTCACTTCTAATTCTATTGGTTTGAGTCTTCTCCCTTTTTTTCTTGATGAGTCTGGCTAATGGTTTATCAATTTTGTTTACCTTCTCAAAGAACCAGCTTTTAGTTTTATTGATCTTTGCTATTGTTTCCTTCATTTCTTTTTCATTTATTTCTGCTCTGATCTTTATGATTTCTTTCCTTCTGCTAACTTTGGAGTTTTTCTGTTCTTCTTTCTCTAATTGCTTTAGGTGTAAGGTTAGGTTGTTTATTTGAGATGTTTCTTGTTTCTTAAGGTAGGATTGTATTGCTATAAACTTCCCTCTTAGAACTGCTTTTGCTGCATCCCATAGGTTTTGGGTCATCGTGTTTTCACTGTCATTTGTTTCTAGGTATTTTTTGATTTCCTCTTTGATTTCTTCAGTGACCTCTTGGTTATTAAGTAGTGTATTTTTTAGCCTCCATGTGTTTGTATTTTTTACAGATTTTTTCCTGTAATTGATATCTAGGCTCATAGAGTTGTGGTTGGAGAAGGTACTTGATACAATTTCAATTTTCTTAAATTTACCAAGGCTTGATTTGTGACCCAAGATATGATCCTTGAGAATGTTCCATGAGCACTTGAGAAGAAAGTGTATTCTGTTGGTTTTGGATGGAATGTCCTATAAATATCAATTAAGTCCATCTTGTTTAATGTATCATTTAAAGCTTGTGTTTCCTTATTTATTTTCATTTTGGATGATCTCTCCATTGGTGAAAGTGGGGTATTAAATTCCCCTGCTATGATAGTGTTACTTTTGATTTCCCCTTTCATGGCCGTTAGTATTTGCCTTATGTGTTGAGGTGCTCCTATGTTGGGTACATAAATATTTACAATTGTTATATATTCTTCTTGGATTGATCCCTTGATCATTATGTAGTGTCTTTCTTTGTCTCTTGTAATAGTCTTTGTTTTAAAGTCTATTTTGTCTGATATGAGAATTGCTACTCCAGCTTTCTTTTGATTTCCATTTGCATGGAATATCTTTTTCCATCCCCTCACTTTCATTTTGTATGTGTCCCTAGGTCTGAAGTGGGCCTCTTGTAGACAGCATATATACGGGTCTTGTTTTTGTATTCATTCAGCCAGTCTGTGTCTTTTGGTTGGAGCATTTAATCCAGTTACATTTAAGGTAATTATCGATATGTATGTTCCTATTAGCATTTTCTTAATTGTTTTGGGTTTGTTATTGTAGGTCTTTTCCTTCTATTGTGTTTCCTGCCTAGAGAAGTTCCTTTAACATTTGTTGTAAAGCTGGTTTGGTGGTGCTGAATTCTCTTAGCTTTTGCTTGTCTGTAAAGTTTTTAATTTCTCCATCAAATTTGAATGAGATCCTTGCTGGGTAGAGCAATCTTGGTTGTAGGTTTTTCCCCTCATCACTTTAAATATGTCCTGCCACTCCCTTCTGGTTTGCAGAGTTTCTGCTGAAAGATCAGCTATTAACCTTATGGGGATTCCCTTGTGTGTTATTTGTTGTTTTTCCCTTGCTGCTTTTAATATTTTTTCTCTGTATTTAATTTTTGATAGTTTGATTAATAGGTATCTTGGCCTGTTTCTCCTTGCATTTATCCTGTATGGGACTGTCTGTGCTTCCTGGACTTGATTAACTATTTCCTTTCCCATATTAGGGTAGTTTTCAACTATAATCTCTGCAAATATTTTCTCAGTCCCTTTCTTTTTCTCTTCTTCTTCTGGGACCCCTATAATTCGAATGTTGGTGTGTTTTGTTGTCCCAGAGGTCTCTGAGACTGCCCTCAATTCTTTTCATTCTTTTTTCTTTATTCTGCTCTGCTGTAGTTATTTCCACTATTTTATCTTTCAGGTCACTTATCTGTTCTTCTGCCTCAGTTATTCTGCTATTGGTCCTTTCTAAAGAATTTTTAATTTTATTTATTGTGTTGTTCATCACTGTTTGCTATTTAGTTCTTCTACGTCCTTGTCAAACGTTTCTTTTATTTTCTCCAGTCTATTTGCAAGATTTTGTATCATCTTTACTATCATTATTCTGAATTCTTTTTCAGTTTGACTACCTATTTCCTCTTCATTTGTTAGGTCTGGTGGGTTTTTACCCTTCTCCTTCATCTGCTGTGTGTTTCTCTGTCTTCTCATTTTGCTTATCTTACTGTGTTTGGGGTCTCCTTTTCACAGGCTGCAGGTTCGTAGTTTCCGTTGTTTTTGGTATCTGTCCCCAGTGGCTAAGGTTGGTTCAGTGGGTTGTGTAGGCTTCCTGGTGGAGGGGACTAGTGCCTGTGTTCTGGTGGATGAGGCTGGATCTTGTCTTTCTGGTGGGCACGTCCACGTCTGGTGGTGTGTTTTGGGGTGTCTGTGGCCTTATTATGATATTAGGCAGCCTCTCTACTAATGGATGGGGCTGTGTTCCTTTCTTGCTAGTTGTTTGGCATAGGGTGTCCAGCACTGTAGCTTGCTGGTCATTGAGTGGGGCTGGTTCTTGGCGTTGGGATGGAGATCTCTGGGAGATTTTTACCGTTTGGTATTACGTGGAGCTGGGAGGTCTCTTGTGGACCAAGGTCCTGAACTGGCCTTTCCCACTTCAGAGGCACAGCTCTGACACCTGGCTGGAGCACCAAGAGCCTGTCCTCCACACGGCTCAGAATAAAAGGGAGAAAAAATAGAAAGAAAGAAAGAAAGAAAGGAGAAGATAAAATAAAATAAGTTTATTAAAATCAAAAAATTATTATTAAAAAATTTTTTTTAAGTAATAAAAAAAGAAAGAAACAAAGAAAGAGGAGAGCAACCAAACCAAAAAACAAATCCACCAATGATAATAAGTGCTAAAAACTGCACTAAAAAAATAAAAACCAAAACCAAAAAATGGACAGACAGAACCCTATGACAAATGGGAAAAGCAATGCTATACAGACAAAATCACACACAGAAGCATACATATACACACTCACAAAGGAGAGAAAGGGAAAAATATATATATATATATCGTTGCTCCCAAAGTCCACCTCCTCAATTTGGGATGATTCGTTGTCTATTCAGGTATTCAACAGATGCAGGTACATCAAGTTGATTGTGGAGATTTAATCCGCTGCTTCTGAGGCTGCTGGGAGAAATTTCCCTTTCTCTTCTTTGTTCGTACAGCTCCCGGGGTTCAGCTTTGGATGTGGACCCGCCTCTGCCTGTAAGTCGCCTGAGGGCGTCTGTTCTTCGCTCAGAGAGGACGGGGTTAAAGGAGCAGCTGCTTTGGGGGCTCTGGCTCACTCAGGCCGGGGGGAGGGAGGGGTACGGATGCGGGGCGAGCCTGTGGCGGCAGAGGCCAGTGTGACGTTGCAGCAGCCTGAGGCACACGGTGAGTTCTCCTGGGGAAGTTGTCCCTGGATCATGGGACCCTGGCAGTGGCGGCTGCACAGTCTGCCAGGAGGGGCGGTGTGGAGAGTGACCTGTGCTCACACACAGGCTTCTTGGTGGCGGCAGCAGCAGCCTTAGCGTCTCATGCCCGCCTCTGGGGTCCGCACTGATTGCCGCAGCTCGCGCCCGTCTCTGGAGCTCGTTTAGGCGGCGCTCTGAATCCCCTCTCCTCGCGCACCAGGAAACAAAGAGGGAAGAAAAAGTCTCTTGCCTCTTCGGCAGCTGCAGACTTTTTCCCAGACTCCCTCCCGGCTAGCTGTGGCGCGCTAACCCCTTCAGGCTGTGTTCACGCCGCCACCCCCAGTCCTCTCCCTGCGATCCGACCAAAGCCCGAGCCTCAGCTCCCAGCCCCGCCCGCCCCGGCAGGCGAGCAGACAAGCCTCTCGGGCTGGTGAGTGCTGCTCGGCGCCGAGCCTCCGTGCGGGAATCTCTCCGTTTTGCCCTCCGCACCCCTGTGACTGCGCTCTCCTCCGTGGCTCCGAAGCTTCCCCCCTACGCCACCCCCCGTCTCCGCCAGTGAAGGGGCTTCCTAGTGCGTGGAAACCTTTCCTTCTTCACAGCTCCCTCCCACTGGTGCAGGCCCAGTCCCTATTCCTTTTTCTCTGTTTTTTCTTTTGCCCTACCCAAGTACGTAGGGATTTTCTTGCCTTTTGGGAGGTCTGAGGTCTTCTGCCAGTGTTCAGTAGGTGTTCTGTAGGAGCTGTTCCACATGTAGATGTATTTCTGATGTATTTGTGGGCAGGAAGGTGATCTCCACGTCTTACTCTTCCGCCATCTTGAAACTCCTCCTAGTCTTCTAAGTTAGTTATCACTCCTCCATCTGCTTTCCCTTTTCTAAATGTCGTGTAAGTTGTATCCTCTCCTGTTCTATCCCTACTTGGGATTTCCAAATGGGAGGGGAAAGAGGGGAGGGACAAATTAGGGGTAGGGAATTAACAGATACAAACTACTATGTATTAATATAAAAGAGATAAGGAGCAATGTTATACTGTAAGAGCACAGGGAATTTTACCCATTATCTTGTAATAACCTATAATTGATATATCTGCAAAAATACTGAATCACTATGCTGTACATCTGAAACTAACACAAATTTGTAAATCAACTATACTTCAATTTAAATAAAGCAAAAATTCCTTTATTGAAATTTTAATGGAAGGGAGAAAAATGAGAGGCATATATTGGATCTGCCACTTTTACCTACATAAGCCACGTAGATATTTTGCCTGCCAAAATTTTTAATGTTGCATAAACAAAGAAACAACTACATTTTCCGTTTATAAGCAAAATTGCAAAGTGAGGTTTGGAACAGACATCCTTACCCTAGACCAGGTCATGCCAAGTCCTAGAGAAGTTATGAGGTGTGGAGAGGTTAAGTCTGAGGATGAGGGAGGTTTGGGGTGAGCTGGGGTTGGTACACATGTTGAAGATAAAAATGGGTGTTAGGTGTTGTCCAGAAGAAAACTGCATGGAACCTAGAACCATATGTCAACTCTATCACAGGCTTTCTTCAGAACTATTCTAAGCAAAATGTATGCTCATTCTCTGAAAAATCACTTGTATCCTGCACGATATGCATATCAAATTCTCTCATTTTTCTCTCTTAACATAACTATAGTCACATTCATTTAATTTTAAATACTATGTACATACAGTTTTCAGCTTAGTGATAGTTCATATTTTTCCACTGGAAAATGTAAAGGAACTCTCTGCTTTTGATGGCTTTCTTGATTTTGATTCCCAATGCAGAGTTTGAGCCATTCAGGAATGCATTTCTTAGTTTATCCCCACTGTTGATATAAATAGGGAAATGTCCCTCAAGTGGAAAGTATCTTCTTTTGTCTTCAGTCAATGGTGTTATGTTTGTTTCTTTTCACATACAGTTTTAATTTTGATTTAGTATTTATTATAAAATGGCTATAAGAGAAGGGGTATTTATGGTATGTTATGTAGTCCTATTCTCATCTTCAGATTATGCAGGATATTCTCAAGTATTTTTTTTCATCAGTTCTTTTAGTATTCAATATTATACATACATTTGATTGGAAACTTTAAGCTCTTGTATAATAATGATTTAGGGGCTATTGACACATCCTTAGAGGTTAACTCAGTTGTAACACTTAAAAATTATCACTGTTAGTTCTAAAAGTAATATATTCTTGTAAGAAATTCATGTCATACCAAAAATGAAAAAGTAGAAGGTGAAAGTCTCTCTTAACTGGAATGGTTGAGTTATGTCTGCTAAGCATCTTACTTGCTAAAATAATAATAGGCAAGGAAGAAAAAAAAATTTACATTCTGACAGACTACTTTAGATGTTAAAACAGCCAGGACAGTAGTCTTATTGGTGATTATATTGGGATCAACAAATCTGCCTTAAATTGACCCATCCTGTTGCATCCTGAGAAGAAGGGTATCTGAATGCAAATGGAAAAAGAGCACATTTGGCAAGTGGTGAAGGAGGGAAGAGATGTTGCTGGATTAGAAGATAATTCCTTTGGGGAAGACAGGTGGGTTTCTGGTAAATGCCACTGGAAACCTACCTTTGAGTTAAGTGTGGTCAGCGATATGCGTTGAAGCCTTTTCTATCTTCTAGGTACCTTTCCTTAATGTTCTGATTCACAGATTAGAATTTGAGCAATTCAGGAATTCATTTCTTAATTCATCCTTGCTGTTTACAGAGATAGTGGAAATTCCTCTTAAGTCTAGGATATGTTCTTTTGCTTTCAGTCAGTGTAATTGCCAGTTTTATCTTTTTATGGATTTTCATAAGTAATTAGAAGTCTGGAAAAGGTGAATTAGGCACTACTAGTCTTATTGCTGTGATAACAAAGAAGTCCTTAAATATTTTATAAAACCTTGTCATGGAGGTTAAGACCAGAATTTAAATGGAAACTTGTAGGGTATTTATATAGACAGGAGATTCAAACATCCACACTTGTTTTATTTCTGCTCTTCCTTATATTCTTGTTTTATTTCTTCTCTCCCTTACATTCTATAGATCCATATGGTAATACATTATGGCATAGAAAACATGGTGCTATGGTTTCCAAAGCAAGGCTATATAGGACTCTGTTCTACTTCTGTTTGGGAGGATAAGATCGTTCAAAGGAGACAGTACTGGACTTGAATTCAGAAGACATGAATTTGAGTCCTGGTCTGTCAGTTACTAGTTGTGTGAAACTAGAGTAAATTACTACTTAACTGCTCTGAGCTTCAGTTTCCTCATCTGCAAAATGCGATTAGTGACACCTACCTCATGGGGTTGTTGTAAGACTTAAAGAGATACTATTTGAGAAAGTGCAACATCAACTGTATAATGGTAAACAAAGACAAGTGTGTTCCTTGCCCGTGTGGAGCTGGCTGTCAAGAGGGATAGTCAGTAATCAGATAATCAATATCACTAACAAATATAAAATTGCCCCTGTGACAGGTGATGAGAAGGAGAAACTCTTTTTCGTAGCCTACATTCCATCTTCTAAAAATATCCCATTGTCTCTGCCTTCAAAACCACTTTGTGGTTGTGATAGGCATAAGTTTCGGTTACCATGATTTAGTTTAATAATAACAGATCACCAACAACATGGTTCAAATTTCAGTTACCACAGTATATTAACTCTGAATAATTACATAAAGTACCAACTAGTTCTTCAGTTCACAAATCCCTAACTAAATAACAAATACATATCCTAATCAATGGTCAATTATGTCGCTTCTTTTAAAGCCTGTCAGTGGTTGGTCACTGTGCATCTGTTATTTGGTTCAGGCACAGACAGCAAAGTGTATAATTATGTTGCCTCCTTGTCTTTTAGCGGTAAACCCACATGACCTTGTTCAAAAATAGATAATCAAAAGAAGAAATTGACCCACAAAGGTGAAAACGCAGTAAAGTGAAAAAATGACAAGGCTGGAAATGAAATTCATATTGAACATAAATGGAATTATAGAAGACATATGTGTCCATAGGAATGTTGGCACAGCCATACTTCAAGAGACTCTGGATTTGTAGTCAGAGGGACTTAGTTAAGGTAGACATCAATATAAATGAAGAAAATGGTTGTGATGAAAAGGATGAAGATGCCCTAGAGGACATAATGCAACAAATAACTTCACATTAAAGGAACTCTCAGAGGTATTCCAAGACTTTGAAAGTGCACAGGATAAAATGCTGCAAGCTGACCCAGACTTAGAAAGGAGTATAACAATTCACCAGGCATAGGAAATATGCTTACTCATTATACAACAAGAATTAAAAAGCAAGTTCTGTCTAAATTACTCTTGATAAGTTCTTTACACAGAAATAAAATACTAAATTTCAATGTAAAACATGTTTTACTTGCTTTTTAATTATAGTGTCCTAAATTTTTATATGTTTATAACTGACAGTGGAGAGTTTTTGATGTTTTGAGAAAAATTTCTAAAGTTTGCCAGGATAATTGTAATTTTTCCTTTTGATTACTAAGATGCATGGTTTCACTTTGCATAGACATATTTACAGTTCTGCAGTTTATTCAAAGCAAGGACTGTTTGGATATAAAAAACATTCAACCCCTACCATTGCAGCCACTCTGATCTGAACCACCATCCTCTCTTGCTAGATTATGTCTATAATCCCTTAACTGGTTTTTTTTCTTTTTTGCTTTTGGCTTTGTTCTCCTGCAGATTATTCTCAATACAAAACTCAGAGAGAGCCTGAAAAACATGAGACAGATAATGTATGCTTCTGCTAATTGTTTCCCATCTCACTCAGAGTAGAAGACACAGTGTTTACTTTTATAAGACCTCATGAGATCTTAGTCCCAGGTACTTTTCTGACCTCATCTTCTATTCTCTCCCTCGTTTGTCTCTGTTCCAGCCGAAGAAGCTGCTTATCAACCCACCAGGTAAGCTCCTGACTCAGGGGCTTTGCACTCTCTAGTCCCTCTCTGGCATGCTCTTCCTTTGGATATGGACATGGCTTATTCTTTTATTTCCTTCAGGGCTTTATTCAAAAGATCTTCTCCATGATATCTTCCCAGGGAACCCCATCTAAAATTTCACCCCCTCACTGAACATTTCTCATCTCTCTTTCCTTCTTCCTTTCTAAATAAATAAAGAAAATATATAGTGTTACTGATGCTAAGGTAAAAACATAATTTCACTTTAGCTAGTATCTGTAACACTATATATTTTACTTTTTTATCTTGTTTATTTTTTGTTACCCTCACTACAATGTAAGCACAAAGAAGTTGGGGGTTTTGTTCTCTACCTTGTATTTCCAGTGCCCACAACAGTGTCTGACACATAGTAGGTGGTTTCTAAGTGTCTGTTAAGCTAATATTGACTACATGATTGAAAGCCTATGGTTTTTTAACATTTTTCAGATATAAAATTGTTTCTGGATCATAAAGGAATTACTTTATGCTATTTGACAAATAAATGTATAGTTCCTTGCCTGAATATTAAGTTTTACCAGAAGATAAAAACAACTAAATATAGCTTTGCTTTCAATATCAAGTATATAATCATTTAGTTCACTTTTAATCTTCTGTTTGTGTATGTGATGCCAGTTCTACCCAAGTCCATCCAGTTACAAATCTGGTATTATAATTTGAACGAATTCTATTCTTCCGTCACTGATTTCAATGCCTCAGTTCATCAGATGGTTCAGGTTCTATCTTAAAGTGTGTCATATTCTGTACTGAGAGTATCTTTAACAATATAAAATGGTGGATGAACCTGGAGGGCATTATGTTTAGTGAAATAAGTCAGACAGAGAAAGACATATACTGTATGTTATCACTTATATGTGGAACCTGAAAAATTCAACAAATGAATGAATATAACAAAACAGTAGCAGACTCACAGACATAGAGAACAAACTAGTGGTTACCAGTGGTGAGAGGAAGGGGGAGGGGCAAGAGAGGAGTAGGGGATTAAGAGGTACAAACTGCTATGTATAATATAAATAAGCTACAAGGATATACTATACAGCACAGGGAATACAGCCAATATTTTATAATAACTTTAAATGGAGTATAATCTATAAAATATTGAATTACTTTGTTGTATACCTAAAACTCATATAATATTGTAAATCAACAATATTTTAATAAAAAAATAAAAGTCAGTCAATCAATAAACAATATAAAATGAAAATATGTCTGTTTTTGGTAGGGTACAAAATATTGAACAAATACTTGGTCATAAACAAGTAAGTCTCCATCATCTACTCTTGCCTCAACACTGCTATTTTCAATAATCATTTCTATAGCTCTAATTTTTTGACCAAGGAGAGGTATTCAATTTCTAGGAATGTATTCCTTGAAATTTTATACGTTATACATTAATATTTACTTTGAAATAATTTCAAACTTACAGGAAAGTAAAAATAGTACAAAGAATTCCCATATATCCATCACCCAGATTCCCTAAATGTTAACATTTTACCCTTGTTTTATCATTCTTCCATTCTATATGTATATGTATATACACAAATATTATTTTTCCCAAACCATTTGAAAGGAAGTTGCAGACATATGCCCCTTTAGCCCTAAATATTTCTGTGTATTTCCCCAAACAAGGACATATTCTTAGATAACCTCAGTATAATGATAAAAACCAGGAAATTATACATTTACTTCTAGACACAGCATTTCTAAAACTGTACATGTTGGTAACTGCTACCATCCTGACCAGTATTATAGCTATAATTTAATCTGCTTTCAAAGGCAGACTATGTCACTGCTGCCTTTTGTTCTTATTTTACAAATTTTGCTTCAAACAATGAAGCTTCTTGCATCCTGACAATGGTTACATCACACTGTTTCTTCCTTGTGAATTTAAAGCAGTAGATCAAAAGTTACTCTGAGACCTCCCAGATATAACACATCTCAGTTTTTAGGGTTACTATTTTTGGTCTGGTAAAGTTAGAGAAGTCCTTTGGTGTTCAAAGATTTGTGATGTGTGGTTTTGAATGTTCACAGAGCCATTTGTTCCCACAAATTAGGATGAGCTTTTGTTATTATGATGTCATGGTACTGTCCCCCTCAAGCACTATATCACATCAGCTTTTATTGGTGTAGTGAACCCGTGATGGATTCTTTTTCTATGCTCTTTTGGTTTGCTCCTCCTATCCTACTGGGTACTGAAAAATTGTCCACAAGGTCTTTGTAAGTAGGTCTCAGTTGGGACATTTGCTTATCGTAACCTCAAATCACATTTGCTGGTCAGTTATCTATTATTTTCTTTTCTTTACCCACTCTTCCTTCTGTTAGGATCTATGGGTGATAACATCTTTCTTGTCTCTAGACCAAGATTCTTGCATTATCCCCTGTGGTTCTTTTACACCCCATTCACACTTAGGTAACAAGTTCCTTTCCCAATAAGCCCTCATCAAATTAAAACTATTTTTAACTTGAGTGTGCTGTTTGTTTCTTAATAGAATCTTGACTTATACAATGTCTTTATTGTTTACAAGCCAGTTTTCATTGGGTTTCCTGATTCCTCCAGCCAAAATGATAAAAAGAGTTATGTGTGTTTGCATGTGTCTGTGTGAGCTTGTGTCTGCATACACTCACATAGACAAAAACCACATTTGTGAACATGTATGTTTTGCATAGTGGCTGATCATAATATAATTAAGTTACACACTTCCCTCTTTGGAAACATTTAAGTCCTCTCAAACCTTCAAATTTTCACTATTATAAATAATGTTGTGTAGAATATCTTATGTATAGGCTTTGGTGATAAATTCCCAAAAACATAACTATTGAGTTAGAGTATATATTTGCATTTATAAATACTTATTTTTACTTTATATTTTATAAATGTATTATATTTGATGTTACAAAATTGCTTTTGAAAAGAATTAGAACAATCTAGCTGTGTGTGAAAGTACGCATTTTGCTGCATCTTAACAAGCATTATGTATTTTTGTTTTTTCACTTTTTGCTAATGTATCAGAAGAAAAACATCTTGTTTGTACATTTTTACTATTTTATGAATGGAGCTTAATTTATTTGTGTAGTTCAGAAATTCTTTTAATTCTCTATTTCATGCTTTGCCAAAAATCATGTAACTAAAGAAAATTAAACCAGAATTTTAAAAAACCCCTAGATTCTGGAATTTTAATCAACTAGGAAGGAATTCTTGATCCATAGATGCTATTTATACAGTATTATCATTTGGAGGCTACTTCCTTAATGTTATAGTACTGTAATCAGATGCCCAAATTTCTATCAACTGACTTAGCAGTCAGAGATCAAGCTCCAGTATAGTTTTCTGTAATACAAAGAGAGTTTCTTTCTTCTGGGAAAGTGTGACTGATCCTGGTGAGGAGTGGTATGAAGGGGTGTTTGTTTGGGCTGCTGGTTTATGGCACTGAGAGCCATGGAGTTATTCAAGGGATATCATTCATCAGTGTGCTAAAGGAAATGTCTAGTTGCATTTCACCAGCCAATGCAATTGGGAGGGAGATGTTTTGTTCAAAGGAATCATAGTTTAAAAACTAAATGAAAAAGGGGAACAATCCACAGAATAATATCCTTAATTCTCCATTGATTAAAAAAAAAGAGAAATAAAGTAGCTTTTGATAGCAATTTTCAGCTTTATCTTCAATGAGTCACACTGTTCCTTTCCTTGAAGTTTCTGCAACTGTTTTGACTATTATCACAATTAAAAAAATTTTCTCCCTCCTCTATTTAACTCTTTGACCAGACGTACAAATCCATTCCTTTTTATATTTTTGTTTCTTACTTTATTTCTATCCTTTCCTCTGCCATGGTCCCTGACATTGAAATTGCTTTTCTTTTACAAACTAGCTTTTTCTTTTTGCCCAATTCTTGGCTTATATTCTCTTTTACTAGGAAGCTCTTAGAAGCTTTTAGAATATTCTTTTGCAGAGATTATGTACATCTTTGAGTTAGTATGAAAGGGCAAAGGAAAGTAAAATATTGAGGAACAGTTTTGTTTGGTGAGGGCTTTGCTTTGCCCAGCTGTTTAGTGAGTGCTGGGCTGAAACTCCAGTTTGCGCAATGAGTAGGAAAACATCACGTGACCCACATCAGTCTTGAAGTCTAGTCTGTGTTGGGCTTAGCAGCTCCCAGCACCCCCAGACTTATGAGATCACCTGCAATCTCAGTCTATGCAGGACTAGGAACCACTTTGTCCCAGGGATTTCACTTGGACCCCTGGGACCAACTAATTGCTGCAAACCGCTCTTTTCAATTGGCCTTAGCGGTGCCCTAAATGCCGGCCTCTTGGGTCATCTGCTATGTCTAGTACTCTCCCCAGACTCTGCGTGTTCTCTCTGCCCATCCTTCTGTTATTGCTTCTTCCCAGCACGGTGCACTCTGCAGACCCACTGAAGCCCCTGCTCCACAGTAAGCAAGCTCTCCCCTTAGTCTTCAACTCACCATAGACACCCTCACCTCTGAAATAAAATCAGATCTCCCCCAAATGTGCTGTTGCTTCCACTAGCGCTCCTCACATGATCAGGGGAAAAGCAGGGGGAAAAGTGGAATGAATCTAACTCCTATGCCTACTCATTCTTACCTTATTGTAACACATAGTCCTGTTTTAAGCCTTACTCTCTTCAGATGCTAACCATCTACCCTACTGGTCGTTGTCATTAACTGAATCTCCGGTCCATATATCCACCTTCATCAATAATACTGACCCCGGCTCAGTCATTTTTTCCCCCTAAGTCTCACAACTACTTTTGGTCTTTCAGGTCTACTTTGGAGTCCCTTTGAACCATCGGGAGGTATAACCATGTTAGGCCAAAATGCACTGACTTTTTTAAAGCAGTGAAATAAAATTTACAACATACTAAAAATGGTAGTCTATACAATTTTTTTTTACAAATATTCAGGCCCTGTAGGAGAATGAACCACTCCACTCCTTTGAATTGAGAAGTGGCCAAGAAACTTTCTCTGGCCAATGAGACATGAATGGATGAATCATGTCTTAATTCCATTCAAAAGCTTTAAAAACCAATGAGTGGCTCACTACATTTTTCCTGCTTCTGTGGTTGCGGAGATATGATGGAAATGGGCAATAGACTATGGTTTTAAGCTGCTGATATTTTCTGGTTGTTGATTCTCTCAGCACAATTTAGCATGTAATGATGGATGTATTAAGAAACAGAGATTACCCTCCTCCCCAGCCCAGCGCCCCTCAAACAACACATTTTATCTGTAAGGTCCTTTATTTTTTCTCCAAGATGGTTTAAGCTGGTGAGTTTGTGTTTGTGTGTATGTTTCCCAATTTTTGAACATCCAAGCACATTTAAGTTCTTCAAGATAAAGGAGCATACAAAGAGAGAGTTTTCCTTTTGTAGCTATGGTTTTCTATTGCCTGCCTCAAATGGGAACCTTATTGAAACAAAAAAATTAACAATGATGCCATCCCATTATACCTTTTTTCAGTTGGCCTTAGCTGTGCCCTAAATGCCAGCCTCTTGGGTCATCTGCTATTTCTAGTCCTCTCCCAAGACGACTTGTTGTTATTTCAGGGACTGAGAAGGAGGTGTCCTCTAACAAAATATTAAACCGTTTCTGGAATGGTCAGAGTCTTCTCGTACTTGGTTTGGAAATTAAAGTGCCAGCTCCAAGCTTCAGAAACAATCCTGATAATACAGATCAATTCCATATCTTCCTAAGAAAATGAAGAAGTATCCACTCTCCAAAAGAGCTCCTTGGCCTATAAATCATCATTTAAGAGTGTTTCTGTATAAGGGCTAATGTTTGGAATGTAACATAGATTCTGACCTCTTCTTTAGTTTCCATTTCTTGTTTTTACGGTCCCAGAACTAGAAGGATATTCTTATTATTTTTTTCTGTTTGGTTAACCCTCTTGAACATCACATCCTCTTTGTTCTTGAGATATTATTCACTCTCTCTCTCAGGGGTGTATTGTTGGCTGCTCCCACTGCCTCCTGAGAAGAGATGATGTATTTCTTCCCAGCTTCAGTGACTTCAGCCATGGTGGCTGCTTTACAGAGGGAATAAAGCACACTAGCTTATTATGTTTAAAATTTCATACCCGTATATATAATCATATGGATAATTTTCATCCAGAGTTTTCACCTAAACCTCCTTAACCTCTCCAATTCCAGCCATCTTCTTGCATTCCATTTCTGCCATTCACTCCCAAGATCATATTCCCTTTGACAAAATTTGGAACCAATTTGTCTCTGAAATATTAGACCCAAATCCCCTACCCTGAGTTCAAACTACAATATTCTTAGCTCATTTCTCTCTTACTCTCATCATACCAATATTTCAAAGCTCCAATCCACTTATTCCGCCACTTTCTCAAATAAATATACCAGCTTTTTTCTGTCTATGCTTCTTTTTCTGACCCCACAATCCAACACGACAATTAATTTTTCCTTGCCTCTTAAACCTTTAGCTCCCATGTGGGTTAATCAATCCCTGTAACTTGTGGGCTGCAGGCTGTTGAACACAGCTGGAGAAGTTCAAGTAACCATGGAGAAGCAGCACTGTATATTCCTATTTTCTGACCCATTTTCCTTAAAGGGTCATGTAGTAAATATTTTAGACTTTTGGGGCCACACACCATTTTCTTTTATGTTATTGTTTTCTTTCTTGCATGTTACTTTACAAATGTAAAATTCTTAGCTTGGGAGTTTATAAAAACAGGCCAATAACGAATTAAGAGCTAACCCCTGCTCTTACCTCAGATTGACCCACGGCAGTGCTTGACAGTTCTCGTCAAGAACCTCCATCTGCTCCCATTCTCCACAACAGCTTCTCTTAACTCTGACTTGAAAGGTCCCTACACAACCTCCCCTCTGTTTCAACTCCCTAGCAGAAGTTACCATGCTGTTCGTGACCTGGTTTCTGCCTGTTTTTCTCATCACCTCCTCACACGCCTCTATGGCTACTGTCATATCAAAGTAATCCAGACCCTTCCCACTCCTGAAGACCACCATGGACCCTCAAGGTTCAAATATCACTGTTACTGAACTCAGGTTCAGCTGCTCGTCACTCAAGAATCCAATTCTGAGAGACAAGTGTTGGGTAAAAGGAAAGATAGCTTTATTGAGGAAGCTGGCAATCCTGCAGGGAAGGTGGACTCATGTCCCAAAGAACAAACTCCCTTTTGCTGATCAGGGGGCAAGAGATTTTCAGGGGTGCACAGGCTGGGGAGGGTGCTACACGCAGAACAGCACAGTTAGCTCTGACAGTCATCTTGAAATCAGTCATTCAGTGATCTGAGTAGCACCATCCTGATTGTTTTAAGTACAGTTAATCTTCCAGGGCCAGTTCGTTCTCATTTCCTTAAGGCCAGTTCTTGAAATTGTGGCAGCTTATGTCATGGCTGCAGTCTGGTCATCATGTAGCTAACTTCTACTGGTGGGGGGTTTCAGTATCTGCAAAACACCTCAAAGGATATGGCTCAGAATATTATCTACAGCCCTTAAGGAGAAACTAAAGGTCCTTGATTTTGCTTAATGGGTAAGCTATCATTATTTTTTCTTGTTTGATTGTTTTCCTTTGTTTCTGCATTTTCTCATTTTTCTGATTAAATTTATTCTTTGGCTAAAGTTTTTCTACAGACAAGAGGCAGGAGGAAGACATGGGGAGGTCTGTCCTGGGAAGGCCCCATAGAGTCCTGCTCCTTTACACCATGATTGCATAGAATGTTTCCCCACAGAAATATAGCAAAGTATAACCAAAAATATAAATAACTCCACAAATTCCTATTGAGGGATACTGCATGAGACACAACCATTGGCACACTCACTGGCAAAGAGAGGTTCTTAAGCCTCCCAGCCATTCAGATACAGTCATCTCTCAGCAACATTCCAGACTATTCCACGTCATGTTTGTGGCTGTTTGGAAGAGCCCAAACTGTGAAGACTGGCTCCTGAGTTCCAGAGAATTTCTGTATTAACAGTTCTGGAAAAGATCTTTAGACTTTGCATATGAGGTTCTCCCTGCCTAAAGACCCTTCAGCTATCCTCACTCCCTTTCTTTATATGGGTAGGCTTGCCTTCTGGGATTAATGGATCAAAGCATACAAACATTAAAACATTTTGATGTATATCCTTGAATTATTTGTCAGAAGTTTGTATTGACTTAAATTCTCACTAACAGTGTGCAAAAGTGTTCTTCCTGCCTAATGAAGGATACATTTTTAATATTGTATTTCAAACTAATGTTAACCAAATTTTCAGAAGACTGTTTAAACTATATTATTGCATACAAGTCCAACCTCAATGCTTTATTCTGTGAATGTTTGATATACTATAATTACAGTCCTAATCACTCCCATAATTCTTTACCCTGGTTTATTCTATGGAGTTATTTCAGCTCTTTTGGAAAAATCATCCTGGGGTGCTTGTAAAATTTGTTTTACTAGCCATGAGTGGCACCTGAATCTGTAGGTATTTATAAGTGATTGCCTCTTGCAGGTGTTCATCCTAGTGCAAATGAGTTTGGTTCTGAACAGATTTAAGCAGGCATTTGACAGCTTGGATGACTGGCACATTGTCATCTTCATAACAGGTTGGGTGTAGTTAAAGATCTGAGACCTTGTCCAGCTTAGTTAATCTTGTAAATCATAGCAGCAGAAATATGCCAACTTTAATTAAAATTACAGCCCATAATGTAAAATATGATTATCTCATCTGCAGATATGTATTTTTATTTTAATATTACATGTTTGTGTGAAAATGCATCTTTGTAAGACTCATGTGTAGTGTGGGATTGACAGCTGATGGGACTGGAAACCTCCCTGGGTGACAAAGAGTCTTTTTGGTATACCAGTCAGAATTTTTTCTCTGAACATTTTGAATTTTTGCTCTACGGCTGTAAAACTTGGATCATAGTGTGTGTGCATATGTGTGTGTGTGTGTGTGTGCATATGTGTGCACGTGTGTGTGTGTGTTTTAGTTAATATTCACAAGTTAGTAATATAAAAAAAAAAAGAACAAGGGCTTCAAAAGGTATGAGGCTCAATCTTTTCTTTAAATTTGGTTTTCAAAAATTTCTATAAATTTGCGAAATATTTACTAGATCTTTTCATTTCCAGCACAATAAGTCATCAACATATATGAGTACCTATTTTTAATATCTTCTTAAATTTTTTCCACAAAGAGGGAGTGTAGGACTCCTGATCAGTTAAAGAACTGAGCAGGGAAACGACATATGCAAAATGAAAAGAGAAAAAGTTGGGGAAGGAGAATCAGAGAGTTTGCTTTTCTGGGACTCAAGGATGAAAAGTGTTGGCAAGATGGAGCAGGGAAGAAGAATGGAGTGGAGAAGAGGATGCCTAATGCCATTATGTTACCTAATTGAACAATTGGACCTGGGCTGGGGTCCTAGCCTGGCCTGAGACTCCTTGTCTTGGCCAGGGAGGTTCTTTTTCCAGGCGGATTTGCACAATCAATAATGAAACTGATGCTGAGACTGGAACATCACAAGCTTTATTCAATGGCCAAAGAATGGAGAAGCGGGAACCTTTGTTTGCAAACCAACTTCTCAACCCAATTTGGTCAGAGACATCAAATATATAGGAGGGTCTAGGTGAAAGGGACGGATTTGGAAAGAGTGGGAGGAATGAATATTCATGAGTTATCTGAGAACAGGGGTGTGGTTTGTATCTGGAACTGACACAACTCTCCTTTTCAGTCTTTGTATGGGCTTTTCTGGTTGTTGTCATGGCAATCACCCACTGTCATGGTGCTGATGGATGTGTCATTTAGCATGCTCATGTGTTACATTGAGCATATAATGAAGCTCAATGTCTACTGGAAGTCAAATCTTCCACCATCTTGGGCCAAATTGGTTCTAACCAGTTCTTGTTTTTTTCCCTTTACAGCTTCTTCCTGAAACTTAAGTAAGAGTAATTGATTTCTATTCTAGTGAGGGGCTGGGGTATGATTCTGGGGCAACAGCCTTGGTAACATTAATAAGTAAATTACTGATGGTTCTGGCATTAGTATCTGGAGGAACGTACTTATTTTAAAACCATGAATATAAGAGCTGCAAGAGAGCATGGTGAGTTTTTCATTCCCTCATTCATTTTTCTAGACAAGGAGATTGAAATCCACAGACTTGTCCAAGACCTCACAATGAGGCAGGGTTAAAGCAGAGTCTAGGAGGCAGATTTTTTTGTTTTTACTTCTGCAATCTCTCTTTGATGATTCAGAAAATATGTTCACTTGGTAGTTTGAATTCTTTGAAATCTGGAACATATGTGATTGATATTTCTTTTTAAAAAGAGCTATAATTTACACGTTCAAATGAGTTTTATCACTTCATAGAATCACGTTAAGAAATTTTATATTAATTCCAAAACTGATTTTTGAGCTGGGTAGCCTTGGACAAATTTCTCAATCTTTCTTAACTTTCATTTTCTCATCTGTAAAATGAAGATAATATTGACCCTGGGTCAATAAGGTTGTTATAAGGTTTAGAGAGAATACATAAGCACTGCAGGTAATCAAGAAATAGTGACTAGTGATAAAAACAAACACAACACAGCTAATATTTATTGATATATACTACTGTTTAGTGCTTTACATGAAATACCTCATTTGATCACTTTTTGACTATTTTTTATGAAGACTGACATTTAAAAAATACGTAAGTATTGCGCAGAGTATGTTCTAGTTTACCTTTTGGAATTTTTATATTTGAGTAATCTGAAGAGCCAGATCTCTGGACACCTCCCTTCTGCATGACCCTCATATAGGCAGAGCTGGGTCACCATAGTCCATGCCTCTAATCAGGATACTTTGTACTGTTTTATGTGGAGGTATATTAGATTCCCACCGCTCCCATAAATTACCAAAAATTAGTGGTTTAAAATAAATAAACAAATGTACTATCTTCCAGTTTGGGAGGTCAGAAGTCCTACACAGGTCTAACTGCTCTAAAATCAAAGGGTTTGCAGGGTTGTGTTCCCTCTGGAGGGTCTAGGGGAGAATCTGTTCCCATGCTTTTTCCAGCTTTTAGAGGCTGCCTGTGTTCCCTGGCTCATGGCCCCATTCCTCCATCTTCAAAGCCAACAACTTTAAGCCAAATCTGTCTCATGCTGCTGTACTGTATCTCTGGTACTCCCTCCTCTGCCTCCCTTTTCCCATTATAAGATTACATTTAGCCTATCTATACAATCCAGAATGATTTTAGGTTCAGCGAACAACCTTAATTCAATCTGCAACCTTAATTTCCCTTTGCTATGTGACATAAAGTAGACACAGGTCCCGGGGACTGGGATGTAGACGTCTTTGTGGGAGCCATTATTCTACTTACCACAGGAGGCTGCATAAAGGGAAGTAGAAGCTGCCAGCTGGGAGTTCAATACTCTGACTTTACTGTATCTATGTTCTCCGTGGGGAAGAATTTGATAACACTGACATATCTTTCACCAGCCTTGTTTTGTCATCAGTGCTGCCTTGTAAAGATGAGATTTCTTTTTTGCCAGTAAAATAGTTTTTTTTTTTTCTTTTTATTGTAGAATTCAAGGGCAGCAACTTCTTTAAGGTATGTTAGTATTATAATCCTTAGTATTTCTCAACAACTTGCCCTTGATGAGAGAGTGTGGTAGGGAAAGGCATTCTTGGGAGGAAGGTATGGGGAATGAGCGTGGACCATGCTTTTGCTGTATGCACCCTGATCCCAACTGCTGTGGCTAGGAACACAGGGGGGGAGGCAGACAAAACTGGGTTTGAATCCCAACTTCCCTTGTTAGCTAAGTGACCTTGGGCGAGGTGTTTAAATTTTATAAGCTGTAATGTGCTCATATGCAAAGTAAAGTAATACCAGTAAGCCTGTGCTCATACAGGCTTACTGATATTAGATGGAATAATGCACACCAAGTGTTTAACATAGTAACTGACTCATAATGCGGACTCCGTTAACATGAGTGGCTGTTGTTATTTGCACCTCTCTGAAGTTCAGTTCCCTTACCTGCAAGAAAGGGTTGGACCAGATGCTTTCTACAATCCATCCAGTTCTAAACAGTCCATGATTCTAGATATGGTTCTCTCTGTATGAAAGGATTGAAGAAATTAACTTTGTTTTGATTTTGGAGAGTGAGGTGTGTAAATTTTAACTAGGGGTTAATTATCTCGGCTCTAAAGGTGATACATGTATTTAGGATTTTTATTTTTTTATTTTATTTTTGAGATGGACCTGATAAGGTATATATTTCAAAGATGTTATCCTTTTTATTTTAGGTTTCAAACTTAATAGCATGTTTGGCCTTAGTATTCTGTTTGATTAAAAAAAAATTCTACTATTTCTGTAGTTGTATCCTTTTTCCCCACTTAATTATTTATTTACCTTCGCTTTTTGTCTTCTTTATCATTTTGACTAGTGATTTGTCTAATTAGATTTTGTTTTCAAACCAGCTTTTGCTTTTATTGATTCTCTTTATATTTGTTGTTGTTGTTAAACATAATAATATCTGCTTTTATTTTTATTATTTTATTTCTTATAATCTGTATTTCTTCTTGTTACTCTCCTTCTAATTTCTTGAGTTGAATAGTTTAGTTATTGATTTTCACTCTTTTTCTAAAAAAAGTATATACAGTTAAGAGTATAAATTTTCTTCTGAGTATTGCTGTAGCTGTATCCCACAACTTTTGATATGTAAATTTTTCATTAATGTTTAACTGTAAATCTTATAAAATATATACATAAATAAAATTAAGTATTTATAAAATAAATTGTAAAATTTATAAATATATATAAATATTATAAATATTTTGAAACCACCATTAGAATTAGAATCTATGAATTATTTAACTTGTGTTTTTTTATTTCCAAATATATAAGGTCATATTTTTGTCTTTGACTACTAGTCTTATTGCATTTATCCAGAGACGGTGGTATGAATGATAGAGATTCTCTGATATTTGTTGAGATCTGCTTTGTTTTCTAGCAGATGGTCAAATTTTGTAAATCTTCTATATGGGCTTGAGAAAAGTGTTTATTCTTTAATTGGTACATACAGTCTTATATGCAAAATCTGATACAACACATATAGATATTTTATCTTTGATTTATCCATTAGTAAGGAAAGGTTATTAAAATCTCTCACTATTATTATGGCATTATCAATTTATTCTTGACTTTCAATTGATTTTTACTTTATATATCTTGAGGCTATTTTGTTAGGTCCATACAAGGTTGTAATTTGTATATCTTCTTGGTAAATTGTTAATGTTTTCAATATATAATGACCTTCTGTATTTATTTCAAAACACATCTTGGACTTAGTTGCATTTTGCCTGCTATTAATATAATGACTAAAGTTTTGCTTTGTTTTTTTTTGGGGAGGGTGGGGCAGGAATCTTTTTTCCCTTTACTTTCAACTTTACTGTTTCTTTGTATTTTGAGTGTTTCTGTTTTAAACCTAGGTGAATTTCTTTGTTTATTCAGTCTTTGGTTTTATAATCAATTTGTTCTTACCGTCACTGAAAATCTTTTTCTTAATTGAGATATAATTTACGTATAACATTATATTAGTTTCAGGTGTACAACATAGTGATTTGCTATTTGTATATATTACAAAATGGTCACCACAATAAGTCTAGTTGACATCACCATTCACCATTTACCACACATTGTTACATATTTTATTTTCCTGGGATGAGAACTTTTAAAGTTTATTCTCTTAGCAACTTTCAAATATACAATACAGTATTATTAACTATAGTTATCATACTATACATTACATCTCAAGGATTTATTTATTTTGTAACTGAAGTTTGGACTGTTTGACTTCCTTCCCCTAGTCCCCCCACCACCATTCCCCAGGTACCACTGATCTGTTGTCTATATCTATGAGTTTGTTTTGTTTTGTTTTGTATTTTTAGATTCCACCACAGGATAGATCACGTGGTATTTGTCTTTCTCTGTCTGACTTATTTCACTTAGCATAATGCCCTCAATGTCCATCCATGTTGTCATAAATGGCAAGATTTCCATCTTTTTTTTTTTTTTTTAAAGTTTGCCGGCTCACCATTCGAGGGTCATCATCTTTTTTTTTAAACTTTGGGTTTATTTATTTATTTATTTATTTATTTATGGCTGTGTTGGGTCTTCGTTTCTGTGCGAGGGCTTTCTCCAGTTGCGGCAAGTGGGGGCCACTCTTCATCGTGGTGCGTGGGCCTATCACTATCGCGGCCTCTCCCGCTGCAGAGCACAGGCTCCAGATGAACAGGCTCAGCAATTGTGGCTCACGGGCCTAGTTGCTCCGCGGCATGTGGGATCCTCCCAGACCAGGGCTCGAACCCGTGTCCCCTGCGTTGGCAGGCGGATTCTCAACCACTGCACCACCAGGGAAGCCCCTTCTTTTTTATAGCTAAATAATATTCCACTGTAAATGAATAATTGAAGAATACACTTCTTTTATATTTGCTTTTATAAATGGCATTTGGGGATTTATTTCTTCCACATTATTTTATACTTCTCATGATTTTCTCTTTAGGGCTTTAAGGGTTAGATTAGAGCTTAGGTATGGAAATTATGGACATAGATGTGATCATAGAAGCTAATGGAGTAGATTGACAGGAATCAGAGAAAAAAAGCTGAGAAATGAGAGCAGTATTTAGAAGAAGGTTTAACAAGCATGTGGAAAGAGATTCACAAAGGTACAGAGAAGTTCTGACCAGAGCAACAGGAAGAGGATCTGGAAAGGCAATGTCTCAGGGTCCAGTATATGAAAAATTTTCCAGTAAGAATGCATGGTCAGTGATATCAGATGCTACAGGTTCTATGAAAGGCAATTCAATTTGGTGGTTAGAAGACTGTTGAAGACTTTAAAAGAGTTGTTTCAATGGAGTAGTAGGAACAGAAATTTTGTGGGCAAAGAAAAAGTGTGATATAGAATATAATTTTAGAGTAAAAGATTTATAAGGATAGGGACAAATTCAGCATGGGAGAAGATGCCCGTCAAGATGTAGGAGCAATGATGCAATAGACCAGAGGTAACTGATGAATCAAAGTCTTCAAGATAATAAAAATCTTTTCATTTTCTCTTGCTGTAGGTTTCTTTTCAAGAGTCCACTTAGAGACTGCACAGATTACATGCCTAATTATGAGTTGGAAGAAATGCAATATAAATGACGAGGGTGTCTCAATAGGCAGCACTGTTGAATCCATTAATTTGGGTACCATTGATCAAGCACTGTGAAGTTAATCCTGCAGTGTGGGTTAGATCAGAGCATACATTAATAAACGCACTTGCGCTTGACCTATAAAATGAATGATCAACATGTCCTACAGGGCTGTGAAACCAGTGAGCTCTCTGAAGAATCATCACTATCACTAAGCCATTTTAAAGGGCTGGTTTTAGATTTTCATTAGGAGAAATATCTCTGAATGCCTTTCCTAATGAAAACCAAGTGCCTAATTTCTACTAAAACAGACTCAGGGCAATGATTAAAGTTTTTGCTCTCAAAGTGAAAATAAAGTAATTTTACTTTACCTACACCTTTTGTTTCCTTTCCTTTGGGAAGTGACTGCAATTACCAATTTATTTAGCAAATATTTATTGAACAATGGTAAGAGTGCAACACTCATCCTAAATGACACGAGCTTATCAAATCATTAGGCAGAGCTATTTATGTTTTATTGAGACAAATAATACTTAACTAGGATGTACTTCCTCTAGGCTTCTTAAATAAAGCACTGTTTTAAGGTAAGAATAGTTATCCACACTGCTGAGAGCTTTAACTGCTTAGGCAAAGCTCTATTCATCTCCTCCTAGAACTCTAAAAATTGGATATTGAGAAAAACATCATGTTAAAAGGTGGCTGCCCTTTAAGGTAACTAATTTCAAACAAGAAGATTTCTTTTTGTAAAGAAAATCCTTTTTTAGGCTCTTTGGTTACGAAAAGTGAGTGACACCCCAAACTAATCTAGATTGGGGAAAGTGCTTTACGTAATCAAGAAAGAGAATTTGGTAATTGTCTCCTGGTAACTCAAGAAGTTGTTTTAGGGTTTGAGCAGTATTCAGAGATGAGGAGGGATGGAATTAAAGGGTCTTTTAGTAGGAAGATAACATGGCCCAAGTTTAGGACTGAAGGGGGAAAGAGGGTTGGTAAGAGGGTTGGCAGAATGGCTGAATATTTTTATGATATAAAAGATTCCACTTGAAGGTGGTTTTTGATCTGTGATGTAATCTAATTTCCTTTTAGAATCCTCAACAAAAGCCAGTTTTACACAACAGCTCTTATTCAATGATGCTTTTGGTAAAAAAGGAAGAGAAGCTCTGTTGGTTTGCACCCCACAGGCCTGCAAGGCCTTTGCTTGCCCAGCTTCAAGACCAAGAAAGAGTCCAGAGTCAGCAACAGAGACATCAGTGGTTTAATGGATGGGGTATCTTACACGTCTGAAGCAAGGTCTTGGAGGGACACCGCACCATGTGTGGTGGATGGTAGAGCAGGACATCGTGGCAGTCTTTGCTGCTGCGGGCAGGGGGAGGTTACCAGTTATAGGGGGAGTTGACATCAGATTGGCTCATCGGTTACCAGGGAAACCAGCAGAGGGGCATGCCCCTCACCACCCCTTTGACAAACATAGCAGAGATGTTCTAATCTAAAGCTAGACCAATCATTAGCTGGGACCTGGGGCAAGTATGTAGGAAGGTCAGTCAAGTGAGTAGGGTATAGGTAAATCAGGCACTGGTTGAGCAGGGGATGTACAGAGAGCAAGAGAACAGCCATCTTGGATGGTCTGACCATACAAACTTTCTCCTGTGCTTGTGATGAGTCGGGGTGGGGGAAGATTTCACCTGGAAGTGAGATGGCAAAGGGTGATTTCGATTTCAGAAGGACTTGAATAGAGGAAGCCCTCGGGGAACCTGTGGAAGTACTGTGGAGGAGCTAGTCTCCTCACAGAAAGCAAAATGGTGACAGAGTGATTTTATTTATAAAAACATGGTTTCTGGCTGCTGAATGCCAGGGAACTTACACCTGAAACACTGATAGCAATGTCACCTGGTCATGAGAATCTATTCACTGCAGGAAGCCCAGGAAAAGAAAGACCTTGAAACTTCTAGGATTTGAGTTGGAAATAACAGACTTTTCAAAAAGGGAAATGAGCACTTTGTATTCCAACATAAATGTCATTCCAATATTAACATTTTCCTGTCTAATTGGCACTTCTTTTTCAAGCCGTATTCAGCTGTAGGAAAACTTATTAGGTCAAATCACATTCTATACAGTAAGAATAGTTGCATTCTTCTGAGAACTTTAGTGGCTTGTGGCCAAAAGATCAGACTATATCTTAGCATTTGCTTTGCATTCTCAATAGCTTTCAACAAAGGGTTGTATGCAGAATGTAACCTCAGTTATTGGAGTTACCATTGGCTGAACATATTAATAATGGCTTCCAATGCAAATTATTTTTATTTTGTACTTTTCTTGGGTATGTCATGTTATAATAAGCCACGTAACTCTACAAGAGAAAGCTTGTAGATGTCATGGTGTGTCAGATAAAGCTTGAGAGGAGAATAGCAGAATAGCGAAGAGGTTAATAACATAGACTCTGGAGTCAAACTGGGTGGGTTAATATCCTGGCTCTGTCTTTCACTTTCTGTGACTCAGGATAAATGAATCATCCTTCCTGAGCCTCAGTATCTTTACTATAAAATAAGAGGATTAAATAAGTTACCTATTTAGGGGCTTCCCTGGTGGCGCAGTGGTTGAGAATCTGCCTGCCAATGCAGGGGACACGGGTTCAAGCCCTGGTCTGGGAAGATCCCACATGCCGCGGAGTAACAAAGCCCGTGTGCCACAACTACTGAGCCTGCGCGTCTGGAGCCTGTGCTCCGCAACAAGAGAGGCCGCGATAGTGAGAGGCCCGCGCACCACGATGAAGAGTGGCCCCCACTTGCCGCAACTAGAGAAAGCCCTCACACAGAAACGAAGACCCAACACAGCCAAAATGAAAAATAAATAAATAAATGAAGTGAAAATTCTTAAAAAAAAAAAAAAAAAGTTACCTATTTAGAAGAGTGCCTGACATATGATAAGTGCTTAACAAATGCTAGCTTCCATAGGAGGGGATTCTTGATGCCATACAAAGAAGTCATCTATCCACTTAACATCTATGGCATGCCTAGCGTGTGCCAGGATCTGTTAGTCTATGGAGATATAAAAAGGAAACACTACCACTTTCCTCTAAGACTTCAAGAACCTAAGGCTGAGAATACTCACCCTTCTTTTCTGTGGCTTTCTAACCAATGAGAAATAGCCAGGAGAAGATGAACTGGGATCCATACTTTTTACTTGGAAGCCCATTCTTCCAAAGAGCAGGGACCCTGGTAGAGAAAAATGGGAATGGACCATCTCAAAGCCCACCTATCAATCCCTTGTAGACTTTGCTGCAGAGGGAACCCTTCCTTCTCCTCAGGAAGGAAGACCTTGCCAGGTGAACTTGCTTCATGCAGACAGGAAGTAGATAAGGAAATAGATTCCATGCCCTCTGGTGAACAAACAGGCCCGAGAGAGCATGGAATGGGCATCTTTCCCAGTTTGAATCAAAATAACTCCACCCAGTTGTGAGTGGGACTTGGCCTAATTTCACCATCATATAAATGATTCCTCTTCCAGTCTCACAAACGTGCATATGTGTGCAGTTTTAAATGTTCGAGAGAATGGATTTCGTATTAAAGTCATCTTCATTCATGTTTATTAATGGCGAGGCTGTAGAAATAGGACTGGTGTTTGTTTCATTTATTTAGCACTTGTGACAAGATGGCTCTGGGCCTGGCCAGTGTGAGGGCATTACTTTATTGATTAAATAATGTGATGAAAGGAAACGGTGCTTATGTGTTGAGAGATTATTGCCAGAGACACTTCAGCCAACAAAGTGCTGAAAGGAGAGCTGTGTGACACTTTCACTCTGAGTACGTAATTAGCAGTGAGCTGGAACCGAAATGCAGTATCCTGGGGAAAGTTCCAGTCAATACTGCCATCCAAAGAAGTCATCTAGGTTTGCAGTTTGGAAGGCATAAAGAATCATACATTTTTGTTTCCCAATTTAGCTCATTGCTTTTACTCTGAAATAGTAAAAATAAACATTTGATACCACAATGATATAAAATAATATATTTGAAATGGTGAAAACTGCCTAATTTTATAGAAAAAGGCCATAATTCTAATCTCAGGAGTCATATATAAAAAAGTAAAAAAAAAAAAAAAATCAAACAATGAATTTATTACATTACTCTATTGCAGCTCTAAAGAAAGTCTACAGTTCTCAGAAATGTTACAGGGTCTATGTGAAGTGGCTGTGCTTGTTTATGTATTTATGGGAGAGCCTAACGTGACATTGTTCTTTGGCCTGTGGAATAATTTGAAGCATAGATATTTCGCCAAGAAAGATGGGGATTTTTAGAACCCAAGGCATCAGTAGATCTACTCTGAGAGATGGCATCAGGATTTACTCTCTGCCTCATGCACAGAGTCTAATGGAAGGGAGTGCATGGGGCATTTGTGGCTTCGTTTGACAACTTGAGATCCTTTATTCCACCATTTTTAATCCACCAATACTTCAGAGTATTGCTTCTAGCTTTCTGTTCTTCATTCTTCATCTTGGTTTGCTTGTCTGCCTGAATTCTCTCTCTCTCTTTCACACTTTCTCTCCCTTAGTAAGAGTAAATAGTTAAAGTAAGGACTCTGGAGCCTGTCTTCCTGGCTTCAAGTCCTGATTCTGTGACTCACTAGCTAGATGACCTTGGGAAATTACTTGACATTTCTGTGCCTCAGTTTTCTCATTTGTAAAATAGTGCTAATAGAGGTATCCATCACATAGGGTTGTTAGAAGGATAAAATGTTTCAAATATTTAAAGTACTTAAGTCATTCTTGACACATAATAAATGTTATCATACTTTGTATGTTTTTGTAATAAATACACTGGTTTGGTTCCCATGGGCTCAAAGACAATCATTGGCTCCCTAAGACCTTAAAAATGACGTAAGGGATTAAAGGTGCTCACTTACTCAGCTACAACCGATCTTTTAAAGCTTTATCACAATATGCTCCAACCAATCCATATTCTAACCATTTGGGTCTATTCACCACAATCTGAGTTTGCCATATACTTTCCTACTTCTCCAAACTACTCACTAAGCTGGAAGTGGCCTCATTTCTTCTCGTTTTCTGCCACTCAAAAGCTAAACACCAATGTTTTGATCACTTAACTTAAGAAACTGAACACTATAAGTAAATTAAAAGTTTCCTGTGTAGACCACTCCCATTCCATATGGTTGTGGGAAGCTGCATAATGGCTTCCCCTCCCCAAAATAACAACATCCTAATCCCTGGAATCAGTGAATATTACTTTATATGGCAAAGATTTTGCAGATGAGATTAATTTAAGAAACTTGAGATAGGGAGATTATTTCAGATTATTTACGTGGGCCCAAATGCAATCACAAGTATTATGATAAAATCAACTGTACTTCAATAAAAATTAAATAAAACAAGTGTTATGATAAAGTGAGATAAAGGGAGACTTCACACAGACAGAAGAGGAGAAGGCAATGTGACCGTGGAGGTAGAAATTGGAGTGATGCAGCCACAGGTCAAGGAAACAAGCAGTGCCAGTAGTGGGAAGAGGCAAGGAACAGGTTCTCCTCTAATCTCCAGAGGGAGTGTGGTCCTGCCTATGCCTTGATTTTAGCCCTGTAAGACTGATTTTGGACTTTTGGCTTCCAGAACTATAAGAGAGTATATTTGTGTTGTTTTAAGTCACCAACTTTGTGCTAATTTGCTACAGCAGCTATAGGAAATGAAGATGATGTTATTGTGGTCTAGTATTTTATTTCCAACATTTTCCTTCATTTATTTTTATATTTACGTAGAGTAAAATTCACTGTTTATGGTGTATAGTTCTATGAATTTTGACAAACGTATAGACTCATGTAATCACTACCACAATCAACATATAGAACTTTTGAGAAAGAAAAACAAAGCTGAAGGCACAATACTTCTTGATTTCAAACTATATTGCAAAGCTATAGTAGTCAAACCAGTATGGTATTGGCATAAAAACAGACACATAGTTCAATGGAACAGAATAGAGAGCCCAGAAATAAACCCATGCATATATGGTTAATTAAGTTATGACAAAGGAGCAAAAAATATATGCTGAGGAAAAGATACTCTCTTTAATAAACGATGCTGGGAAAACAGTATATCCTCATGCAAAAGAATGAAACTGGGCCCCTATCTTACACCATACACAAAAATCAACTCAAAATGGATTAAAGATTTGAACATAAAACCTGAAATCATAAAACTCCTATAAGAAAACATGTGGAGAAAGCTGTGGGATAAAGAAAAAAATATTATTTTGGCCAGATCAAATTCTGTTTTTTTCCCCAGATTCAATCTCTCTGCACTTTTTTGCCCTGTTCTGTGTCCTTGGGAAACTAACCCATATGATTGAATCATGTAGGCTCCCTGGCCCTCTGGCTTCCGTTGGGGTTAGGTTAATGGAAGGCACCAATAGGATAATGAAAAACAAAAAAAGAAATAGGTTAGAGCAGAGCTTGTCAAACTTTAATATGCATACAAATTACCTGGGGATCTTTTTGAAATGCAATTTCTGATCCACTAGGTCTGAGGTGGAGTCTATAATTCTGCATTCCTACCAAAGTCCTGGGTGATTTCTACAGATGCTATGAAGACCACTCTGTAAGTGGCAGGGTTTAGAGTATTTTTTCTTACTCTCTCTCTTTCCAGGTCCCTCCATTCTGGCACTGGCTGCATCCACCCCTCTTTGACAGTGGTTCTCTACTTTGGTTATACATTAGAATTACCTATGAGGTTTTTGAAAACCTAATGCCCTGGCTATATCCAGATACATTAAATCACAAACTCTGGGGATGGGACCCAGGTGTCAGTAATTCTTAAAACTCCAATGTGCTGCCACAGTTGGGAACAATGGATGGATCTTTGCCTAGATCCTCTTCCATGGCTACAACTCTTCAAAGGTTATGATAACCTTATTTCCCCCACTACTTGCCCCTTCAGGTCTAGAAGCCCCTTCAGGCTTCTAGTTGTTGCTAGTTACTGAGTGTTTCAGACTCACTCAGAGTTCCCTAATTGCCCACACCTCCATAAATAGTCCCTTTAATGAATTATCTTTAAATTCCCAGCTCTTTCCTGCTAAAAGTCTAGTTGATATGTCAAGATAAGAAGTTTGATTTTTATTTTGTAGGTAATTGGGAAACCAATGTAATCTTAGGAATAGTGAGTGTCAAGTTCAGAATTACTCAATAGTTATTGCTTCCAAATGAAACTTTTCATTTTGTATACTTTAAATTTACAAGTATTGAATTTAGCATAAGCTGCCAAGCTCAAACATTTTTATACATAACAGTACTGCTAAAAGTGTGACTTAAGCTAGCACCAAATTTTTGAAATTAGATTAAAAGAGTAATAGAAAAGTTTGTTAGAAAACAAACTTATGGTTACCAAAGGGGAAAGGTGGGGGAGGGAGAGATAAGTTAGGAGTTTAGGATTAACATATACACACTACTATACACAAAATAATCAACAAGGACTTACTGTATAGCACAGGGAACTCTACTCGATATTCTGTTATGACCTATATGGGAAGAGAATCTGAAAAAGAATAGATAAATGTATATGTATGACTGAATCACTTTGCTGTACACCTAAAATTAACACAACATTGTGAATCAACTCTGCTCCAATATGCAATAAAATTTTTTTAAAAATAAATGATTTTTTCCTCTAAAAAAAGAGTAACCTAACATTAGTTCAGTTTCTAATTACTATTCTTCTTTAGCTCTGATATAGCCATAACTTAATCTGTAGATTAGATTGATTTTTTTCCTCATTAGGATTTTCTTGAACATGTGCCTCTGCTTAAAAGCTGACCCCAGTAACTATACTATTGGTCTCTTGTATTTCCTCGGCAGGCATTGGCAGTTCCATCATTTTGTGACCCACTTATAGTATCATCACTTGAAAAAGTGAGTCTGAGTTTATTCTTTTCTTCTTAAGTACTACCCATTTCCTTAGAATTCACATTTCACGAACTCCCTGGATATTCTTACTAAATTGCCATTTTAAGAGGCTCTCCATTTCATTTTCTCAACTCCCTGCCAATAATCCTGTCTTTAATCCTAGCAAAGGACTTTCCCTACAAAAGACCCCTAAGCTATCATCATCCCTAGGAGAAAATTATTCTCTAATCTTCCCTTCAATTTCTTCTTGTAAACATTGAGCCTCTGACACTCTACCCAGAGAGTACTAAGTCTTTTGTCTCTTCTTTCATATGAATGGGCTTTTGCAATCAGACTTGAGTATAATCTTGAACTCAAGTGAACAAATGATTCCTTCCTGCTGTTGTATCACAACTCTGTGGTGGAAAAAAAAAAAAAAAAGGCTTATAATTTGTTTTCACTGCTGAGAACAGGGTAAGAGTTTGTTGCTACTAATCCTACTTCAGGGGCACTGCCCTATTTTTAAGATGGATATAAAAAAATCAACTGGAGTAAGTGGTTTTTGAATGAAGCAAAGTGCTTTGTGGCCCCAGCTGGAGATTAAGATGCCCTCACCCAGCCTGTTTGGGAATATTCTCTTCCTCACTGTGACTTCTTCTTTCTTTTTCATAAGACAGGAAAGAAGAGGATCAGTTAGAAATTTGGCTAAAACCTGACGGCAAATAATCATGTTGGCAAGTAACTTCTCTTTCGTGTAATAGAATACTTTGGTTTGAAAAAAATTCAGGAAATATTTCACTGCAGCCTTCCAGAAAAAAAGAAATATGTAAAAGACACTCTTGCCCATGCCGTTTCGGAACCAATTATTCCTAAAGTATCTGCTTGCTGCTATATAGATACAGTCTCAGAGACTGAAAAATTTAAACCATTGACGTGCACTGTGTAAGAAAATGAGCTTCTTAGGCTTTAGTGGACTTTTAAATATGTGAATTTTTTGTATGCTAATTCAAGTGTTAATAAAAAGGTAAGAGAATTGATCTGAATGTCTTTATTCCTATACTCATAAACCAAATTCTGCACATTAGCTCAGAAATAATGAACTTTTAACCAATTATAAACACCTCTATTGTAATTATTTAGACTGAAGAACTTCTATGCATTGCACCCAGGCATGCAGTTATTGAAATGAATGTTTTGGTAAAGTTTTTTTTTTTGTTTTTTTCATATAGTGTTTTCAATTTTTTTTCTTTTTAAAAAATTAGGAAAGTTTTAGGTGTTTTGGGATACTCTTGTAGCTATTCTGGGGCAACAGGTGAATTGATTAGTTACAAGGTAATGGATCACGTGGTTCCCTAGTTTGTCCTTTAGATTCTGTGGTGCAGGTCCAGATTTCTAAGAGAACAGTGAAAATATACTCGCACTAACCACCCCTGCTAAAGGAAGGCTGCAAAGGCAGCACAAATCCCAAGCGACCATCCATACAAATCCATTGGCTTCAGAATGATGTTTGCTCTCTTAATTATATTTTGCTAAAGACCAATAGTAAAGGCAATTTGCCAAGGAAAGACTAAGGAACTCTTTCAGAATAAAGGAGAAAACACCTGGATGCAGTGCATGATCTATGATTTTTTTGGTCATAAAAACATTATTGGGATACTTAGTAAAATCTGAATCAAATCTATAAATTAGATAATAGTATTTTATTAATGTTAATTTTCTGATTTTGATAACTGCATATAGTTTTGTGGGAGGATGCCCTTCTTTATTATGTATACACAAATGGTATTTAGGCCTCAAGGAGGATCACATATGTAACTTATTCTCAAATGATCCAGAAAACACATTTGTGTGCATACACACACATCACATATATGTACATGTAAGGCATATACATATGTGTGTGTACCTGCACGTGTGTCTGTATGCACCCACAACAGAGATAAAGCAAATGTGGTAAAACACTAACATTTGGGGAATGTGGATGAACGTTATACAAGAATTCTTTGAGCCAATCTTGCATTTCTTTTCTGTGAGTCTGAAATTATGTCAAAATTAAAAGTTAAAAGAATAAAAAACAATTTGTCTCTTTTTGACAGGGGAACGGATTGCCCAGAAGCAAAAGGATAGCAAGAAAAACCCAACCTAAACATGGGAAACTGCAGGTCCTATTAAAACTTAGTAAAACATTATTAGTCTATATATTTTCACATGAATGGTTTTTAAAACCACAACCAACTCTGTCTGACTTATTTCACTTAGTGTAATGCCCTCCAAGTCCATCCATGTTGCTGCAAATGGCAAAATTTCATTCTTTTCTATGGCTGAGTAGTATTCCATTGTGTGTGTGTGTGTGTGTGTGTGTGTGTGTGTATATATGTGTCACATCATCTTTATCCATTCATCTGTTGATGGACACTTGGGTTGCTTCCATATCTTGGCTATTATAAATAGTTCTGCTATGAACATTGGGGTGCATGTATCTTTTCGAATTAGTGTTTTTGTTTTTTTCAGTTACGTACCCAAGAGTGGAATTGCTGGATCATATGGTAGTTCTATTTTTAGCTTTTTGAGCAACCTCCATATTGTTTTCCATAGTGACTGCGCCAGTTTACATTCCCACCAACAGTATACAAGGACTCCCTTTTCTCCACATCCTTGCCAACATTTGTTATTTGTGTTCTTTTTTATGATAGCCATTCTGAATGGTGTGAGGTGACATCTCACTGTGGTTTTGATTTGCATTTCCCTGATGCTTAGCAATGTTGAACATCTTTTCATGTGCTTGTTGGCCATCTGCATTTTTCCTTGGAAAAATGTCTATTCAGTTCTTCTGACCATGGTATCACTTATATGTGGAATCTAAAAAATACAACAAACTAGTGAACATAACAAAAAAAGAAGCAGACTCACAAATATAGAGAATAAACTAGTGGTTACCAGTGGGGAGAGGGAAGGGGGGAGGAGCAGTGTAAAGGTAAGGGGTAAAGAGGTACAAACTATTATGTATAAAATAATCTGCATGGATATATTGTACAACACAGGGAATATAGCCAATATTTTATAATACCTGTAAATGAAGTATAACCTTTTTAAAAAAACACAACTAAATTTTCACATAGGAAATGATGTTAAATAATTAGAACAAATCCAACCAGAAAGTAGTAACATTTTGCCTTGTAGTTGTTGGCAAATGCCAACTTGCCCTCATTGTACCAAATAGGAGGGTATTCATTTATTTTCACGGGCACTAATACTTTTCAGATGTTTGTTTTATTAGCCTACCTAGTTTTCTTCTTCCTGGTAGTGAAAACATCAGGTTCTGTTAATTTAAGAGCAAACAGAAATATATAGTGGATTCTTTATAAATATGTTTCCTTGTTCCTAAATTTGCTAATTTTTATGAAACATTAAATATGTTAGATAATGGGGAATGGTTCTACTTTATATTTTGCCAAATCTTTCTTTCTAAACATTTTTTTATCTTTACATCAGAACTACCTACTCAGTATATATTTTTCACAAGATACCACCTTCCTTGTCCACAGACCCATGTGGTTCAGGACAGGCAACCTCACCTCTACTTCCAGAGAGCAGAGCTTTCCTAATCCCATCATGGTGATCCCATTTCCCTTGCCAGTGACTGGTTTAGGAATCCACGTGAAGCTTATTTTTAGCTTTAGCACTAAAGAAAAGTGCTGGATTAGGATATAAGGAGCATTTAATTCACTCCTGAGAAAGAGACCTTTCATTTCATCACTGTGGAGTCTGGATATGACACCTGGAACTGTGCAGCTATGTAAAGGCAAATCTGGTGAGGGATGGGAGGGTGGGAGGGTGGGAAGTTGGGAAGACTCTGCATCCTCATTGACAGTGATGAGCTGCTGAACCAAGCAGCCTTGGAAATGGAATTGCCCTTGGACTTTCAGATATTACAGATCCTATGACAGAGACTCTGTGTTACATAAAGGCAAATACATTTTAATCAATTATCATATAGTCTGGAAGTTTTCTGCAAATTTTTTTTTAATTCCATGATTTATTATTAAAAAGCCAATAAAAAAAGAAAAACAAACAAGCAAAAGGCCAATCATTCATCAAGCCAACCAGATGATATAGGCTTTTATATTTCATCTAAACAAAGCATAGAAATGAAGATTCCTTGAGTCATAGTTACAATCTCATTCATCTTCTGAGATATATAGTAACATTTTAGAAAGACAAATTTGTGATAAAGAAGATAAAGGAATTCTGGCTATAAAGTGGAAGTAATAGTATTTACTTCATAAAAGTGATAGAATTAAATGAGTTGCCATCTTTAAAGCTCATGGAGCAATGGTTGGCAGGTAGTGAATTTACGCTGATTATTAACCATAGCAATGATAATAATAATAATTCCTTTTTATGGATTTTCTTGCCAAAAAAACTTACCATCTCAATTTTGAATTGTTTTTATACTAAGTAATAGACTCTTTGAGAAGCAAATGAATACTACCAACAAATTAAACTTCATAAGAGTTTTACGGGATAAATATTATAACTCTCAGTTTTTAGATGAAAAACTTGAAAACTTGAATCATATTGATGGAACTTTCTGTACATTACCTGCAAGTACATGTTTGGTCACCATACTCATACCAATTCTAACATTTCAAAATTAAAATTTTTGAAGGCCAGCACGGTGTAGTGCAACATTTATCACATAGTAGCTCATGCAACACTACTAGGTGGTGAGACCAATTGGGTGGAGTTGCCACAGAATTTTCAAGAATTGAACTATAATAGAACAGGATGAATAAAGTCAGAGTGAATTGCGTGTACAAAGGTAAATATTGTTTCATGAAACTTTGTTTTAGTAATGTATGTGTGTATCGGGTTACATCACAAAATGTATTTCTCACTGAGTTTTGGTCATTGGTACTATGGAAAAACATAGGCAAGACAAGCTTGGCTTCAAATACCTAACTCATTGGCTTGTTATATGGAAAAGAGCATGGAACTATGCCTATGACATAATAGGCACTCAAAACAATGTCCCTTCTTTCCTGCCTCTGTCCACAGGCTCCCTCCTCCCTTTCCCCGGGGGACTTGAACTTACAAAACTGACATTAGCAAACAAAGTGTCTTCAGATGAACAGATATGACTGTTTCCTGTATTGTACATTTACCCAAGCTAGACACACTAGGAGCACATTGAGTGATCTGGGTCCTGAGGCAAGGAAAATCAGTTTTATTTAAACTACAACATATAGTGTCTCCTGTGTTCCTCACAGTTAAGAAACCACCCTGCTCTTATTCTTAAAATAACGGGTATTTGGTTAGGACTGTTTTTAGTTTGGTTACCTCAGCACAATGATGCGCCATCCATTAGAAATGGGAGTGAGGGGCTTCCCAGGTGGCGCAGTGGTTGAGAGTCTGCCTGCCAATGCAGGGGACACGGGTTCGGGCCCTGGTCTGGGAAGATCCCACGTGCCGCGGAGCAGCTAAGCCCGTGAGCCACAACTACTGAGCCTGCGCGTCTGGAGCCTGTGCTCCGCAACAAGAGAGGCCGCAATAGTGAGAGGCCCGCGTACCGCGATGAAGAGGGGCCCCCACTCACCGCAACTAGAGAAAGCCCTCGCACAGAAACGAAGACCCAACACAGTCAAAAATAAATAATAAATAAATAAATTAAAAAAAAAGAAATGGGAGTGAGGACAGTGGGCCACCCTGGTGCGCTGAACAGCTGGACTGACGCAGCACTCAGATGCCACTGGGCCACGTGCGCCAAGGCCACTCTTGGGTCCACCACCCCCTCCCATCAGAGGTGAGTGAGAGGATCATGTATTATCACACAGTGACCATCCCTTGTTCCACAGAGAGCCCACATTACCACAGGAAGACATCCTTTGTCTTCCCTCATGGTTTTGCTTGCTCTTACTCACCTTAACTCCTTATTTACTGTGTGGGATGCCCCCGTGAATCCCAGGGAGAAGGAAAAAAAAAACTATTATTTGGTTTCACTGACACAGTATTGAGCAAAAACAGAGACTGATTCTCCTCCCTTCCCCTTCTTTTCTTTTTCTCTTCCTCTTTTTTCCCCTCCTCCTACTCCTCTTTTCTTTTCTTCTTCTTTAATAAAACATCAATTTTTGTGCCAGAACTTAGTGAAACTGCTGAGTTAGTCAAGGCAGTAAATCGAACTGGTCCCTTTTACCTCTTGGAAATATGAAAGGATCTTTCTGGCACCCATGGCGGGATCAAGTGCTACTGTTAACGGGAAGGCAGGAAAGTACATTATCACTTCAGGGCTGTCATTACCAGAGGGTTTCACTGTGAACTATAGCATTCAGGGAAAGCAGGCAGGAGGGAAAAGGAGGCAGGGGGTGAGGGGAGGGGGGTAGGGGGGGCTGGTGGGACAGATGGTGAAGGAGGGAGGGAAAAAAAAGCAAGTGTTTTTTTTTAAGAGGCTGACAAGAATGGTGGTGATATTGGGTTGAAGAATTCATTTTGAATGTAGAACCTAGTACTGCTTTCATTTAAAAGGTGATTAAGATAGCCACTTCCTTCCATTATCCTGTGGGTACATATTTGGCAAAGCACAGGCTCAGACACACCCCATGGCTTAAGTTAATCAATTCATGTGCATCTTAAACCTGTCAAGACAAGATCTCCTATTTAGTTATAAACCTAAGGATGTATATTTTGTACCACTGAAATCCTTAAAGAGATTTTATTTTTTCTTGCTGCTTGTAGAAGAAACCCATTTTAAGACTTTTTTCCCCCTCTTTAGTATACATTTTTAAATTTGTTTAGGTAAATCACATCTAATAACCTAAACTTCAGCAACAGAATGGCTAAAGATATGAGTGTGCTTTAGACTTTTTAACTTAGTTCACAATACAGTTGTCAAGTGCTGGACCTAAGTAGTGCTATCAGCATCTTCTAAGGGGAGAATTTTGCTGTAGGCAAAGGAGAAAAGTTCAGTATCTTGAGGTCTGCATTCTTCATTTCTTTCTATCCAGGTTGCTTAGCACAGACAGTGAGCTGTTAACTGAGAGGAGTTATAATCATTTTTATCCGTTTCTTTGAAGTCTGTTTTATGTCTGGATTCTGTTGGACAGCATATTGAATAAGCAGATCCCTAATGAGTTCAAAGTCAGCTAGTTAGTTCCTGGATGTGTAGCAGGCCCTTGTTAATCTGGTTATGTGTCACAGGTTACTCATTTTCCCTGTTCCTACCCTCCACCCTACCTACACTTAGGTTTCTAATTTTATCAGAAAGGCAGAACATTCCACCTTTTAGCAACAGAGGAATCATTATTGTTATTTCCTAAAGCCAACAGTGGCAAGAGTAATTCTAAGTAAAGTATTATAGAAAAAGCAAACAGTATGGAATAGGTATTCTCCTGTTCCTTACAGGACCATCCATCTGTTTTCCGAACAAAAAAATCTAGTGCTTCTCTGAGTTATTTTTTAAAGGGCTTAAGCAATCATTCAGATAATCAGACTTCATTGCTGTGAAATTTCATCAAAGTGTACTCAATCCTTGAACTCATATCTGGGCCCATTTTGCCAATCAGATAAAACTTCCTAGGCTTTTTCCTAGAGGCATGAGGGTTCACTTGATCTTATTGCATTGCAAAAGGTTTTGTGCTACAAACCATTTTTCATAAATGCTATTTGTTGTGTTAGGAGAACTCCAGACAGGCTCCTTCTTAGAATAGGTTTGGGGAGGGGGGAACGGCTTGCCCTGCTTCGTCACTTGGGATGAAATGAAAATTCTTAGAAATTTGTACAAGTTAGTTGTGGACCAAGTGAAGAGGCAAAAAATGATACAGGGGAAATTAGCATTAACATCTTAGTAAGTAAAAGTGTTATTTCTCATGAACAGACCAATAGTTGTTTAAAAAAAAAAAAAAGGAAAAAGAAAATAACCCCAAGGAAATCCGTGATTTGGAAGCACTGAATTAATTTGCCTTAAGATTATTGCTTGCTTTTTTACTTTTCTCTGTTTTCTTTATTTATTTGTTTTGGCCTAGAGGTTGAAGCCAACTGACTCCTTTCTTTTCCATTTGTAAAGGTCAGCCACCCAACGTACGCCACACCAGCACAAACAGCCTTTGCATCAAAAAAGCACTAGGTGGTGCCCATTTTCTTTGCCGGCGAAAGTGCTGGATTTCCCCAAGGGAGTCACTCCAGGGAAGTTCATCAGCCCCCATCCCCATCTAGTGCCTTCGCCTCCTCTAACAGATGACCAGGAGCATGGTGTCACATTCTGTCATTTTCCTAAAGCACCCCGGGGCTTGCCTGTTTTAAGACACAGCTTTGGTTTGGTGAGGCAGTGTTTTTAAATGTGAAGGTAGGAGTGGAGGGTTGGTGGTAGCAAAAAGCTTGGAATATTCCCCTGGAAAATAAAAGATAAGAGGAATGAATAAAGGCTGCAACCCTGCCATCTGTGTCTCTAAGTAGTCATGGTACAATATCTTTGCCAAGGTTTTCCTCCCGCCAGATCATCCGGGCAGTGCAGTCTATGTGTTAGTTTAATTGTTTTCCATTTTTGACCCATAATCAAGCTATAAAAATAATAAAAGGAAACAAAGGTGAGTCTTAAATTTCAATTTGCATTCTCATGAAAATAATTCTTAGCCAAATGAAGTCCGGCCGAACTGGAGATTTTGCATGCCCGTGTTCATCCCCCGTATCTACTGTTTGAAGAGGTGGCTTTAGACCCCTGGGTTTATTCCTTAAAAATAAAAATCTTACTAGGCACGCTTAACAGATTGTTGTTTTGTGTGCAAGAAAAGCAAATAACTGGCTGAGAAGATGTTTACTTCAGGATAATTTTATCCAGGCGATATGGTCAGAAGATTTGTTTTAGAATTTAGAGGCATTTAGAAAGTTTTTGTTCTGCTAGCAGCCGTTGGGCATGATCATACTCTTGCCACAAAATGAAAAGAAGAAATCTACCGATTTTTTTCTGGCAGAAATAAGTAAAATTATTATCTATGACCAATTCTCTGAAATTTGGTCTACTGGGTTTTTTTTTGTTCAAATACATTTATTTAGTCTTAAGGAAGGCAAGAAAATAGATTTTGACTGTCAAAAAGGAGACTCTTGTAGGAAAACCTGAATACTGCGTCCCATTTGGTGAACCAAATACTCCAAAATAAAGGGAAAATAAAGACCGTTAGTAGTTTTAAAAAGTTAAACTGAGAAAAAAGCTTTATTATGAAACTACGAGAATGATTTCTGTGCTCTAGCTACACAGTCATATGTCATGACATGTGGCAGGTTGACTGCTCATTAATTCTATTTATATCAGTATGATAATCCACCCCACTGAGTACACATGTGTTAAAATATTCATAAATTACGTTTATTGTGAACAAATATACATTAAGTGCCAAAAGAAGACCATTATTTAAATACAAAACTAGTCAACAAGCGTAGCCTTTTTACTATCTGTCCAGTACATTATGTTTCATCAAATTCACATTAATTGCCTCTCCTTCCAGTGTCTCATAGGGCATGTTTATCTTTTGTTTTAAAACTGTGCAAAAGAAATAGATTTCACTGAAAGGAGCAGACTCGGAAAACAAAAGACGTTATGTTATCTCAGACCAATAATAACATCGCCTGGAAAAAACCATCTAAAGAGAAATGCACTTCTGGCCTCCAAAATTGTTAAAAAATATGTCATTTGAACCCTAATACAGACTTGAACCGAATTTGAGGGTGTTTCGTGAAATCACAGACCAACATAAATAAATCAGATAATTTCTTGATAAAAGTTGCAAATAACAACTTTAAGATCATGCATATTTTGACAATAGATGCATAAAGAATGCTTAAGAAAATCTAGAACTTTGGGAATTGAAACCAATAATTAAAATATACTGCAGCACACTGTGTTTTAGGACTTATTTCTTCCAAATGAAACAATCCTGAACCACTCTATTTTGAGTGATTTCAGGAAGTTGAAAAAGTTGAAGTGATTATTCTTTTTACAAGCTGCCTGTGCAGTTACAGACCACAGTTGAAAAGTTTGAATTCCTTGTCAAATCCAAAGTGGTTTTAGTTAAAATATATTGCCTAACTTACCCAATTCATCATATGCTGAATTAATGCCATGAAAACATCTGGTTTATTAATTATTAGGACCACACTTCAGGGATAACTAAAATCACGGTTACTTTAGAAAGTGAACTGTGTGTGCAATACTGTCTAGGAAACTGTTGCACATTTTTGAAACTTTAATTATACTCAAAGGGACACCTTTTTTTTTTCTTTTCTGGAGAGAAATGACAAACGATGAGTAAAATGAGGTAGGAAATTCTGATTTTATTTCACTGTTATGGTATGCTTCATTTAAAGAGAGCAGGGAAGGCCACAACGATGAAAACAAAATACTTTTCTCATGTTGCCAGTACTTTACTAAAAGAGTGAAGCCATCACCCTTGGCTTATATGTTAAATTCAGGTAAGAATTTCATTTCTTTTTTTTTTTTTTAATTTCAGCTTTATTAAAGTATACCTCACAAATAAAATTGTAAGATATTTAAAGTGCACATCATGGAGATTTGATATATGTATATATTGTGAAAGGATTCCCCCATCCACTTAATTAACACATCTATCACCTCACATATTTGTCTTTGTGTGTGTGTGTGTGTGTGTGTCTGTGTCTGTGTGTCTGTGTGTGTCTGTGTGTAAGAACATTTAAGTTCTACTTGCTTAGCAAATCTGAGTTAAACATTTAGTATTATCAACTATGGTCACCATGTTTTACATTAGATCCACGGACCGTATTCATCTTATAGCAGAAAGTTTGTAACCTTTTACCAATCTCTCCCTATTTCCTCCATCCCCCCACTGCCCCCAGACCCTGGCAACCACTTTTCAACTCTCTGTTTCTATGAGTTTGACTTTTTAAAATATTCCACATAGAGGTCAGTTTTTCTATGTAGGGATACCTCACAGAATGTTTTACTTTCCACTGGCCCTTGGAAGAAAAATTTCTGTACTTATACACCATGTAAGGTAAAGGAATCTATCTTAAGGAAAAAATTCAAAATGTGGAAAAAGCCATATGCATAAAAGTTGTCTTTATAATGTTATTTATGATAACAAACATTGGAAGGTGTTTTAATATCTAACAATGGAAGTGTGGTTAGACAAATGATAACATTCATTTGATAAAATATTATGCAATCAATAAAAATTTGGGGCATATAGCAGTACGGGAAACGTGTAATAAAATATTAAGTGAAAAAAGTCAGGATACAGATTATGGTATAATACGATTATAATGATTTTCAGACGTGCAAATAATAAAACACTAAAAGGGGATGCACAATAATGTTAATCATCACGTTAAGGAGTGAAACTGATTTTTTGCCCTCTTTTCAAAATTCTGCTATGCTCTCTTACTAAGGATAATTTAAAATGCGTTTTAAAATTTCAAAGAAATTATTTAAAAGAAATCAGTAGTCAATTTACATTTTTTTTTCTTGAGATGTCATAAATAATCACCACAGATTTTTGAGGAGAAAAATTAGACAACTCCCACTTCCAAAAATGCAAACTTTGAAACTGGTATCCCAATGTGTGGTTTTTAGCAGTCAAACCTAATTTGCTTTTTACTGAATCAGAGTGCACATATATTTCGGTAGATAAGATTTCCCTCTTTTATTATTTTTTTATTTCCCTGCTCATTAAATTCAGCTCCAGACCACAGCATTTTCATCTATCAGTTCTCAAAAACCCTGAGCAGCCATTTCAGAAGAAAACGAAACGAAATAACACATATCCCAACACTACACAACCCGCTCATGAAGCTCTTTTCAAAGTTCGGGATGTACTTTCGTGTGAATCTTGGCCTCTGTACAGCACTGCTGCACGATCATTTTCATCTGAGATTTGAACATATTGGAAGAACTAGAGCCTTCCTTTCTTTTATCCTGTCATTTCCCCCCCCCCCCCTGGAAGTGACGGGCATATGGCAGGCACCCTCCCTGGATTCTCAAACAACAGGAGGGACCTGATTTCAATTCCTACATCCTGTCATCAGTGACTCTCGGGATATTTTGTTCTTGCAAGACTAAAGATGTGATTCGAATTTGCCATACGGACAGAGCTTAATGCGATGCCATTTTTACCACTGGAGCCCGCAATCAGTTAATTAAACATGATCTAAATCACCGCGTGTATTTGTAAAGTAAGATTAATATGGCAAAGTCAAAATAAATGAGGAGTCCTCCCCGTCCTAGGAGTGTGAATCACCGATACGAAGATTACACTTTTGGAAACTCGATACTTTGGAGCAGGCTTTGTTGGTTTAATCCCTCAGACTGCTTTGTGCAACTTGAAACCCAGAGCTGTCATCTTTAGCCAAAATTTCAGCCATAACTTCCTCAGCTTTCACCCCATTATTGAAATCAGCGTTCACAATACTTAACAAAGATCAAACCTTTCAGCGGACCACAGGGCAGCCTCTTACCACCTGGGTCACCAGAAACATGTTTAATAAATATTTCATTTTGTTTGAACATGAAGACTTTCCTCGGTTCCCCATTTTTTTTCTTTCCTGGGGAGCTAAGGGCTACCCCCAAGCTGCACATTCCATCACTGTGGCCAGTTAGGTTTATAGCCTTAATAAAAGGATTTTCCCCTTTCACGTGCTAGGGAGCCTTGTTAAACCAGAGCAATTATAGAAACACAAGATAGGTGCTCTGCAAAGATCAAAGCTCACCTAAAGACAGCTCTGTAGGAATTTGGAGCTCTCTTTGAAAAGCGCTCAGTTTACAAAGTATAGAGGTATTAAACCCCAGGAATTAAAAAAAAAAAAAAAAAAAAAAAAAGCTTAGTTTCAAATACTGTTAAAAGTCTGACAGTAGTTAATATGGGATCTCCTTCAACCACTCCTTGTGTATTATTCCTAATATCTATTCACGGTGTATCTATAATAGCTCCAAAGAAACTGTTATGCTCAGAAGACATACGCATATGATGGATCCTTAATACCAAATATGTTGCTTAACTCTGTAGGTACATTTTAATCTCAATATCCTAGCTCAGCGGGAAGGGTGAGAAAATAGCCTGTAAATTTCTTTAGGGGGGAAAAAATGCAGTGTGCCTGGCTTTTGCTCTTTGAGGCTCACTTTGTGGGATCCCTAGAAGCTGTACCAGGTGACAAGAGCACCTGTGTTTGAGGCAAAAGCACAACTCACCCAAGTGCAAATGGGTGTTGATGTATCCAGCCTTAGGCATTGTAATGTTTCCTCTATCTCTCTAGATTGTATCAGTCTCCCTGAAAACACACACACACACACACACACACACACATCATGCTTGTAGATTCCATTTCAGATCAACATCGATAAACCCTGAGTGGTTTAAACTCAACTCTGTGGCTATGGGGGCTTTCAGGTGACAAAGGGTTTGAGGATTCCCTTCTCCAGTGGGCTGTGTGTAAGCCAAATGACTTCTTTTGTGTGCAGAGACACACAAAACAGAGCAGTGTAAATGGGCTCAACCTGGGATTTTGAGTTCTGTGCTTCAGTTTCAGAAAATGAGTTATTTAAAAGGCAGCAACTTGAGGACATGGGGGCGGGGGAGGGGGGGAGCTGGGGTGAAATGAGAGTAGCATCGACATATATACACTACCGGTGCAATATAGCTAGTGGGAAGCAGCCGCATAGCACAGGGAGATCAGCTCCGTGCTTTGCGATGACCTAGAGACGTGGGGTAGGGAGGGTGGGAGAGAGACACAAGAGGGAGGGGATATGGGGATATATGTATGGATATGACTGATTCACTTTGTTGTACAACAGAAACTAACACAGTATTGTGAAGCAATTATACTCCAATAAAGATCTAAAAAAAAAAAAAAAGAAAGAAAAGCTAGTGAGTTGGGACTATTTGTTTAAAAAAAAAAAAAAAAAAGGCAGCTTTTGCCAGGAATATTTTGATATTGATTTAGAGGACATCACTTGGGGGGTTTGGTGTCCAGTAGTCTTAGCTTTGAAAAATGCATAGATCAATGCAAATCCCTCATTTTATATCAGCATTTCCATTTTGAAGAAAACATTTTAATGATTAAAAATAAGACTGCTTGTATGTGCTAGGCTCTAGGCTAAGCAGGTCACACTGAACATCTTATTTAGTCTTCATGACAACCCTATGAGGTGGGTTCTATTATTATATTTATTTTATAGACGAGGAGACCAAGGCGAAGAGCTGGTGTGTAGTTTGCCGAAATCACACAGCTCATAAGAGGCAAGGTTGTGATTCTAATCTGGGCTACATAACGCCAGAAGCCAAGCTTTTATAGCCTCTGCCTATCTGATTTGAAGTGTATTGTGTGTTGTGACCTAAAGTTTCTATTTTATAGTTTCCTTTTATTTAGCAGTAACTTTTAGGATTTGAAGCTAAAATTAAAACAGAAGTTTTTTTTTTTTTTTTTTTCCCCTGATTAACTTTCTGCTTTTAATTTTGGTGTTAAGTGAATAATGTAACTTTAAGCTTTTTGTTTCTCATACTTTATTTTCAGATATGCCAAACACCAAAAATAAATTGAGAGAGTTTCATGATAGTAAACAACTTTTTTTTTGCCTTGGAATCACCATTTCATAATTCATCTAAGAAAATGTCATTATTGAAAGCAAAAACATTCAATTATCTTGTTTGTCTTCCCTCTAAATACAGCTTTTCCTTAGACTAGAGCAAGATTCTGGTATTTTATCTAATGGTGAAGGAGATTGTTTCAGATTTGGAAGTATTCTGTTGCAATGTTAGTCAGATAGGTCTGAATTAGAATCTTAGATTCACCAATATACGGTTCTGTAATCTTGAGTAACTAGTTAAGTACTCAGGGTCAGCAGATTATCATTGGTAAAATGAGAAAAAGTAATGCCAATCATATATTGTTGCTATGAGAACTAAAACGAATAACATTTATATAACACTTAGCAGAGGGTGTGACCTAAAGAAATATTACCCTCTTGTCTCCTCCTTTTGATTGCATTTATAATAGACTTGATTGAAAATGTCCCCCATTCTCCTTTAGAAAGGCTTTGAAAGTCCCACTTTCAGAATCTGGCACTTTATCAGATAATAATTCTGGGGTCCTGATCAAGCTCGAGTGTTTGTATAACAGGAAGCCCTTTAACCACTCCTGCTGGGCCCCAGACTCTGAACAAGGAGAAACTTACCCTTGTCAGAGCTTTGCTTGATCATTGGATATCAAGGGGACACTTGAAATAAGGTACAGTTTCAGTTTTTAGATTATGAATACGGTGGATTTTAAGAATTTTCTAGCTGTCTTCTGTGGATTGTCAGATCTCATTTGAACAAATATCTTGGCAACCACATATGTCATCCTACCCTTTGAGACCTTGTCACCCACTGCTCCAAGACAGGCCACTTCCTCCTGAGGCTACGGGGACCTGGCCTGCGTGTTCAAATAGCCTCTAGCTTCTTGCTGGTATGCAATAAATATTAATAATTATTCAATCAATCAATATGACACCTTTCATAAGCACTAAATTTTTCACAGTATAAAAACACAGCTGACATTTTATCGAAATTTAAGACTTTTCGAGGGGTCATATTTATCTTTGATCTGAGTATATGTCTATAGAAACATATAGGCATGCCAATATCTTCTTAAGAGGGACTGTTAATGTCAAAAAATGTTTATTCTGTCTCTCGATATCTCCAGGTTCTTTGCTTTCTTCACTTTTCATAACCTTTCTTTGTCTGCGTGTAATATTCTCATTGTCTTTAGAGGCATTCAACATGCAGCTTGCCTGTAAGATCAAGCCTCTCTGAAGATGTCATTTTAGTGAACTATGGAAAGTTGTCTGTCGCTGAATACTGCATCAAGATAATTCTGCTATGACCTCTTACCCAAAGGTTTGTCTGCTCTCCCAGAGTCTGCCTACATAGAAACACTTGGTATTTAGTCAGAACATCTGCTTTCCTTCTGAGGTTGCAAAGAAAAATACATGGCACTCAGTTAAATTAGAGTTTCTTCAGATAAACCATGAATAATTTTTAGGATAAGTATGTCTCGTGCAATATTTGGGACATACTTATACTACAAGATTATTCATGGTTTATCAAAATTCAATTTAATTGGACTTCCTGTATTTCATCTGACAACTCTATTTCTTCCACCTTATTAGTGAATACAGTAAACTCAGCGCGCCTTCCATCAACTCTTATGGGACTCAATACTATGCCATTTGGTGGTGGTGGAAGGGTGGTTTGCTTTTGCATAAACACTGGGAGACCTTTGAACCAGAGATTGAGAACTAAGTCGGAAGAGATGGTTTTGATAATCTGGAAAGGCTAAGGATATTAGGCTATGAAGCCACAGATTGTAATTAAATTTTCTGATTTGCTTTACTCATTTTGTGTAAAGGCAAAAGTGAAAATGACTTCATTAAAATAGTATAGGAAAGCAGACTACCTTTGGATATGTTATTCATTTATTCATTATTTATTGTTTCATTCATTTGACAAATATTTATTGAAGGCCTACTATGTGTCGGAAACTGCGTGACAGTTACAAGAATATTTCTATATTTATATTATACTTATATTCAGGTCCAAGGGTACTGTGTGTACCTGGATTTTAATGGGGATCATTTTGAATAGCAATGGCTGTAGATGCCTAAATCATGCTTCTTTCCGTCTAATCAAACATCAATAATAGACATCAAGAGTACTTGTGATAACTAATGATGCATATTTTATTGGAAGTCTTTTCATTTCACCTTTAAAGATAGCTGTATACTTAGAAGATTATGTTATATCAATACCTATATTTTTATATTTATAGCCACATCTTTGAAAAGAAACTGTTTTCCCATAGCACTGAGTTAAATCATGATTCATCCTATATTTTTAGAATCAGAAGGTCAAAATATTGTTCAGGTATATTGCTTCATCTTTCAGACATCAAAATGATTCTTATCAATTGTCCTCCTTAATTTTTAAGCCATTTTTACCCATTTTGAGGTTATGGGGAATTTTACATGTATTTGACTGGATTCAGTCAAATAGGCTGTGCAGCTTTTACTATGCCTTGTAATTTTTTTCATTACAATAAAAAGCCTTTTAAATCACTGCTACTTAGAATTATATTGAAAATACTTGTGATACTTTTACATACAGTGAGTTTAATGCTAGGATGTGAAAGCAAATTGATTGTAGGCAATTCTGTGCTTGAGCACCCCAGAGTAAAAAGAATTACACTAGTAACCCTGGGGACCTCCTGCTCTCAGAAAGGCTCTGTGTACTCACACATCCACTGGCAGGTGAAAAAAGAAGGGATTGCTTCATTCTGATCTGAAATTTTATAAACACATTTTAATTCAGGGAAATAATTTTTGAGGGGGAAAAAGCACCTCAAGAGACACATATGTTTAGTGTTTTTAATTTGGTAAAATGAGCTGCAAGGAAAGTGTGTCATCTTTGCAATAAGCATTCGAACATCCTTTAACGGTGACTTAAAGGCAGACAACTTGCCATCTGGAGGGTGTGTTGGGTGTGGAGGGGCTTAGATGTATCAGCAGAGAAAACCCTCAAGGACTTTTTACCTTTGACACGCTGGTCGGAGTGAGAAGTACTTGGGGCTTTTAACCAGAGTCTCTGAAGACGCAGACCTCAATCAGCTTGAGGAGCAACTAACGTGTTTTAGGAGTGAATTTAGATTGTCATGCAAACATTAGAGAGAATGAGTTAATATTTGGGGGAGGGGCCCTTGGTTGAGATTATGATCCCTGATGAGTCATTCTTGATTCTTCTTTCTTGGATCTTCAAGGTGAAAGGCACCAAGGAGTTCTTGGCTTTTCAGTGAAAGCAAAACCCAGGTGTGTCAGGTTTGATTTTAGCAGGCAGCCTAGCTGCATATACTTATTCCCTTCCCTTCCCAAGCTGAGCTGGGGCAGATATTAAGGGAGGGGGTGAAGGTGGGAAATAAAGAGATAGATGCGTCTGTCGATATGGGCCATTCATACCTGGAGGGGCCAAAAGGGAAAATATAAAGAGACTAGTGGGTCTGGCGATAATATGGTTCTAAATGAAAATGAGGCAGTTTATAGAAAAACACATTTCTACATGGCCTTGAACAACTTCTAGAAGATACTCATGGGACCAAAGCCTCTTATCACCAGTTCCCTTGAAGAGAGTGGCTCATCCAAGACCTTCCCTCTGGGCTCTCATGCTTGTCCAGGCACAGCTCCACCGTGTGTGCCCTCCACATCAGGTGACAGTGATGGACTTCTCTTTGGAGAGGCCATCCACGCAGAGGGGTATAAGAGGGCAGACCCCAGAACCCACTGCCTACCTTCGAATCCCAGCTCTGTCATTAATTAGCTGTGCAACTTTAGGCAAATTATAGAACCTCTCTGTGCGTCTACTTCTTCATCTGTAAGATGGGAAGGATAAAGTCCTTGGTTACGACCACCATATGCATCTTCTCTAGTAGGCTGTGAGACTTCATGCTGAGACTGCTTGTTATTTTTGCAGTCATAGGTAGTTAGAAAATGAAAGTGTATGAATGTAGAGAGACAATGAGAGCATTTTTCACCTGTGTGTTTATTGGAATAATTGTCCCTGACCACGGTGAAGACCTGGCCAACAACAAACACACACAATCATTTAAATCCTTTTAGTAAAGTATCGTGTAGAAACTAGAATTATTCTAGAATAATAGAATATTGAATGAATCTAGATTATTCATCTGTGTATCCTGAAAACTGTCTGCCAAAATGGTAGCGTTCATTTGCCAACACCAGTCCCCTCCAAGAGATAATGCCAATCACCATACCACTGGTTAGTTACAACAGGCCTTGCCGGCCTTTCTCAAAGAGGATTGTTAAAATGTGTTGCTCGTGGGCCACACCTCACATGTTTATCATCCATCATTCTCAACATCAATTCTATTCTTCCACCTGTCAGGGATAGTCACTTGACCTCAAACACACCTTGTTATTTTTACCGCGATAGCTTTGTTCATGTTGCGTCTCTTACCTGGAATGGCCTTTCTGCTCCTACCCAGCCATCTTACCAGGTCCTGCTCAGTTTTACCTCCCCCATAGAGCCTTTATTAAATATCCCAGCTCACAGCTAGCTAGTCGAAGCAGGTAAGGGTTAATGTTACACTCTGTTTTGATAAATATCCATGGTATCTCAGCATCCTTTTATGAATATTGCTGAAACCAGCCCTCTGGTCTTTTAGGCCAGAGCTGAGTATGTTTCTACATGCAGTCTGACCATCTGCACTGTGGACTAATGCAACATCTTGTTGTCTGGTCTTCCTGAGAATGCATTATATAGATTGCAGGTCATTTAGAATGCAGCTGCCGGGGTCGTGACTCACACAGACATTAATCATTACGCCTGGGTTAGCTTCATTACTTTGACTACCCATTACATCTTACTGAGATTATAAAATGTTGCTTTTAACTTACAAGGCCTATACCAGCATCCACTTATCTCTGAGACATGCATTTATGCTGTTTTCTTTGGTATTATCAGGTCACTGAAAATTGCTAGTATTTCCCATAAGCTTTGACTTCAAAAATTAAGTCATGCTGAAGCTGGCTGACACCAGATTGAGTAACATGTCTAGAAAAGAAAGTATATCATGTGTTTTATTATAAATAATATAAAATTTTACCGTACACATCTAAAGGGGTGGGGTGAAAATTTTAATAAAGGAACCGAGATTTTTCTCCAACGTTCCTTTAAACTAGTAACATCTTCACAAGAAAATGAAAGATTGTCTTGTAATTGGAGAGGTACTAATTAAAATACTGCCAAACTGGTGCAAGCCATCTGTATTTTCTGTGGCATTATCCCATTCCCTTCATCATGTGATTCAACTCTATCCTGAAAAAAGAAAAAGATTCTAAAGAAAAATATTGCTAATGCTCCCAGTACACAGTGAGCATAAATGGAAAAATTAAGAAAGAAGATATTTACTAACAAAAATTGCTGTATAAATTCAGCTAACAGAAATGAAAAAGAATTGCGAATAGAGATGGACTCGGTTAATTTCCCCAAATCTATATTCATGTAAGGTCTTCCCAGGAGCAAAAAGAAAAAAAGGCAAAAGTAAAAAAATTAGGGAAGGACGATTGTGGAAGCATCATAGCTCAGCACACTTCTCCAATTGCATTCCCTGATGATTGTATTTTAAGGAACTTAAAATTAAATCTTAAAATATATGTGACAGATGTGTGAACCTGAAGGGGAAATGGAAAATTATAGATGTTGTGAATGCTTATATTTAAGAGCAAAAGTTGTATATTAGAATTTCAATCCTTGCATGAAATTTTGAATATGTTATTTTCTTAGTGAGAACTTAAACTTACTTGTGGTTCTTGGTACAGGTAGTGAGGATGAAGTTGTTACTGATTCATCTCAAAAATTTGATGAGGTCTCATAAAACATGACTGGCAAGTAAATATAGAATTACCAATAATAATAAAAATATAGAACAAATTGATTCTATGCCATGTATTATTTTAAGCACTTTACATACAGTAACTTGTTTAATGCTCACCATACTTCTGCGAGGTTGGTATTATTGTTATCTTCATTTTACAGATGAAGAATCTGAAGCCAAGAGTTCAAGAAACTTGACCAGTCACATAGCTAGTAAGTGCTGGCACCAGGATTCAAACTCAGCTGGTCTGGCTCCTGAATTCATGTTTATAACTGTTATGCTGTATTACATCTTGGAGTTAATGAGCATCTTTCAGTTGCATCAAAATTTATCCAAGATGTATATTATCAAAATAACAATTTGAAGGCAAGCAGAACAGGAGACAATGGATTTGATGATTTATTATTATGGATTAGGATCCAGCGTTCAAATGTATTCTATGCAAAAACAAGGTCTATCTTTTAGTCTAGATGAATTTGTGATAGTAGGTAAATGTGAGGTGACTTAATCTGATGGAGAATGGAGGGCTTTCTGAGCAAGGAGTCTGGTACACCATCTAGAAGATAGTCTGAAGACATTCCTGCAATCTCTCCTGTATACCCCCTACTCCTAGATCTAGACGATGTGTCAAAGAATAGAATAATTATTTCAACTAGAACACAGGCAACATTAGAGAGCATTTGTTCATGTGGATAAAGTTTAAGTCTTGACTATTTCAAATGAGCAGAACTTGCAGTAGTTAACCAAAGATCAGCCACCATAAAAGAAGTAACGACATAGAAAGAAAAAAAAGCATGCAAATTCTTATCCTAGTACTGGAATTAATGTGTCCCATGGATTCAATAATATCAGACCTTCTTTATTGTTTCTTGGAAACATAGACAAGAACTGTATGCACCAGTGCCTTAAAATCTACAGAAGAATCACTCAGTTTCTTTTTCTTCTAAAGTCTTTATTGAATTTCTTACAATATTACTTCCGTTTTATGTTTTGGTTTTTTGGCCACGAGACATGTGGGATCTTAGCTCTCGGACCAGGGATCAAACCCACATCCCCTGCATTGCAAGGCGAAGTCTTAACCACTGGACTGCCAGGAAAGTCCAATCAGTCACTGTTTTTGATTGTTATTAGGAAAACCAACACATTTATCTAGCAGTGAGAAGGATTCTCCTGTGTTGTTCTTTTCTGTACTGTTGGATTGTAATTTCCTTTGACTGGGGACATTTGCTTTTTAATTTTTTCACCTTGTCTTGAATAGAGCTTTTCATGCAGGAGAACTTTAATTTGTGTTAACATGCTAAATGTAAAAAGCTGGGGTTTGGTCCAGTTTACCAAACAGATATGGGTGCTTCTTACGTAACAGGAGCTGTGCTAGTCATGGGGACACGAATGACTTAGCTGTGGGCCCCACCCTTGAGGGATGTAGTCTTGTTGAGTTTGCTGTGAAGCATTTACCTATCAGAATCATTGGTTTAGGGGCTGCCAATCATTTCACAGATTTCCTCTCCAGTGTCCTATGTCTGCTGGAATCAGCTTGTTTGTCTCACCCTTAGCCACCTAATCCTGTGAACTGGTGAAAACTTATCTGGCATTCATCATTTGGGGACTTGGCAAGTGCCATTTTGAAAAAAAAAAAACAAACCCTCCCCTCAAATCAAAAAAACCCACACTCTTAAAAAACACAAAACAAAGCAATAAAACATCACAACACCTTAGAATAATTTTTGATATCAATTTATAAAAATTGACATGAAAATGAACTCTTGGTATTAATTTTTCTTTCCAAAGAAGGGGGAAGACCTTAGTAAAGCAAGCTACAACACTGCTGACATACTGGCTGAAGAATTTGTATTGTTTTGCCAAATGGAAACAGAGCTTAGGGCTCTCATTCTTCCTTTCTATGTTCCTGGTTTATATACCAAATGGAACACATTTGGTCTAATAAGCAATTTAAGCATTTTGATTTGTTGTTATGTTCTATAACGTCTCTGTCCTGTTTTTTTTAAATAAAAATAATTACATGAAATTTGACTTGAATATTTTTTCCATGGCAGGATTTATAATTATTCTCATCACTCTACAGGAGGAAATAATTCATTAATAACACAGTTATATGAAAGTCATAATACAAGTCAGTAAATGTGCTGGGGCACAGTTCTTCATGGTCTAACCCAGAGGTTGACAAACTACAGTCCCAAATATGGCTAATTGCCTGCTTTTGTAAATAAAGTTTTTTGTTGAAACATAGGTACAAACATTCACTTACATACTGTCTAGGTCTACCTTTGTACAACTATGACAGAGTTGAGTAGATACAAAAATGATTGTATAGCCCACAAAGGCTAAAAGATTTACTATCTGGCCATTTATAGAAAAAATTTGCCAACATCTGGTATAAACTATCCTGTATATAGACTTGTTCTGGGCAAAAAAAAAAGCAAGTTTAAAATTATAGTTAACAGGCTTTCAATCTATTTTTTAAATAACTTGCATAAATTAAAATGAAAGTTAAGACTTTTCTTTTAACGGATTTACTGATTTCAGCGATGCAGACACTAAGATCATATTCAGATTTATGCAATAGACACAAGTTGAACACTTTTAACTTGTAAGTAATAGACTGAGATATATGGGACTAAAAAGATGACTAAAAACAGCCCTAAAATTTGCTCATAATCTGGGAGTAGCAATGGTAGACACACCCAAGTAACTATCACAGGTCTAATGCAATTAGCTGTATTTGAAGAATGAAAAAAATATTGAGAGGGAGAGGAAATGTTGGAAGTATTTTATTAACTAGATGTTAGAAATCTGAAGGATTCTGCCAGCAGAGTTGAGGAGACAAGTCATTTTAAATAGAAAGGAGAGTGTGCAAATACATGGAAACAGGGTATGAATAAGATGTTCAGGGTATGGGAAACTATATTTTAGAAAGAAGAGTTAATTTTGATGGAATGTATTTATTCTGAATTTTAAAAAATCGTTGTAGGAACTAATGTTTTCACAGTGGGTTTAGAAGGGATATAAGACATGGTACTCTCCATGGAGAAGCTTAAATTTGAATTACAGGTTCAAAACTAAATCCCATAGCAATTAAAAAAATAAAGAAGTGTAAGACTTGTATATTGAAAACTATGAAACATTGTTGAAAGAAATTAAAGAGGACCTGAGTAAATGGGAAGGCATCCATGTATATGGACTATGAGACATTAATAACACAGCAATACTCCCCAAATTGATCTACAGATTCAATTCCTATCAAAATCCCAGTTGGCTTTTTTGAAGAAATTGATGGACTGACCTTAAAATTCATATGGAAATATAAGAAACCCAGGATAGCAAAAAAAATCTTGAAAAATACAAAGTTGGAGGACTCACACTTGCAATTGAAAAACTTAGTGCAAAGCTTACAATAATAAAGACTGTGTGGTATAAGAATAAACATATAGATCAATCAAACATATAGATCCAAGGATGACAAAACAATTTAATGTGAGAAAAATAGTCTTTTTAACAAATGGTACTGGGACAACTGTATCCACAAGCAAAAAAATGAAGCTGGACCCCAACCTCACACCATATATAATAATTAGTTCAAAATAAATCGAGACCTAAATGTAACAGCTAAAACTATAAAACTCTTAGAAAAATATAGGTATAAATATTTGTGATCCTGGATTAAGCCATTGTTTCTTAGACAAAACACTAAAAGCATAAGCAACCAAAGAAAAAATGGATAAATTGCACTTCTCAAATTAAAAACTTTTCAAAGTACACTATCAAGAAATTGAAAATACAACCCACAGAATCGGAGAAAATATTTGTAAATCATATATCTGATAAGGGTTTAGTATACCGAATACATAAAGAACCCTTACAGCTGAACAATAAAAACATTTAACCCAATTTAAAAATGGGCAAAGGATTTGAATAAACATTTCTCCAAGGTGTGATGCAAATGTCCAAATAAGCATATTGAAAGATGCTCAACAGGATTAGTCATTAAGGTAATGAAAATCAAAACCACAATGAAATACTACTTCATACCCACTAAAACAGCTTTAAGAAGAAAGACATGAATATGTGTTGGCAGTATGTGAAGAAATTGGAACCTTCATACATTGCTGGTGGGAATGTAAAATGGTGCAACCTCTTTGGAAAACAGTTTTGGTAGTTCCTGAGAAGCTTAAACATGGAGTTACCATATAATCCATCAATTCCACCCCTAGGTAAATGCCAAAAGTAATTGAAATATGTTCATACAAAATCTTGTATGTGAATGTTCATAGCAGCATTATTCATATTAGACAAAAAGTGGAAACAACCCACTGATGAATGGGTAAACAAAATATGGTATTTCTATAAAATGGACTATTATTCAGCCATAAAAAGGAATGAAGTACTGATTCATATTATAACAAAGATGAACCTTGAAACCATTCTGCCAAGTAAAGGAAGGCAGACACAAGAGGGGACCATTCCTTTCATATGAAATGTCCCAAATAGGCAAATCCCTAGAAGCAGAAAGTAGTTTAGTGGTTTTCAGGGGCTAGAAGGAGGGAGGAATGGGGAGTGACTGCTAATAGGTATGAGGTTTCTTTTTGGAATGATGGAAATGTTCTGGAATTAAATAGTGATGATGGTTGCACAACATTGTGAATAGAGTAAAAAGCACTAAGTAGCACACTTTAAAAGGATGAATTATGTGAATCTCAAAAAAAGCAAAACAAACAAGAAAAGGAAAGCCTATGAAGCAATTAGCTAACTGTGTGAGTGGGAATCAATGGGAAATGGGAGTTAAGACAAGAGAAAACTCCTACGCGCTAAAGGGGCTGGAAGGCTGAGAAGGATGGATAAGATAGCCTTAACTGTGATATGCTGGGAACAATGGAAAATCGGTTTGGAAATGAAGTTGTGTTAGGTTATTTGGAGACCTTAGGGGTCAGTTAGAAAAATGTTATAAAGGGTTGCAGATGGAGAGATAGGGAATCATTGTAGGTTCAAGAGGTTGAAAGTAGAAAAAAGAAAAGCTACAAAAGAGTCAGAGATAAAAATGTAGAATTAAAATGTAAAAGTGACAAAAATCCTTTATTTGGACAAGGCTAATTTAAATAATCAAATATATTCTACAATTTTATGTATATGAGTATATATATATATATATACACACACACACACACACACAAAACTTGTAATATATGTGATCTCATATAATAATGTTGGCTGCACTAAATTCAGGCACATCCTGATAATTAATTCTTTTGTTCGAATTAGTAACATAAATTCTACTCTTCTAGCTATTCAAGAACTATTCGAAAATTTAAAAAAATTACAGATGTTGAAACTCGCTGCAAAAAAGTGTATAGTTTTAAAAAGCTTAAAAGTTATACATATTTGTAATTATAAACGTATAGAAGTAATCTTGGAACATTAGTCTAAATCCTTAATGAATGAGATAAGGGTGATCCTGGGAGCTAGGAGACAACGGGTTTATGAGGAACTTTAACTTTTTACTTTCTTTGTTTCAGTAATGGCTGTACTTTTACAACCCAAATGCATTTATCTACTGCTTATATGGTTAAAAAATTAAAAATACAAACAAAATTTGTACTGGACTGTAACATAGGTCTTTAATTTACCAGGAAAAATGATCGTTCTTTTCTGTAACCTAGATCTCCCATACTTCTAATAACAATTAAGAGTCATATACATTTCTGATGTCAAATCGTTAAGTGTATGTAGCCAAAGTCATCTTCGTAAAGTAGTGCTTTGGCCAATAGGCATCTTTAGATGACTGTTTCTCTGTAGACCTTCAGTCTCTAATATGGTATCTAAATATCCCCAATGGTCATGATGATGATGAGGAGGATAGGTAACAATGACTGAACTCTAACTGTATCCCAGATGCTTGTTTAGGTGCTTTACAGGTAGTAACTCATTAAATTCTCACAACCACCCTATCAGGTAGGCACTACTATTATTCCCATGTTATAAATGAGGAAACTGAAGCACTGAGAGATTAAGTAATTTACCAAGCCCACATGTCCCTAAAGAGGTAGATCTGGGATTCATGTGGTCCCACAATTCCAGAGTACAAGTCTCACTGTGATGTTCTCCTGGCTCACACCTACCTTTCCAGCCTCATCTTTCACTCACCTCCAGTCTTTCTATCTCCCAGACACACACTGTGACTCAGCCACTTGGTGCTCTTCAGCATTTGCCAATATCTCCCGTATTTCTGAGGAATATGGGCTTTTGTACAATCCTGGGACACACAGCTTGGAGATTTCCAGAACAGAGTGGATCTGCAGCTTGGGTCTCTGTCCATGTCATTTCCTTTAATTTCCACGTCGCTTCAAGGCTCAGCTCAAATGCTGTTTCTTCCATGTAGCCTTTCTTGTTTTTCTCAGCCTGAATTTCTTCCTCCTGCTCTGCTCCCAAAGCCCCTCTTTGTCACTTCTCTTATAGCATATACACCACATTCTGTCTTTTATAAGCTTCATGGCTATTCATGTCTTTCTCCATTAGATGCTAAGGTCTCTGAAGGCAGGGGTCAACTCCTGTTCATCCTTTACAGTGTATTGCCTTGGTAACATCTTTTTGAATTATTTAGGTTTGCAAAATTGTCAAAAAGCATACTTAATATTTAGATCATTAGAGTCAGACAATTCATTTAAAAGCTTTCTGAGCAGAGTTTTATATGTATGTATATAAGAAATTAGAAGTTCCGTTTTAGCTAATACGTGTATTCAAAAGTTAGCAAAATTGAGTTTCGTGTGTGATACATGTTTGAATAATAATAGTAATAATAATAAAGCTAATAATAATAGTTGTAATAGGTGACGTTGATGTAGCACTTATGATGTGCCAGTACTTTATTTTGTTTGATATTCAAACACATGTTTGAGGTTGGCACGATTAAATCTCCTTTTTATAGGAAAACCTCAGGCTTGCCTAGGATAAAATATGTTATCCAGACTCACAGGGGTAGTCGGAGTCCAAGTCAGGACCTGAAGTCCAGTCAGCCTGATTCCAGAGCCCCAGCTCCTTGTTACTAACGCTGATTTTCAATTCTATGCAATGAAGCATTAGGAAGGCAGAACTTTGTAGTGGGATTAATGCGGGGTTGGATCGTGGATAACAAGGTTTTCAGTCCTGGAAGTCCTGTTGGATTGTCCTTCAACATTTTCAGGTCTCATTTGTCCAATGTGCTGAGGATGGGGGTAGTGGATCAATAAATACTCAAGGTCTCCTCCAGTTTTAGTCAATGATTCTCAGAAGAAGCAAAGCCTCTTTGACGTTCACCAAGCGTTACATATGGCATGTGTCAAGAGCTGTGAAAATTTTATTTAATCCACTGTGTTTATTTTCTTCAACATAAAGGTGAAATATTTTTACATTTTCCCAATGCATTTCTCAGTAATAACATAGCCAGTAACAATATTTTTGTTCGTGTAGAGCAGTGCTATTATATCTTAGCCAAAGAAAAAGCACACTATTATACACTGGTGGAAGGAAAAAAAGCCTCATTTGTTATCAAGAAGGAGCAGAAATATAGCAATTATTATACTGCCCTTTCCCTAATTTGACTTAAATTAGTGACTTTAAGTTATCAGAGGTTATGAAATATACAGTATGTGCACATAGGAGACAAAAATATTGCTTGCTAGTACCTACGTTTATGACATTAATCTATCTCTCAATGATCTAATATAAAATAAACCATTTGAAAGCAATTTCATTGAAATACTTTCAGAAATGTTGAAATGAAAATATTAATCTTTTGGAAGTGTCTTGTTGGATGGGTTTTCTTTATCCCAGGAAGATGGGTTAGGGAAGGCTGAGAATAAAGAAACAGCCAAGAAGATGCAAAACCAAGAGGTAAAAATATCAGCCACACACCAAGAGTGCTGTTTCCATCTTCCCTTCCTCCTTTCTTCTCTCCCTCTCTTTTTCCCTGTCTTCTTCCTTTCTTCCTTATGTCCCGTCTTCTACAAATATCATGGTGGTCCTACGCTAAACAAGATATTGTGCCAAGTACATACAGAAGGGAAACAAAGCAAGACCCACTCCCATGGAGTCTGGGCACCAGGGATTTTCCATAGAGGTGGGTCAGGTTCCTTGGAGGAGGTCTGAGTGTGATGATAGGCTGAAGGGTCATACTTAGTCCACTCATGGGTACTCACCTATTTGACAGGTCCTTTTAAATTTTTCCCCCCTTTTGTGCAGTACCGTTCCTGCATATTACCGTATTTTCTTACTCAGTGTACTTTCTCCTTAACAATAAATAAATAAATAAGCTAATTTTAGTCTTTTAAGATAATTGAAATACTATAAATGTATGTAATTAAAGCCACTCTAAAAAAATATAATTGGGGCTCGGAGTTGCATGCATTTTTCTCTTTCTGATATACAGGTGTATTTCGCAGCTCTCTATGTAGTTCCTTCACAATAGAAGCAAAGGACAGTTCTACCTCAAATATGATGAAAACTCTTCAATGACTTATCACTTCACTTATAATAAAATCCAGTTTGCTCTCTGAGGTCCAGGATGATCTGGCTTTTCTCTACCTCTGCTTTATCTTGTCTCCTTTCTGTACCTTGAGTACACCATGGTCTTTTCCAATTCACCTTCTCAAACCTCAGTGTTGATTTCCTGTGTTGCCATTCTATTACCATCTCTATCTTGTTTGTTTGCCTACTTATTTATTGTCTGTCTTCTCCACAAAATGTGAGCTTCATGAGGAACTTTATCTCTCTTGTCTGCTACTACATCCACAGGGCCTAGCATAAGTGCCTGGGACACATTTACTGAATACGGGGGTGAATGAACAAACGAACAGGCATGCTCATTTGAAACGCAGAAAAAACAGAATGGCTTGTCTTTCAGAAGATGGATAACATGTTAAGGATATGAATTTGATAGGACACATCTTGGGTTCAAATCCCAGCTTTATCAGTTACAAATGTGTGGCCTTGGGGAAAATTACTTAATCTCTCTGTGTCTCACTTTCTAGAGAATGAAGGTTATACTGGTACCTACCTCAAGGTTTGTTGTGATTATTAAACAAAGCAATACATGTAAAGTACTTTGATCAGTAAATGCTAAAGGATGGTCAGGAAGTCTCAATATTCAAGAATTTGAGAAATGCTATCAACCACTAGGATTCTAATGCCAATGAGAGTTTGGAGGTAGGGTGTCCCATTACTCTTTGCTTGATCTAGTGTGCGTGTGAACCTAAGAGCTAGCAGTCACAGGTGGAGCTGGGAGGACCACATGGTGGCCCAGCACATCCTAAATGCTCATGGCCCTCTTTTAGTTATACTGACAGAAATGATGGAAGGCCGTCTACACACAGGTGCAGCGTGGAGCTGGCTGTCACTGACAGCATTTCACTAACAGTTCAGGGGAAAACAACAGTGAGATAAGTCAGCTAATATCTGCCCAACTGCCAGCCTCCACAGCATCAGGGCTTGCTAGGGAGAAATGACAAAACATTGACATTTTTTAGACTCTACACTTGAATTTAACTCTGAATCAAAGTTTGTAACAGACTGAGAGTGATTCATCAGTTCATCTTTACAGATAGATGAGCAGTCCCTTGTTTCCGTGGAAACTCGCACCTGAGCATATGTGGCTCAGAATGCACATGCTCATGTTTTACATCAAGCAGATACAGGATGAGTTTCTCACGAGAGATTCAATATGTTGTCTTAAACAGAAAAACCAAGACTAGGAGAGAATTGCCATATTAAAATCAGATACTACACGTGTGGTTGGCTCTCACAATAATTCCAAGTAAGAGAGACAAGCACTCTTATAATCTGGCCCTTCTGGGGTTAGCAATTTCCTTCATTTGCATCATTTACTTTTTTGAATTGAAAAGTTGAATATACTTCTTCAAATATCCCTTTGAATACATTTAGAATGTCTGATGTTTACACCACTTACTCTTTGAGGATCTTCACGAGCTAAAATCAAGCACTAAGTCCCTATTTCTGCATAGTGGTATGTAAAGAATTAGACAGATTAATGCTTGTCCTGGCATATTTATGACATACATGAGGTAATGTTAGCCTTTTTAAAGGAAGTCTTAAATATATGATGATCTTTCATTGCTGAGATGCTCCCAGTGCTGCCTCCAGCTTGGGACCTCAGAATGGTCTGGAACTTGACATTTGCCCATAGCACATTTAAATTAGCCAGACCTATCAAGAAAAAAAGGGAGAAGACTCAAACCAGTAGAATTAGAAATGAAAAAGGAGAAGTAACAACTGACACTGCTGAAATACAAAGGATCATAAGAGATTACTACAAGCAACTGTATGCCAATAAAATGGACAACCTGGAAGAAATGGACAAATTCTTAGAAAAGCACAACCTTCCAAGACTGAGCCAGGAAGAAATAGAAAATATAAAGAGACCAATCACAAGCACTGAAATTGAGACTGTGATTAAAAATATTCCAACAAACAAAAGCCCAGGACCAGATGGCTTCACAGGCAAATTCTATCAAATATTTAGAGAAGAGCTAACACCTCTCCTTCTCAAACTCTTCTAAAATATAGCAGAGGGAGGAACACTCTCAAACTCATTCTACGAGGCCACCATCACCCTGATACCAAAACCAGAAAAAGATGTCACAAAGAAAGAAAACTACAGGCCAATTTCGCTGATGAACATAGATGCAAAAATCCTCAAAAAAATACTAACAAACAGAATCCAACAGCACATTAAAAGGATCATACACCATTATCAAGTGGGGTTTATCCCAGGAATGCAAGGATTCTTCAATATACACAAATCAATCAATGTGATAAACCATATTAACAAATCGAAGGAGAAAAACCATATGATAATCTCAATAGATGCCGAAAAAGCTTTTGACAAAATTCAACACCCATTTATGATAAAAACCCTCCAGAAAGTAGGCATAGAGGGAACTTACCTCAACATAATAAAGGCCATATATGACAAACTAACAGCCAACATCGTTCTCAATGGTGAAAAACTGAAACCATTTCCTTTAAGATCAGGAAAAAGACAAGGTTGTCCACTCTCACCACTATTATTCAACATAGTTTTGGAAGTCTTAGTCACAGCAATCAGACAAGAAAAAGAAATAAAAGAAATCCAAATTGGAAAAGAAGTAAAGCTGTCACTGTTTGCAGATGACGTGATACTATATGCAGAGAATCCTAAAGATGCTACCAGAAAACTACTAGAGCTAATTAATGAATTTAGTAAAGTAGCAGGATACAAAATTAATGCACAGAAATCTCTTGCATTGCTATACACTAATGATGAAAAATCTGAAAGAGAAATTAAGGAAACACTCCCATTTACCATTTCAACAAAAAGAATAAAACACCTAGGAATAAACCTACCTAGGGAGACAAAAGACCTGTATGCAGAGAACTATAAGACACTGATGAAAGAAATTAAAGATGATAAAAACAGATGGAGAGATATACCATGTTCTTGGATTGGAAGAATCAACATTGTGAAAAAGACTATACTACCCAAAGCAATCTACAGATTCAATGCAATCCCTATCAAACTACCACTGGCATTTTTCACAGAACTAGAACAAAAAATTTCACAATCTGTATGGAAACACAAAAGACCCGAATAGCCAAAGCAATCTTGAGAAAGAAAAATGGAGCTGGAGGAATCAGGCTCCTGGACTTCAGACTATACTACAAAGCTACAGTAATCAAGACAGTATGGTACTGTAACAAAAAGAGAAACATAGATCAATGGAACAAGATAGAAAGCTCAGAGGTAAACCCATGCACATATGGTCACCTTATTTTTGATAAAGGAGGCAAGAATATACAATGGAGAAAAGACTGTCTCTTCAATAAGTGCTGTTGGGAAAACAGAACAACTACATGTCAAAGAATGAAATTCGAACACTCCCTAACACCATACACAAAAATAAACTCAAAATGGACTAAAGACCTAAATGTAAGGCCAGACACTATCATACTCTTAGAGGAAAACATAGGCAGAACACTCTATGACATAAATCACAGTGAGATCCTTTTTGACCCACCTCCTAGAGAAATGGAAATAAAAACAAAAATAAACAAATGGGACCTAATGAAACTCAAAAGCTTTTGCACAGCAAAGGAAACCATAAACAAGATGAAAAGACAACCCTCAGAATGAGAGAAAATATTTGCAAACGAAGCAACTGACAAAGGATTAATCTCCAAAATTTACGAGCAGCTCATGCAGCTCAATATCAAAAAAACAAACAGCCCAATCCAAAAACGGGCAGATGACCTAAATAGACATTTCTCCAAAGAAGATATACAGATTGACAACAAACACATGAAAGGATGCTCAACATCACTAATCATTAGAGAAATGCAAATCAAAACTACAACGAGGTATCACCTCACACCAGTCAGAATGACCATCATCAAAAAATCTACAAAGAATAAATGCTGGAGAGGGGTGAAGAAAAGGGAACCCTCTTGCACTGTTGGTGGGAATGTAAATTGATACAGCCACTATGGAGAACGGTGTGGAGGTTCCTTAAAAAACTAAAAACAGAACTACCATATGACCCAGCAATCCCACTACTGGGCATATACCCTGAGAAAACCATAATTCAAAAAGAGTCATGTACCACAATGTTCATTACAGCTCTATTTACAATAGCCAGGTAATGGAAGCAACCTAAGTGTCCATCGACAGATGAATGGATAAAGAAGATGTGGCACGTATATACAATGGAATATTACCCAGCCATAAAAAGAAACTAAATTGAGTTATTTGTAGTAGTTGGATGGACCTAGAGTCTGTCATACCGAGTGAAGTAAGTCAGAAAGAGAAAAACGAATACTGTATGCAAACACATATAAATGGAATCTTAAAAAAAAAAAAAGGTTCTGAAGAACCTTGGGGCAGGACAGGAATAAAGACGCAGATGTAGAGAATGGACTTGAGGACACGGGGAGGGGGAAGGGTAAGCTGGGACAAAGTGAGAGAGTGGCATGGACATATACACACTACAAATTGTAAAATAGATAGCTCGTGGGAAGCAGCTGCATCGCACGGGGAGATCAGTTAGGTGCATTGTGACCACCCAGGAAGGAGAGACTCAAGAGGAGAGGAGGTATGGGGATATATGTATATGTATAGCTGATTCACTTTGTTATAAAGCAGAAAGTAACACACCATTGTAAAGCAATTATACTCCAATAAAGATGTTAAAATAAATAAATAAATAAGAACAAAATGCCTGCTACTTTCTACCACTACTAATAGCTCCTTTTGTGTCAGGCACCATGCTGGACTCTCTATATACTTCCTTTCAAATTCTCATGTTTTGTAAATGAGGAAATGGATGCTCTGAGAAGTTAATTTGCCTGCGGTCACACCATTTTTAAGTGGTGAGATCAGAAGTAGAACACAGGTCTATCTGAATTCAAAACCTGGGCTTGTTACTATAAACCTACTTTATCTACTGTGATGTAGCAGAGTAGAAGGATGTAGTGCTTTGTTTAATCAGTTTTCTGGTTAATAAATTGTTACAGATATATCATTCATAATTTACTCACAGTTCAAATATTAGAATAGGGCAAGTAAGTAGCAAGGAAATAGGGATCAACTCAGGGTGGGGGAAAAGAACTAATTTTATAAGAGTAAGAGTCAGAGCCAACACAAAATAGTATGGGTGTCATGTGAAGTCATATGCCCCCTTTCTTGTAATTAGAGACTAGAGACCGTATGTAAAGCATAGAGCTGAAGAGGTTTCTGCTTTTTCATGAAAGATGATCTTGAAACTCCCTAACAGTTTTGAGACTATGGATCTGGACAGCAGAGACCCACAGTGAGTCAGAGTTAATCTTTGCTGATTCAGAAGGTACTTCAAGGCTTTTCAGTGTTTCATGGACATCACCGTGACCATCAATCATGAGTCCTGAGATGAGAGGAAATATTGGATTTCTGGCTAAAAAAAGATCATGTCAAATAAGCCTTTTTATTTTTAAGTTTTTTAAGCTACTGCCAGGACCTAAATTTCCTTCTAGATCAGTAGTCTGCAAACTTTCTTTTAAAGGACCAGTTAGTAAATATTTAAATATTTAAGCTTTATGAACCATATGGTCTCTGTCCCAACTACTTGACTCTGCCTTTATAGGGCGAAAGTGGTCATAGACAATATGTAATGAGCATGCTGAGAATAGTTTTATTTATAAAACCATTTGGTGACCTAGATTTGTAATTTTCCAACCCCTGCCCTAGATTAAACACACCAAAATTGTTCTCCAGATTTCCTTATCTAGTGGCTATACAAAAATCCAGATCCCAAAACCTAATCACAATGGTTTAAGATCACCTAAGCGTCTTTTTCTCTTGATTTACATCAGAGATAATGCAATCAAAGATAACACAATGTCAGTTGGTTTCTTAGCAAATGAGAGCCAACAGAATAAGTGTATTTGGAAGTGATTTCCAACATTAAAAAGAAATACTTGGTGAAAAGAAAAAAGTTCTCAGAACAGCCTTTGGGAAATTAACTAGGGCCATCAATTACGCTAAGATAATCTCTAAGGATTTACTTGACACATAGCCAATGTTCAGTATGATGACTGTGGCCAAAGCTTATTTGTGAAAGTAACTATAAATGAATTTAGAGGAAATTGTAATTTTTCCCTTTAGTTATTTAAGTGGTAAGAAGCCCATCAAATAATGACCAATGTTACAATCTGCTTTTGTTCCATGGAAATGATGTTCAAATAATACACTGCCTGAGCACCACTACATAATTACCTAGGCACTATAGTGACAGATAGTTTAGAAATATTGAAGTAGCTATTGATAAAGCACATGGAAAATGTGAATATTCTTCAGATTTCTGACAGCAGAGGTAGACACTAGACTCCTTGGTTTAGATGGAGAGCTCATAGCTTTCTTTCAATCGCTTGATGCTTTTTCTGGATTCTGCTCATTTAGGGTCCATTGAGCATGTATTTGAAACAGTTGGGGTATTTCTGTGGGGCATCATTCTTCCCCTGGATCTAAAATATTGTAAACCACTCTCTTTTTTTCTTTTTGAAGAAAGAAAGCCTGCCATGGACTCACTTGTGATTTAAAAATACCTAACATATGAAGAAGGCATGTTCACAACATGTAGGCAACTGTACAGAGAGGAGGTTTTGGGGTAGGGACATCTCAACTCTCTTCTCTTAAAAAAAAAAATCTGCTTTAATTGAGTCAAAATATTTAATGAAGTAGCCAGCTTTCAAGACAGCCACAATTTTCATATTAATAAGGATTCCACTACATGGAATTTCTCTGACTGTGGTTCCATTTGGAAATCTTACAGAGAAATTGGGTGATTACTTTCTGGACTGAGTGCATGGGAGCTTTGCCTCCTGATATCCTGTCCAGAGGTATTTACTGGTTTAGTCTTGGACTATTCCTTTCTGTGATTACTTTGAAAAATATTTACCCCCAAACAGTTAAGTATGTGATCCTGCGTGTGCAAAATTCCTTGTGTCTGTCTCCTAATGAGAGAAAAGCCAAGTTGACAGAGCCGGGTGGGTGAGGCTCTAAATAATCCCTTTATTTTTTTCTGTTAATCTTTCAAGTGCAACAAATCTGGAATTATTCAAATCACAATGCTGTACCTGAAAGCTTGTTAGTTAGTTAACTAAGATTAACAAAGTTAGTCTTATTTAGTTAACAAAGTAGCAAAAACATATTACTATATGTATGAATAATATGTGATATGATATTATAATATATATACATATTACATAAGGATTAGGTGGCTTATCTTAGTCTGAGAGAAAAACTCCAAAACATTATTGCTTAACTACGAATTTCTCCACATCTTTTTTACCTTTTACAGTCTATCTCTGGACTACCCACCTATCTTTGTTTCATCTTCCTACTTAGGTTCAACTCTTCAGTAACTAAAAATCCACCAACCCTGCAGTTTATTCTGTAATAAACTATGATTCCTTCTTTTGTTAGTTTTACATTAGAAAGAGAGCTAATGCATGTGAGATACTGTGTAAAGTGTTTGCTTGAATTCTTTCATCTTTCTAACAACACTCTTGAGAGTAGATATTATCATTGTTATTTTAAAGACGAGGAAACGAAATACTAGGGAGTAAAATTGATTAAGGATGTACACTTAATGAATGATATAACTGGTGTTCAAACCTAAGGCAGTTTAATATGAAAACTCAAATTCTAATGTGCCTTTCACAAGCCATTATTGGAATTCGTGAATTTAGAAATTACAGATGAGGATTATATCTTGATACTTTATATGTTATATATAAATATTGTGTATATGTATCATATATTACATATATACTATGTATTATATTATATATAATATATATAGTATGTTATATATCCATGTCCTATTATATATGTATAGATATATCTATAATATATAACTACCTATGTATTATATGCATACATACGTACATATATATTTCATTTGCATATAAATAAAGTTTCCGAACTCATTGCAAATGTTGTATAGAATTTACATGGTCACTTACATGTTTTCCGCATTTCTACAAAGGAATCTGCAATGAAAGCCATTAAATGGGATGCAATTTGTAAGCCTTTCATTAAATAATGATTCTCAGCTGGATTTCTGAAAAGGGAATATTAATGTCACCATATGTAACTAGCATTGCAAAAAATTAGTGTTTCTGATTTAGTCTTGAATCAATCATTTTAAGCTATGCATAAATATATCTTTGCTGATACATTTCTGTCCCAGACAACTTAGCACAAATTGCAGGCTGAAAGCAGCCATGTCCAGAGTATAATTTTTTGTGAAATACCACTAATATTTCAAGTTTCTCGGGTTTGGAAGGAAATGATCAAATCCATATGTAGAAAGTCAAAATGCTGCCCCTCAAAGTCCAGTGGCTAATTACTAATCCCTAATATGGATGATCTTGGCATGGTTAGGCGGCAAGTCAAGCTTCCAATGCCAACCCCAAGCTAAGCTTCTGGACATGGGAGCTGGAATGAGTTGTGATGTGGGTTCTGTGATTAAAATCTCTAAAGTCCTAATCTAGTTGCCAAGGTTTAAAAATGCTTTGAGGCATTTTGGGGTTTTCTTGGAAACTGTGTTATCAAGCGAGTTCTACAGCATTTTCTCCAAGTTTGAAGCATTGAAATATGCTATTGTTCATGCTTATTTTATTAGTCACAAGAAGCTGTTTTAATAACAAAGATTAAGTCGTCAGCCAATGACAATCAGAGTTTTAGTTAAGAGGAATCAAGAGAGGAGAACAAGCAGAAGAGTTCCAAACAGAACTAGATAAGACATGTCTCCTGGTGAAGAAAACGTGCTAAGAAGCTTTGCTTGGGAAGGCATACAGATTTGTGGCCACTGCAATATCTGAAATGTTCACTTTGGGTGGAACCTACAGCACGATTGTATTTGATTATTATTTATCTTAATTTTCTTTTATTCTATAATATCTCCCCTCCCCCACTTTTAATCTGGGTAACCAGTTATTTTTTATTCAGAGGAATGGATTTGGTTGATTGCTTCCTCATGGTGTCATTTTGCTGGTTTCTCTATTACCTGTATTTCCTGTACACTAATGAGAGCTAGACATTAGATTAGATTATGAATCAAATTTGTGGTAAGAAAGAATTCATAGGCATTGCTGTGTCGTTCTTATTGCATCATATCCATAAGCATATAATATCTGGTTGATCAATCAGTGCCTACCAGGTAACGTCAACCTGACCCATCCATTATAATATTTCCCATTCACATTTTACCTAATGCTTTCGGCAGCAATGGATGAAGGCTACGTGTTGGTTTTTTTTTTAAATTTTTATTGGAGTATAGTTGCTTTACCATGTTGTGTTAGCTTCTACTGCACAGCAAAATGAATCAGCCATGCATATACATATATCCCCTCCCTTTTGGATTTCCCTCCCATTTAGGTTACCACAGTGCATTAGGTAGAGTTCCCTGTGCTATACAGTATGTTCCCATCAGTTGTCTATTTTATATATAGTATCAATAGTGTATATATGTTAATCTCAATCTCCCAGTTCCTCCCACCCCACCCCTTTCCCCCTTGGTATCCACACATTCTTCTCTACGTCTGTGTCTCTATTTCTGCTTGGCAAACCTTGATCCATTATTTCCTCAGGGAGTACAAAAATCTTTCTGAATGAGACTTTTCCAGCTAAAAGGAGAAAGTGAGGTGGATCACCACTCCTGAGAAAGAACCAACGGCACCAGACAGGGACAGTACAACAGTACATAGCAAGTGAATAAAATAATTCAAATGGACAAGCTTGTAAAATATCTTCAACATCCTCAAGTATATTTTATAAACATATTTACCAGTGCTAAACAATAAGAAAATCTCCAGTCTGGTGGATCAGCCAAAGACTCAAAATAAAATAACTCAATGAAAATAAAGCCTCAAGTACAGAATGGCTTTCATCTTTACACTTCTTGCTGTTTCTTCTATTGATATCCTGGTAGTTTCAGTCTCATTCAAACCTCAAGTAAACTCCAAGGAAAGTAACAAGGCGACTGCTATATTTATTTTTATGAATGTTGCACACATAATGCTTTGAGGATAAATATTTAGTTAAAACCAAACAAACTGTAGAGGCCAAATTGTCTTGCTGTTTCTTAGCATATTTATCCCATAACAACAGCCACCAATATAGGTGGTTTGAATGTCTTCAAAAGTAAACAACTACCACCAAAAATAAAACAAAGCAAAATAGAGTTAGGATCTGTTTTTTATCCATACCTCCCTCTGCCTTTCTCAACTGGGGTTCCTCATCTCTACCATAGAAAACAGAAAATGATTTGAGTAACTGTTTTCTCAATTATCCCAAGGATGGTTCATAGCTAATAACATTCTGGATGCATAGGGGAGAGGGTAATTCATTACTTAAAAAGGATGCCTAAAGGCATTAGGTCTTAATTCTCTTGTGGGAACTCGATGGTGAGAGGCTGCTTTGTTACCCTGAAAGATCCTTGAAAACATTTCTTGTTCATCTTTGTCTTCACCATGTTTCCCAGCTCAGCACCTTGCCCATAGTAAGCAATCAAGTGACATTGGACATTCATTAAATAAGTGCTTGATTAGGCCTAGATACATGGCCTGGGTGGTCTTACTCCCCAAAACTTGCTCCTTTGCAAGAAACATAAAAATAGTGTCAAAATTTCCTATTGCTCTCCTTTCCAAACATTTCTATTCCCCCTTCTTTTAAAATTTTCTTTATACAACTTATTATTGTCCAAAAGACTATATTTTTACTATTTTTTTCTATCCCACTCCAGTAGAATATAATTATTTTTTTTAATTTTGTTCACTACCTCCCCCCCTTCCTCCCCCACTGTGTCTAGATCAGTACCTGGCATATAATCTTCAAGGAACGAATGAATATTCAGGGTTTTCTATGAAACGTATGAACGACATGCTTTCTACATATTTCTTTAACTCCATATTTGTGTAGGTTGCCCAAATATTCCCAAGTTCTGTTTTTATCTTAAATAACTAAATAAAATAACTCAAACTTATTTTCCATGTAACTGTAGGAAACCCTGCCCCTGAATTACTTTGCTAATTCTTGGTAGGTGCTTAGATGTCCCATTCATCGTCTGTCACTCCCCGTCTTGGGCTGCTACCCCCAAACTGCTCTGTTGTTGCCACTGGCTCCCCAGACAGCGCCAGTTGTGGCCATGGCCTTTGTCCTTCCTCTCTCCTCCCTGAGTGTAGACATAGCCTCTATATCTAGTGCCCATACTGCATAAGAGTCACATTAGGTTGCCACGGTTAAGCAACTTTGCTGACGATTTGGGGAAATCACAAGAGCCACACAACACAGGCAGCTCTGGAACAAACACTGCTGGTCCGTATCACGCTCCATCACAGATGATCCCCTGTTGGCCAGTTCTCTGCTTAGACCTAGGTCTTCTGTCCCGTATCTGGGACTCATGCCTTCACCACTCCAGAGTCTCCTTTCCCCTTTTCTCTCTTTTCTTGTCTATACACTTAGCTCCTCCCCACAGCCTGGACTACTTTCCCTTTACACTGTTTGCTACGACCCATTGCTGATGGCTTTACTTCTAGACTAGGCTTAAGCCTTGCCTTTGAAAACCAAAAGAGCCCATTAAAGAGTTTTCCCAGATAAAAGCAAATTATTCCCCTATTTGATATATCTTGCTGGTACTTTTAGAGTGTGCCAAAATGTTCTTGTTTTACCCTGGGTTTCCTCTGGAGAATAGAGCCTGAGACAGACTTTTGCTTTTGGAAGTGGTTCCAAGGAACAAGAAATGGGACTGGGAGAGTAAAATAATTCAAGCGTGCATTATTGAGCAAGCCACCAGTGTAGTTAACAAGTTTGATCCTGCTGGCACAATCCAAGGAGCTGTGCAGACACGTTCCAGAATTGTCCCAAAGAATGAAAGGGGAAAGGCTTTAGCCATTTCTGACACTTCCAAGGCCCATACAGGATATTTGCATGTGTGTCAACCTAGTGTCACAGTGTCAGAGAACCTCTAGGGCATATGCCACACAGCTGAGGGAGACACTGCATTTTATCCCTGTGTAAGACTGGCTGTCACCACTGTGGCTGAGGTAAAGGACGTGCTGAAAGCATAGAGGGTGGTACCCCAAATTGTTAAGTATAAAATCCAACACCAGGCAGAGACTCAGAATTATTGGGTTTGTCATCCCACTCTGCTCCATTACTGACTGCGTGAACTTGGACAAATTCCTTCTCTGAGCTTACGTTTCCTCAAAAACTGAGGATGACTGAAGTTTGGAGATAATTTAACTAAAACACAAAACAGTAGAATCAAGCAGATAATAGGCACCCCAAATGGAGTAACTATTATTATAATATATAAACTTAATTTTAAAGTATTGGCTGTTGAGGGACTACCCAAATTGAACTCAGGAAATAATAAACGATTTCTGCTGTAGTAGACAATCACATTTCCTTGGGAGGAGATGTTGCTCTTCATGGTGGGAGGTAGGTTCCTACATTGCCATTATTTTTTCAACCAGAGACTTAAGTGAAGTGTAGATGCTCTATTGCCTTGAAAGCATGGGGGCAGATGCACTGCAAACATGGCCACATCCTTAGGCATCCCTGATATGCGGTAACCTCCTGCAACGTTAGTGCCATAATGAACACGTACACTTTGGGCTATAAAGAAAGGAAAATTGAGTAGCAATGTGGTAATGATCCTTCCTAAAGGTGAAAATCTACCCAGGAAAGCCAACCACCACCCAAGGCTGGAAGCTTTTGTACTTCAGAGCAACATGGTTGCCACATTCTTTCATGGATACTTGTGAACATTTTAGCGATGGAGACAAGGGATTTGGCTGAAGTTTCAAACCGAATTTTGAAAAGATAATTGGTCCTTCCAGGAAGCAACAAATGGTAATGAAACCATCTCTGAAGTTTGTTTAGATGGGTCCAGAAACAAAGCTCATGAAGAGATACCCAGGCAAATTCAGATTTATTCTTCAAAATGTTATCATAAACAGAGCTGCCAAGTCAAGGTGAGGCACAGCGCCAAATGCTGCAAACAGTTTTCTCTTGTCAGAAGTTCCAGGAAAATAGCAAAATGATAAAAAAAAAAAAAAACAAAAAACATTATAAAAGAAAAGAAAATAGTCTCTAAGAATCATTGTGTATTAAAAATACTGGAAATTAATTTTGCTGCAGTAACTAAAAACACCACTAATTCAGACTCCTATCGCCTATGAATGTAAAACAAAATTTTTTAAAAAACCCAAGAATTGGGCTTCCCTGGTGGCGCAGTGGTTGAGAATCTGCCTGCCAATGCAGGGGACACGGGTTCGAGCCCTGGTCTGGGAAGATCCCACATACCGCGGAGCGACTGGGCCCGTGAGCCACAATTACTGAGCCTGCGCGTCTGGAGCCTGTGCTCCGCAACAAGAGAGGCCGCGATAGTGAGAGGCCCGCGCACCGCGATGAAGAGTGGCCCCCGCTCGCCGCAACTAGAGAAAGCCCTCGCACAGAAACGAAGACCCAACACAGCCATAAATAAATAAACAAATAAATAAATAAAATTAAAAAAAAAAACAAACCCAAGAATCAGCATTTGTAAACGTGCTTAGGTTTGCCTGAAATTACATGCTTTACCAAACAGGGCAGTTCATATTGTTGTCAATGATTACTCACAGCAAGATGCCTGTGGCCATTTCTGTCATTAGGTAAAAACACTATGTTAAAAGCTCTTTGGGTGATTCTGGAGCCAACTGAGTTAGTTGGGATTCGTCTGGGCTAGTTTATGTCATTATGTAATTCTTTTTTCTGTGATGCTTTATTTCTTTATTTAAGGAGGTCTGTGTCCAATGCGTTGACACACATTAGCACCATATATTTATAATATATTTATTAGTTTTAAAGGTTCTTTCATATTTGTCAGTCTCCTGTTGACATGTTTTGATATTTCAATTTGAAGTGTGTTTGTGTGTGTGTGTGCATATGCGCAGGTGTGTACGTCTCTGGTTGAACATATAAGTAGAAAAATACCGAGAGGTCATCTCATCTACAAGGTATTATTTCGGTGGAATCTGGCAGACTTCTTTTCTGCCTTTAATGGTCTTCTTCAACTGCTAATGCCCAGAATTCCATTTGTGGTGATTCATCTGGCTTGTGTTAGTCCTCTGGAATTCCCCTAAGAGAGGTGATATCTGAAGTCACATCAGACATTGAGTGTCTGTGAGCCAGTTTGTTAGAAATGTTTAGTTTGAAGGATGTGAGTAGCCTGTGAGGGCACCGGGCACCTAGAGGGCAGGGGTAGAATTACCATTGAAGGATGGTGGGCGGTAAAGGACACAAAAAGGAGAGACTGAAAGTGTGCAGGTCCTGCCATCCCCGAAGTGGGCCCTCTACCTGACTCTAATGGGATGCAAATTAGAAACTAGGAAATTGATGAAGCTTTCATATTTCCTCGCGTAAAGAATGTCCTACCCTCAACAGCTAGTCTGATATCATAGCCATAGAGAAAAGGGGAAGGCAAATATCACTCTTGGAAGGATGATGAGATAGAGCAGGAGGGAAGCCCCTCTGGTTCTCAGAGACTGTGGAGAGAAGGACAGAGGTTGGTAGGGGCTAGTCTGAGTTTCCTAAAGAAGGATGGGGCAGAGTGCCAGGCAAGGCACCAGCTGGCTTGCCAGCGTGAGAGGATGGGTATCCTTAGAACATTGGATATGAAATATGTTAGAATCAGCCAGCACCCACCAAGCACCGAATGAGACCCTGTAGCAGACAACAGACCAAGGTCCAGATGGAGAGCCCCCGTGAGGCACTACGCTCCCACACCAGTTAGGGAAGGGGACGAGCGTGGGAAGAAACAGCTGTCACAGGAGGTTGAAGTGTTCACATTAGAAGAACTGGGGTGGGGCAGTGGAGGAAGTTTAGGTCAGCTGTAGAAAAGAAAGATGTTACAGTTTTCCAGAACACCTGAATAATTTTATGACAGTTACAACAATTTTCAAAGAAAAAATATATTTTGGGGGAGCTTGTTCATGCCCTTGTCTAAGGGTTCTAATGGGGAGGATTTTTCCATATCTTTATTCTAGGAGAAAATTATTATGCTTTCCTATCTTTCTTTTTTTTTAAAAAATTAATTAATTAATTGAACATCTTTACTGGAGTATAATTGCTTTACAATGGTATGTTAGTTTCTGCTTTATAACAAAGTGAATCAGCTATACGTATACATATATCCTCATATCTCCTCCCTCTTGCGTCTCCCTCTCACCCTCCCTATCCCACCCCTCTAGGTGGTCACAGATCACCAAGCTGATCTCCCTGTGCTATGTGGCTGCTTCCCACTGGCTATCTATTTTACGTTTGGTAGTGTATATATGTCCATGCCACTCTCTCACTTCAACCCAGCTTACCCTTCTTTTTTTAAATTTATTTTTATTTTTGGCTGCGTTGGGTCTTCGTTTCTGTGCAAGGGCTTTCTCTAGTTGTGGCGAGCGGGGGCCACTCTTCATCGCGGTGCGCGGGCCTCTCACTATCGCGGCCTCTCTTGTTGCGGAGCACAGGCTCCAGACGCGCAGGCTCAGTAGTTGTGGCTCACGGGCCCAGTTGCTCCGCGGCATGTGGGATCTTCCCAGACCAGGGCTCGAACTCGTGTCCCCTGCATTGGCAGGCGGACTCTCAACCACTGCACCACCAGGGAAGCCCCCCAGCTTACCCTTCTTAATGGGCAGAAATAATAAATCAAACTAATGTGATCAGCTCTGTCCTCCACAGGAGTTGTAATTTTATGAGATTCTATGAGAAGCTCTTGTTCATGATGAGTATAAAGTAGCTTTTGTGGCTATATCTCATTATCAGATCCAAATTGTTAAATTTTATTAAAATAATGAATACCTCTCAAGAAAATACTGCCAGAAACTTAAGAAACTTACAGTTCTTTGGGACTCCTAATTCTGATTACTAAGCAGTCCTCTAATGCAGTGTTTTTGGGTTGTTGCATAGTTTCTAGGTAAAAGCAAGATGGCTGCAATCTTCTGAATAGGCCCTTTGATGGAGGACTCAGGCTCCCTCTCTTTAATGGCTGTGACTTGGGTGTATGGTAGTGGGTGGCAGTAAAAGTTATTCGAGATGTCACATTATACAAAATAATAATGACTTTTTAAAAAGGTGTGAATTGAAATGAAAAGGCTGCAACTCTGAAGTTTCAAGACAAACTATGCAATATAAATAATCAAAATATCATTTGGCTTCGGTGTGAGCCCTAATTCTAAACAGCTTACACATTTTCAAGTCAGAGTTACAGGAAAAACATTGATAGCTAAATAAACAGAGTGAGTACATGATTAATGTTTAAAATAGTAAACACTTCACATTTGTAGCATTCCTTTAACAGATTGGGTTGGAAGACCTTGTTTTCATTCCTGCTTTGCAATCTGTGTTTTATTTATTTATCCTTTTTATGTTGAATTCCTCTATTTTAATTTACCTTTCATCTTAATTTACTCTAGGGGGCAAAGTGAAAATGTCTAAAATAAGTCAAAAATCTAGAACAATTAGAAAATTTAAGACTGAGCAATAATCAACTCTAAGAACATAACTGCCTTTTTCAGCAGGATGAATTGTGGGCAATAAAAAGATAACATTAGTAGCTATTTTCTTTAGACTTTTAAAGACTTGTAAAGCTACATTTTATATTCCTAACAAAGAAATAAAATTATCCGGGAAAGTTTGGAGGCCAAGAAGAGGTGGGGTCTTTTTTGCTTATTAAGAGTTATATATAAATATAAGGATAGTGAGGGGCTCTGAGGAGGGATTTCACCTTACAGACCCCAACAGCCCTGGCCAAGATATGTGCATATGGTGTGATATCCAATGTATGTATGGTCCAGGTATACCCATTCTGTGCATCTCACTGGTTCATCCTTGGTTCAGTGATATGATTTCCTGGGACACAACCAAGATGTACTGTTGTATTGCACACCATCCTTCCTGGTCAAAGATTTACTTTGGGAGATCGTTTAGAAAATATCTGTTCATGATCTAGCATTTCATCATTTTCCTATGTGATGCCATTATCTCTGTATAAATAAAGTCAATTTTAATTTTAATTCTTAGAACTCAACAGCCTATTAAAAAAACAGGTCCACTTGGCCACAAACAGAGCTACTCTGAGTCTGTCATTTTCCAGCTAGTGCAGTATCCACAGAGGAGCATTTGGGCTTGGGGCTAACTCTCCTTGGTGGGGAGTCCTTGGGATGCATCCAGAGGGGGCTTCAGAATTAATTTGCACAGGAAATTATCAAGGAGATAAATGGACTGGCTGTACTGCGTGTTTGGGTCTAGTGTCACCGACTTCAGTCCTCTCAGGTTGTGGTTGTCCTTTCACGCTGCCATGTTCTAAAAAACCTAGCTATTTGCCATGAAGCAGAACATGTAATGGAAATTTATGAATTTTTGTACTCATCATCCAAAGGATATTGTGTCTGATATTGTGTTTAGACAACTTGAAAAGCCACTTATGCACAGATTCTAAAATGCAGCACCCAAAGTGGGTATTTCATAGAATTGATCTGAAAGGCACACCCACCCTCCCCTCCTCTCACCCTCTTATGAGTGTTTATTGAGCACTTAATTTAGGCATGTGTTTGGGGGGCGACAAGCATGAATAATTTTGGGTGGGGGGAATTTGCAGTCCAGGGTGAGTCCAGACAAGTAAAGACCAAGCTATAAAGAACAAGGCAGAATGGAATGAAATAAAAGTTATTGAATAAGGTATGGACATGTTGACATAGGACTAATCTTCTAGGAAAAATTCTTCTAGAAAGATGCATTTCGAAGGATGTATATATAGGATTTCAATGTATATAAAAAGAGGGAAAGGTATGTAAGTCAAGTTGGGGGAATATGGCACATTTGAAATGTAGAGAGGGGAAGGGGTCATAGTGGAAAACCGACTTGAAATGTGATTAGGGAGCAGATTGTTGAAGAATACAAAATTCACTTAACAAACACTTTCCTCGGGCTGATGATGTGCCAGGCACTCATAACAACTTAATGAAGTCCGTGCTAATATGATCCTCATTTTACAGATGAGAAACCCGAGGCTTAGAGAGAGGTTAACTAATGATGCGAGATCCACAGCCAGCAAGTGCCAGAGCTGGGATTCACACTCAGGCTTTCCAGCTCCAGTGTCTGTGCTCACATTGGCAAGATATGAGTCTTGGGACTTTGTACCATGGTCTTCATTCGATGTAGAGTCTTTGGCAGCTTTTGAAGAGGTTAATGATCTAATATAGGTGGTAGGAAGATCATTCTAGCAACAGAATGACAGCTATATTAGAAATTACTAACACCAACACAAGGACCTTAAGCAGAAGGGGGTTTATACTTGCTGAAGCCTATTGTGTTCAACGCAATGTGCTGGGTGTTTTTTTGTACATACATTGCACTTCCCCACCTTTTGCCTTGGGTAAAAAGAGATCATCTTGAGGAGAATAACTCCTATGTTGCCCACTCTTATGCTAACCGCCGTTTCAGGACCTCATCCCTTCCCCTCCCCCACTGCCTCAGTCTTCAAGTACTTCGGAGATTTCTAGGAAATCTTTCACATGTGCTTTGGAAAAAAAACTGGTGATCTGCTAGTCAAGTGTTGTTCAACAGAATTGTCTACAATGAGGGATCGGTTACTGAGACTGAGGAACTAAATTTTCAATTTTAATTCATTTTGATTTAAATAGCCACACATGGCTATCGGTACCAATATTGGGCAGTGCAGCACAAGTTGGTGTTTCCTGGGCACTTTTGCTGGTTCCCGCTTCTCCCACTGGGTATTTTTGGGGGAATGCTCTTTCTCCGAGGATGGCCCCTACCTCCACTGGGGACATCCCATTCTCCTATACCACTGCTTCTTCCGGGTACCGCTGACAACTCTCATCATAAGCCACTGCTTCCACCAGGCGAGGCCACTGCTACTGACACTTCCCCACAGTGCCACTCTGGAATTGAGGAAAACAGATCTCCAAAAAGTACAAATTGTGCCCCAGCATGTTGTAGAAATTTTAGAGAAACAGCCCTTTGATTTTTACTTTTAGTTATTTGCAGGTCTCACTTAAGATCATAGAATGACAAACACCGATATGCTAGCATTATTCCTCTCAATTAACTTCAAGGTTTGTTTTCAAAATTTGTCTTCTTGCCTGACCCCCTCTTCTTCTGGGATGACAGTTTCCTTTCAGCAAGCTCTATGGTAGGTAAGACATCTAAGTTCAAGCAAGTTCAAATCTTTGGCAAATCAGAGTGCCAGTTTAGGTGCAGATTACACAGGCTACCTCATTTAACTTGTACAGGAAAAATACCAACCCCAGTAGACAGGAGAGAAAATTGAGACCCAGTGAGTTTAAATAATTTTCCCAAGGTCACCCAGCTTATAGATGGTTGAAACAGGACTGAAATCTAGATCTAATTCAAATCAAGACCAGCGTCTGTCTATTTATAACAAGCTATCCCTCTGTGGTGAGCTCACTGCAAAGGGGAGAAGAGAATTTATAATTACAGGAAAGATTCATGTGTATAACATACTGGTTTGAAATTTAAGTACAATGAAATTTTTTAAAAAATGTGTATTTAAGAATAACTAGCAAATCTCGAACAGTAGGTGGGTGCACAATTACAAATCATTGTTTTCAAGTGAGCTGCTCTTTGAATTGAGATTTCATGTTTCAAACCAGTTTGGCATGTACATGTCATAAAGTGCTAAATCAGATATCAAAACCACACACTGGGTGATATTTGGAATGACCACAACCAAGGCACTCCTTAGAACTAGCTAGGAGTCACCAAGGAATTTGTGCCTGGATTGCACACCTCGCTTCTACAGTGTACACATATCTTAAGATGCTAAATTCTTTGGAACTGCTATGCTATTATTGTAGAGCTTTGTATAGGGTCAGCACTGTGTCTACAACTAAATCAGGAACACAACTGCTTCTATAAAACAATGACTAAGACTGGAAGATAATAGACAGTCAGCAAAACCAAAATACTACTCCCTCTTCCCACCAGTGGCCTGTGTTTTAAATATTTAAAACAACAGCACCTGATACTTTGCAGACTTAACTTTAAGTATGCTTTCTCCTTGGCGTTAAGATCAGGGGAAATACCCCCAGGTATCAGAACTAGTGTTTTTGACATGGGGTTGAAATTCTTTTGCTGGAAAGGAAAAGAAATCTTCTTTCTCTCTCTTTCTCATAAAAATCCTTCTTCCACTTCTATTCTCTATTAAGCAATTTTTAGTTATTTAACACAATAATAACCTTGTGAAGTTTGAAATTCAACTGGGAAGATGTAGCTCATAGAAGGCAAATCATTTGTTGCATCCCTTCCACCAAGATGTATTAAGACTGATCATTATCACCCTTTATCTTGTTCTCTTTATGTTTTCATCACATATCCCAAACATACTATTTTTTGGTAAGTAACAACTTTCAGATGCTTTGAAGAATGATGTAGCACCCCGCACATGATTTCTCACCATGCTATTTTGTGTATTTTCCTATATGCATTTTAAGTTATAAGTCATGGAGCATTGCACCAATATCTAACCTGGGTCCTGCAGCGCTAGGGGGTAGAAGCAAACACCTTCTGCCTAATCAAATCTTATTTAATAAATGATAGCACCTTAGGCCACCCCTTTGGTGGGAAGGCTTTTTATTTGACGTGAGGACAAAAGAACATCCTAGCATCACCTCTGGCACATTTACTTCTCCCTTCCAAGCCTAGCAGGACTGGGTCTTCTGCCCTGGCATAGGAGGTCTAAAACTGAATTTCCAGAAATCAAATTGCAGTTCCACTGTTCCTTGTCCTCCCAGGTGAGCTCCTGGGCTTCATGCTCACACTTCTAAAGCAAGCAGACTTTAAGCTAATTACGTGCTAGTGGATTCTCCCTTGCTGAATTTTGGCAGGTCGCATCTGTAAATTATGAAAAATAAATGTGAAATATGCAGATGTCTTTTGTTTGAAGCAGATGTTTGGTCCTTCCTGCCAGAATCCAATCAGCTGTTCCCCTGGGGGCCTTCCCTCCCCAACGTTATCCCAGAGCAGCTTGGAAACATGAAGGGGTGATCAGAATAGCGTTTCACAGTCCTGTCGGGAAGCTTCTGGACTTAGAGGCCTTTGTTAAGCAGAATTAAAAATAGAAATATCCCAATCCACAGGAATCAGATTGTTCTGGTATAAGACACTGGATGCAGAACACTTTTCTCTGGTGGTGCTTGATAGAACTGGGAAGCAGGTGGGCTCAGTGTCGCCATGACATTCTCTGGGGCCTGCTTTTCACTCCGCCGTCTTGATGATTTCCAGCAATACCTTGGGCAGTTGCAGTCACAAAATTGCTGCCAGTACTGCTCATACCATGGCCCAGTATCTCCTCACCCATAAATTCTACCTGAGACAATAGGTTTGATAATTCAAAAGTAAGCGGATGTTTGATGACTATGTACCTAATTGATTGAGTTTACACAACAGTCCAGAATAATTCCTTGAAAAGACCCTCTTATTGATGTATAGCTATATGACAGGAAAATAAAATTGTTTAGGGCCACAGATTCTGTTTTGAGAGTGAAATCTCTCTGTTTGCTGGATTCAGTGATTCTAACCTACTGGGATGTAATTTTAGTGTGAAATCTGGGTAAGGAAGATTTAGTAAGAGTAAAATATTGGCATAGGTATTATATCTTTTTTAAACAAATAACTCTGCGGCAGCATTAGTATAGGTTTTGCATGATCACAGCCATCAATCAGCTTTCACTCTCATGAAGTCTATTAAGTAAACATGGAGGCCAGTTGTAGGATCCTCTAGGCTCCATGGAGGAAAAACTGTAGAGCTGGTCAATGTTGAGGTTGAATGTGGTGGGTGTCTCAAATGACCACTTCGATCCAAAAGGCCCAGATGTGCATTAATTCTAGGCTCTGCTGACAACTAGCATGTGACTTTGGACAAGTCATTGAAGTACTCCTAGACTCTGTTTCCTCATCTATGATAACATTGACCACAGAGAACATGTTTAATGAGACAATGTAAGTCCAGTACTTAGACACACAGCATATGGTCCTGACACATAGCAAAACTCAGCAATGGCAAGCTAATGCTGTAATTTTCCTATTCACTTTCTACCACTTCTCAATGAGGATTTATTTTATGTGTGTTCACATGTATGTATCTGCATATTTATTTACTTTTACTAACGCACATCTTTTGTACCACAGATGAACATATTTCCCCTGCTTCTATTCACAGCAGAGGTTGGAAACCCCTTGCCAACATACTCTGTTCCATTATAGATACCTTATATGATGCTCAAAATCTCCCCTTTTCTTTCTTTTTGAGTAGTAAATTCTGTTTTTAATTGAAGCATAGTTGATTTACAATGTTGTGTTAGTTTCAGCTGTACAGCAAAGTGATTTAGTTATACATACATGTATTTTTCAGATTCTTTTCCATTACAGATTATTACAAGTGTACATAGTTCCCTGTGCTATACAGTAGGTTGATTATCTATTCTATATATAGTAGTGTGTATCTGCTAATTGAAACTCCTGATTTATCCCTCCCTCCACCACCTTTCCCCTTTGGTAACCATAAGTTTGTTTTCTATGTCTGTGAGTCTATTTCTGTTTTGTAAATATGTTCATTTGTATCATTTTTAAAGATTCTTTAACTTTCTTTTATGAGTCTCATCTCCAACAATGTTTCTCTTTTCTGAATCCGTTTCAAAATTCCAAGTTCTTTAACTGCAAAATTTCGTAGTCTTCTAAAGGTCTGATTTGTAATGAGAGACTTTATGCTTAGCTAATATTTATTGTGCACCAACTACAAACCAGGCACCCAAAATACTGAGTGTGAATAAGACAGACAAGGGCCTCTCTTGGATGGAGTTTGCCTTCTAGTAAGGTAAGTAATTGTGAAATACCTTGCAGTCTCTGTACCTGAGCTACCATTTATGCTTTCCAGAATCATGTACTGAGGCTTTTGTTTTAGCAGCAGTATTATAGAGCAGATGTATATTCTATTTCCGTGCTTCCAGAACTGCTATGCTCTCCAAGAACATTTTAGCATATGCACAAGATCAGTACAAATGTTTACAAAGTAAAAATATTGATCAAATGGTAGATGGTTATTTTCTTCTTGACATCAAGTGAAATTCATCAGTTACTCTGGCAAGATACAGACACAACCTTACTAAGCATTTATTTTGCAAAGCACTTTGTTATCTGTACTGGAAAAATATATCTTCTGAATCTATTCATCAAGTCACTTAAAAGAAATGAATATGAGGGAAGAATAAAATAAAAAAGAAATAAAAGATAGATATGGGCTGGATCCTAGGGCTGTTAATATTAAATTGATGATATCAAATCTACAGATTGAAAATAATAATAACTTATGGTGTTAAAAACAGTATTTTCGTGTAATTCTCATAGAAGAGGATTGGTAATAGTGTTCATCTATACTGCTGTTTGGGGATTAAACAAGATACATATGCAAGATTTTATAAACCTGAAGTAGGGTGCAATTATTAGGTGGCATATTGCCAACTCCACCAAGCACATAGGTAGGTTTTCCTATTCTTCTTTGACATAAAAGAAACTGAGTCTCGGAGAAATAGACCAACCCACCTAAACCCACACAGACCATATACTGCAGAGCTTAAATGAGAGCCTAGGTCTCCTGCCTCCAAATTGAACATTTTCCCACTGTATCTCTCTAACTCTCAAATGATTTATGAATAATTAAAAAGCTACGTAACAAGACCATATTAATGAAATATAGACTTGATAATAAGCATCTGAGAAAAATAAAGAAAATAAGCATAATCAGAAAGGCTTCCTGAGAGAGGCAATAAGTTTTGAAGGAGATGGAACTGGGTTAAAGCATATATTGTATATATTGTATGCATTGTAGCCTTCCTAATTCCTCTTTTGGCTTCTGGCTTCCTTTCTGATTTAGGTTTAATAATTCAAGATAATTTTTCCAACTTGGAAGATATTTTATACCTACCTTCTATCCTTTTCTGTTCCACAAGGACCAGTTTTCATGCCTGAGGAGGTGTACCCCTGGCCACGGGGTAGCCTCACGTGAAACAGAGTTCGGTACACAACAGAGAACAGATGTCAACAGCTTTCCTGATCCACCGTTCAGAAGGGCATTCCAAATAATGACCCCGAGCTAAAAGGTACTAGGAACCATGACCAACCCCTTGAGAAAGTCTAAGTTCAATTTCCTGGCCATTTTATATTGGAATTTTTCTTGGAAAAGTAGAAAGTTCTAACAAAGGCTGGTAATATCAATAATAATAGTAATATAATAATTCTTTGTAGATCTACATCCAGAGTTAAAGGGAATATATTTTAAAGACATCACTAAAGCATTTATCTAACTTTAACAGCCTCATCAAAGAACATTATTTTTTAAAAAGAAGCCTCATAAAGATGTATGAATATATAGACTTATGATTATTCAAAAAAAATTGTACAAATCAAAATAAATTTGCCAGAGCAATTTAAAATAATTAACCTTTGACAAACCTCCCTCGCTGGTAATGGAATAGTAACTATATGAATAAAAGATAAGTCGTGACATTCAATGAATTACAATATTCATCCCATAAATTACTTGATATAATAGCTCTATAGTCTACATTTTTATAACACTAAAATGTCCCAAACACTAAAGAACCCATTCACTTCCCGTGTGTGGTTTGCAGATAGGTTGGGTAATTTCTTTTGCCTTCTTCAGAATATCCTTTAATTAAGTCTTTGCTCTTATTTTCCTCCCCAAATATACCCTGCGTCAGCCTGTCAACCATTTCTGCAGTACAGACACCTGCAAGAATTGGGGCTTGCGCTCACGGCTAGAGTAGCTCAGGAAGATGAGTGAGTGTGAACCTGATTTGTATTTATTTGCTGGGTGGGATGGTTGAGGGGTCGGCGTGGCCATCTGGCTGATCACCACATTTAAGGCTCTACTGGTCCAGTAACTTCTGCAGACTGTGGGCCCTTTGGACAAGCTGCTGCTTCTCTCCACGTTTCTGTCTCCACTTCCCTGAGATAAAAGACTGGCAGTAATACCCACCAGGGGAATGGAGGCCATCTTTGACCACATACAGATGAGAAGAGACCACAGTGGGAAATATCAGTGCTTAATAATGATAACTAGGAGTGTTTGTTGACAAATACAAGCCTCAGGATGACAGAAGGGCTGCAAAATACAGAGATCTGTGGTCCAAAGTGTACTGCAATTTTAAACAAAGAATGGAAATCTATGGCAAGAGGATGTCTCCTGAAAAATGGATGATTCTCTCACTACCCATTTAACCCATTAAGTGTAAGATCTGCTAACCATCTAGGGGTGACCAGTTGGTTTTATCCAACTCTTCCAAGCCATTTGCTAGAGTAAAATGAACATAGTGGGCCATGAAGGCAGCACAAGCTTCCAATTCAATGTGTATCCATCCCCAGTGTCTTTCTCATGCATTTTACATCACAGCAGAATGTGCCTATGCTAATGTATCATTGTATCATGCACAATGCCTGCTGCTGTGCTGTCTTTTGGTCAAGATATTGATTTGAACCAAAAAATGCCTTCTTTTTGTGAAAAGTCAGATGTATGAAAATAAAGGACGCATGGAAAATGAAAAGAGAGGTCACTAAATTCACAGCCCAAACTATTGTTCCTTAGTTGGAGGGACTTAATGGAATCTATATAGTTGGCTATACATTTTTTTTCCTATTAAAGAAATAAGGAGTGATATTTTATCTTCTTCAAAATTGTTTTTTCTTCTTCTTTAGAGTTTCAGAGCCAGGAAAGCAAGATTCATTGGATGATCATAGATACATAGATGAGGACGGAGGACACAGAAATCTGGTAAAGGGACCACCCGTTGACCTGTCAGTTATAGATGATTTTCATGGGTCAGCTATTAACATTCCATGGAAAGGGTACTGCAGATGTCCCTGAAGGAAACACTGCTCTCGCTCAGTTGTCTCTTTTTACTGTTGAGAAAGTTGAAGCTCAGAGAAGTTAAGACCTTTGTCTATCTTTGCACAACAAGTTAATAGCTGAATTAAAGCCTGCCCTTCTCTCTTCAGCATTCATTCAACACATATTATTAAACATTTACTCTGTTCCAGAAACTGAGTAAATCAAATTTGTTATTTACTTCAAACTTTAATTTTAGGAAAGAAAAAACATGTATCTTAAAACTGTAAAGGAAGTTCTCTTTCCTTATTCACCTGTAATGTATCTGTTCTTTTCCCTGGCTTCTTACATTGAGTTTTTTCGTATTAGTAGTCTATAGAACATTATTCTAAGCCTAGGCTAGAAAGAGCATTTTAAGTTGCAGTGATTTAAAAAAGTGAATATTTAATGAAAAGTTCCCAAAATTTTTATGAGAAGGTGCTATTTTGTATTTCATGGTGTTGTTTTGTTTGTTTTAAAGAAGGATGAGCGGGGCCCAAAGTGAAATTCCTACTGAAGTGAATTTCCGTCTTTTCAGTATGACCCACAGTAAGAAATACATTATAGCCTAGCATATGTGTGTGTATCTGTATATACATATATATACATATATATATATATATTTGAAACATGAAAAGTTTCTTGAAATAATACCCTTGTATGACATAATAAAAACAACAAATTTTACATCAAATGTGACTTCATTAATATTTAAATACTACAAGATGTGTCACACAGCCTATTCTCCCCTATTTCTTTTTCTTTCTTTTTAAAATTTTTTAAAATGCTAAACAAAGCTCAATAAATTAACCAAAGCAATTTGGGCAAATGTTTCAATTCCCGATTTAATTTTGCTTGTAAAAATACGAAAAGGTCAGGTGGCTGGTGAATTTTGTCTGGCTCGGCCCTTGATCTCAGATGGAGTCATTTGCCATTCAAATGCTAAGGGTACAATGGGAAATCTGCCCCCAATTTCTCTTTAGCGTTTAGAGTTCCTGACATCTAATCCTGCGAGCAACCTTGAGCCTTGCCTCAACCTCTCTGAACTTTCATCACATATGTTAAACGAGGGGGTAGGTCTACATGACTCTCCTGATCCCTTCCAGCTTCAAAGGTCTGTAATTCCTCGATATTTTTTATTTGAAACCTGGATACCAGTGAAAACAAAGTCACCTCAAATGTATTCTAGGCATAAAGTAAGAATTTCTAGAACCACAAATGCATTCCAGTTGAAGTTTCTCTAAAATGTTGACAGATGTGAAGAGAGCATTATCGAAGGCTTAGTTTTACATTTGCATTCAGATCTGTTGTTTCAATGGGGGCATTTTTATAAAATAAAAATGTGTTACTGCTGTTCTTGGAATTCGTCTGGTTCTACAGTGGATTTAATTAGCGAAAGCACTGGGTACTTATGTGCACTCTGGTTTTTGGGAGGCTTAAACATTGCTGGGTTTAGGGCATCCCAGGGAGAGAGAGGTCTAGTTTTTTACTGTCATAGTACGGCTACAGTGTCTCTAGTTGTGCGATGGAATGACAGTGGCAGCTATGCCATGTTCGATGCATATTATATGCATTCTTTAGAGGCATGGGATGGCATTTCAGCTAAGTTTAGTAAGAATGATCTGGGTAATGGCTTGAAGTGAAGCTACCTTTATTGGTTATGTAGCTCACTTGCCAAAAAGGTGAACTCTTTTTACATTTTCTCCATATATGGCTCTGTGAACATATGAGTGCTTGGATTAGTAAAATAAGGGAATCAACAGAGAGACAGCATTTAGGGAGCTCATATGGATTTGGTATAGAGAGTTCAGCAGTCAGAGAGGGCTGAGGAAATCTTTATCCTCTTAGTCCAAAAGCAACTGAACTGAAGTTTTTCGTCAAATCGATTTTATAGAGAATAAAGCCAATGTATTTATTTACAGTACCGTATGGTCTGGAATATTTATGTGACCATGACCTGTGTGTACTTTCACCAGTAGCAGCCTGCAGGAGAACCCAAATGACAACTAGCAGGTTGCTGGGTGATGCTGGGATTCCAACAAGTTTACATGAGTGGAGTATTTAATGCCATAGGGCCGAGGCAGTCTGTGTGTCCACCTCAAAAAGAGGAATTGAAATGCTCCTCGCCTGTTGGCTAAGCCTGTTTTCTTCTAAACAGCAATTGGATGCTGGGAAGAATATCATCTATCTTTCAATGTTGCTGTTAAGGACAGAGATTATACACACCTAGCACAGCATCTGGTGTATTATAAAAACGTTAATAAAATGATAGTTATTTTAACCTTTGTGACAGGGCTTTTGCGTCTAAGTACTCTTCTTTCCTTTTGAATGATATTTTCTTTCTTTCTTCTATGACACAGGTGACAATATGCCTGTGGAAATTGGCAGAAATTATAGAAATTTGGAAAATTCAGGAATGCAGCAAAAAAGCTAAAAGAATAAGTACAATCTACACAGACAAAAAACATTTTGTTGATATTCTGGTATATCATCTTCCTTAAAATGTGGTTCCGTTTGAAATATAATTCTTTAAAATGGAAGGGCAGAACTTATTTGATGCCAGTAAAAATGACTCTATATTCACCCTTTGTTTGGACCCTGACCTAGTTCGTCTGCCCCACAGAAAAGTTTTTCATAATTCAATTCTGCCTTCTCCATCTCTGGCTAATGAAAAGAAATCATGGGAAATAAAATCTCTGGATCAGGTCTTCAAATAACACTAAGCCAGATAAGTCACTAGCAGGCCAGAAGTGATCTGTGGGGAAAAAATGCTGGTATTGTTATTTGCAATGTGATTCTTGGTAGCTTGAATCTCAGATCCATAGAACGAGGATGGCGGTGGGGAAGGAATCGGGGGAGGGTAGAAAGAGGTGGGGAAGGGAAAAGAGGACAAGAGAGGTGTTTAGCTTTCATTTGCCAACGTGATACCCGCTGCTTTGTTTATGGATTTGATGCTATTCATACAGTCTTTGCAATATTAATTTTTAATTTACGATGCTCATTAGGAGACACTTAAAACAGAACAATTATCATTTATCTTGATATATTATTTACTAGGACTGACTGTCATGGTTAGGGGCCCGTGATTAGTGAGAGGGGGATCCAGAAGAACTTCTCAAATGTGCCGGGGGTAAAAGGATAGGAGCTTAGGAAGCAGTCCTCAAAACCCAAGATCCAAAATTCTGATGTCAAAGTGAAAGCCACATCATTCCTAATCAAGACTCAGGAGGCCCCCTCCTAGACAAGCCTGGAACGGTACTTAATGAACCTGCAGGATCATATTAATGAGACTCTCTGTTAGGCCACCAGCTCATCAATTATTCATCCAGCTGCATTCCTGATACTTTGCTATCTTCCTCCTCTTTTCGCGTTGGTGAGATTACTTTTTTTAACCCTCCATTTCCTTACCTGGGATGTACACAAAGCCTTCTGTTCGATAGTTACCTATCCTATATTCCTATTCTTATTATTCTTAATATTCCTATTCTTCTACTCAAACACCATCTCCTCTCAGTACTCAGCCAGGATCTCACACATGATGATGGAAGTCTGCTAGAGGGGAGTCTGACTTCTGAATTTCAGGAAGTCAGGGCACACCTGACTCTGCTTCCCTAATACTCAGAGCCTAGTTTCGACAGTGTTCTCATCACATTGTGTTATAATTATCTATTTGTGTGTGACTTTTCCCCCACTGGACTGTGAATTCCTAGAGAACAAAGCTTAAGTATTATTTATTTTTGTATTTTCATTCCCAACATAATGCCTGACGCAAAACAGACACTTATTAAATGAGTAAATAAGTGAATGAATGGGTAAACAAATGAACGGATGGATGAATTAGGAGTACTCACTCATGCCTAATGTTCAGCCCTGTCTATTTATAGTCAGGCAGACTGTGAGATGGAGGCCTGAGCACAGCCTGCATGTTTCACAGGAAAATAAACAAAACCAAACAAAACAGAATTGTGCATTTACAATCTGAGTCCTGCAGGTGAACATGTGTCTGCAGGCAAAGTGCCCAAGTTTGTCTGGTACTCAGTTTTACATATGGCTATTGATTTATTTTTTAAGAAATAACTTATTAAATTTGGACGTGATTCTAGGAACAGATTGTGTGTCACTAGGATAGACTGTCAAGGTCTAGATGACTAGACAATTGGGAGGAGGCTTTCAATAAGCTTTCAGGAGAAAGACCAATGAGGTTGGGAGGGAGGTTTGGAGGGGGACAGAAGCCAAGGGCTGGGACTTATCCCCAGAGTCTGTTATTTGGTTCACTCACTGACAGTCAGCAGGAAACCAAGGAAGCCAGTTTCCATTCCTCAGGAAGTGGTTGGCGGCTGTGATGTTGACCAAAGTCATTACCTTACGTAGTGAGAAGAATGGGAGAGGACTGTAAATTCTTCCCTTTTGTCCTGGCTGGGTAGGATGATGGGCAGAAGGGGTGGTACTACTCTAAAGGCAGATTGACAAATCAAGGAAAGGCGGAGATGGGTGTGAGGAAATGTTGTGACATTCCACCCCCTAGTGATAGCCTCAACCAGTTATAACTATTCAAAATACCCAGGCCAGCTTGCAGCTAAGACCCTGCCTCCCTACCTAAGCCACACTCTCTGCCATGTGTCTGCACTCTGCCACCAAAGGAACCTTCCCAAACACCACTCTCATCGTGTCACAGCTCCCTGGAGAATCTGCAATGGCTTTCTGCTGCAAAACCAAACCAAAACACAAAAACACAAATACTAGATAAAAGAGCAAGGATCCAAATTCTCTGAAAGAGTAAAAATGAATGAGAAGACATCTCTTGCCTCAGCTTTGTCTGTAAAGCCAAAGGCAAGTAGTGACTTTGGTCAAATGATGTTAATTTGTTACATATCAACTAGTCACAATACTACAGAGTCATATTTAGAGAAATAGTATCTGGAAATTCTCTCGGTAGACCTCTTCTTATCAGTGTGCCAGGCTGAGAATAAATTATAAATGTGCTCAAGCTTTGTTCTTCTTCTTCTTTGGGGGACCTGGTTGGGCTGGGGTTGCTGGGACCCTCAGACTGGTTGCCCTGGATAAGAGAAGGCTTATCCATTTATCCTTATTCCATAGATATAGTGATGGACATTTTCCATCCTCATTTAACATGGCTGAAATCTGAATGTGTTTCCACACCAATATTTCACAAATGCTTTTGGCCCGATGACTGTGATAAGGTGGTTACCATAGTCTGCACATGGACTTAATGAGGTAGTTGTCATGGTCTGACTCAACTTGGTTGCAGCTGTTCATATTGTCCTAACTTCCACTGAGCGATGTACATTTCTGTACCGCTTGCACTGGGTTGAGTTTCCCTTAAAGGGTCTTCAATAAAACACATTGATTCAGCCTTGGAGTAAAAAGGTTATTGTGTGCGCAGAAAGGCATGGAAATAGAAAAGTGGATGTAAATGTTGATGAAGCAAAATACGTCATAGGAGAGATGAACCATCAATGCTTTCTGAGTCTGAGGAAAGGAAGATACCCGATGCTCGTCAATAGACGTAGCCCATCAGAAGCCAAGCTTGACAATTACAGGTGGGAGAGATTATTTTTTCATTTTCAGTGGTGTCTAAAATAATGGTGTCTCTTTCAGTGGCTAGACTTTAGCTTCTAACCATTTTCTGTGTGTGCCATTGTATGAACCAAATGGAAAACATGGCTTTAAGCTCCTGGATTTTTAGTTCTTTCTCATTCAAGCTTTCTCATTAAAGAAATAATTTCAGTTCAACTGAAAAACTTTAAAATTATTAGAATGGAGGTGTTGCCTGTATTTAAAAAGAGCAGACCTGGGATTAATTTACTCTTTGTTGTATATTAACTTCCATCTATGTAATTTCAGCTTAGCTTTACATACTAAAGATAGGGTTGAACCGTGGGTCCGTGAAGCACGTCAAGCTCAGGCATTTACATAAGCAATGGGTACTGGATCCAGCATTGTCATTCCCCTGGGGGCAGTGGGAAGCACTTGGGGGGAATGGGACCTTTCTGTGATATTTACAATATATTACACACTCCACACTGACTGCATGTGATTAAAAAGGATACAACCTTTCTTATTTGGGGAGGCAAAATTTGACGCTGGCTTCCAACTACCACTGACCCCTTTCTCAAAACAAAGTGGGTCCTTCTGAAAATACAACTTTCGGATGCAAATCAGAAAATCAAATAATTATATGTAGAAAAGAACTTGAAATTATTTAGTTCAATTCGTTCATTTTACAAGTGAGTCATCTAAAGCCCAAATGAAATGGGCACTTGGGATCTCACAGCTGACTCGTGGCAGTGATTAGGCCTCCTGGCCCTGGCTGGGTGTCCTGCCACTGTCACATACATGCGTCTTGCAAGGAAAATGTCCACATAAACAACATGAGGAACTTTTTGTGTGTGTTGGTTACGTGTAAAACTTTATTAGATTCAATTATTCTAAATCTTTGTCTTCTCAGAACTGATGAACATTTATTAAGATTTGTCACTGGTTAGGGACTTCATCATGGGTTTAAAAGAAGACTCTTCTGTCGCAGAAGTTTTTACTTCTAAGTGATTATAAACGTGGTGATTTTTACCCTTCACCCTCTAAGCCTGTTTCTATTTTTCCAATGAAAAAAGTCAGCCTGGAAAAATGCTACAATCTCTCTTGGAATTAAAAATGTATCAACATGACTCTCACCAAGAGAACAGAGATAGGAGGGGAGGTAACCGAAAGTCATTTCCTCCCCTCCCTGCTGTACTCCCTCCAATGCAATTGACAATATATTTTACCGAGGCCTATTAACCCGATAAATACATTCTGGATGGAATGACCCACCTTACTGATTTTAGGATATGACATTTAAGGGCTTATGAAAAAGAGCAGAGAGGGCCTGTCAATATATCATAGAACACAACAAATAGAGGTCAACCTTGCCTTTTCCTTTTTTTTAATGTTTGACTGCAAATGAGGCTTCATAAGGAAAATTGAAAGGAATTTATTTACAGTGTTTGGTCTGTGCCTGTACATTTGTGAGTGTCTGTGGCATAACATGTGTGTGTACACACAGACATACACACCTATGAATTTAACATGACATAGATTTTTATTCCCCCTTAAGGGATCTTAAAGTCTAAGAAGAAGACCGTTGTCTGGTAGCCCCACCAAAGCCTGGGTTAAGCATCTCCCTTCTCTAGATAGAACCTTACATTTCCTTGGATAGTTGTTCTAAAAAATACTTTCATCTTGGTTATGTAGTTTATCTAGGGCAAGTGTCAGGTATTTTTTCAGATAAAAAAATGAAAGGAAAAAAGAACTTAAGAAGAAAAACACAAAGAAGACGAGAGAGAGTGAAAAAGAAGAAACTCTCTTCACTGGAATCAAATAGAGGGGGCATGATATAATGGTCTTTCCAAACCATATCTGAAAGCCTGGTGCCTGGACACATGATGGATATGGCACTGAAACCTATGGCCTAAATCACTATAATATAATCACTATAATCAGCATCTATCTATCTATTTATCTACCCATTTATCTATAACAAATCTTCCTCTAAACAATCTACGGAGAAAGATTAGAATGAATAACCAAATCTGTAAAAAAAGATTATGTGCAAATTTCCATTCAAAATAGAAATACCTTATTTTTCTCAACTCTATAACATGAGAAGCTTTGTTATTTTTTTTTCTTAAAAATATTTTGTTGTTTTAAAAATCTTTGAGAAAATACTTTAAAGCATATGGGGAGCAGGGCTGAGCAGTGAACAGGGGAGGAGAGATGAGGGGGGGTGACTTTCAATCCCTAACAGGGATTTATAAGGTAACTTACAGAACCATTGCCCAGGGTGGGCAGTCCTGGGTCTGCGGGTCCTAAACTGTGTGTGTGTGTGTTTGGAGGAGAGGGAGGGGCTAAGCTCATTGCTGTCGTTTCTTCCAGCTTTAACATTCTGTGGTTCATTTGCTTATCTTGCATAATAGGACCTTTCTGGAATACTTATCATGAATGAAGGTAGGAAAGAACCATTAGATCATAAGAACAAGTGTGAGTCAAAGAAAAAGAATGTGAAATTTATTTCCATTGAAAATTCTATTCTGGCCTCCATTACCAGAACATACACTTGCTAAGAAATCAAATTTGTCAACTCTGATTTCCAACTGCTAGCAGAGCATCATATTCTCAAAATGCCATTTGTAATCATTCTACCTCAATATGGTGAAGCGTCAAGTTGAATGTCCGCCCAGGCTTTCTTCTCTTAGCCTTCACGTCTTAGCCATTTAAAGAACACTGGTTTTGAGAAACAGAGTTACTCTTTCCTCTTGATATTTTTTCTCACAAAATTCACTTTCCTGGGCAGCTTCTAGAGGGAAAATTCAATCATGAGATGTACCATAGAAGAGGGCGCCACGCTACTTTTAATATTAACCCCTTTTAATCAGAGGAAGGTCATCGAACTTTTCTGATTTTTGCCTAGGGAAAACTTTCCCCTTATTTTTTAACATATCCTTTGGTCTGGTTGGCCAGTAATTGACTTTGCCCCATTTTTCATTTATTTTCCTGTCTCCTCGTTGTAGCGTCTTCTCCCCGGAGTCTCAGGTTAGAAGTTTTCCCTTTTGTGAAACCATGACAGGTGCCTAATTGAATGATGAATGTCCCTTTATTACTCCGTAATTGAACTGCCAGCTTTTTGATTGGTTTGTAGAGATGCTCCCCCCCACCCCACAATCAGGCACTGCAGGGGGCTTGGTTGTTGGCAGTCTGGTCCTACACTCCATCTGTCTAATCCCATCTAGCCCCCACTTGCTTTTTTGGGGGGGGGTGGTGGTGATAGAGGTAGGGAGTGGGGGGGAGGGGAGTCATAATAAATTATGCTAATTCGATGTGGCTCTGACAATGAGAAGATCGTATTGTTCCGTGCATCTTGGGGGTAAATGCTTCAAGACGTTTTGTCGTCATGGGTGCCTAGCCTGACAGGCCCAGGATGAAGATTAATGGGCCTCACCTGAGTGACAGAACAGGGGATTGTGGGGAAGAGAGGGTCATTCATCATAATCTGACAGATGTCATTCAATCCGACAGCAGCTCCACCGTCACTCGGCTAGCAGTTCCATTTTTCTGCCAGTTAAGCAAGGAGTTTAATAACATCCCCAGAATTAAAACTCATTCTTTGCAGCAGGTCTGACAGCTGAAAATAAGAAAATCAATTCTTCACATGTTGTAGCACAGTTAACTGACTGGGGCTTTGACTCTAATTTAGTCTTTGGGCTGCATTTCAAGCAAAGAGCTTTTTGTAAGACATCATCTATTAAGATTTATCCATAGTACTAACTTTGGTGGTGTTGTTATTGTGGGCTCATTAGAGATGCAGGCTTTCATACCAAGTGTCCTTTCACTCACTGCATGCTGAAACACATCCCCATGATAGCTGGGTCTCTCCTGCTTCAGCCTCATTAGCAATGTTTACTGCTTCTCTCTTCATTAATATTGATCCCCTCCCCAACTACCAGCAACAACCAGACAGACACTAATTTGAAACATTTGGTATCATTAAACTGTTTGGATTTCAGGTTTCAGGGATCTTGGAAGTCAGAGAAGATGGTGCAAACATAAGAAGGGGGGGGTTAAACTTGATGCTATAGGGTTGCTCTGATGAACGATGACACTCTAGGTTGGTGAGTATGGCTGACCACAAAACACGGCTCTGGATTCCTTTCATCCCTCTTCTCATCTGGAGGAGGAGTCTATTTCTCCACCTCCATGAATCTGGGCTGTCCCAGCCTGTCACTGGTTTTGACCAATAGAATGTGGCAGAAGTGACACCGTGTAACTTCAGAGGCTGGGGCTAAAGAGATCTACATCTTCTACGTTCACTCCCTGTGGAAGCTAGCTACCATGTAAGATATCAGTCCACCATGCCCAAGCTAGTAGCTACGTGGAGAAGAGATTATTATACAGAAATGCCCTGAGACACCAGGCATATGAGTGAAGACTTCTTGGGTTCTCCAGCCCATCTCAGCTACCAGCTGGATACAGTCACATGGTAGGCATCTTGGACATTCTAACCCCAGCTATATGGACACCATATGGAACAGAACTGCCCTACTGACCCACAGAATTATGAGCAAATAAAATGATTGTAGTTTAAAGTCATTAAATTTGGAGGTAGTTTATTATATAACAATGCATAACTGAAACAGTGAAGGCAAGGCACCAAAATTGCAGCCCTTTAGATTTCTAAGTAATAATATTGGAAAGAAGTGTGACAAAAATGTGATGTGAGGGGATAGCTATTTGTTTAAAGAGAAGTTCTAGAAAGGCACATGTTACAAACACACAGAGGGCATGCAATAGCTGTTTGGGATTTTCCAAATCCACAAATCATGGGTATTTATTCCAGCATCTGAAGCTTGAGAAGAAGAGTAGAATTATAAGGGGCAATGGCATTTTGAGCAAGATCTTGAGCCCATGGTTAATTCCAGGGAAAGAAACAAAAGTAAAGATCACTGTGGCATTTTTTTATTATAATAATTTATAGGGGCTTCCCTGGTGGCGCAGCGGTTGAGAATCTGCCTGCCAATGCAGGGGACATGGGTTTGAGCCCTGGTCTGGGAGGATCCCACATGCCGCGGAGCAGCTAGGCCCGTGAGCCACAACTACTGAGCCCGCTCGTCTGGAGCCCGTGCTCCACAACAAGAGAGGCCGCGATAGTGAGAGGCCCGCGCACCGCGATGAAGAGTGGCCCCCGCTCGCCGCAACTGGAGAAAGCCCTCGCGCAGAAACGAAGACCCAACACAGCCAAAAATAAATAAATTAATTAATTAATTAAAAAAAAAAAAAAGGTGGAGGTCCTAGAGGGTAGGATTCATGAAATCTGGCAGTTTTGAGCAAAACTCAAAACCTGGGTATGACAAATATGAATGCTAAAACCACAAGGGCTCTGATGGCCTTCTTTTTGCTGGGTGGAAGAAGGGTAAATAACTAACCCACCATAACCATCCAAAAAGACCAACAGCACTGGCACGACAGCTCCTGCTTTGTAATGTGACATGGAGTTTCCACTCAGGGAAGCTCCAGGCAGAGAAGCCACATTCCAGTGGGTGGGTCTGATGTCAGGGAGGTGGATTCCATCTGACTTACAGCTGCACCAAAGGCTGACTTTGGCAGCAATTCCTGGGCTATAATTTTATAAACAGTCTTTTCTTTCCAGACTTCCAATGTGAATTTGGACCTCAGCACAGATTCCATCTCACATCTTTATTTTGTGTCATCACATTCTAATCCGATGACAAAAAGTTGGTCTGAGATTTCAGTGTATTACTATATTAGTGCAATTTATGTCCTGTGTGGAAGTTGATGATGTGTAAAGACTACATTGTGGACTTGCCTGGATTCTAATCCAGCACCTAAAAGGGTAGTGTTGCTTTGGTGGATCACAATGGCACTTTATGATGAAATCCAAGGGTTAGTTTGTGGTGCTGGCTTGCCAGTAGACGCTGACAGCAATATTAATTACATTTCCCTAAAAGTGGGCCAAAGCTCTGCAATTCACCTTTGAACAATCATCATTGTAACTTAGCATCTAATTGTGACATTTCTGCTTAATATTGTTTACAGAAATATTAAAAAATGTATACGCTATCTTAAACAGGCAAGATATATAGAACAGAGTAGATCCAGCCCAGCCAAGTAGACAATGGCTTGATTCTCCCTGCTTAGTAAGAGATGTAGTACTGGATGGGAAACCAATCAGCCAAGCACATTCTCATTCCAAGTCTCCTTCAGTTGTTTTGTTAAAAGACATTTCCACAACTTGAAAGCAGTGTGGTCTCCTAGCACATCCATCCCTAGCACATCTACTTCAGAAGAAGTAGACTGAAATAGATAAGCTCAAGAAGAATAGAAAGTAAATTAATTTCCATTTTCACAAGCCGCGAGTCTGCTCATTTTCAGAGAAGACAAATCATGCAGAAAATAGCGCCAAATTACTCATGGTTTAATGACAATTTCACAGACAAGACAACTGGTCTCCCAAGTTGTTCTGCTCAGGACTAGGTCTGGATAGAGGTACTTTGGACCTAGATCAGGGCATCAGGATGAGGAGTTCATGCCTCAGGGACCAGTCTCACTCCTTTCCTCTTGGCTGGGGGTGATGATCTAAATGAAATGCTCTTCCCTGGGCAGCTGCCGGGTTCCTCTGCCGTGCTCCATGGGTTTTGTCATGTCTCCTTGTGGCTGGCCTTTTTATCCTTGCTGAGATTAAAGAGATCAAATTATGTCATGTGGTATTACATGAAGTCAATTCTTGGTGAACTCGACTATTTGCAAGGTAGTCTCTTGTTATTTTTGCTAGATCAACAGATATTTTTCAAGTCATGTGCCCTTTGGAGGTGTGAGTATATGGGGTCAGGGAGGGACTATTTACTAACTGTTGGACTATTTTAAGACTATTTTAAAAGGAAGAGGAGTGGATATTTAGGCTTTTAGTCCTAATGTTTAATAGGCAGATGCTGAGTTATTGGGCTATTCCTTTCCTTGGTATTTAGGATATGAAGTCAGTTGAATATCATCAGAAGTATGGGATAATAGTACGCTTTCTACAAGTGTATATGAATTTTCTTATCTGATTGGACTTGCTTTCGTAAATTGTTTTTTATTTCCTTCATTAGATGGAAATTGGCTTGTAAAGCTCCAGACCAGCACTGTCCAAGAGAAATGTAACATGAGCCATATAGACAAATTAAAATTTTCTAGTATCCATATTAAAAAAGTAAGAAGGGAGTGAAAATAATTTTAATAATACATTTTATTTAATCCAATACATCCATTATATAATTTCAACATTTAATCATACAAAATATTACCGAGATATTTTACATTTCTTTTCATATTATTTCTTTGAAATCCAATGTGTTCAATACATCTCAATTCAGACTAGCTAGTGACTACTGTACTAGTCAGCACAAATCTAGACCAAACATGATTACCCCAACTGTTTTCACGGTATATTTGTAATACTAACATATGTCTCTAAGATTTTGGAGTATTCAGAAACAATATAGCCTGCAGACACTTTATATTTTATCTCAACACATTCAGTTTATCAAGGCACAAAATAAGTGTGTAAGTGCCAGCAGGATTTCTTTTTAGTCACCTTTTTCTCCTTTTTAAAACAAGGATCTCAGTAATCTATAGCGAAACTGTAAATCTTGGACCATTATTCCTCCCTTCAGTGACATGACAGAAATGTGTACCAAAGAAGAAGAAAAAATTACAATTGTGAAACATACTTTTTCTTATTTCAGTTAAAAGTATACCATTTTTTATTTTTTAAAAATTTTTTTGAAATATAGTTGATTTACAATGTTGTGTTAGTTTCAGGTGTACAGTAAAATGATTTAGTTATACATATATATATATAAATATGTATGTCCTCTTTTTTACTTTCTCTTCCATTATAGGTTATTGCAGGATATTTAGTATAGTCCCATATGCTATACGGTAGGTCCTTGTTGGTTATCTATTTTATATATAGTGGTGTGTATATTTTAATCCCAAATTCCTAATTTATCCTACTTCCCCCTCCCCTTTGGTAACCATAAGTTTGTTTTCTATGTCTGTGAGTCTATTTCTGTTTTGTAAATAAATTCATTTGTATCCTTTTTTTAGATTCCATATATAAGTGATGTATGATATTTGTCTTTCTCTGCCTGACTTACTTCACTTAGTATGATAATCTCTAAGTCCATCCATGTTGCTGCAAATGACATTATTTCATTCCTTTTTATTGCTGAGTAATATTCTATTGTGTGTGTGTGTATATATATGTACGTATGCATATATATGCACATACCACATCTTCTTTATCCATTCATCTGTTGATGGACATTTACGTTGCTTCTATGTCTTGGCTACTGTACATAGTGCTGCGATGAACATTGGGGTGCATGTATCTTTTCAAATTATGGTTTTCTCCTGATGTATGCAGGATCATATACAAGCATACCATTTTGTAAATTAAACAAAGCAGCTTGATAAGTAAACTCGACATCAAAATTCAGGTCGATAGAGATACCTTGGCTTAGAAAAAATTCTAGAGGCAGAAAAGTAAGAGGATGCTGATGAGAACTCAAGAGGGGGTACTGCTCATGTGCATAGAGGTAAGTACTCATCAGAGCTGCAGTTGAGACCAGAGATGAGTCGACCCCACTCAGAGACAGCTCTACCCCATGGTAAGTCCACTCTGTCCTCAACTCTTTAGAAGACTTAAGACTGTCCCCTCTGCTGCAGCTGGTCCCAGCTCATGGATGATAGTCATTACCTCCCTCCTCCCCTGCTCACTCTAGGTTTTCCCTGCTCTCAGCCAAGTGGTTAGCTGGCTTGCTGGAGGTGCCACGTCTTCCTCTCTGAAGGGTCTAGCCCTTGGTCACCTTACCTTTGCCAGGTTATTGTCGCTACAATTGCCCTTTCACTCTTCTCCCAGCCATGACGGCAGCTGTGAGTCTTCCGAGCCCCATACACACTCCTCACTGCCCACATTATGAAGCAGCAACTCCACCTCCTCATGAGGAATCTGGTCAATGACCTTTGCCATTAGGGTAACACCTTTTGTTGCCTGCTGGATCACTGGCCTGAGGAGCCCAATATGACCAGGCAGTAATCATAGCTTTAAGTTTGGACAACTCCTTCCTGTATCCCCATGTGAAAACAGTCCTCAAAGTCCCACCTCACCCCTGCTAGGACCCAGTGCCTCTAATTCAACAGAACCTCAAGTGGTGGCAATAGAACATACAAATCCAATAGGTGGGTCCCTGGGAGATCAAGGGCCTGTGTATTCTAGCTACTAGGGGCACAGCACTATTTGTCACGTGTAGGTTTTTTGCATTTACTTCATCCTGGAAAAGAGCACCCTGACCCTGTAGGTTGTGAACCCTGACCCAGTACCCTAGTGGAAACTTTAATAGGAATTCCAATGTTGTATCAGTTTAGCAGTTTCCACTGATGCCATATGTGGCAGCTCCAGTGGACCCTGTGCTCCCATGTTCATGTGCCCATTGTCACATCTCCTTTACTAGATAATGACGGGAACTGATAAAATACTCAATAAATGCAAAATCATGATTTTGGTTAGTGAATGAAGATGCATACTATTTGAGAAGGTTATAATATGAGACTTTGACCTTTTCAGGGTGATCAGGAAGTCTTCCCTGAGGAGGTGATAATTGAGCTACCACTTGGAGGCTCTTTAGAAGTTAACTAGGTGGAGAAGAGTGGGAACAATGGTGAGCATTGTAGGCTCAAGAAAGTGGAATAAGGTCTCCTAGTTTTGAGTAGAATTTGGGGGCGTGTGGTGTGAGAAAAGGATGGAGAGAGGGGAGGCAGGCCATGAAAGGGCTCTGTGGGTCAAATGAAGGGGGTTTTTTTCATCCTAAGTGCAATGGAAAACCATTGAAACACAGTGTACGTTAGGGCTTGCATGTGTGAAGTAGGGGGATGAGGATAGAGAGAGAATCAATTTTGTAAATCAACTTTACAAAGGCCACCCTGGATGCTATATGGGGAAGGCATCAAAGTGGACCAGAGGGAGAATGCAAGTAGATCTGTTAGGACGCCACTGAGTGGTCCAGGTGGGAGCTGTTGGTGGCCTGGCCCATAGGAAGCTCTCAGTACATCACAGTTGCTGGAGCTGTCGTTATTGCTGTTCCATATGGTAGAGGACAAGCTTGTGTTTATTGGAAAGCATAAACTTCTTTTGGAATTATGTGGCTTCTTTGTTCTTTCAGGAAGGAATGTGCCCCCCGTGAAGGCAAAGACTTGGAGGAGGGAGAAGCAGAGGCATATCAAGCCTGATCAGCTGGCACCTGTGCTCATTTATAGAGTCTGGAACTTGGACCCAAAGCGCTGCTTTATTAATCCGGTGCTGCCCACAGCTGAGTGGCCATATCCACACTAGAGAATGGGATGAAAGCAATGGAGGGACTTGGGTAAATCCATGAGTGAAATGGGGAGAGTTAGCATGAAGCTTCTCCCATTTAATCTCTAATCTCCTTATTTTCTAGGGGTCTTGGGGATTAAAATAGCTACCTCATGTTGGACCTTTTACTTAGATTACATATGGTGAATCACTAGACACACCAGGCTATTTCTGGATCATGAGGTCCATTCTGCCCAAAACTTAGTCTTCCCATTCACCTCCTTTCCTCCACTAACGTAGAACCCAAATCACCTCATGAACCACTTGCTCCAGAAGGTTTTCTCCGACCAGCCCTCCCCCCCAAGGCTGGGTTGCTGCCTCTTCTCTGGGTTCCCAGAGTCCTCTCTGCTTCGTTCCTTCTTCCTTGCTCCTCGCAGTGGACTCTCAGATCATACGTCGCTCTCCCTGGTCTGAGAAACCTTTGACAACAGGGGACAGCATCTCATTCACTTTTGCATCCTTCACACCTAGCATGGTGCCAGAAACTCAAATATGGACACAAACGAATGACTGAAAGAGGAATGGGTCAAGGTAAATATCATCTGCATTTGGATAAAGTGCAGATAGACAGAGTCAATTGAGAGGAGAAAACTTGTTTGAGGAAAGGCAGCAAGGTTTGTCTTGGGCACTGGTGATGGGATAGTTATGTAGATGTTTGGCACCTTGTCTGCCCCTTCACAGTATCTCTTTTTCTGCTGGGTCCACTCCACCTCAGCTTCTAACACCCTAGGCCACACTCATGACATTCTTTGGTCTGGTTCCAAAGTGGGGTAAGTTGAGTTAGAGTTGAAACACAGTATCTGGAGGGAGGAGGGGAGAGAGACAAGGTCCCATACCCCCATTGCTGGGGCTGGCCTTGCTGATCGTGGGTAAGGCTCATACTGGTGGTCTGCAAAGTTAAAACTAGTTGCATAACTCATTGTTAGCCAATTGTTTTAAAAATAACTTTAAAAAACTAAACTCAACTTATTTTCCTCCTCAAATTGGTGTGGATGGATAGAGTACTAGGTCAAAATGCAAAGAGAAAGCAGTGATAAAGCATGGGGCGTTCAACTCCCAGGTCTGCTTCTTACTACCTTAGGGGTCTCGAGCAAGCACTGAACTTCAGGGAACTTCAGTTTCTTTGCAACCGGAGATGATGTTAGTTCTTTCCTGATAGGGTTGTCGTGGAGATGAAATGAGGTAATGCTCACTTCTCACAAGGCCCGGCACATGGTAAGCCTGGAAGGATGTTAGCCAAAGCTATTACAATAGATACATTTGCATTACATGCAAATTACAAAACATCACATGCATTGCATATATGTTTTAAATAGTTCCAGTTGCTTAGGTGTTTTACCTGTGAATCTTTCCAGTACAAGGATCATTCACATGCTTAGATCTCTCAAATTATTTTACATGCCGACTATTGAAATTCAGCAGATAAATATCAACTTGAGTATATCTTAGAATAGGATCTTCATTTTGCTCCAATTGATTTTATCTTTTTGATTCAGGAAAAAATGTACATTTTTATTCTTTGAAATTAATCAAAACTGTATTTGTTCAAATTTGTTCAACTCCCTGAGTGGTTCTCAGTAGCATTATCTCAACTGGGAGATATGAAATCAGTGTAGCTCTGCCTTCCTCCACTTTATCTAATATGCCTAAACTTAGCAACTCAGGGGAGTGTTGTTCCTGCTAGGTGGGTAGAAGGACAACTGTTTTAGCTCCTGGCAAATACAGACATCTCTTTCAGGAAGAATGGAAATTGGGTAAAATAAATCACTTACCCATAATGACATTTACAGATATTATTAGCTTTTTTTGAAATGTAGTCCGTTTAGGGATCAGACAAAAGGTAGAGTATTGTACTAGAGAAAGCACAAGATTAGGAATCTGGAGTACCAGCTCCAGGCCTTACTAGCTGTGTGACCTTGTGTAAGTCTCCTTCTCACATTTTCTTCTTCTATGAGATGATGTTAAAATAATCCTCCATCTGTTGTGACGGCTGATGGAGATTTTATTATTACTGTATATGTATGTATGTATATTACCCACTCCTCTCCCTGAAAGAAAAGTTTTCTTAACGTTCTAAGATTCTCTTATGTGTATATATCAAAGGGCACAGAATTGGTGATATCAACAATGATAAGACCTATTTATCTCATACCTGCTGTAAAATCAATGGTGAGATTTACGTATACGTATGCATATACATATACATAAAATATTTCTATACTCTAACCAAGAATATATGAGAGAGAAAAATTGGAAATAGTTTATCAAAGGACAAATACTTTCCAACATACTAAATTCTTCAACACCAAAAATTTATTAAAATGAAGCAAGCTTTTCTTTCCATGCAGGCTATAAATAATTCCCCTTCAGAGTGAGTTTGCTGAGCATTAGGAATCTTTCCTCTTGCTTTGGGGAAAAAGAAATCTTTCCTAATACAATAACATCTTCACCTTTTTTAAGTTCTTCCAAAATAGTTCAAATTTTCATTTCACTTTGTGATTCTGAGAAGCAATGATCCTATTACTCAGAGGAGCTTCTCGTCAGTAACTTATCTCAAAGTCTCCCTCTCTCCTGGGAGACATGCCTCTGTTATTCTCAGAAGCTCTGTCGCTGAACTCTCTTCTCTTGGCCAAGGGTATAAATCAAGGAGCCAGCTCAATTTGGAATTTAGGCCTTAGCCTTTGTTGCTGTAAAAAACAGACTGGATTATTTACAACCCTGGGTGTCCAGGTTTTCATCGCTACAGATGGTTGGGTGCTTGAGAGCATTCACCTTTCAGATATCCAGAATACAAGCTGTTGATCCTCTGTGGATTGCAAATTTCTGGAGTTAGGCTTCATGGTTCTTGTCGACGAGGCAAGTTTTATGATCACCATTACATTACTCCTCTGAAATGTTGGGAAGCTGGGAGCCTCCTTCCTATTAGAAGCCTTGCCTTGACTTTCATACCAATAAAGTTGTTCTTAGACTAGAGTTCATCCTAATAAGCATCTTGAGAATTGCACCTGAACTAAGAAATATATCCCCCTCTGTCTGCCCTAATCCTTGGAATTTCAAGCAACCTACATTCTTTGAATGTAAGACAAGGCTTCCAGCCTAACAGCTTTTTTATCACTTTCCATCAAGTGGAAAAGCCTCCAGGTGGATTAGGCTGAGTGTGTAAGAAGCTTACAAGGTAGCAGATGTCAAGCCTCAGTAAAGGTCATTCTATTAGGACAATTCTCTTTCTGGGCACAGATTTCCTCCTGGACCTGGGAAGGAGGACTTGGTATTCTGTCACAGACCTTTGGAATGCTTAAGGGGAAGGGTTATGAGTGACAGATGTGCACACAGTTTAAGGATCTAAGCTTCAAAGGGGCAGCATGTAAAAGGACAATGGAATATAAATGGGAAAATGTTACTTGAGAAATCTTTCCAAGTCAGACACACCAAGCATTACTGGAATGTGACGGTGTCATGGTTTCTGGATAAAGAATCTTTCTCTTATACAGAAACACACATTTCTTCCTCTGAAAATGGAAGTTAGAAGCCCACATGTGGCTCTGTCTGAGGAAGAAAGATTTAGAAAAGTTCTCCACCATCTCACCAGGATTAAAGCATAAAGCGCTTACCTAGTTGAATGCACAGTAAGTTGCTGAAGGGATGCAAAGCAAATGTGCTTAAGTGGGGGGAAAATCGGCTTTAATAAACTCTTCCTAAGAGCCAAGCTCCACATTATGGAGAATTGTCTTAGGGATGTAAAAACTTCGCATAGGTTGTTGGGCTCTTGGAGTAATGTGATTAATTCTGCCACTTATCAGTCATTTTGACTCTCCTGGCACAAGTACAAGTGCCAACATCACACCGATGGTTGGAGGTGAAGCAGGGTACATTTCTCAAGTTGCTTTAGTCAATTGGCATCTGGTTGCATAGCACTCTGTTCTCCTGGTCCCAATTTTTCCAAGAAGTCTAGCCTTCCAGCAGACAACCCAATTACTCTCAAGTACAAATGGGTTCTCCATAAAAGCATTTGACTACTTCATTGCCTAGATCTTAACATTTGTGGCCAAATTTCCAGTCTTCCTATTGAATAACTTCTTGTTAAAAAGTATCCAAAAAGGGGGAGACATCATAGACTTCTGAGTCAAACTATTTCCTTCCACACACCTGAGTCATGGGTGAAGGTTTTACCAATTTCCTTTCTAAGATTTTTCCTAGGCTCCCGTCTAAGAGTTTAGTGCCAGGTGGATGGAAAGAAGGGATGTGATTCAGAACTCATTTGTATTTTTTTAATGTTGGAGATAATCTTATTGCCAGGGATTTCCATTCGCTATCCCTGAATAGAAATCTGGTAATTTCTTATGAAGTGGTGGTGGTGGGAGAATGTCTTTACATGGCAATACAAAACCTGTTGCAATCTTGCAAGCTCTGGGAGTGTCTTGCTTAAAAGAGTTCTTGTTGTCACTGGGAGTGCTCGCTGGAGCCAAGCCAGTTCCCCGGGGAAGGCTGGTGTCTGCTACTTGCAGAGCTGGCTGTCGGGTTGGTCCTGCATGTTTGTAATTAACTACGATGTCTGGATGTTGATGGAGTGAGTCTGGCCAATGGTTCCCCCTCTTTGGAGGGGTTTCCTGGCTAGCTCTCCTGTGTCAGAAATGCCAAGTTGGGAGTTGCCTGGAGACTCCAGAGATGCAGATTCATTTGGCTGAGCTCCAGTTGCGAAGCCAAGTGTCGAGAAAGCACATCAGACTTAACCTGAATTGTAATCAGTGGGCTTCTCCAACCATTTGGCTCCTCTGCTTTCCAATGTTATGTTTAATGTTTTAAAGCATATTTAGTAAACATATCACTAGCAATTGTCAGGCCTTAGTCTCTCCCCGCTCTTTCCTTAATGATTTTCCCTTTTCCTTTGGGTTAGTGTGGTAGGCTGGTTTTCTGATTGTGTGTGTGTATACGCGCATGCACGCGTACATTTATGCATGTATGTTCCTGGCTAGACAGATTGGGAGATTTGTTTTTACTAGTTCAGTAGCTTGTTTATAGCATCTACTCCTTATGAACCAGATAATCTGAATTCCTCACTTTTCTCACCATATTTGTCTAGCTCTCCTCTCTTGAGAAAATCAAGCTTAGGGTGCACATCGATTACTGCAACAAATTTTGAATTTATAGACTCATGCAAGGTCTACTCTTTTTTCCTGAATTAAGTTCAAAAAACACTATTCCTCTGTATTTTAGTCCACGTAGAAAACAGCCACACTTTGCCAACTGGGAAGTGGTTTCTCAAGTCTTTCTCGTTAATACTTTGAATGTCAGTATGGGATGAAGTTGGGGTCCTTGGTCTTCGCAGTCCTTGCCTCTCTCTTTCTCCTTATCTCTACCACTCCTCCCTACATATGTCATTTCCTGAAGTCATTTTCTAGCTTCTTACAGATCCCTGAATATTTTATATTGCTTCAGGCCTCTTTGCCTTCACACATGTATTAATTTCCTATAGATGCTGTAACAAATGACAACAAACTTGGTGGTTTAAACAGCAGAAATGTATTCTTTCACAATTCTGGAAACCAGAAGTCTGAAATCAAGGGTCAGCAAGTTCACGCTCCCTCTTGAGGCTCTTGGGGAGAATCTGTTCCAGGCCTCCTCCAGTTTTTGGTGGCTGCCAGCATTCCTTGGCTTGTGACCACATCCCTCTAATCTCTGCCTCTGTGATCACATTGCCGTCTCCTCTTCCATCAGTGTCAAATCTTCCTCGGTCCCCCTTTTAAAAGGACATTTGTGATTTAGCACCTTTAGCACATTTAGCATTTAGCACTGACCCAGATAATCCAGGATAATCTTCCCATCTCAAGATCCTTAACTTAATCACATCTGCAAAAACCCTTTTTTCTATATAAGATAACATTTACAGGTTCTAGGGATTAGGACCTGGCTCTCTTTTGGGGGGCCATTATTCAGTCTACCATACCCGCTCCTGGAACAATCTTCCACCCTTTGTCACCTGGTCAGTGCTTCTTAGACTACCTCTGATAGAGGGTCTTCTTTGATTTTTTGAATAAATTCAAAATTTGAATTTGTTGCTGAATACCAATAGTTTTTCAAAATATTGTTGAACACCAATTTGTTGAGTACCAATATTTTTTCAAAATCACATGCTTGGACTTCACAGCAATACCAGATTGCTATAAAAAAACTCCCAAACTCTTATTCTTGTCTCATTCCAGAGCAGTAACAAACAGTTTGAAGCTTGAAGACTGCCACTAGTCCAGAGACCATACTTTGAGTAGCACTGATGTAAAAGATTCTTGCTCATTCATGTGCCCCTTTTCCCAGGAACCTTTTCCAGCTCACCATTCAGAACTTGAGTTTAATGGCCTTGCCTCCTGCTCTTGTGGTTCCTAGGATACTTTATTCTGTTCTTCATCACCTAGTTCTTCACTATTTGCTTGATCCTCTAGCTTTAAGCTCCTTAAATGTAAGAACCATACTTTAGTGGATCTTGAGCCTAGCATAGATCTTGATGTGTAGTAGATGCTCAATAAACATATTTTTTCAATTCATCAAATGAATGAGTGAGATATACATGGAGTCTGGAGGTTGGATCCAAGATAAACAGAAAAAGGACTTATTTTGGGAAAAAACGAGGCTAAAGAAATGGCAATGAGTCTAGAATGGTTGAGTAGATTGCAAAAATGGTTATAAGTTCTTCCTATCAGGAAGGGAAATCTATTTCCTTACCCTTTAAATTTGGGCTGGCCTGATGACTTGCTTTGACCAACAGAATGTGGAGAAATGATATATGAGCTCTAAACTAATATTCAGAGGCTTCACTGCTTCTGTTCCCCTCTGCCACCATATGAACAAGGCTGGCTGAGCCCCCTGGAGAATGAGAGACCTTGCAAAGAGAGACACCAGCCGTCCATCTGAGTCCCCCAGATATGTGCACAAGCCCAGTCAAGAACAGGTGAGCCCAGATCAGTTCTGAAGAACCACCTGGCTAAGCCCAGCACAAATTGATAATACACAGAACCATGAGCTAAATAAAATGATTGTTTTTAAGCTAGGAAGGATGGTGGTTTGTTATATAGCAAAAGCTAAGTGATTCAGAGAGGAATGAAGAGTGGTGTGTGAAAGTTAGGGAACAGTTGTCTTCTAAGTGCACGCAGAGCAGAATAGAGACGGGTTCAAACTGTGACAGGGAGGGTTAAGATAGAAAATACTTTTTCTGTGCAGATGGTGAGACATGAGAAAACTAACATAGCCAGCAAAAGGGCCTACCAGTTATAATTTGGGTCTCTGGCCATAGAGCAGAAGGGCAATAACTGATCCACATGAAACTTAAACCTGAGACCTGTCGTCTTCAGAAACAGAGTCAACAGGCAACAGTTGATAACGGTGCAGTTCAGCTCAACTGCATAAAAACTGACACTGAGTTTAACGGAAATTTGCAAACAGGAAAGAGGAAAGCAGTTGACAAATACAGTTTTCAACTTGGATAATTCCAATTGAATTCGTGCTTCTCCCTCCTCAGGACTCATTTGGTCATCCTCTTATTCATCCCTTCCACAAATATGTGCTGTACACCTCCCATCTGCTGGGCACAGGGATGGGTACCAGATAGTCAATGGTGAATAGAGCAGGCACAAACCTCACAGATCTTGCAGTTTGGCAGGAAAGACAACCCAAGAGTCAACTATTAAACTCTGACGCTTAGACGTTTTCGCTTTTGTCAGATTCATCAAGCATACCTTTTTGTCTCTATGATGCCTGCAATCATGTATAACCAGCCTCCTCAAGACCTTGGCATCTGTACCTTTCAGCATGACGCTTAGATTGCTTCATGGCTAGTCTGAAATCAACCGTTTGAAATTAGGCATCACTAAGTTAATGATGTGGATCATGAATGAATCAGGGAAAGTGGAGTCAGAAGGTGTGAGAAAAGAAGTAACACATTAGGCGGAGGCTTTTACCGGCTTACAGGTGAGCCTATTTGTTCACAGGCTATGGTGCACATTTTTAGCTCCTGTTATAAAACATCTGAGGCCTGGAGATCACAAATCAGATATATTGCATCCAACGTTAAAAACATCTCATAATTTACCACAGTAAATCAATCAATGTTTTCCTAGAAATATTGGAACTGAAACAAGAGTTGAGTGAAAACAGAAAACTCTCTAGAGGTTTAGTTGGCTTAAAGGTATTTCTTGAAATATTGAATCCCAGGGGCTAACACACTGTATTAGAGAGATCCTTGAAAGATGTTTTTCCAAGTGATGGAAAAATGACTTCCAGAAAGTAGTTTATTCCTTGGTGGAAGGAACTCATTAGTCAGATCACAGGACAGCCAGCTCTCAATTACCTGGGGGCCAATTATTCCAGATCTGTGCCTCTTTGATCCTTGTGTCCATTTCACCACACCACAGTCCTTTAGATGGGCTACCATCTAAAGGATTGCTGAGGAAGGCAGAAGACATGTAACTCAAATCAGCTAAAAATTAACAGCATATTAGCTACGCTACTTCTTTAAACTGCTTTGTGAGAGACTGCCTTTATCGTTCTAACATGGTGGTCTTGTGTACTTGTGGATTTTATTTATCCCACTATCCTTGCCCATGTTTACAGTGGTAGATAATCAAGAATAGGTGACCAGAATACAGTTTTCCATTTCTCCCATTAGGTTTGCTTATATCTTTTAATTTTTTTAACACCTTTATTGGAGTATAATTGCTTTACAGTGGTGTGTTAGTTTCTGCTCTATAACAAAGTGAACCAGCTATCCATATACATATATCTCCATGTCTCCTCCCTCTTGCATCTCCCTCCCACCCTCCCTCTCCCACCCCTCTAGGTGGTCACAAAGCACCAAGCTGATCTCCCTGTGCTATGCAGCTGCTTCCCACTAGCTAGCTATTTTACATTTGGTAGTGTATATATGTCCGTGCCACTCTCTCAGTTGTCCCAGCTTACCCTTCAATTTTTAACATAACACTCCCTTCCCACGAAAGAGTTCTCCCTCCAAAAAATTCTCAGCAAGGTAGAAAGACTATAGAAAGACTATAGAACTGGTTTCCAGGAAACAGACTTCTACTCTTGGCTCATAGATTATCTAACTTCTCAGTTCTCAGTTTCCTTATCTAAAAAACAGACACAAGCAAGAGGGAGGAGATATGGGGATGTATGTATATGTATAGCTGATTCACTTTGTAATAAAGCAGAGACAAACACACCAATGTAAGCAATTATACTCCAATAAAGATGTTTAAAAAAAATCGACGCATAATAGTTTATTCTAGTCCTGTGGTGGGGCGGAGGGTGTTATGCTAATCAACCAGAGGACGGTAATTTAGAGAAGTTAAAAGCGCTGTGTAATGTAAGACATCATTTACATTTGAAACTCTTGGTGTTGTGCTCTTTTGGAAACTACTCCTGAAACAGCTCTCACTTCTGGCTGAGGGATGAGGTGAGGTTGTAGAGGGCTGGTTGTGGGCTCTTTTGGTCCATGTTTGAAGTTGCATCTCCCTTACCATTGAAGTCTTTTTTCTTCTTTGGTCTCACATCTTTCTTTTCCCAGGCTGGCAGTTACCTACTTGCTGTCTCCTCAGAAACTCCAATTGGTCTAACTTCCTAATTTACAGGCATTGGCATTAAACTTGGGAATTATAAGATTATTTCTTCAAAGTCACAATATTCAGTGTGCATGCAGCACACTTCAGGATTTGCAATCTCAAGAACATTTCATTAAATATCACTGCTGTATGAATTCCAAAACCTTAGAAGCATTTTCTTTAACAAGAGAACACTGTTGAGAAATCGAATCCTTGAATTCCTTTAAAATCACTCTCCTTTGATGAATAAAGACCCCTAGACATGACCTCTTGCTCTGTTCTTTAAAAGGCAAAGGAAAACACACACATACACACGCGCAAATCCATGCATACACACACCGGAAACAGGAAATGCTACGTTAGTGACTAAAACTGATTAGGTCAAACTACTACATTAAATAAATAAATAAATAAATAAATAAGTAGATCACATATTTCTTAATGGCTCTAAATGAAGTACACTCTACCTTTTAAAAACATAGAGAATGTTGACACAGAGGCCAGAAGGACTCACCAGAGAGGCCACAAGGTATAAGGGACCAAAGGCCTGGGAACCTTTGTTACAGACTTGTGTGCGACTAGGGTAAACCAGTTAACCCTCTGCATCTCAGTAAATGAGGGCTGAGCTCAGTAATATTTATGAGATTCCTTCCAACTTGAGCATTGGATGTTGATACCAAGAGCAATTCTAGTGTACTACATTGTTTGGGTTCCTCCATGTTGTTTAGGATATAGGGTAACTTCTTTCTTCCTCCCTCCCTTCCACCCCTCTTCCTTTCCCCCCTTCCTCCTGGTAACAATACCTCTTGAGTGTCTATGATGAGCTTGAACGTTGCTATGAGTGGTAGGTAATATGGCAGTGACAAAGACAGACAAGGTCCCTGCCCTCATGCAGCTTTCATCACGGAACCTAGAGAATAAACGATGTGTCTAGTAGTCTTTGAAGACTTTGTGAGTCTCTGCCAGGATGGTGCCTGCTGTCTTGGAAAGCTGAAGGTGATAGACTGTCTTAGCAAAAGCCAAGATAGGTCCCTGCCTGGTAATTTAGGCAGGGTTTTAGCTTCTAATTTGTGTTGTCTAACAGGAGAAAGTTTATGTTTCTAAACTGGAACCTGGAAGGCAAAGGGTAGGGCATGCTCTAACGGGTACCTGTCACCCAACTCTCCGGTCCCACGATCTCTTTTCTAATCTCTGTTAGAGAGGCAGAGTGAGAGATCAGGTGTCCTTCTGACTGGGTCACAGAGCAATTGGAGCCACATTTCCTGTTTGTTAGGAGAGGGCACTGCACACCCCCCCCCCTTACTCCCCCTAACCACAGGGCTCTCCATGGTAACAGATGATGAGCCGGAGAGAAGACTTTTAAACAACTGCAGAGCTATGAAAAATTCCTCATGAAAAGAGCCTTTGTCTCCTTTGTTGATATTCAGAAGAGGGTGGGGATAAGATGGTTCTAGACACGGTTTGGAGAAATCTCCTGGAAAATCGATGTGAAACTCATGATAATCTTCTGCCAAATGAAACTGGCCCAGATTCTTTGATTCGGATGCCATGCAGCATGTCCAGGAGTCATTACAACTCTGCTTATCCTCGTGAGAAGAGTTGGCATTCTACAGTTTTGCTTGTCACACAAAGAAAGGGATTGTCATAAATATCAAGTGGATATTTGATAGGGATATTCATGTCCCTCATTTCATAATTCAGGAGACATGCTAGTGAAGCAAGGCCTTCTGTGAGGATTAAGTGAGTTAGCAGTGTACAAGCTTAGCACAATACTTGGCACATAAAGATCGTGAATCATAGGAATTGATAGATATGTCGACTGTAGATACATTCCTGTATCATCTGATGCCACAAAAAAAAGGCTCGAGTAATTTAATATGCTGGAAATAAATAGGCTTTATTTTATTTGTTTTATTTATTTATTTATTTATTTATTTATTTTTAGAAAGTACTCATTTAATCTCATCAATTTTTTGTGAGGGCTTTCAGCTCTAAGAATGCAGTTTTTTTTAATTTTATTTATTTATTTATGGCTGTGTTAGGTCTTCGTTTCTGTGTGAGGGCTTTCTCTAGTTGCGGCAAGTGGGGGCCACTCTTCATCGCGGTGCGCAGGCCTCTCACTATCTCAGCCTCTCCCATTACGGAGCACAGGCTCCAGACGCGCAGGCTCAGTAATTGTGGCTCACGGGCCTAGCTGCTCCGCCGCATGTGGGATCTTCCCAGACCAGGGCTCGAACCCGTGTCCCCGGCATTGGCAGACAGATTCTCAACCACTGCACCACCAGGGAAGCCCTATTTGTTTGTTTTAAATTGAAACTGCATATTTATTTCATTTTATGATATTAGCCAGGTACTCACATTTCAAAATACCATTGTTTCCTCCACTTGTCATGAAGCCAGAAATTCATCACTGGAGATTTGATTGTTAGAGAAGGGAAATTTTCCTGTTTTCAAATTTTGGGGCAGAAAATTCTTTGGATAGGGAAAACCTCTTATCTTTCTTCAGACGAACACCTAATGAAATAGTTGGGAAGAACAAACCAAATAATTCCTGAAAACAGACTTTGAATACAACTGTGATCCAAGAAGGAAAATGGAAACTGTTTTCTCCTGAGAGACTGCCATATATAAGAACTATGTTAGGCATTCTCACCTGATCTTTCATTTAAGTCATATAGCATCCCTGCAAATAAACGTGGTTATGTTTTAATAAACATAATAAATAAATGAGGATATTTTAATAAATGAGGGTATTATAACTCAGATATCTCAAGTCCTAATCTTTAGTATTCTATGGTCAGGTGCTAGAATTTATTTATTTATTTATTTTAACATCTTTATTGGAGTATAATTGCTTTACAATTGTGTGTTGGTTTCTGCTTTATAACAAAGTGAATCAGTTATACATATACATATATCCCCATATCTCTTCCCTCTTGCATCTCCCTGTCTCCCACCCTCCCTATCCCACCCCTCTAGGTGGTCACAAAGCACCGAGCTGATCTCCCTGTGCTATGCGGCTGCTTCCCACTAGCTATCTATTTTACATTTGGTAGTGTATATATGTTCATGCCACTCTCTCACTTTGTCCCAGCTTGCCCTTCCCCCTCCCCGTGTCCTCAATTCCATTCTGTAGTAGGTCTGCGTCTTTATTCCCGTCCTGCCCCTAGGTTCTTAATGACCACTTTTTTTTTTTTTTTTTTAGATTCCATATATATGTGTTAGCATACGGTATTTGTTTTTCTCTTTCTGACTTACTTCACTCTGTATGACAGACTCTATGTCCATCCACCTCACTACAAATAACTCAATTTTGTTTCTTTTCATGGCTGAGTAATATTCCATTGTATATATGTGCCACATCTTCTTTATCCATTCATCTGTAAATGGAATTTAGAATCAAGTTTACCTAATTTCAAAGTTCAATCTCTTTCTTACACTGTTCCAGGTAGGGGAAGGGTAGAGTGTAAGAAAAGGGATTAGGTTGGAGTAGGAAAGCTCTAAAGGCAAAACTGGCATTTGCTTAGGACAAGTCTTGGCATAAAAACAGAAATAAACAAACAAAAGAATATGCTTCTCTTAGTCTGCTTTGGCTGATATAACAAAATACCATAGACTAGTGGCTTAAACAACAGATATTTATTTTCTCCCAGTTCTAGAGTCTAGAAGTTCAAGAACAGGGTGATGGCATGATCAGTTTCTGGTGTTGCTTCTCTTCTTGGCTTGTAGGTGGATGCCATCTCTCTGCGTGCTCATCTGAACTGTGTGCAATTGGAGAGAGGGAGAGAGAGAAAGAGACAAAGAGAGATAGAGCAAGCTCCCTGGTTTCTCTTCTTATAAGGACACTAATCCTATAGGATGAAGGCCCCATCCTTATGACCTCATTTGATCATTATTACCTCCTTATAGGCCCTATCTCCAAACACAGTCACTTTGGGGCTTCAACATATGAATCTGGAGGGGGCACAATTCAGTCCATAGCAATACTTTTTTCTGACTTAATGCTATCTCTGTGCACCTTATTTTTATACTCCCAATGATTAATATGGTCCCCATAATAAAATGCAATTACTTATTTTGGATGAAATTAAAAAATGAATGAATGAATAAAAGCAATTGAAGGGCCTTTCTTTCCAAGAGGCTATAAAAATTGATGCTAAGATATAATAAGATTGTAAAAAAAGAACTTTCAGCAGTTTAATTTTCTTTAAAAACTTCCCAAGAGTTTCCATTAAACAACTTACTAGATATTTGGTTTTAATCCAGAATAGGGTTTCTCCACAGAGACACTATTGACATCGTGGACCAGACACTTCTTTATTGTGGGGGCTATACAGTGCGTTGTCAGATGTTTAGCAGCATCCCTGGCCTCTACCCACGAGATGCCATTAGTGCCCCTTACCCCAATCATGACAATAAAAATTGTCTCCAGACATTGCCAATTATCCCCAGGTGGGGTGGGGTGGGGTGGGGGTGGCAAGTTCATTTGCAAACCATTGATCTAGAGTCTAGATTCTAGACTATAATGTGTTATGGACCTTAGAAAGGCTTCCCAATTCTAAAACAAAGAATCTGCTTTAGCTTCATTGGGATGTATGATCCCTTGAGTCTTTCCTGTTTTCTCAAGCTATGGCCTTTTTCTTGACTTCCCTTGCCTCTTACCTTAGCCTGTGCATCATGTATACTCACACAGATTTCCTACCCCATCCCCATCTCCCTTCATTACTTGTCCTTCTGCTGTTCCTCTCTTGATAATTCCTAGTCATGGAAAGTGTCCACCCTCTGCTCCTGTTTTCAATTAGGTAAAAGTCAATTGAATAAGATGCAAATATGGCACCTTAGGTACACTTTTGCCTGGTTCTGCTATAAAGGTACACTCCCCGTTTCAGCAAAGCAGTAACTTACAGCTTGTTTCTGAACTTTCTAATGAATTCTCCACTCTCAGATCACTTAGTCACATGAAGCTCACCTATAACTTTATTTAAAAGATCAAGACTCTCTGGTTTGACTGCTCTTAACATCTGTCTCCTCATTAGGGACCTTCTCTTTCTTTGCTCTGAAGGAAAACCCATCCTCCACTTCAGGGCACTCTTGCTCTTCTTTCTTGTTAACTCCTTCATATTTTGGTCTCCTCTCCAAGTTTTCTTGCCCTCACTTGCATCTTCAGTTTTTCCCATTCTACTTGGCCTATTTTCTGTTTCTGAAAACTTGCTTAGATTTCTCCACCTTAAGTTAAAAAGCACAAATCCCTCTCCCTAATCCAGTAGTTCTCAATCAGGAGAGATTTAACCCCCAGTGAACATTAACAATATCCTGAGACACTTTTGGTTGTCACAGGTGAGGAGATGGGTGCCACTGGTATCTAGTGGGTAGAAACCAAGAATGATGCAAAACATCCTAAAAAACCACAGGATAATCTCCCCCCACCTCCAGCACCCCTTATCCCCACAAACAAAGACTTATTTGGTTCCAGATGTCAACAGTTACTCAGGTTGATGGTGTGCAACCCTACAATTCTCAGAGATACTACATCACTTCTGCTCTCTATTTTACTTTGTAGCTTCTTAGAAGATTCGTGCACATCTGCTGCTCTGCCTGCTCACTGCTCAATCACACGCACTTATTCCTTAATCCACTCCAATCTAACTTCCTCCCATTAGTCATCAAATCATCAAATCAAATGACTTCAGTCCTCCGTTAGCTTCCTAAGCCTCTCTGCTTGGAGCAATGTTACTGAAACTGAGCAGGACCCTGTGGGGCTCCTGGGCACGGAAGCCTTTCCATGTCCCCCATTTCTTGTTTGTAGGGAATAGGCTCCAGCCTCCATGACCTTCCCTGAGTTCCAAAGGGCAGATTCAAACAGTTGCTAATCAGGGAAGGGAGGGGATGCAGAGACAAGGGAAGAGCAGTCAAAAAATAATAGTGCAGACTTGGGGTAGAGTCCTGGTCTGCCTCAAGGGAAACACATAACAATGTCTTTGAGTTCTTCTGTAGAACTAAAACCCCCAACAAATGGGAGATAAACTACTTGATGAAGCATTCTTCATTCCAGAGAGAAGATCACAGTTTGATAACCTCAGGAACCACAGCTCATCAGGAGACCATCTGAGGCCAGATTAAAGGAATGCAGGCTCTGCACACATCTGATCTTTATCAGCAGCCCCACCCTTGAACCATTGCTATAAAACTCCTCACCAAATTCCCCCAGGTTGGAACACACAGTTTTTGAGGACATGAGCCTGCTGTGTCCCCCTTTGCCTGGCAAAGCAACAGAGCTATTCTTTTCTACTTCACCCAAAACTCTGTCTCCGAGGTTTGATTCGGTACTGGTGTACAGAGGCAGAGTTTTCGGCATCACTACCATCCCAGCCGTAACTTGGGAAGTGAGGGAAGGATCAAGGGGTCAGGCATCGCAATGAGGCTGAAGCAGATTCTCTATTTGGAACTGAGAAGTTTTCTAAGATCTACAATACACTGTAGTCTAGAATCTAGATCAATGGCTGGCTGCAGTCTAGAATCTAGATCAGTGGCTCTCAAAGGAATTTGCTAACCTTAACTCCCACCTGGGGATACTTGGCAATGTCCAGAGACAATTTTTATTATGATTGAGACAGGGAGGTGCTGCTGGTATCTAATAGGTGGAAGCATCCTATAATCCTCTGCCTTTTCTCTCATTTTTTGGCCTCTTTCCTTGGCTCTGCCTTGTCTTTATCCACCTCCAACCTGACTGATCTATTTCCATGAATTCTGCAGTCTCCTCTTCCTCCTTCTCTTTGTCTTATCTACCCTGCTGGTTTGCAAACTCACCAAGAGCATTTTAATCATCCTAGACACCTGGAATACCTTGCAGGGTGTCTTGTTTAGAGGATGGCTCAATAAATACTTGTTTGCTTAAATTAGGATTAAACCATACATATGTCTATGTGTAAAACAAAACAAAACAAACAGCCCTCAAGCCTCAGAAAAAATCCTTGAGCAAAATTTTCTATATCACGTGACATATCTTATCTAAATTTTTCCATGATGGTAAAACAGACATGTGGGAAGCCTCATGCAGAGGGCATAGGAGCTTGAGTTCAAGGAGCTCTGTGTCCTCACTACATCCAGTATCATTCTTGGGCACATTTCTTCATCTGTAAAATCAAAGACCATAGAGTGAATGAGTATCAAGATTCTTTCTAACTCCAAATTTTTATGATCCTAAATATTAGGGGTTCATAAAATTGAATCCCTAATAAAACTTTTTTTAATTTATCAGGTTTTTAAGTAAAATGATATTACTGAGTTGACCTAATTCATTAATATGCATCTATAGTTTCATGGATCAAACATGGTGTTTAAACATATGTATGTATATATTTACAAGAAATAGATGTGTGCATATGTGTGTGTGTGTGTGAGAGAGAGAGAGAGAGAGGGTATGTGTGCGTATTTTTAACTTTCCATTATGTAGAATTCAGTAAATCTAGATTTTATTCCTAGATCAAATGTTCCAGGAGAGTTCTAAGTGAGTTAAAAGAAGTTAACCATAAAAACATAGATTCAGCCTTAACAATGGTGTCATAAATAATGACAATGTCATAAGAGGGAATTTAAAAAGCAATCAGAAATTATGTGCTTTTTTTTCCCCCCACAAAGCACATGTTAAATTAACCAATAAGCTTTGTTACGGTACCTACCTGATGATGATTTTACATTATCTAGTGTTTTAAAAAATGGTTCCAAAATCCTAGATTTATAACCCTGCAGAAGTCCCCACACTGTTGCAATGTTGTCTTCAATTCAGCCACTTCATATTGAAATTTCACACACAATAATTGGCTGACCTTCACAGCTATGGCAGAAACTAATTAAAGCTGTAAGGCTGTGCTAGTAATGCTTTTGTGTGAAATGTGAAGTTTGGTGATAATGAAATATGGGGTGCAGACGTTATTGTCTTAGATAGACTGTGCCCTTGGTTCACACTAATGAAGAACAGCAATTATTAAACAAAAAGTATTTTTTACCCATTAATTATTTTGTGTTGTGATAGTCGAAATAAAAACACAGTGGCATCTCTCCTACCAACATCTCCCCAAAGTAATTTTATGGAACTTTACCTGCTGACTTCTACCATTAGCCATTCGGTTTCCACTTTCTTCTCCTACTGATCTTAGACCTTTGGGAGCCTCCGGCAAGGACCTGGCTGAGTTCAGAAAGCAAAGGGTAAAGGGCAAGCTAAAAATGGTTACCCATAAAGATTTTTAGACAGCTGAAGGATTAAATAAATGAAGCTTTTTGGAAATAACTTTATACTCCAAACAGAGATGTCAGTAGAAATATGATGCGCTCCACACTGTTGGTGTCTGATAGACAAAGGTCACTGCTGCTATTGAGGTACAAGTAGAGAAATAAAGCAGGCCTGAGCTCTGGTTTTTGGTTGTTAGGAGCTGAGTTTCTATTAATAGGTCGGTGTGACTTGCTGGACTTCCACTCGGTCAAGTACAACAAATCACAGATTTGCAACAATTGAAGAAAAACACTAGAATAAAGAAAAGGCACGTTGTATAGTGAAGTCTTACCTTTTCATGGGCTAATGATTGAGGCTGCTTCTCTTTATCCCTCTCCTCGTTGACTTCAGGCCGCTTAGTTCTCATTAACAGGGCAGAGATGGGAGGGACACGAGTTACACACAAATTGGCCAATTTCCCTATTTGGGAAAGGAGATGGAACTTATTGGCCAAAATAAAATGTAATAATTACTTGTGTAATTTTCTCTGTCGTCCATGTCCCATAGTATCCATATCCTACTACATGGGCATCTTAAGGCCTTATCTACGAGGTATTGGCCACTAAACCCCAGCAGTGATGAGGGTAGGAAGTGGCAGAAGAAACACAGGAGGAGGTGGACATCACTGGATCATGTCACCTCAGACTGGGCAGAGAAAAAAAGGTGAGTGCTTGGGAGGAAGAGGATTGATGGCCATGAAAATATTATATAGCTGAAGACGTAGTGGTTGGAGGGGATATCTTTACAACACATTAGGGCTCCATTTTCCTGATGGTTGCGTCACTTGTCAATACATTTGGTCTTGATGTAACAGAATATTCAGAGAGACTATGAGTGGATTTGAGGAGTAATTAATATAGGTAGTGATGGGCAAAATGACTGTTGAGACCACATGTTGCTTCTTTTGGGGGAAAGGTTAAGAATTTCATTTGAACAAAGGATACCCATATATGTTAGGTGGAAACATAGGCTTGTTTTGTTGTTGTAAAGAAGTTCAGTCGTGTGCAGAAGGGTACATATAGAAGCTGAGTAGCCAAAGGGGAAGAACTGTGTCAGTTATTAGACTATTGGCTCTCAGCTTCCAATCCACCCTTCCTTTTCCTGCTTTTGATAATTGAACATTTCTCCTTTGCCAGCTTGCACAATGTTAAAATAGCAGAGGGCACTGCAGGGACACTAGAAAGTATTTTTCTTCCTGGTACCAGTGTGTTCTCTGCTTGTTCCTGCATTGTAAGATGGGCAGGAGCTCACAGGGCACCAAAGGTGTTCAGCACCAGCAAGTTTCATTAACATTACCCCTTTGTGCAGCTTCTCCCAGCACCCAAGAGGGCAGCTTTGCATTGAGTTCCAACAATGCAGCAGATTTCTCCACCAGGCAGTGGGAGGTGATCACGCACTCTCCAAGGGGGACCAACTCTAAGCCTGTGAAGGAGGAGAGACTTCACTGGGTCCCCTGCCTCTGCCCTAGAGGTAGCAGACTGTTCCTTATATCTGCTATTTCTGTAAATCTTACCTTACTCCTTGTATGTTATCTCCTCTTGCAGCTAGTCATCTTTTTCATTAAGCTTTTCTTGTTCAAATGATTGTGTGATTTCTGTCTTCTGATTGGAACCCGGCTGATTCAGTGATCCTCCCATCTTCAACCCAACAATTTATACAAGAAGTAAATGATTTCCTTTATTATCATGACTGATTGAATTAAATGTAAAAAGTGTGCTGGACAAGGAAGAATTTGCAATAGTAGAAGTAGTAGAATATAGCAAAATATAATTGAAGCAATTATCAGCTTTCAGAAGATGCAGTCATGAATTACAAAAGATTATAATCCCATGTAATTTTCAGTATAAAGAACGAAGCAAGAATGTACCAAAACCTTAACTTTACCCTGTACCAAATAAAGGGGTGATTAGAAAGACTGAAAATGCAAAAAGGTGATAATGCAGGCACGTTGTCCCATGTCAAAATAACAGAGTATCCACTTGGAGATTACAAAAGTCCTCTCATGTTAAACACTTTGGGCCAAAACATAAAGCAACTGCTTTGGAGTGGTCCTGGCTTACAATGTAGACAGAAACTTTAGATTGTCTTAACCTCAGGAACTTGGTTTGTTCCTATCATATTTATCCAGAATACATCTCCAATTCATTTATTTCTGGCAGACTCCATTACATTGCTAAACTGTATAGACACAAGATCCCATCCATTGCCCTCTCTTCATAGCATAATCATCATTTTCCTCAGCAAATGTACCATTACACACAATAGGATCAATAATGGAGTGGATGTAGTTAAATAGAGCAGTAAAGAGACCTAGCTGGGCACATTAATGAGAGACAAGGCAGGGCAATGGAAGCCTGCCCTTCCCCAAGGAGAGAAATTGCCCCATAGGATATCAAACCATGTTTCTCCTCAGGCTGCTTGGCACATGGACCTATTGATTTCAGGAGTGGAGCATTGTGATGGTAGAGGCTGCCCATGGGAATGGCCTCTGGGGACAGCAATTTGGGCAGAAAAAGAAGAGGGTAATAACTTGTTCAGTGAAAAATAAATGGGTTTCAGTGCTCCTGACCAGGTGTCTTGTCTGATATTTCTATGCTAGGAGTGCCCCTTCGACTTCAAAAAAAAATAATGTCAAACTTTGTTTTGAGCCAGAGCCCTGGGGAGAGCTAAACCTGGGTTGCTGCAAAGAACAGCTTTTTAACCAGAGGCTGAGCAAAGTGCTGCTAATAAAACATCAGATGGTTTCTTTCCAATGAGTCTGGCTTCTGAATGATGAGTCTTTGACATCTGTCTGTTTTTAGCAAAGTTTTAACTGTGAGGTCCTGTTCGTATTGGAATCTTATTTGCCCCCATGAAGCAAATGTTGAGGATAATAGTGACTGTGAAGTGGGTCCTTGTGAGTGTGTCTAGGTTACTGAAGGAAAGCAGCTTGTACTCCTATGTACTACTGTTAGGAACATGAGTAAATTGCTAACCTACTCAATGAGTGCTATAAAGTATATTGCTGGATGTCTCCCTAAAGCAGTAGTTCTTAACCAGGGTTGCTTTTGGTATGAGCATTGCCTCTGGATATTTGGGCTGAGTAGGTCCTGGGTGTGGGAATAGGCATCTATATTTTGAACTAGTGTCCCAACTGGTTTTGATGCAGCTGCTTCAGGAACTGTTATTTAGTAATCACTACACTTAATGATACATATTTTTCAAAGACCAAGGTGACTTGATGAGATAAAAAGTTGAAAGTAGAAAAATTGGTGCTCTTGGGAACTTATGACAAGTTAGAAGGAGACCTGGCAATTTGGAGAGGTCTGTAATTAAGCTAGAAAAGTCAAGACGGAAGAGTTTAGGCCGGATGTGGTATGGGCAGCAGAGTTTTTGGGTAACATCTGGCACAGAATGAGTTCAGTGTTCCCAGCACCACGTTCTAAATCTTCAGGGAATACACTCTCATTGTGTCCTCTGTCAATGACACCCTTTGGAGTGCAGTTGGATACTCTGTTCAATAATCAACAAATCAGAAGCACCATCGATATGGTTCAATTCGCATACTTCATCATCGTGGTCACCAGGTTAGGGAGAGGTGAGCACTGTTGACCAAAAGGGATCTGTGACTAAAGGAATAGGTTGCAAAGTTTCTGAGGCTGATGAGGAACTGAGAGAACAGTCTGTCTATATCACTCTGTAGTTTGAAGCATAAGAGCCAATTTGCTATCCTTAGTTCCAAATCAGGAAGAATCTGCTTATGAAATGTTCTGGAAGAATATCTTTCATTTCTCCATACTGGGGATTCATTTATACCAATTTATCCACACTCTTTTACTAGGAATCCATTAAAAATAATAGTGCAAAGTTGAGAGACAGGGGATGGATGTCGGTACAACCCATAGCCAAGTAACAGGACAAAGATGACTGGTCCACCTTGGAATCACACGCGTGATGTTGATAACTTAGCACTGCCCCCTAAACAACCAACATATATTACAGTCATGTTCACACATGCAAAATATTTACTGGCTCACTCTAAGGATAATGTATGTTCTGTGCAGACTCATGAAAATATGAAATATACCACAATACACATCAAGGATCTGAACAATGCTTTTGTAGTTACACATCGCACACCTCCTGCCAGGCAGCCTTTAGCAGTTAAAACATTTTATACCAAGTTGATCAGATTTATTTAGTCATGTTTATTGAAACCTAGGTCAAAAATTACCACCTCAATTATTCAGTTGAACCATAGTGTATTACTGTTTGTTAACATGTGTATGCTTGGATACATCTCAGGCCAAACATAGTTTCCAAGCAAAAACAAGCCAAATTAGTCAAAACCTGATATATTGCGATTCCTTGATTCAAAGTGATCCTTTGAAGTGACCATTCTCAATTTTTTGTTTTGTTTTGTTTTATTTTGCTGTATTTTTTTCATCCTCAAATCTTTTTAGGAAAAAAAGATAAACCTCCAAACAGTAAATGTACACATTGTTTGTAAGAAACATCCTGCTCTTAGGAATGTTAAAGTATCAACAAACAAACAAACAAACAAACTCCCCCAAATCAGATATCTTAAAAGCTGAAGAAAATGCAAGCTCATACCTAGGTGCTTCTTGCTATGCCTTGGCATTGTATTATAAAGAGGACTAGGATATTTTGAGGTATAATTTGTTGTTCACTAAGTGCAAGAAATTCTAATAATTCAACATCAATATAATTCCATTTTTAAAAGAAGAAGGTCTAGAGAATTGTTTAGAATACACATGTCAAAAGGAGGTCTTATCTTGATCTCATACATGTTCACTGAAGATTTGAAACTTTTTTGGGCAAATTTGCAGGGCACGTGGATGCACGGAAAGGAGTCTGTGCATTAGGAATGGAGGCATCTCTTAGGAAAAACTGAATGTTAAGGCATAGAAGTTTTATCCAACGGCACCAGGCTTGGGAGAGAAAAGATGGCCTCCAGACCATCCCACATGGATTTATACTTAAGTTCTGGGCAGAAGGGACTGAGCAAATAAAAACAAAATAAAAATGAATTCAGAAGGATCTGCTTTTTGGCAAATCTAAGGAGCTACTGCTTATATAAGAGAGTATAGCACAAGAGGGCTAGAAGTTCTGACAAAGTTAAAGCACATTCAAGTGCAAATACCAGGGCCTAAGCAAGAGCAGAATAAACTGAAGCTCAAACAAAGAAAAACCTGGGGCAGCCCTCATGCATCATTTGTGTCACAGGCAGCAACAAAGACGGAGACCTACTTGTGATACCAACCGGGGTCCTTGGACTCTTTAATCAATAGAAATTATAAGAGGCCAGATGAGAAACTCAGGCAAGGCTTTATTGGGGCTAGTGGTGCAGCACGAGTGAACAAAAACAAGTAACAGGTTCCCTTGCTCTCTCCCAGAGGTGGGGTGGGGGGGAGCTGGTTCCTTAAATGGGGTGAGTGTAGGGACAGATCAGTGGGGCCGGAGGTGTGGCTTAGGTACTCTGCCCACCCCTTTGGGGTGCTGTGTGCAGGGATCATGCTTTTGCTCCTGGCACCTCAGAAGTAGCAGTTGAGTTTTGGCCTTTTTGCATCTTATTGTTCATAATTGTCCTGACTGCATGTGTGTAGTATTTTTAGTCCCTTTTAGTTTCTTTGCATTCTGTTCCAGGTGCAAGTACTGCAGTAAAGGGTCCCAGGTCTCAGCCTGTCTCACTTGGAGGGCATCAGTGACATTATACTGGCGTTGTAATAAGGAAAAACAAATCTGACTCCATGTTAGATCTGTTTCTTTTACTTTAACCTTTGTGTTCTACTGCTTTTGCTTTGAATTAAGAATGTTGCCTATAGTCTGAAATATACAGGATAGCCCATTCTCCAGGCTCTGACCTTTAAGGGTATAACACTTTTCCATTCATACAGAGGTAAAAAGTTGCAGAACAGAGAATAACGTTTGTCTTGCTGGAGGTTTACAGGAGCGCTGGAACCTGACCTATGTGGACAGCTGCAAGAGCAAAGGATTCCAACACCAAGAAGATTGCAGCATCCAACCACGACCCTCTGTCACCTTGCCTTTAAAAATGTTTTGCTGAGGGGCTTCCCTGGTGGTGCAGTGGTTGAGAATCTGCCTGCCAGTGCAGGGGACACGGGTTCGAGCCCTGGTCTGGGAAGATCCCACATGCCGCGGAGCAGCTAGGCCCGTGAGCCACAATTACTGAGCCTGCGCGTCTGGAGCCTGTGCTCCGCAACAAGAGAGGCCGCGACAGTGAGAGGCCCGCACACCGCGATGAAGAGTGGCCCCCGCTTGCTGCAACTAGAGAAAGCCCTCGCACAGAAACGAAGACCCAACACAGCCATAAATAAATTAATTAATTAATTAATTAATTTTTTAAAAAAACCCAAAGTTTAAAAAAAAAATAATAAGGACAATTACAGATGCAGAAAGTACACATTAAGAAAAAAAAAAAAATGCTTTGCTGAAACCCTTTGGGGAGTTTGGGGTTTTTGGAGGATGAGCCAGCGGTTCTCCTTGCATGGCCCTTTCTCTGCTCCAGATTCTGATGTCTTGGTATTGTTTGGTCTCACTGTGCATGAGGCACATGAACTTGTTTTTGGCAACAACATCACAAGACCTTCAATGGGCACTGATGGTGGAGTCTTAACGGCAATGGCCTGCCACTTGAAGGCAACCAAAGGAGACATTTTCAGAGAGATCCAGAACAGAAGAGGAGGAAAATGTTGACTGCCAGATGAAAAACCAAGAGCTCATAAGAGACACCCTCAGGAGCCTTCCCAAAATTGTGTGTGTGGCAGAGAGAGGGTGGATGAGAAATGTGACTTTAACATACACCTGGATTTCTTTCACTGCTGAGTGGGGACAGAGTCCACAAAAAACATTTTGTTATGGTTTCAAACTTAATTTTAACAGATCGATCTCATAAGGGAGACCCAGGTTATACTTGCAAGAGTACAGGAAAGACATATTGCATGTTCTAAATGAACTTCCATTTTAATAGCTCACATTAAATAATTCCATGTAATCAGTGCCCTATATTTTAAAATAATCATACAGAGTATAATAAATTATTAGGCTGTTAAACATAGATGATTTAATCCTGAGTATTATAGAAATATATTATTTTCCTATTGTCTGTTCCTATTATTAATCAAGCAAATTAAGTTAGTGAAGTGGTTCCAATAGAATGTGGTGATTTATTATGTACACCAGTGTTAAAAATTATAAAATTAAACTCTCTGTGGTAACTGTATTCCCCAAATCAAACATGTAGATGTTTATAAGTCTAAAAGACTAACTATCCAAATAAAGAGTTTACTGCTTAGTAGGACTTTTTAAATAGCTCTATTTGTTATGATTCAAAATATATTGCAATAAAATGGTTAAATGAAACTTAAAAAATTATGTACATTCACATGCATGTTCACACACTGTGCATTGTTTTTCTGTCCATGAGATGCAGTATTAACAATTCACCTCTTGGTGGATTGTAAGATGAATCTTGTGTTTCAGACTGGGTTCTCCTCTCCCTTTCCCTGTGCCATTCATAGTAATAGAAAAACCAGTTGACAATAAAAATCAAAGAAATGTAAACAAGTAAATATGTTTATTTCATAGATGCTGCTTTTTATTTAGAGTCTCAAAATGATACTTAAAGGAAGAAACATGCTAAAATCCCAGTGGGGACAGCCCATAATTGTCCAGTAGTTTCATGAGGTCTGAGTTAATCTCTCCTGCCTTTCTAGTCTGGAAAACTCCAACACTTGTGTGTTACTTGGAGTGTCAGGTCACTGCGTGTTGCCATGAAAGACAAGAAAAAGAAAAGAGAAAGTCATGTTTACTCATTCTGAATGGTTTTAATTTTTTAGGGCTAATTTTTGTTAACCCATGTGTTACCCTGTGAAATACTCCGACCTCCAAATGAGTCAGTGAAGATGGAAGTGGTAGGTGTATTAATGTCACTCTGAAAGTAAAAGCACTTGTGTTCCCAACTGGCTAAGGCAGACACACAAAAAAATGTTTCCTTTATGTGTTATTGTAATTAAATAAACACAATGAGACAAAACCTCCAATTTATATGAACTCCAAAGGTGCAAGAAGTTGTATTTAGTAAACTTAGAGTGAAGTAACAGGGTAACATAAAATTGTTACTCAAAAACTGGAATGTTTTTATAATGGAAGGAAATACAGGGGAGATATTTTTATGAAAATTATTTCAAAGGACTTTTCTTCACAGTCCTTGAATTGTAGTACCACGGTATCCAAACAGGCCATTTTAATTATAACTCTCAAATTCTGTCATCCTTTTTAAAAATTATTATTAGAATGCCAGTCCGCTGACCTTCAACTTCCACTGAATATAATCTATACATTTTGGTCATGCCTAGGAGGCATCTGAAGCAAAAGCTTGAGGCTTTAAGAAATGAAGCTTGAAAAAGTTTCTCCTTTCCTGTAAATTAGAAAATGGAAGTGTGTCTTTCAAAGTATTTCAGTTTATTAAATAACTAAACCCACTCTTTGTTTCTACCCATGGTACCTACTCAGACCAGAGTGACTTTGTCTGCAAGGGAGGTTTCAGCTCTGAGGTCAGTGGGGACTTTCATTGAATCAGAAGGTCTGATTAGATTGAGTAACTCCACTGAGACATAGGCACAATGCAATCCAGGCTTAGAAATGTCCTCATTGAACAAGACTTCCGAAGCTTGCAAATGTTGCCAAATTTAATTTAATTTTGAATATTTTAGGAACGTTGCCAAAACTTAGGGTTGGCAAAGTTACAGCTAAAAATCCCAGAAGGAAAATGGAAGGTGTTGAGGCTGTGGGTTTGCAGAAGGTATTTTTCTAAACATGACCACAGACTTTCTATGAGTTTTGTGCGTCCGCTAAACACACACATGAATGTCAACATCCATGCCTTCACCCACGTGGAGAAGACTTTTTATCGATGTGACCGTGTTGGTATAAGGAACAGCTTGTAACCTTGCATGGGCCCTGCACTTGGGGTTCCAGTTCTGCTGATTTACCTGCATAAACTTAACTACTTTCAAACACTTCATAGCTGAAATGCACAAACCCGTTTACTTCAAGCACATGGACAGTCTGAAAGTCAAGTCACAGGATATTCAGAAAGCTCTACTGCGAAGCTGAATTTTGGTAATTGACACCAATAACATAACAGCATTAAAGCAGCCATATTTTTAGAGTGGATAAGCGAGTCTTTTTGTAAATATGCTCAAGGAAAGCATGGAGGTGGCAGAAGAATCATGCCACAACTGTAACAGCTAATAAATCTTTATTTAAGCAGGGACCTCTAAAATTTAATCAGGCATATGAAAGCAGAGATCATTCTGAGGGTAAAAATCTGCCAGTTCTCACAAGAAAAGACACCTGCTTCATGGAAAAAAACTTCAAGTTCAAATTTACTCTCCTGGTACTTTGTCAATAGAAAGGCTTTCTGCAGAAGGAAAAATATCTAACTTAAAAAAAAAAAAAAGACAGAGGCAGACAGGAGGCATTCCTGGCACACCCTTGAGGGGAGAGAGAATGGCCCATTTGTGAACTCGTGTGTGTGCGTGTGTGTGTGTGTATGTGTGTGAGATTTAGTTAATTCATGTAGATGCCTCTCTTTTCTTTCTCTCTTTTCCTCCTTCCTGGGTCATGTACGGGTAGTCAAGGATCTATGGCAGATTTGGTAGTACCCATGATGTAAAATTGGCTGTCACCTTGTAATTCAAGACTATTCATTGCCATGCTCCCTCACCGCTCCCAACCTAAAAATGTCTCCTTCTGCGCTCACATCACAAAGCACAGCTACAGTAAGGTAATACCCCTCCTTCCCAAATTAAAAACTTAAGTATCTAAATTACAATTTGCCTTTAAATCCCTTTATGGATTATAATGGCTCAGTATCTAACATGGCTCCTTGTTAAAATGTTGAGACCACTGGGGCTGGTTTCATTCTAATTCCAGATTCTTTGACTTGAAGTGTATATTTCCTTAGTTCCTTCTTGAGAGAAGGGCTTCGATTAGTACAGCATAGAAGGATTTCCTTGGGAAAGAAAACAACAAGCTTTAAACATTGATTATATTCTCTGAGCAAATTTTCTCCTTCTGTCAGTGTGGAATTTGGTAGACCTTGCGGAGGAAGATATTTAAGTTACAGCATCCACGTTCATGGAACGTGATCTAGTTCAGGAGATGAGACGTAAACATTTGAAGCAGGCAGCACCATTTCAGTTGCACAAGGTATAGCCCAAGGCAGTACGTACATAGGCATCACAGCACTTGGATAAATAACTCCAGTCTTTTTCCATGGGCCAACCCCAGTCCTTGAACCAACAAAGCTGTTTTTGTTGTTGTTTGTATGTTTTTCATTTCTCAGGAGTCCTTCATCAAAGAACAGGATAATACATTTTAACAAAATTAGCTTTAGGAATGCAACCTTTGTTTTTAACTTTTGCTGCTTTGAGATGCACAAATGAAGCCAAATGAACATAATGAAAACAAAGCTGGTTTATGATAAGATGTTATATATATTTTTTCTGCTACCACGTGATCCATTCTGAAGAAGTTCTGCTGCTTGCATGGTGTTTCCTCCAAATCACTTATTTTATGCTAAGAAGATAATAGTGGTGACTCACTTCAAATGTCAACAAGCATCATAAGTAATGAATTCAGATTCGAGCTCCTATTGCCCAATTAAATAGTTCTTTCAGCAGATCAAATGCCATTCAGGCTTTTTGTGCACTTTTCTTTATGCTACTTTAAAAGTCATCCTGCTGCTGTTTTTAAAAAATAAGTAAAGTAGGTGCTCTCTTTTGTGAAAGATTTTAGAGCTAGTCTTAAATGGCAACATAATGAAATTTAAGGAAAATAGAAAGGGATATGATGTAAGGAGAAATGCAGTTAGTTATCCTTCGTGAGATTCTCAAGTGGGCAACCTTACACTAGATGCCTACAACAAGAGCTCAGAGACCGTGGGGCTGCATCTGAAAGGCAGTGCTCAGTGGACTGGGAATTAGGTACCTGGCTTGGCCCTGCTTCTTTGCACTGACTGGTGGATATGAGCAAGTTTCTTGGATCTTACCTTTTTAGTAAAAAATATTTGAGGGGTTGACCAGATGACCTCTGAGCTTCCTTTCAGCTCAAAAATTTTAAGAGATAGTCCAACTCAATCAAGAGGCCACTGTATAATGCTTAATATAAAATTTGAGTCTAGTTTCCATTAATGTGAGAAATTGAAAATTTTGTTAGACTACAAAAATGTTTTGGTCTTCCCAGAACTTCCGTTAGGCTGGAGTCTGCAGTCTTCGAGACCTAGCAATAGGCTTGTAAGCTAATTGGGAAATGACAGAGATTTATTGGGAACATTTGGGGGTTTCTGAATCATTGCAGGCAGTAGAACAATCTTTTTATAGAAAGCTTCTCTTCAGCGTACTCCTTCATGAGGAGAGAGAGTTGGATGGTTTTGTGGCCAGTTACGATTGCCTTGTCAGTTAAGGGCTTTGTGGAGTAGCCTTAACCCTCAGTATCTGTGTATTCTGATCCACAGTTTCCTTACATGTGAAATGGACAATGCCTACTTTAGAAGGTTGTTCTGAAGATTGACCATAGAGTGAAAATTATCTTGTATGTCAGTTATATACTGATATGTAGCAAATCATGCCAAACCTTAGTAACTTAACACAACCACCATGTTATTTCTCATGATCACATGGGTCAGGAATTTGGGCAGGGCTCATGGGGGTCTGCTCACCTCTGTTCTTCATGATGTTGGCCAGTGGCTCAGTGCTTGTACATGTGGCCTCTCCCTCCACGTGCTTTCTCATCCTCCATATGTCCTCTCTTCCTCTCCCCACATGGTCTCTCTACCCCATGGGATAGACTGGACTTCTTAGCATGACAGTGGGATTCCAAGAGTGAAAGCTGATCTCGGCATGGAAGTCCCAGAAAGCCATTTCTTCTACTTTCTATTGGCCAAAGCAAGTCACCAGTGCAACTCAGCTTCAAGGAATGGGGAAATAGACTCCACTGCTTTATGGGAGGAACAGCAAAATGACTTTGCAATTGGCATGGACCAGGGAGGCTTGATTCACTGTAGGCCATTTTAAACCATCAACCACATCTCAAATAAAGCTTGGCACATAGTGGGTACTAGATGAATGTATTACATCTTACATGTGGCAACTTTCATCAACATTCAACCCTAATAGATAGGCAGCACATATTAACTCTGCGAGTTGAAGAAACTAAGAAGAAATGGTGTGTTAGTTGCCCAAATTCATACAGTCAATAAGTAATCATTTAGGACTTGAACAGAGTTTTTCTGACTCCAATTTCTTTATTCTTTCTACTATAAATAAGTGCTGATAGATTGGAAAGAAAATGAAATATGGAAGGTGATCAGTGAAAATGCCAGGGCCAGGGAATCTTACCTGGCTTTGCTATATTAGAAAACTGCACCTCTTTGTTTGTGAGCCAAAGGTTGGTTGAAAACAATGAAAGAAGAATATTTTCTTGACTGCGTTTTTTAGGTATCTTTCTCCAAAATTTAACTACATCTGGAGCAATTTTATAACAGAGCTCTAGACATATATTTTTCAGTAAATGATTTCTTGGAATTATATCCAAACTTTCACATAGTTTCAGCTTCAACTAAGAAGCAGACATAGCAGACAGAGGGAAAAATGTAAAGATATGATCTGAGTCAGGCATGATCTGATATCTGTGCCTATAATGGTCTCCTGAATTCAATTTCTGTTCATTCTTTTCCTCCTTCAAGTTTGGTATTAAAACTGTGACTATTTTCAGCAAGAATGTAAAATGAAAAACGAGGGAAAAATATTGATATTTTTAGAGTGTTCATTATAGCACAAGCCATTATATCATGTTCATATAATACTTAACATCAATATATGAAACTCTTTGTGTAAAAGCTTCATGCAAAGATTTTTATTCTTTGCATTATAGTTGTTATTATTGCCGTTATTTTGATTGAGTCCGTTGTTGAACTCTGAATTCTATTTGAACCTGAAACGGTAATCAAAACTGTGGGCTATTTGATAATCCCCATGAATATGACTGAGAAGTTTTCATGAAAGCCCTACAGACTGAACCCATTGAACTTAGAATAGTTCTCATTCCAGTAGAAAGAAGCAGATGTCCCAAACCAAACACACTTGGTTTAATATATTTTACATTGGTTTTAATGGACAGATGTTTTGACTATGACATGGCAAGACAAGGATTTGAAATGGTGGATTGGAAAGATTTTGTTCATAAAAGTAATTGCTCTTACATTACAAAGTGAAGGATTTACATGTGGAAAATGTCAGCCTGTTGCAGCATCTCGTGATGGATCATGTTACTGCAAGCCACGGAGTTCACTAGAAAGAACCAACTTACTTCTGAGGGGCCCTCTTAATAGGCATCACATACAGAATGGCAGGGAGGGGGAGCCTCAAATCTAGAGTCATTCTAGTTATGTCGTTGATCCTTGATTATACATTTTCAGGATTATCTGTGACTTTTATTTCCCATCAGAATTTGGCTTCTGTCTATATTGTTTTATGAGCTAAAAGCAATTCTTACATGCTAGGCACTGTTCGAAGAGCTTTATGGATATAAATTACCTATTTTATCCTCATAAGAACTCTTACGAACAGGTAAGAAAAATGATGTACAGAGAAGCCATATAACTTGCTCAAGGTCACACTGCTAGTAAATGACATAGACAGAATATCTCAGTCTAGCTGTAAAGTCCGTGCTCTCACCTCACACTCTGCTCTCTTTTCTATTATTCAACGTGGTAGGAGCTATGTCTAATTATTTGTGTGGCTCAGAAATTTCTTAAGAGAGACTGATTCAGATAAGTGAATCTATTACCCCAGAACTTCAAATGCTACTTCCTAACTTATTTAGAAGACAGTTCACCAGCAAACTTATTCCAAGATTTGGAAGTCAAAAGAGTCTTCCAGCCCATAAAATAGTCACAAAGCCCTTACACTGATTCCATGCACTTTACCCCTTGTACTCTCCTTCCTAATGCTTATTTTTGACATATAAGAGATGAGAAGGAAAGGGAGAGAAAATTTGGAAAGTATAAACCTATTTGTACTACTTCACGACATAATCAAAAATTTCACGATGATGGCTCTGAATTGTTAACAAAAGCTTAATTGATGTTCATTACCTTTATTTAGAAGGCAGGGGGATTGATGATGTATGTTGAAAGGTCTTTCCTCAAAAATGTTCAAATTTTTAGACTTTGTTGGCTCTATAGCCTAAGCTTCTATAATGAGACATCCTATTTGTGGGATACCACGTTCCCAGCAGTGCCAGCTAACTAAGTAAAAAGCCCATCATTATGGAAAGAACACTGGGGGAGTTGGAGACGCTCTCCCACTAGCTTGCTGATAAATGATCTGGGCAGGTCATTTATCCTCTCTGTGTCTCAAATTGCTTATATGCTTCCCTCAAAGAGTTACTGTAAGGATTAAATGAAATAATGTATGTGAAAGTGCCTAGTACGGAGTGTGTTCTCAATAAACATTTGTTAAAGAAAAAAGGAGCATTGCATTCCAATGTCAAACAAATTATTTTTGAATTATGCCTTCGATATTGTTTGTGCAATAATACACATGTAGAAATATGGATAAAGGAACAGAAGTGATTGTCTTGGGATTCTTCAATAATTATATTACCTTCCCTTTGATTTATCCAACTTTTCTTTTTTTTTTTTTTTTGTCTTTCACCTACTTTGAAGAATATAACTATTCAAAGCCAGAATGCTTCTTTTTGATAAAACCCAGATGCGTAGGGCAAGATGCACTTCCTGAAGAGATTCATTCAGGGACCAAAGGGTCCAGGAACTCTCTTCTCTTGTAATTCCACCACATGTCCAGTTTGGTTTCACTTGACAAGTAGGGATGGAGAGCAGACCTTTCTTCATGTGTATACCTGTGACAAGAGAATGACAGGGAAAGGATAAAGCAGGTCATCAGCCTCTTGCAAGCACAACCCCAGGCCCTAATCGTGACAATCAATGTAAATGACTGTATTTTGTTGTCTGAAACAATTTATAACATGATGGGAGGGGAGGCAGAAGGTAGGGAGGTTTTTGGCTATCAAAAAGACCTCTTTTTCTGATTTGTTTTGTTTTGTTTTTTAATATACAAACGCATGTGTCTCCTCCCTCTTTGGGCCCCTCCCGAATCCTCCCAGTTAGTTTTCGGCTGCAGCACTGTGTTCCTTATAGGGAACTCCTGTCGTGAGATAAGTCAGGCAAGCGGTTACCATCATTCCTGGCCAGGGAGGGTGGTTTCAGTAAACGGTTCCTTAACAGGATGACTCTGTTGGGTGGGGCTGATACCCTCAACATCCCCCTCATAGATCACGGCGCATGTCCTTTACACTAGGCCTACCCAATCATTTTTATAATATGCCTGGGCTTTGTTGGCCTTCAGACCTAGGCAAGATCCTGTCCTAGTCTACTCTTTAGTGGGATCCCTCTGGGCCCTTGTTCAGCCATCCCTTCCCCCACAGGGTAAGGACTCCTTGGGACAAGTGGACCTGCCTGCAAGAAGTCACCCTTCCTTGTAGCCCTGCACTTTTCTAAATTTAATGTGCTTATGCAACACCTGGGGATGTTGTTAAAATGCAGGTTCTAATTCAGTAGTCCTGGAGTGGGTCTGAGAGTCGGCATTTCTAATAATTCCCTGGTGCTGTGAGTAGCAAGGGTCTACGTCATACTCCAGGCACCAGGCTCCCAGAATCCCCTGATCAAATGACACCACACCTGCACGCCCTCTTCCCTGGGTATCCCCTCCTGGAGACAAACTGTGTTGCCAGTGTGACACCCCAAGGCCTGAGAGATCCATGGGGGAACTTAGGGTGCGGGTCTGTGAACACAACTTAGATGTGAGGCCCTTGAAGTGCAGAACAGAGCCCAAGGTGTGAAAAGAAGGGGGAGTCACAGGATTGACGCTGGGATTGGGATCATAGGCCATGAGTCACTCTATACACATTACCATATTCTAACACAGAATTCCAGTAATCCAAGAAATCTAAATTCAATACTGGCTTTCCAGGTTGTTAATTAATGTAAAAAAAAATAGAACACATTTTACTTTAATAGTTTGTTACCTTGATTATATATATATTTAAACATAAAGATACAGTATGTGGACCACTATTTGCATTCTTGCTGCAGACCCCCAAATTGTTAGAAGTGTTCCTGTCAGTGGGCACCCACATTTGTAACCCTCCTTTACCTCTCATCTAGATCATTCTGAGCATAAACTTCCAATGAAAAAATGATCAAGGGCAGTTACTACTTTTTACTTGGACAGTTCTTTTGCTGCTGCCTACATTTCTTTCCAATGTTATTTGACTCTTTTTCACTAGACACACTTGTCTCTTTCATATGCAACCTGGGTATTTTTTAAGACTTTTAATATGTATGTTGGCCTATGCAATACTGAACTGTCTGGGATATGGAACGGTCACAGTCTTTTGGTTAACAATGTTGGCAAATGTGACTCCAAAGCTGTAGGACAATGAAACCCACCCAGTTCAAAAGAGAAGGCTGGCTTGCAATGTTCCTTGGCTGTTCCAATTTTTTTTTTTTTAAACTCATTCTCTCATTCTATTACAGTAGCATAGTTTTACAAGTCCTGGGTTAGAGGTCAAATCTTAGCCCCACCACTTGCAAGCTGTGTGAGTCTAACTATTCCAGGCCTCAATTTTTTTCACCTCTAAGATGGAGATAATAGTGTTTTCCTCTTAGGGTTGTTAAGAGGGTCAAAGGAGATAAAACACATAAAAGTATTTAGAATTATAATCTTTATCTGCCTGACAGAGAATAATCACTCAAATAATGTTTTCTATTATGTGATTCATTCAGGGTTTTTTTTAACAGCTTTATGAGGTAAAATTGGTATACAAAAAATTACGTGTATTTAATGTATATATTTTGATGAGTTTGGACATATGCATACACCCATGATACCACCACCACAATCAAGGTGATAGCTCGTTACTCAGGTTTTATCTCTTTGTTGAAGCTGTATAAATATTTTCTTGTCCCACTATTTTTCTTTTCTTTGAAGTACTTCATTTTTGAACAACCTTTATCTTATTATTTAACTTTCGCTTATATTCCATTGTGTATTATTAGTTTAATGTGGTTTTTCTAATCATATAACATACTTTAGGTTAACGGCAGTCTCTTTCATTTATTTTGTATCCTCCACAGCTCAGTGTACAATACTGAACACAAGAAAGACCCACAAATCTCTCTTGGGTGTTTGATTAATTAATTGTAAAGAAGTGTTTAAGAACAAATAGGGCTGATTTGACTTGAAGTTCAAGCAGAATGGAAAGAGGAAGTGGCTCAAATAAGAAAGGGGTTGGAATCACCAGAGAACAAGGGCTGGAGAAGGGAAATTGCTCAGTTTGCTGACCACTGAATGTCTTTTGGCAGAATTTGGTGGAAAGGCTGACATGCTTTTTCAGCTCTGTGAGGGGGGCAGGGTTACTTGAATTCGCAGTAAGTAAGAGCCTCCTACATCTGGGATAGGCTTATCTCTTTGCTTGGTGCCTCCCCTCCCCCCCCCCGTCTCCCCCCTTCCCGTCCCGTAATCCCTACCACCTCAGTAAACTCTCTGAACAGGACTATTCTGAGACTGCATCCTGAGAGCAGTAATTGAAACATGGGTCATCAAGAAAAAAATAGATTCAGAGTGTGGGATTTGGGGAAACCAGTTGTTCATGTACTTGTGTACTGCATTCTCACTCCCTGGCTATTCTGCTGATGAAAAGGAAAGTAAAATCTCAAGTCAGTCCTTCCTTTCATGGTCAACCTCATCTCTCCTCTCATTTGCTTAAGGCATCGAGCAGGACTGACTTCAGCTGGAAATAGCATCAAGATGATTCTAGACCACAACATAGGACCCAAACAACTGGAGGATTTAGCCAAATCCTAATATGTTTACCCCCTTCTGACAGAGAGAAATGTTTATGTTTATGTCTGAGGCTGTGGTATGATGTGGACTTCAAGAGTTCTGACACTTTAACACACCATGCAAGGCTAGAAGCCCATTCGTCCCTTATTCGTTTGCTGGTGAATATATTTGGGTTTTCACTTCACACCAGTAAATGCAGGAAGAGGTGCCATTTTAACATTGTGTCTTTATCTGTGCATTCCATGTAAACGGAAGTTGTCTCTCTGGCAGTCTAGTGGCTGTGTATAAAGCCCCTGTTTACTTAATCCGAATGTCCGTTTCTTTTCTGCATGGTCTGCAAACTAAATGCAGTGAAAAAGTGTGTCAGAATCAGAACTGTGTGCGCCTGAGAAAGACATTTGGGTCAGAGTCACTAAAAGCACCCTCTGTTTACATGTTTCCGCCGTTTCTGTCTACAACTGTAGCTGTGTTACAGCTCAGAACACTAATCTCTTTTTATTTGTATTTTACTTTATTTTATTTTGTATTAAAGGCGCTTTTAAGCCATGTCTTCCAAATGTGTCTGAGGTTTCATAACTGTCTTAGTAGTGTATACACATTATAGTGACGGCAGTGAATTTCCTTCAGTCTGGATTTTGTTAACAGTGACTACAAGAATAGTTTGTAGGACAATTAAAATGTGTTAATCTGTGTATGAAAACTTGATCCAGTTAAAAATTGGTTTCCCGTCCACTTATATTTTGCCAAAGTTTCCTACGTCATGGAGCTGGGGTTTTCTTGAGAGAGGCCTAAAGGGGGTTGTGAGGAGGCGAGGGCTGGGGAGAACTTGGAAGTTAGTTAGGCTAGATTTTAGGCCTCTGGGCTGATGTCCTCTTAACATAGCCCACGTTCTGCTGCAGCAGAAAACGATGCACTGAAGGATTGGCAATGGGGCTTGAGCAAGCTCACTTTTCACGCTCAACAAAGCCTAACGTCATTTCCCTATACAATCTGAGTTATGTGTGTGCTTTTAATAAACCGATCTTCACAAAAAATAAATAGATTTGTTCTGCTTAAACTGGCATCCAGAGGGCTTGGGGGAAAAAAATGTCTTGAACACCTCCTGGGGATTGGAAGGGAACTTCACACGCAGCTTCACGTGGGGAACGTGGGATAACAATTTGACAGGAAAGGAGTGGATCCCGTCTAAGGCCCTGGCAGGAGACTTGACCCTGAGCAGAGTGGCCTCAGTCTCAAGGCCTGAGCTTCCCGCCCAGCAGGGGGTAGCCAAGCTCCGGCGACTGGGAAGGAATTCCGCTCACAGGACCCTTCCGTCAGCCAGCAGCGCAGCCCCGGGAGTCTAGACGCTGGTGCTACTTGCCCGGGCTTCGGTTATTTACTCCATAAGGGGCCGCTCACCCGAGGCCTTCGCCCCAGAGCTCGGATCTCTGCGACAGGTTCTGGCAAACAGGATCCCAGTAAAGGGGTGAGAGGGTGCCTTGAGCTGCCTGAGGCTTGGGATGAAAATTGGTGGATGGGGAGGCAGGTTTGACTTTTGCTTCTGACTCTTTCTCCTTCTCTCCCAGAGGGCAGAAGCCCAGAGCTCCCTGAGGAAGGATGGAGAGAGACCAAGAAGTCAGGTCAGAGTGTGTGTGTGTGTGTGTGTGAGTGTGTGTGTATGTGAGTGTGTGTATGTGAGTATGTATGTGTGTGTGTATGTGAGTGTGTGTGTATGTGAGTGTGTGAATACATGGGTTGGAGGTGGGGTATGTGTGTGGTGTGTGTGTATGTGAGTGTGTATGTGAGCGTGTGTGTGTATGTGAGCATGTGTGTGCATGTGATTGTGTATGTATGTGCGTGTGTGTATGTGCGTGTGTGTGTATGTGTGTGTATGTGAGTGTGAATACATGGGTTGGGGTGGGGTATGTGTGTGGTATGTGAGTGTGTGTGTGTATGTGAATGTGTGTGAGTGTGTGTGTGTGAGTGTGTGTGTATGAGTGTGTGAATACATGGGTTGGGGTGGGGTATGTGTGTGGTATGTGAGTGTGTGTATGTGACTGTGTGTGTATGTGAGTGTGTGTGTGTGTGAGTGTGTGTGTATGAGTGTGTGAATACATGGGTTGGAGGTGGGGTATGTGTGTGGTATCTGAGTGTGTGTGTGTGTGTGTATGTGAATGTGTGTATGTGAGTGTGTGTATGTGTGTGTGTATGAGTGTGTGAATACATGGGTTGGAGGCGGGGTATGTGTGTGGTATCTGAGTGTGTGTGTGTGTATGTATGTGAGTGTGTGTGTATGTGAGGTGTGTGTATGTGAGTGTGTGAATACATATGTTGGGTGTGTGTGTGTGTGTGTGTGTGTATGTGGTGTGGAGGGAGCCTATGGACAGAATCCCCATAACCTCCCCTGAGAAAACCTGAGGTCCAGCAGATGAGGCCAGGGACGGCTGCTGAAGAGGCGTGGCCTGGGTGGACGAGAGTCAGTGATAAACTGCTGGGCAGCTGGGGAGAAAGACTCGCCAAGCTGAACTTGCCCGTAGGGAGGAGGAGGGAGGCGGGAGGGTGACAAGGTCACTACAGAAAAAATATTTTGAAGGAAGCCCGTGTTCCTCACTGTCTGCCGTAGAAGGAGCTGCAGCCTGCAGTACTGCTGGCTCCAAGCGAAAACATTCCAGCCCCGGGTCTCCCCAGCCGGCTTCACCTTGTTGCTTCCCGCTCAGGCCATTTTCGGTTGATGCTGCTTTTCTTTGTTCTGTTTTCTCCCAGTGCAATGAACCCTTACATTATGGGCTTCTGTTGCAGTTCTAACCTCTAATACACAACCATTACATCTTAGCTCGTCTTCTAAATTACTCTAAAATCCAATTATAAACGCCCCTCTCCTTCAAGAGCACACAACTTGCCACATTACTGAAAATGCTGGGCTGCTCTTTTGTTTTCCTAAATTAATAATAACTACCATTTTCCGTCTGCTCTTAGCATGGGAGTCTTTTATATCACCACACAGCTTTCCAAAATGCATATTATGATTCTTTTTGCATCTTTGCTGGGTTACAAAAGAGCTAAGGATGATTTTCCAAATATTCGTAAAAGATCTGTCAGTTGGTTTTTAGTATCGAAGCATTTGAAACTCTGCAATCCTTAAAAGAGAAAGCATTTTCAAATTTATCAGTTAAAATTGCACTATTGCTCTGTTTTGTGACAGTGAAATACAAGTCCACCACTTTAAAGGTTTTAAGAGGTTAGAATGGATTTTGTTTGTTAACATTTTTATGGATTGAAAACCCTTAGTCCTACTAAGGTTTCAAAAGCACAAGTGATTTTTTCAATCCAGCACACATCGTGAGTTTCTAGAATCTACGGGAGGGAAGTGACTATCTGAAAGACAGATTCAACTTCTGTTTCTTATAGAATGTTTCAGTAAAAGTGAGCATGCCAAGAACATTTTCAGAAAAACTTTACCGAGTGTATCCTCAATTACTTTTTCTCATGGAGGGACAATTGTGATTTCTAATAGAAAATTGTTCTTAAGGAAAATATGGTAAATTCAAATCTGATATTACAAGAAGAAATCTGACTTGTTTTAGTGTTCTATAATCACAGGCATGTAATTGAACTGTAATTGCTTTTTTTCTTACTTCCAAATTCTTACTTTTAGTCTTGGGAAGAAAGTACATTTGACACACCTAAGGCATCTGATTATATAACAACAAAATATGCTTGATGTGCAATTATTAAAAATATGTGTGTGGTTAGTCAACCACTATACTTTTCACTTCACAAGCTTGAGCAACGTTCAGTGGAGGTTTTCAATGTAAAGTCTGTACTTGTGAATGCTTTCTTATGCTCAGTCTTTAGCTGCTTAGGATAAAAAAATTATAAAGTCTTGGGAAGGTTAGAAAAGTTCTAAAGTGCATGTTAAATTTCAATTGAACATTTAAATAATAACATCTCTAGTTAGATAGTTGGTATATTTGTTGTGCCCTGAAGTTAAATCTTTACCCCCTTAAATATTAAATGAAAGGCTGGTTACTCTTCTTTAATAAATTGACTCTATTAGGCGTTTTCAGAGGCCAAGGTGAAAGCCAAGGGAGAATTCAACAGGGTGCAAATGATGGGGCACCACTTGGAATTTATAGGCTAAGTGAGATGAGCCAGAAGGACATGCTACTCACTAAATAACATCATCAAACACCGAATATAGGAACCTGACTGCTGTCATGAGCAAAACTCGGGGAAAATGGAGATCAGGGAAAAGAAAATCATAAACTTATGTAAAAAACACAAACATTATAGTTGTTTAGTCATATTAATTATATATTATGTATACAATAATTATACATATGCAAATATTTATTATATAGTGTATGTTTTTTAATTGTCTTGAACAAATAGATGCCATAATCTTAATTTAATTATGATGGAAGCATCATACTGTCACTTAACATTTTAACAGTACTAGTGAAGTTTCTTTCCTTCCTTCCTTCCTTCCTTCCTGTTTTTCTTTTAGAATTTTCCAGTAAAAATAAAACATAGACAAGTTCATTTTTCCCTTATACTTCTAGATTCTGAATATTATCTTCTAGTTTCAGTGTAGCCTAAACACCATCTACTCGTTTTGTTGGACAGAATCTAGCACAACTCACAATTTCTTTAAAGTTCATATATTTTAAACACTGACATTATCTATTTTTTGCTTAGAAATATGTGTACTGAAGCATTCTACTAATATGTTCTTTAAGGCTCTCTGAACTCTTCTTTCATTCCTAATTTTTAATGAGTTTTAAACCATCTGGACAAAGCAGATTCAATTCAAACAATTCAAATATCTGGATAGCCCTTGTAAAAATGATTTTTTAAATATCAAGAGTGCATTTCCTAGCATGTATGACAACTGAGTAGCAAACTTAAAAAGAAACATTTAAATTTATAATTTTATTATTTTGCATGCATCGTAGGTTTTCATTTTTTTTTATTTTAAATTAAGATTTTGGGGACTTGTTGGCAGGTTAATACACGGACTATGCAGCCTCTAAGCCCTTTAAAATAATCTGTTATTTATACTTACTAAACAAATCAAAAGTGACTGTAATTTGTGACATTTGACAAATAGTATCTAGAAGATAAACCATATTTTCCTAATTTATAAGCCACCTCTAGCAGGTCTTTGAGGTTTTGTGTCGATTTGGAGATACACCAGGCCTTGGGCTGCAGGAGCACCATTTGGGGTGATGTAGCAGTAAATTACTCTGCAGGACCCCAGGGGCCCAGAAGGGTTAATGCAGCTTCCAGCAAAATGGAACACCTGGCCAGTAACTCAGGCAGGAGGACGGCCTGATTGAATCTGTCACAAGCATGTCTCAATCGTGACTCTTAAAGAGCGCGATGCAACAGTGTAGCCGAACTTTCCCCCTCTGCCTTCCCATCCTCTGCTTCTAGGGGACTGAGCATTGGTGCCCCTCCCTGCAGTGTTGTAGCACTGGGAGATTATGATGGTCTTAAAAGTGAAAGCCTATAATTTAAAGCCATAATTCCACCTTTAAAATGGAGATTGAAATACAGTAATATAAAACACATAAGGCATCAAGATGTAGCAAATGTTTCCTCCCATTAGATTTCTCTATTTACAAGGCGGACAGTAACATGAAGCGTATTTTCCATGAGATTGTGTAGCTTCCCCATGCAAAACTGAGCAAGTGTTTTCCGCTAGACCCAAATTTCTTTTAATGCCTACTAAATGAAATTTCCTGGCCCTAAAATGAGATCAAATACAATAAAATTTAAAAGCCCAGAAAAGAAGCCTCCAATTTTCTAAGATGTCAAATATTTCTTAGAAAACAGTATCTTGAAAAGTCGGATGTAAATGAACATACAAATTTTATTTCCCTATGCCAATAGTTTACCAAAAATATATAAAATGCTAAGTGTAGAAAGGATGCCCATTGCCAGGTCCTTGACTTCGGAAACAAAGGAACTCAAGACATTCAGCAAACCCAAAATATCTTCTCCCCTGCCTTTTATAATCGTGTTTATGTCTTTATTTCTATAACACTTCAAAGCTTTTTCAGGATGTTGTGTACTGATTTGAAAACACCAGTTTTGAATACTAAATAACAGTGAAATGAAACATTTTCTGTGAATCAATTTTTCAGCCACATGAGAAAAAAATACTATATAGAAAATGACTCTGCTTTCATAGGGAAGGAAATGTCATGGGCCTCTGAATTGGGGGGAAAAAAATCTTTGCAGTGGTACCTATTCGAAATTACACTCAGAATAAGCATCTTTTCTTTTTTCCCTTGAAATAAAGTTCAAGGTAACATTTAAATGAATAATTATTTACCATTTTGTTACATGCTGGCATGTATGGCAGGAATCATCTATTAGTACAAATGCTTTTTCTGCTTAGAATGGCTCATTAGTTTCTTTGTAGGCTGCACTGGTTTTAAGATTCAAATTCAAAATCTCCTCTGATTTTGCTGTTCCATTTCTGGCAGCTGGCCAGCGGCAAATATGCGTAATATTTCACTGTTAGACCTTGCAAACATTATATCCTGCTGTGCTAAAGAAAACATTGTGTTTCTTACCACATGAAAATAATCCATCACTTTTCAATCAGCACACACACAAAAAGCTCTACCTGTTTTTTCCATCAGACTCAAGAAAAATTAATGGCCCCAATGTGAAAGGTGGACCCTCCATACATGATCCATTAAAGTACAAACTAATCAAAATATATCTAGCATCTGATTTGCTAAGCAAGATGGAATAAAAGAGGTGTGATGAAAAAATAGATCCTTCTAAGACCCATACAAACTTGTTCTATCAGTACTTAACCTTATTTATTTTAAATGTGGGAAGACAGAAATAAAAGATCATGAAGTGGATCTGTTGAATTCAATCCATTCAAATAGATACTCTGTATTTATCTGGAAAAAATGGCTATAGACACCTACTGTGGAATGGAGGAAATTTTATAATAAAAAAGTGTTTTGAAGACTAAAGAATGACACATTATAAGTACTCCCCAAGTTGGTCACTAGACAACATAATATATTAAAGTTTTCTTTGAGAGTAAAAATATCAGGGCTCATGCCTTTAAAAATAATTTCATGCCTTTAGCAATGCTGATGTTATAGCTAGTTTTGAGTGAGGCATGAGGACTTTTTTTTCTAAGGCCATATGATTTTTGCTACAATATTCTAATCAGCAAGAGAGCAGCCGTCCCAAAGGAGTGTTAATTAAAAAACAATCCATTTTACAACTTTTAAACAGTTCCACTGGAATTTTTTGGATTTCTTTGCTACCCTTGGGTTTTTGTTAGATTTTTTTTCAATCTTTCTCTCTTTCGTTGTCACTCTCTCTTGGTATGACCTTGTCTTATAGTTTAACGTATTAATAAAAGTATATTAAGAAAAATGAATATAATGCTAATACTAAGAAGGTATCCATTACTGGTAAATACTTTTACACATAAAGCATTTTTTTTTTTTGTATTCTTCTTATAACTTTGCGTTTAAACTACCACTGATGGGGAGGGAGGAAGAAATTTCCCTCTATCCTTCTAGGTTCTTCTGGCTGGTACAAGAATTTAATTGACATGAGACCAGTTAACAGGAGAAAATCAAACAGAAGTTTAATAACATGTATATATAGAAGATACACAGGAAAACTGAGTAACTTGTCAAAATGTCTGAAGCCCTCACCTTAAATGCCATCTTCAGCTAAAGACAAAAGAGGATGTTGGGGATAGTGGTTTGGGACTTCAAAGGAGAGGAAGGCAATTCACATGGAGACAGAAAAGCAAATGTTTGGTAAACAAATGTTTGCTTGGCTATACAGAGACAGTGGGACACAGAGTGGACTCTGATCTCTAGACTCTGCCGAGTTTCCTCCACCACACTTAGCCCATATTCTCTGAAGATATCTCTGGTGATAGCTCAATTCTGGGGACAGGCTCTTTATCAAATTCTATAGGCAGCTAAGGGAGAAGTAAAAAGAAAAAAAAAAAAAAAAAAGACTTCCCGAGTCTTCCATTTCTTGAAAGTAATCAGCCTAAATTAATCCACATGCCAAAGAGATACATTTTGGGGTGACAAATTTTGCCAACATATATCCTGCCTTTTGCAATCCAGAAGCTGAGTTAGTAGATTGCTTTGTGTCTCATTGAGTCTGTCTCTTACTCCTGACAACAGGTAGTTCAGTTAAATCTTTTCAGGAGGCAGTGATGCAGGTGGGCTCACAAAGTTAGGCTTATAAGGTACAAGCAATCAGGTATTTAATAAGAGGTATTTCTATGGAGGTAAAGGAAAACAAAGGTTAATGGTTGGAGTAAACTAGAAACCCAGTGTCTGTGTCCTGAGAGCTGCCAGTCAAGAATATTTCTGGGTGTCAGGTTCAAAACATCTTCAGATGCACTGAGGGCAAGTAGTTACAATCTGATGAATTTTCTTGGTCTGTAGTTTGAATATCTCTGATGATGTCATCAAGTGATCAGGTAAACTTTCTGAGTGGCTCACACAGCAAAAGACATGAGGATTCTGTAAACACGGGCTATTGTAGTGATGTCTCAAGTTTATAACAAGTTGTTCAGCTTCCATTTGGAGGGCTTCAGGAAAAGAGCAGCTTTAGTTCCATATGATCTCAAGTCAAAAGTGGGAGAAAAACTGGAAATGTTAGTTTGGAGAGTTGTAGCCAAATATTTGAAGAAACCCATAAGAATTCAGGATCTAGTCCAGTTCACAGGTGGAGAAAAAAACTTCAAAGGCAATCAACAGAACTAGAATCTAATATCCACAACTGTGTATAATAGTTTCTATTGAAACATAACTTTTCTCTCTAAAATCATCCTCATTTTTATCAAAAATAGCCAAAATAAGGCTAACTTGTTCACAAAATAAGTTTAGTTTCAAAATTAGCTTGATTATTTACATAAGTCCAACAAGAATAGAGGTTGACTATATAAGCTCTTTTAAGTCTGCTTTGCTGGAACTTTTCATAAGGAATCTCCAGATTGAATTTTTAAATGCCTCTTGAGACCAGGAAGCCAAGCCAAAAAAGTGCCATCAGACTTGCTTATAATATCTATAGATTTGGGTGAACACCTCTCTTCTTGAGGGCCCCAAAATGTCCTGAGGTTCCTGAACCTGCCAGGAAGTGGCCTTCCTTACTCACCTGGTAAGACTGCTGGAAACCCTGTAAGCAAGGCACCAGTCTGTTTTTCCAAGGGGCTCCATGGCTCCATAAAGTCAGTCTTAGATCCTTACAGCTATCTGGTCATATCTGATTTGATACACCTTCTCAAATACGATATTCTAATCAAAGCCTTGGTAATATAACTGATATTTCCAATTGTGTCCTGTTATAAGGAGAACAGATTCTTAGTGAACTAATGTAAAACTATATTGCCATGAAAATCAGAATACTCTCTAAGGGTTTCCAAATTCTGGAGTGATTAGGTAGGGAGAAAACGGTAAATTGTTCAATACTGATACAAAGATATAATTTAAGAAATTGCTGTAAATCATAATTAGCTTAAGATAAAAGCTTTCCTTATACCTGGAAAGCAAAGATTAAAAAGCCAGTAATATTTCAGACAAAAAGTCATAAGAATTATAATTATATTCATCAGACAAGCAAAAGCTAAGAGAATTCAGCACTACCAACCAACCTTAAAACAAATGCTAAAGGAAATTTTCTAGGCAGGAAACACAGAGAAGGAAAAGACCTACAATAACAAACCCAAAACAATTAAGAAAATGGTAATAGGAACATACATATCGATAACTACCTTAAATGTAAATGGATTAAATGCTCCAACCAAAAGACATAGACTGGCTGAATGGATACAAAAACAAGACCCGTATATATGCTGTCCACAAGAGACCCACTTCAGACCTAGGGACACATACAGACTGAAAGTGAGGGGATGGAAAAAGATATTCCATGCAAATGGAAATCAAAAGAAGTTGGAGTAGCAATTCTCATATAAAACAAAATAGACTTTAAAACAAAGACTATTACAAGAGACAAAGAAGGACACTACATAATGATCAAGGGATCAATCCAAGAAGAAGATATAACAATTGTAAATATTTATGCACCCAACAAAGGAGCACCTCAATACATAAGGCAAATACTAGCAGCCATAAAAGGGGAAATTGACAGTAACACAATAATAGTAGGGGACTTTAACACCCCACTTTCACCAATGGACAGATCATCCAAAATGAAGATAAATAAGGAAACACCAACTTTAAATGATACATTAAACAAGATGGACTTTTGGTCCATTTAGGTCCATGGTCCTAAATTGATATTTATAGGACATTGCATCCAAAACTAACAGAATAGACTTTTTTCTCAAGTGCTCATGGAACATTCTCCAGGATAGATCATATCTTGGGTCACAAATCAAGCCTTGGTAAATTTAAGAAAATTGAAATCGTATCAAGTATCTTTTCTGACCACAACGCTATGAGACTAGATATCAATTACAGGAAAAGATCTGTAAAAAATACAAACACATGGAAGCTACACAATACACTACTTAATAATGAAGTGATCACTGAAGAAATCAAAGGGGAAATCAAAAAATACCTAGAAACAAATGACAATGAAAACACGATGACTCAAAACCTATGGGATGCAGCAGAAGCAGTTCTAAGAGGGAAGTTTATAGCAATACAATCCTACCTCAAGAAACAAGAAACATCTCAAATAAACAACCTAACCTTACACCTAAAGCAATTAGAGAAAGAAGAACAAAAAAACCCCAAAGTTAGCAGAAGGAAGGAAATCATAAAGATCAGATCAGAAATAAATGAAAAGAAATGAAAGAAATGATAGCAAAGATCAATAAAACTAAAAGCTGGTTCTTTGAGAAGTTAAACAAAATTGATAAACCATTAGCCAGACTCATCAAGAAGAAAAGGGAGAAGACTTAAGTCAATAGAATTAGAAATGAAAAAGGAGAAGTAACAACTGACACTGCAGAAATACAAAGGATCATGAGAGATTACTACAAGTAACTATATGCCAATAAAATGGACAACCTAGAAGAAATGAACAAATTCTTAGAAAAGCACAACCTTCTGAGACTGAACCAGGAAAATATAGACAATATAAACCGACCAATCACAAGCATTGATATTGAAACTGTGAGTAAAAATTTTCCAACAAACAAAAGCCCAGGACCAGATGGTTTCACAGCCGAATTTTATCAAACATTTAAAGAAGAGCTGACACCTATCCTTCTCAAACTCTTCCAAAATATAGCAGAGAGAGGAACGCTCCCAAACTCATTCTATGAGGCCACCATCACCCTGATACTAAAACCAGACAAAGATGTCACAAAGAAAGAAAACTTGAGGGCAATATCACTGATGAACAAAGATGCAAAAATTCCTCAACAAAATACTAGCAAACAGAATCCAACAGCACATTAAAAGGATCATACACCATGATCAAGTGGGGTTTATCCCAGGAATGCAAGGATTCTTCAGTATACGCAAAGCAATCAATGTCATAAACCATAGTAACAAATTGAAGGAGAAAAACCATATGATCATCTCAATAGATGCCGAAAAAGCTTTTCACAAAATTCAACACCCATTTATGATAAAAACCCTCCAGAAAGTAGGCATAGAGGGAAGTTGCCTCAACATAATAAAGGCCATATATGACAAACTCACATCCAACATCGTTCTCAATGGTGAAGAACTGAAACCATTTCCACTAAGATCAGGAACAAGGACAAGGTTGCCCACTCTCACCACTATTATTCAACATAGTTTTGGAATTTTTAGCCACAACAATCAGAGAAGAAAAAGAAATAAAAGGAATCCAAATTGGAAAAGAAAAACTAAAACTGTCAGTGTTTTCAGATGACATGATATTATACATAGAGAATCCTAAAGATGCTACCAGAAAACTACTAGACCTAATCAATGAATTTGGTAAAGTAGAAAGATACACAATTAATGCACAGAAATCACTTGCATTCCTATACAATAATGATGAAAATCTGAAATAGAAATTAAGGAAACACTCCCATTTACCACCGCAACAACAAGAATAAAATACCTAGGAATAAACCTACCTAAGGAGACAAAAGACTTGTATGCAGAAAACAATATGACACTGATGAAAGAAATTAAATATGATACAAACAGATGGAGAGATATACCATGTTCTTGGATTGGAAGAATGAACATTGTGAAAATGACTATACTACCCAAAGCAATGTACAGATTCAGTGCAATCCCGATCAAATTACCAATGGCATTTTTCACAGAAGTAGAATAAAAAATTTCACAATTCGTATGGAAACAGAAAAAATCCCAAAGAGCCAAAGCAATCTTGAGAAAGAAAACCAGAGCTGGAGGAATCAGGCTCCCTGACTTCAGACTCTACTACAAAGCTACAGTAATCAAGACAGTATGGTACTGGCACAAGAACAAAAGTATAGATCAATGGAACAGGATAGAAAGCCCAGAGATAAACCCACACACCTATGGTCAACTAATCTACGACAAAGGAGGCAAGGATGTACAATGGAGAAAAGACAGCATCTTCAATAAGTGGTGATGGGAAAACTGGACAGCTACATGTAAAAGAATGAAATGAGAACACTCCCTAACACCATACACAAAAATAAACTCAAAATGGATTAATGACCTAAATGTAAGTCCAGACACTATCAAACTCTTAGAGGAAAACATAGGCAGAACATTCTATGACATAAATCACAGCAAGATCCTTTTTAAGCCACCTCATTAAGAAAGGGAAATAAAGACAAAAATAAACAAATGGGACCTAATGAAACTTAAAAGCTTTTGCACAGCAAAGGACACCATAAACAAGACGAAAAGACAACCCTCAGAATGGGAGAAAATATTTGCAAAATGAAGCAACTGACGACAAAGGATTAATCTCCAGAATTTACAAGCAGCTCATGCAGCTCAATATGAAAAAACAAACAACTCAGTCCAAAAATGGGCAGAAGACCTAAATAGCCATTTCTCCACAGAAGATATATAGATTGCCAACAAACACATGAAAGAATGCTCAACATCACTAATCATTAGAGAAATGCAAATCAAAGCTACAGTGACACCAGTCAGAATGGCCATCATCAAAATATCTACCAACAATAAATGCTGGAGAGGGTGTGGAGAAAAGGGAACCCTCTTGCACTGTTGGTGGGAATGTAAATTGATACAGCCACTATGGAGAACAGTATGGAGGTTCCTTAAAAAACTAAAAATAGAACTACCATATGATCCAGCAATCCCACTACTGGGCATATACCCTGAGAAAACCATAATTCAAAAAGAGTCATATACCACAATGTTCATTGCAGCTCTATTTACAATAGCCAGGACCTGGAAGCAACCTAAGTGTCCATTGACAGATGAATGGGTAAAGAAGATGTGGCACATATATACAATGGAATATTATTCAGCCATAAAAAGAAACGAAATGGAGTTATTTGTAGTGAGGTGGATGGAGTTAGAATCTGTCATACAGAGTGAAGTAAGTCAGAAACAGAAAAACAAATACAGTATGCTAACACATATATATGGAATCTAAGGGAAAAAAAAAAAAAGGTCATGAAGAACCTAGTGGCAAGACGGGAATAAAGATACAGACCTACTAGAGAATGGACTTGAGGATATGGGGAGGGGGAAGGGTAAGATGTGACAAAGTGAGAGAGTGGCATGGACATATATACACTACCAAACGTAAAATAGATAATTAGTGGGAAGCAACCGCATAGCACAGGGAGATCAGCTCTGTGCTTTGTGACCACCTAGAGGGGTGGGATAGGGAGGGTGGGAGGGAGGGAGATGCAAGAAGGAAGAGATATGGGAACATATGTATATGTGTAACTGATTCACTTTGTTATAAAGCAGAAACTAACACACCATTGTAAAGCAATTATACTCCAATAAAGATGTTAAAATAAATAAATAAATAAAAAATAAAAAGAATATAATATTTGGGCACCATCTATGATAAGGATTGGAAAACTACTATAAGCATGCCAAATTTGTCTGGAACCTTTTTTTTTTTAATTTATTTATTTAATTTATTTATTTTTGGCTGTGTTGGGTCTTCGTTGCTGTTCTAGGGCTTTCTTTAGTTGCGGAGAGCAGGGGCTACCCTTCATTGCAGTGCGCGGGCTTCTCATTGCTGCGGACCATGGGCTCTAGGTGAGCGGGCTTCAGTAGTTGTGGCGCACAGGCTTATTTGCTCCGCAGCATGTGGGATCTTCTCAGACCGGGGCTCAAACCCGTGTCCCCTACATTGGCAGGCGGATTCTTAATGACTGCGCCACCAGGGAAGCCCTCTGGTGCCTTTTTTTTTTTTTTTTTATAAATAAAGTATCATTGAACACTACCATGTCCATTTATTTGTATGTTGTCAATGCCTGCTTTCCTGCTACAGTGGCAGAATTGAGTAGTTGTCATAGAGACCGCAAAGTCTAAAATACTTACTATTTGGAACTTTAAGAAAAAATTTGATGACCCTTGACCCATGACAATCCACAACCTTCCAGTCTTTGTTTTCTGCAATGGGCCTAGATATATTGTCATCGTTAGATGTAGTCAAAGAAAAGGATGAAAATCTCCTATTAATTCTGAGATTTTCCACAGAAATTTGTTTCTCTTTCCTTCTGTAACTTATTGTACCTCATTCTCTCTGCTGCTATGTTGTTTACTCATACATTTGTTTTGTTCTTCTGTCCAATAAACAGTTTTTACATAGACTTAATTAGCTCCCAAGGAGTTATAGAGATGATCAGAGGAAAGAACAATCATTTTATATTTGATCAAAAAAAAGTCTGCATGGAGAAGTCGAGATTTAAGTTTGTTATCAAAAAAAAAAAAAAAGTAGACATTTAATTGCAAAGAAGCAAAGAGAGGCAGAGGGAATGAATAAAGAGACTGAAGTTAAAACACTCAAAAGGTATTCAGTAAGTATGAACTAGATCGTGAGTGTTCATATAGGTCAAGGGGAAATAAGTCTAGATTTCAAAGGACCTTGAGGGCTGGTCTAAGAATTTGACAAAGTTCTTCAATCTTTGCTGCTCCAGAGCAATCTCCAAACCAGCATCAGGATGCTCTGGAACCTTGTTAGAAATGCAGATTTTCTGCCCAATTGACAAAAGGGCCTGGGTATCTTGGCTCAACCCCTCACCGGAGACCCAAGAAATCTTACACAGGAATGGGTAAAATGGCTAGGGGATGGAGAGGAGTTTCTGGGACTCCTTGATGTGAGAATTCCATGAACTGTGGTACCAAAACCCATTGGTGGAACCCTGACAGGGGCTACAATTAGATTGAGAAAACATAAAAGTACAAGGGTTAATAGGACAATAACTTTTGGAAAGTTTGAGAGGATGTTATGTGAAGAGGTTATGTCAATGTTACCTCTGTGTTTTGTGGGAATGGATGTTATGCCTGGCCAGGAATGCTTCCCCTACCCAGTATTGTAAGACCAAGTGGTTTTTTTTTTTCGGTTTTAAAAAAAAAATTATTTTATTTATTTAATTTTTTAATTGAAGTATAATTGATTTACAATGTTGTGTTAGTTTCAGGAGTACAGCAAAGTGATCAAGTTATACATGTGTCAATAAAATGATATGATGACTATTTTATAATCTTAGCAGATGGTGGGAAGGTTCCTCTTGTGGAGATCATTGAGCATGTTTGGGAGAAGCTTTTGATAAGTCACTTGAGTGCAGAAGATTGCAAAGGCAAGCTCAAATAACAACGTGGGGTTTAAAATGTTTTCTAAGGATGGAGAGACATATTAACTGCGTGGCCTTTTGTTTTTGTCTGTGAGTATACAGGTTTGGGGTGGAAGTGAGTTGCTCTGTAAAACAAAGGTGACAGGAGCCAGCATTGTTTGAAAGAAAAGTAGAAAAAAAAACCAACCCTCAGGTGCAGTAAGGGACACAGTGCCTTGAAGGAAGGCAAGTGTCACACGATCTGGGGAGTTGTGATATAAAGTACTTTGTCTGACTCCCTGCAATATCATCAGCTGTCTCCACTGCTTACTCTGATTTTTCTTATTGGGTTTTATTTAAGGGTAGGGAGTGGATTGGGAGGAGAACCAGAGAGATGCCAAAAGGTGAGTCTGTGTTGATGTGGTAGACAAAATGGCAAGGGAATGAGAGGTCACCTGACTTCAAGGTTATATCAATATCTGACGAGAAGATTAGGGCTTCCTCAACACTTCTGTTATCAATGTTCACATTTAATTTTCTAGTCCTGTCCTTTTAAGACAGGGTTTTCAAATTCCTCTCTGCATTAAAATCTCTAGTCTCTGGCACTACTCTCAGAAATTCTTATTTAGTTGGTCTGGAGGGAGACCCAGACATTAAAAAGTTTTTCAAGATCCCATGTGAACCTGAAATACGCCACCAAGATTGAGAACTAAAGTAGAGAATATTATCCCTTCCTTCCTTCCTTCCTTCCTTTCTTCCTTCCTTCCTTCTTTCCTTCCTTCCTTCCCTCCCTCCTTCCTTCTTTCTCTTTCTCTCTCTCTCTCTTTCTTTTTTCTTTCTTCCTTTCTTTCTTTCTTTCTTTCTTTCTTTCTTTCTTTCTTTCTTTCTTTCTTTCTTTCCTTCCTTCCTTCCTTCTTTCTTTCTTTCTTTCTTTCTTTCTTTCTTTCTTTCTTTCTTTCTTTCTTTCTTTCTTTCTTTCTTTCTTTCCTTCTTTCTTTCTTTCTCTTTATCTCTCTTTCCCTCTTTCTTTCATCACTGAGATAATTTTAAACTATTGTTCTGATAGTTTTTATTATGTAAGCACTCAATACCTGTGTTGAATTCCTAACAAAGAGAGAATAACATTAAACTAATCAATCAGTACAGACAGATGCATCTAAATTATTATAATCTACATAGTTCCTGATTATTAAAGAGCATCCACGGATAATGTAAATTTAGTAGTAATACATTATAAATATATGTGCATCTGATTTGACAGTTATATGAATATATATCAGTGAAAGTAAACTACGTGAAGAAGGGATCCATTGGTAATAAAGGATTCATTAATGGATTGGCTCACTGAAATCAGTCTATGATTAATTAACTTTGTTCTGCTAAGGCATTGGGCAGGGGGTGATAGGTAAGGCATTAAAGTTGGATTCTCCAGAAAAAATCTCTCTTCATAGGCTCTTCTCAAATTGGAGAAAAAAATTAGAAAAATAATCGAAGTCCTTAATTTAGCATGATATTACTGGCTAGTTATTCAAAAGAACCAAAACAGTTAAGAGTTTACCACAAGCATATTTATACAGCTATATTTCTATTATTATGGTTGTTTATTAAAGACAAGTCTTCTCAGTATACTTAATCGTGTCTATATGTACATAAGGGCATTGGTTTTTTTGAGTCCATCTCTTTACATAAGAATAAGCCTTTAAAAGAAAAAAAAATTGAATCTCATCTGAGATTAATACATTATGTTGGGACTATTTCAGAGAAAAATCCATTCCAATCAGTAGTCCCATTAGCACAGATATTACGCTCAAAAAATTTCAGCTGATTTGTTTATTTATTTAATTTCTTTATTAAAGCTTTATTAAGGTATAATCGATATTCAACAAGCTGTATATATTTAAGGTCTGCGATTTGATAAGTTTCCATATGTATACACCCCTGAAGCCATCACCTCATTCAAGATAATGAATACATGCATCACCTCTTAAAGTTTCCTCATGCCCCTTTGTTATCTGTTGTGCCTTCTACTTCTCTGCAGCAATGACTGTATGTTATAGTTTTGTCTGGCTTCTTTCACTGAGCATAATTATTTTGAGATTCATCTTCGTTGCTGCATGTATCAATAGTACATTCTTCCCTCTTGCTGAGAAGTATTCCATTGTAGGAGGAATGCACAACAATTTGTTTATTTGTTTCCCTCTTGAGGGGCATTTTGGTTTCCAAGTTTTGCCTATTGCAAAGAACCTTCTACGAATATTTTTTATATGTCTTTGTATGGACATATGCTTTCATTTGTCAGGTTAATGCCTCTGAGTAGAACACTGGATGTGTAGTAGTTGCATGTTTAACTTTTGAAGAACGCACAGACTGTTTTCCAAAGAGGTATCATTTTACATCTTTAAAATGTAATATACATTACAGTACATTGCGTGAGAATTTCAGTTCCTTCACATCTTCAACGACACTTCATATGGTCAGTATTTCTCATGTTCGCCATTCTAATGAGTGTGTAGTTATATTTCAGTGGAACTTCAGGTAAGTGATCTTAAAGATTTCCTTGCTAGGGAAATGGGAAGGTAACCACATACATTTAGTTTTCTTTTGCTTTCTGCCCTGTGCTAGATATTTCAAATGGAGCATATATTTTAAAATCTTTCTCTCTGCCCTACCATGGTCAAAAAAGTTCATTCACCTTTCCCCTTTGACTCTTGGAGACAATTGTGTGCCCTTAAAGGAGTTACAACAAGAATTAGAAGTGCCCTGGAGGCAAGGTAAAATTTGGCCTATGTAATCAATCATATCTGCTTCACTGAACTGTAATGACTCTGTGTACAAGAAACATCTTCAGAGTCACAGACTTGTTTCCACGAAGTCCTTAACATTTGGGGGGATAGAAAGCAGTTTCTACATTTAACTCCTATCTGGCTCAGTCATATCTGCTTTTCTCTTCTTGGGCATATAGTGAATTGTACTGGTGTGCAGTTATGGCAACATATCAAAATATAAGGATAAGTAGAACAGAAGATCATCTAACCTGTTTTTGTAAATACTATCATTAATAATTCAAGCTAAGGAAAGGGATCACTTGCGTAATATCCAATGTCACAACAGCCATTTACAAATAGTGAATAGTGGCAGCTTCCCTGGGTTTCATCAAGATTTATTCCCCCAAATCAAGTAAATAAATGACTTGGATATAGATATCTGACCTTGAGGAACAATTTCCAAGAGACACAAAGGAAAACAATTTACTAGTGTCAGCATTAGGAAAAGTAGCTATAATGTTGTAAAGACTCACCCAATAATAATAGTGGCCAATAAAGCTATTACTAATCCCAAGCACATGCAGCTTTATAGGGAAGTCACTTTATAATCCAGTTTTCTGGTTTCTGTTTTCATTGAAGTTCAGATATGAACCTAGGATTTTATTTAGCTACTGAGGAGCTGCGATTAAGCCTTTAAGATATGTGAATTTCTTTGTGCCCATTCCCCATAAGTCATTCCAGACTATTCTCGTACTACATAAAGGAGAAATGGGGAAAATCTCTGGCCAACCTTCACACTTCAGAACATTATTCCTGAATTAGATGTGATATAGTGCACATCATGCCCTCTAAGAGACTAATCTACTTCTAATCTAAGTGTCTAATTTTGACCAAGATGATGGTTGTGGTGAGATTGATGATGACGTTGATGATGAGGATGAAGTTAATGATGATGATGGTAACAATAATCCCACTAATGATAATGGCGGCTAGCACTTTCAGAGAACTTCCTCTGGACCAGCACTCAGTTAAGTGCTTTGCATGCATTGTCTCATTTAATCTTTGCAAAACCCTGCCAAGTTGGTACTATTATTATCACCCTTTTACAAAGAAGTTAGTGAAATAAATTACATGGACGGTATACCACTCTGTAAGCTCTCTCCATTCTAGTCATCTCTCTGTTACTACAAAAAAAATGGGACTTTGCTCTTATAGCTGTTGTTAGCAGAAAAATTGGAGGACAGACAACGTACAGTTTGGTTGGAGGAAGAGCTTGATAAAGTTCAACCTGGGTAACAATCAGTTAATGGATATAGATATCAGGAATAAGGGAGAAAGCTCCTCAAGCAGCAGATCATTATGCAGCAGCTCAGCGTGTTTATTAATCATTGTGCACAATTAAAATGCCATTTCATCCCTCTAATTAAAACAAGTAGTTCCCTGAGGCTAGCACCTGAACTAATGAAGCCTGGTTGCCTCAGGATCTCACTCAGAGAAGGGAATTAAACAGTGGAGGAGCAGTATGTTTACCAAGTTGCCCAGACAACATCAAACTGTATATGACATCATGAGGAAGTGGACCAGTTGAGACGGGGATTTTAAAGAGCTAGAGATGCTTCTATTTCCGAGCAAAGGCTGGGTTTAAATGTTGAAATGATTCTAGCTTTTGAATTCATCAGATCCCATCTTTTGTCATCTTGTATATGTGACAATTAAGTCTGAATTACCTTCCTTCTTGGTATGTGGAATGGGAGTCTTGATGATCACAGGAAACAGTTCCAGGGGTTGTATGTTGCCATCTAGGTATTTGGGGGACTGCAGGGATTTCTGAAATTGGTTGATTCTGCAAATCAAAGGGAATATAGACAGATCGTGGAATCACAATCTAAAACCCTGGAAAGATGAATGGGCCAGAAGAAGGAAAACCTAAGATTCAGTCCAAGCATTGTCACCTCAACTAAATGACCCTGAACAAGGCACTAGTTTCTTTACTGTAAAATGAGAGGACTGGGAGAGGTGATTATCAAAGATGCTTCTAGCTCTAAAATTCTATGGCTTTGGAAGAATTTGTGATTAACAAAGAATCTCAAAGGGTTTTCATCGTGTCTAATGCCCTTATAAATTTGGTTGAATCAAGCCTTGCTTATTCTTCTCTTCTAATTTCTGTTTAATTTACCACGTATCTTTTGTGTGTGGTATTATATCTTGCATAGAGCAATTGTTCAATTAAATATCTGTAGAAGACACAAATCAGGTTAAATCCACAGATCTCAGGAACTTAGTTGTTTCAGTGCTCTGTTCCTAAATATTTGGTACCACAAAGAGCCGCCTCACATAGGGTTCTGCATGACTCATCTGGGGAATGGCAAATCTGAGGATTATGAGAGTTGCTTCCATTCCAGCAAATCTGCCAATTCAGTTTCCTATAATTCTGTGCTTGAAAGTTATGGCCCATGTTGCCTTTATTTGCAGTAGGCAAAAAGTCAGGGTTCATGCTTCTTCTGCATTATCTGTTACCCTCTTGGTCCTTACAGTTTCCTGGTGTCCCAGAAAAATATCCATGCCTAGAAGTTTGAAGAACGTAGAAGTATTTGTTCTTTTACTTTTTTATGGGTCACGGAGTTCTGTGAGACTCTGATAGATCTTACAGAAGCTCTCACCAGAAAAATGCAAAAACAATTTTGCAAACAATTATAGAAGTCCACTGACTTCCTAAAATTTATCTATGGAACTTATATTAAAAATCCGATTATAAACAATCACATAGGAATTTTCAGTAGTTCAATAGGAGGCCTGTGTCTAACTAACCACCTCTCTTGATTCCCTCCAGAAACTGAATGAAGATAGCCATCTAACATACAAGTTGATATTTTTTTGGTAGAGAGAGAACCAGTAATGCCAATGCTTGCCAATGATGGGTTGTCTTTTACAGTGTGACTGGCAGGTCCCAGAATAAGATATCGTGATTTCAGTTATTACCTCTTCTACTTTCTTTACTTGTAACCAGGCAGCTGGCATCAATGTCTTTATTTTAAACAAAATAAAAAGACAACAACGAGGTGGTAGTAGCCATACTAGTAGAAAACAAGTCAATTATCGAAAAATGTTAGGGCCTTAATTTTCTCATACTATCTATCCTGTTCTTTGGGCCTGGAGGAAATTGGTAGCTGGAAATGATAAACTCTGATGTTATGATCTAAGAATGTAAGACTTTAATCTTTCTGATCTGGGGTAATTATTCATATGTTGACCCTAAATTTTTCTTTCAAAACAAACTTAGTCTCTCTTGTACGTCATAGTAGGAAATATAATTTTGGTCAATAAGATATCCAGGAACTAGCAGAAATCAGCCAATAAGTCAAATTAAGTGGCACGATAATTGGGTTTCCTAAGCATTTTTGAGTATTAAAACAAGTTAATCAACCATAAAACACAAACTCATCAGAATCCAAGGTCTTATTCAATTAACTTCTGGCCTCAAATACTTAAGTGTTTTTTTTTTTTTTCTTTCTCTCAAACCATTATGTCATATTTTGCCAAGACAGAAAGGACTTCTGGGGTGGGAAATTCCAAAGATGGAATGAGAGCCAATTCTTTTAAAGTATATCATTTTACCCATAATTATTATTTTTAGTAAAAATGAAAACAAAAGTTTTCTTCTTGCACAGAAGGGAGATAAAATCTTGAACTTACAAGTCCAAGCAGAGGGACTTTCATAGATTTTTTTTGAAGTGACCCTTCTATTCTTATATGATATTTACTCAAAACATTGGATAAACTAGAAACTTGGGAGGCAAAATAACTATTAATATAATACCACCAACACATGGTTTTGTGCCTAGATGCTTTGTTTTAAATTGATTTACAACTTTTTAACATCTATTCTTGATAGTAAGGTCACAGATTCATAGTCAAACTAGGCAAGTGTAAACCTTTACTGGGTCCCAAATCATAGCTGTGGATTTAGCTTTCCTGAATGTGAGGCTTTGAAAGGAAGCTTGAGCCCGTATGCTGCCAAACTATTGTGGTAGAGTTGAAAGAGCAGAACAGTTTCATTTTCTGGTCAGAAAAAACAGGTTAATATCCCATATGTCACATATTTATCTATGTGATGCTAAGTTGTTTAATCTATGTGATTTATAGTTTCTAACTGTATTTGAGAGGAAAACATTTCTTTCATAAGTTCTATGGTAGGCACACCCACAAAAAATCAGTCCTTCCCCCATTCCCTGGATCATCACTACGTTTCAGTAGTGTCACTATAACTTCAAGGGTAGTAGGAAAGAGGCAGATGGAGTAGATAATCAGAATCTACTAATAAATAATCAGAGATCAGGAAAGACAGTGGGTCGAAATTTTGGTCGGTTACCTGAGGGTAAAAATGTAAGTAACTGGCTTTCAGATGTGCGAATGGACCACCGGTCAAGAACACAAGTAGTTCGGTCTATAGTCAGGATTGGCAAAGGGAAATCCAGGGGGCTGAATACAGTCAGTGAAGTATCAGAGCATCATCTGGCCGACCAGGGAAGGGATAAAGGAATCAAATTTTCATTCATTTCTTTGCTCAAAACTATATACTGAGAACTTGTGGTTTCTGGTACTGGAGTAGTTCATTGTCTAGTTGGAGAGACAGACAACATACACACAATAATTATAATACAGTATAATAAGTGCTAGTGATATTAACACAGTCCTTTGGGAATAAAGAAGTAGAGCAATTAACATTGGAGGAGTCGCGAAATCTTGGTTCACTAAATGTTTGTGGAATGAGGAAGGAACATTTGATGTGGGTATTAAAAGATGAGTAGAAGTTCGTCAAGGTGAAGATGCAGGATAAGAACATTCTGGTTTGCGGGAAACAGAATGGATCTATCCTGAAATCATGTAGGTCTGATATACAAAGAGGATAATCAAAATTCAGTGGAGTCAAGGAGGTTGCGTAGGGAGGGAAATGTGCTCAGTTTGGGGAGTCTTCAGATGCTGATTCTACTTTTATTGTGTAAGCAAATGGAGAGCTATCAGAGATTTACTAAAGTGTTGAATGACATGACAATTTTGGTTTTTAAGGGAAATAATTCTAACAGCAGTTTGAGGATGGACTTAGACTGAGGGTGGTCAAGTCACAAAAATATCAGGAAGTTCATTGATTTAACAAATACTTTAATAATTGTTAAGGGGTGGAGACTAGTCATATTAAGCATGTACATCTCTAAATACCTTGAATTTTATAGCATTTCCAGTTTACAGAATATTCTTATGTCCAGTATTTCATTTATTCTCTAAAGAGCTCTTGTGAGGTAGGTATTATTCGTAGTATTATTCACATTTTATAGAAGAAGAAAGTGAAACTTCAAGAAGATGAAAGATTTACCCATCTTCCAGTTACTAAGTGAATGTTAGGTTTAAATCAGGTATTTGATCTTCCAGGTTAATGTTTTTTTCCTACCATGCAGATGCTCTGTAGTCAACTGCATTTTCAGCTGAGCATGAACATTATATTGTTGCAAAAATAGCGGCAATAATTAACCTTCCTGAATCAACACACTTGGGTAGTTCCCTCCCACCTTAACTCGGGACTTAGCTATTTGAATTCCTTTGGCCAATGGGACAATACAAACATTACCAACTGAAGACTTGAAAAGTATGTGTGCAGTGGGGTTTTCCATCTCTTGCTGCTCTTTGGAACCCTGAACCTGCCACGTGGAGAAGCCTTGGCTTCCCTTCTGTGTAAGAGACATGTGTCCCAATCATCCCTGCTGCCCTAGCTGACTTCAAGGCAACCACAACACGTAAGAGTAAGGCCACTGTAGGTTATCCAGCCTCAGCCGAGGCAACTCAGCCCAGAAGAACCACCCAGGTGACTCACAGACTTGGTTTATTGTTATAAGGAGTTAACTCTTGGAGCTTTTATGCAGCAAGTGCTAATCAATAGTCTAGTATAGGGTATTTCTGTAAATACTCTTTGATACTTATAGATATTTTGGCAAAGCAACAAAACAGTATAGCTTTTTGTATCAATTAGAGCAATGATTTTCATACTTTATCATATGAGAGTTACCTGGACAACTTGTTGAAAAACTCAGACTTGGGATCACTCCAGATCTATTAAATTAGTATTTCTGTTGCAAAAGCATAGAAGTTTGCATTTTTAACAAGCTACCCTGTGATTCTTACATTCACTAAAATTTAAAATAAACTAGCATATTATTTCCCTTATGTTCTCAAATACTCTCACATAAGTATCTTTTATTTGTTTGACAAGTTACAAGAAATTAACTTTTAAACTGCTATAAAGTAACAGGACTCTCTGAAAGTTTTTTTTTTTTTTTTACATAGTCATTCTCTAGAGTGTCTATGGATTTATTGTATAAGAAGAAACCAAGCACTTAAATAATATAGACAGTGACTGAGCATCAGATGTTACTAAAAACTGGCAACGTGTGTAAGTTCAATATTTACTTTCATACTAAGGTTAAGTTACCAGTAGAAAAGAGGAAAGAAAAGGGGAAAAAATGAAGAGGGAAATGGTAGGTATGAATGCTCTGCAAGAGAAGGGGAAAGTTAATCATTGAGGTGTATATAGTTTCCCAAAGTAGAGGGCAGACAGAGAGAAATAGAGGGGAGAAGGGTCAACAAGAAAAATAGGATAGATGTGTTAAGACTTGACCCCCATATAATTTAAGATGAACACCCACTGTAGCCATCTCAAGTTTCTTCTGTGAGTTTATACAGTATCATAGAGACAGCAAGATTCGTGAAACATAAAAAACAATGCCTGCTAAAGTACTGGTGTCTCCTAATCAAAGGAAAGGGGAGCTAAGAGCCAACTGCCAGTGAATGATGGGATCCAGTTACACTATGAGCTCAGTTAAGAGAAAATCAACCAGCTCATTATTATACACAAGGACATTCATTCTTCTGAGTGAGGAGAATGATTCCAACTTGAATAGGAAAGCCACAGACCACTAATCAGTGTATCTCAGGTTTGACCTATTCAAGTATATTCCAAATTATCCAATTAGCTGGATGGCCAATAAGTTCCTTGTAGCAGTTATATCGACACTGATGATACCACAATCAGTTGTCTTAATCAAGCCTTTGAAAATAAAAATGATGGGCTGAATATACTCATAACGAGGACTGAGAAATCAAAGCCACCAGATCACTGCTGTTGGGTCACTCAGCATTCTGTTCTGGCAACTGCTCTCAGAAGACTATGAATTTTATTCGGTTTGTATTACCACCCACCCGCCCATCCTCAGGCTATACACCTATTTCCTAATCTTCCAGCCTCCCTTGAAGGGGCACCATTGCTACTTGGGTGACCCCTATAGCCCTTTTCCTGGTCCTGAACCCACTGGACTTCTTGAGCCATATCTTGGTAGCCTGGATTCTTAGCCTACCTGTTTGCTACCCACCAGCCTATACCTAAACTACAGAGGTTGGAAAATGAGGGCCCCTCCTCACGCCAGGCTTTTCTGATGATGACAGAGTACCTCATATTTGTTGGACGCAATACTTGTTTGAGGGCAGGGACGGTTCGTTGTTGTAGCTCCAGAATATGTCCCTGCCACATAGTATATATTTGCAAATGCATGATGAATAAGTCAGTAAATAAAAGGGAAAAATTAAATCAGTCATAACACTGCTCCAACAGAGGCAGGGCATAGCATGTAAAGTAAGTCTGACCACAGGAACCTGTCAGTCTTACTCATTTTCTGCAGAACCTCTTATGATGTCTCAAACAGCATTTATCCTCAAGAATAATAATTTTGAATGAATGAATATCAGTGGTGCTTTTTTTCCCTTTCTGGTGGAAATCATGTAAATGGTCTGAGTTCCAGATATGGGTTAAGGCCAGGGTCAAGATAAAGGAACAGCCACAAACAATTCAGCCTTCACTGGAACTTGGAGTCAGAGATTGTAAAATTATAACCCCCCTGGAAATCAAGGTAGTCTTGGGGAAATCAATGGCCTTTCTACTGCATAAGGAATGGGGGATGGAATCAGTCCCATCAAGAGGTTAACAAACAGGGGCACTACAATGGCCAACTGGGTTACCCAATTAAGATAACAGTAATTGCCACAACAAAGTGCAACACTGTAGAAACAAATGGTTGAACAATTAACTGTGGGGATGTTGAGGAAAGATCCAAAGAGTTTACATTTAGGCTGTTCTTTTTAAACATTATTGGTGAATATGGATGCAAAAGTTCAAGAAATGCTTCCTATGCTGGTTTGGGTTCCTCTGAGATAAGCATTCAAGTATGAGTGGTTTCTTTGGAAGGTGGTCCTAGGAAACCTGGTAGGACAGTGGGGAAGTGAGTCAGAGAAGGGAAGGAAGCTAGTAAAAGTGGTGTATCAAGTCAGTTACCCAACAGCAACTGGAGGTCAGCCTCCTGAAAAATTGGTGGACAATATGGTACATTCCTCAGAGTCATTCCAACTAAAGTGTCGAGAAGCTGGGACATTTTTCACCAACTCCGTGCCATTGGTTAAAGGCCTGCTTTTAGGGACATTAACTCTTCCCCTGTCCTGCAGGTAGGTCAAGCATGCTTCCTGGGAAAAAAAAATCCCTGAACAGATGATCACGTCATCCGCTATGGCCTCTGATTACAATACAATCAAACTAAAGTCAATTCAGCATCAGCATAACTTGATTCTGTTTTTGCCTTTGTAACTGCTTCCCTTTCCCCCTCCTCTAACTAGGGCTCTATAATAACAAAGCATAGTTTAAAAGAAGGCATTGTCCCTTTTTGTTCTTGCTCAACTAAGACCTGAAGCAGAGTTGGATGACTTCCACAGGCTGGGGTGGTTGGATTTCACGCAGCAGCCCAACTGGAAAGTTTCCTTGAGGCAACACCTTCACTGATGCCCCCTCCATCTTCCTTCTTCCCATCACCTGTACAGAAGAACAGACACCAGAGAGTTCAATTCTCTAGACCCTTGGGTCCTTGGTTTATTCTCTTTGGAGGCTTCTGTCATTTCTGAAACTTCTTCTATATCCTGGACTCTAATCTCTCTGCCCAATTTGCTGGAAGCAATGTCATTACCTTGTGAACTACTTAAGTTGCAAAGTCTGATTTCTTAGTATCACTTTGCATTCTTTCTTGCCTCTAGCATTGCACGTGGGACATAAAATGTGCATAAAAATATTGTTGGGTGGTTGGATAGATAAATGATGAATGAGTGAAGAAGTAAGTGAATGATTGGTCCTTGTCCCCTATAATATTCTGTTGACTAGCACTGGGTGTCAGTTTGCATCACCATCCTGACCCTTGTTCATTTTTTCAAGTAATTCAACTTTTTCCCAAATGAGGTGCCTTCTCTTTCCAAAGACGTTCTAAGGTGTTACTATTCAGGAAGCTGGCGTTGGCAGAACTGTGTCTTGAACCCCAACTTCCACACTTCTCCTTTCCACATCTCACCCTCCCAGCTCTTCATTTGTTCATTTGCTTTCCCTGCCCCTTTGGTACACAGGTCCTTTCAGGGAGGCAGGGCACTCATTCACAATAAGCTTTAGTAAACTATTATGATAACCACTTTAGGAACATTTTCATTTAAAAAGATGATGCCAGAATTTACTTAAAATATGCTATTGCCAAGTTCTCAAATAAGCAGGACATCTACTTTAGAGCTAGACCCCTGACTATGCCCTAATTCTGCTGTATCACCACCTCCCTCCCTCTTCCACTGGCAGAGATGGGACACAAGGATATTGCTTTCCTGCCCTATCAACTGAGAGTAAATTATATTTTTCAATAACTATTACCTATCTTATTCCCGCATTTCCTAACAAGAAGGCCTAACAAGGACCTAGCTTGGGGATTTCAACTCTCAAGTTGAAATCTTGAGTAAACAATAATGTATTAATGAAATCTGCACATTTAAATTGTAAAGCAAATTCCAGTGAAAGCTGAGAAATGATGCAAAGGAATATTAAGAAGTAAGATATTAGATCAGGAAAAAGAATAAAAGTTAGATGGAAATAAAATAAAAGTTAGAAGATATATATACATATATATGTGTGTGTGTAAATATATATATATAGAGAGAGAGAGAGGGGGAGAGAGAGAGAGAGAGGGAGGTTATCTTCTAAAACCACTGTAAACAAAACAAATATATTCTTTTAGAGGAAATTCTAGAAGGCAGTATACGGAGCAATATTGGAAAAGATTTTACAAGAGCATGGAGCAGGAATTGCCTTTAAGGGGCGCATGGCCTAGGATGGCCACATAGAGCAATAAAACATCCATTTGGTAGGAAACTTGGGAAATCTATTTTTTCCCTGTCCCAACCCTTCCAGTCTCATCTCTTTGTCCTTCATACACACACACGCACACACACACATACACACACACACACACACACACACACGCAAATGTGCATTTCCTGCAGGGAAAGAACAATTTTTTTAAGGGTTGAGCATTTTTTGATCAACTTGTATTTTTACCAGTTACTGCTACTGTTGGGAAAAAAAATGTTTTTTATGTTTACACTAGCTATAGTCTTTAGAAGTAAAGTCTAGGGAATTTGATTCAAGAGAGAACAAGTCAAAATTAAATTTCTCAAATGAACTAAGAATGCTACCAAACATACTACATTTTCTTGAATCTTCCCCTTTCTATATAAGCCAGTCTTTCTCAAACTTTTTCATCTCAAGACCCCTTACACTCTTAAAATTACAGAGAACCCTGAGGATCTTTGATTTATGTGGGCTATAGCTATCAATATTTACCTTATTAGAAATAAAAACTGAGAAAATTTAAAAATTTATGTTATTTTACTTAAAATAGCAATAAACAGTATATCACATAACATATTTTATGAAAAATAATTACATTTCCCAAATGAAATAATTAATGGTGTTGTTTCACACTTTTACAAATCTCTTCAATATTTGGCTTAATAGAAGACCACTAAATTCTCATATCAGCTTCAATAGTCAGTCTGATGAATATGTTGTCTTTGTTGAAATATACGAAGAAAATCCAGCCTTACACAGATATGTAGCTGGAAGGGAAAGGATGATGCAGAGCATCTGGAAGAATCTTAAGGAACCCAGGACTGGGGTCTTGATTTCAAACTTTGAGAGTCCTACTCTAGGTCAAAAATTAATTATATCACTCAGAGTCTATATGTGCTGAGATGAACACTCTTAGTTAATAAATAAATCACATTTTTTATCTCCAATTTGCATGGAATAAACCTTTGATAGCATGGAAAGATTTGAGTACTTGGGATATGCAGTGAGGTACTAAGAACACTAGCAGATAGATATAACATATACAATTTAACAAAGACACAATTGCATGAGGTCAGACCAGAGAGAATTTTCAAAAATCAGCTGCAACTAGAAAAAGCTCTTGGGTTTACCAGCTTACCAGCTTGTTTGCATATATTTTACAAATTCACTTGCATCATTACCAATAGAAGCTCAAGCAAACCATTTCCAATGCTGAATGCTCCATTTTAGTTAACGCCAGTATGGAGGCTACAAAACCTGAAGGTCACCCAAGTATAATCTCTGGAGCGTAAACCACCAAAACTTGAAGACTGAGTTGTGTCACTGAAGGAAGTCCAAAAACACACAATAACACTATTCTGTAGAATTATAAGCTCAAAGAAACACGTTAAAATTGTTCCAAGTCAGACTGTTGGGTCACCTTTCAGACTGAATTGGCCAAAAAGTTTGGCAAATATTTTTACTGCTCTGATAAGTAGTTTTAATGACTTGACCAAATAGTTGTTTTGGCATTCACTATAATATTACCAAAGTATTCAACATGAAATTCTGATTATGTAACTACTTTGCTTGCTCAGATTTCTTCTAAAGACTTCACTTGTGCTGTGGTCCAAAAATCACAGAGAGGGATGTTTTTTTTTTAATGCAGAATCCCAGTGCCCACCTCAGGCTACTGAACTAGAATTTGGGGGGAAGTCGGTTCTGGAAATACATATTTTAATTTTCTCCCCAAGTGAGTCTTCTGGTATTCAACTTACAGATGAAACTCTAATCTTTGTAGGATTAAGTACAGCATTCTTCATGATCAGTCTTTAAACTTCCTAGCTTAATTTGATATAGCTCAACTCATATACTATCCACACCAACTACTTATAATTCCCCAGATGTGCCCCATTTTCTTTTATCTCTTTGCCTTTGGCCCAGCTGCTTCCTTAGCAATGTCTTCACCTGCAGTCTTGGGTATATTTGGCCAACTCGTATTCCTCTTTCAAAAATCAGGTCAATATCACTGTGAAGTCTTCCCTGACTTACCCAAGGAGTGAGGTTTCCTCTTTTTGTGCATTGAACCTCAACTCAGCCTTAAATGATTTATCCCATTGTAGAATAAGTGTCCATTTTCTTGACTACATGTCTGTTGAAATATTAGCTCTTCAGCAGCATAAGCTATAATTTTTTCACCCACAGATCCCAAACACTTGGCCCAGTGGCTAGAACTCTGTTCATGCTAAATAAAAATGTTTGAAAATGAACAGAGTACTTCCTAGAAAATATAATGATAAGGTGAAAATTCTGAGAGCATGCTTTCAATATTTATTTTTTAATTTTCTTTAGTTGTAGAGGCAGAAAGTTAAAAACACAAGGAGAGAGAGAGAGAGAGAGGTCATTGTATACAAAATCAGCTAATATAAACCAGCTTTATACAGCTAACATTGGAAAAATGGGGGAGTGCCACACAACTTTGAGGCAGAAAGCCTCATTAGTATGCAATGGAATAAACAATGGATTCCAAATTTAACTCAAAACAGTAATAAATCAAAGCAATAAGGTGAAAAATGATGGTATCAGCAACAGCAGTGGCTATTAGCATGTGTACCTGCTGTGAGACAAAGCAACACAGGGAGATGCTTGGGAAAAAATTTCAAAGTTAGACCAAAAGCAAAGACGTAATTTTGAAATGAGTGAGAGAAGAAGAATAGGTTCCAGATATTTTAACATTTTTGCAAGGTCAGGACGGAAAACTGAACTGCCCAGGAAGACAAATGAACTCCAGGTAGTATTTTTAAAGGCAAGTTGGTCAGTATCTTCTGAGGATTTCTAATGGAATGAGCTAACTGTTTGACTGCTCCTGTTGGTTTTGTTGATATCTGGTGATTCAGGAGAGTTAAGATAGTAGAATTACCCCTGGAGATTCTTTTGACAAAAGAGTTAATAAAATGTAGATTGTGGTTCTAATAAATATTGCAACATTAAATTACTGGCTATTGGTTACCAATAAGGTTTGGCTTTAAATAACATGGTGAAATATTTGTAAAATATTCAATTTTCCAGTACCCCACACACACTAAAATCAGTTCAAACTCATCTTCCAGCAAAAAAAAAAAAAAAAAAAAAAAAAAAATGAACAAGCTTAATAATGGCAAAGCCTCTTAAATAACAGAGGTAAACATATTTTCAGCTCACATTGGGTTGGTGGAAGCTCTTTCTGAATTCTGGCAAAAAAAAAAAAAAAAAGTTTAGCATATAGCCAGGAATAACAATAGCTAACATTTATTAAGGATTTCCTGTGTGCCAAGTTCAGTAGTATTCTTATGATCCCCAGATGAATAACTGGATGAAAGTGAAGGCATTGAAACGGCAGCAGCATGCCCCAAATCCAAGAGTTATGAGAAAATAAAGCATGTTCGTTTGAGGAATGAGTCTGATCTACTTTCAAATAACTTGGAAACATGATTTCCCCATAAATGCCATTTCTTTGGCTGTTACTTCCATATAAGAGTCAGGCTGGACGCTAAGGAAAACAGTACGGAGGTTCCTCAAAAAAGTAAAAATAGAGTTTGCCATATGATCCAGCAGTCCCACTCCTGGACATATATCTGGAGAAAACTATAATTAAAAAAGATACTTGCATCCCTATGTTCACAGCAACACTATTTACAATAGCCAAGACACGGAAACAACCTAAATATTCATTGACAGATGAATGGATAAAGAAGATGTGGTACATACATACAATGGAATATTACTCAGCCATAAAAAAAGAATGAAATAATGCAGCAACATGGATGGACCTAAAGACCATCATACTAAGTGAAGTCAGACTGAGAAAGACAAATACCATATGATATCACTTATATGTGGAATCTAATAAAATGAGCTTATCTATGAAACAGAAACAGATTCACAGACATAGAGAACAGACTAGTGGTTGCCAAGCGGGGGTGGTGGGTGGGAGTGGGAAGGATTGGGAGCTTGAGATTAGCAGGTCCAAATTATTATATAAAGGATAAACAACAAGGTCCTACTGTAGAGCACAGGGAACTGTATTCAGTACCCTGTGACAAACCGTAATGGAAAAGAATATGAAAAATAATGTATATATTATATATAACTGAATCACTTTGCTGTACAGCAGAAATTAACACAACCTTGTAAATCAACTATACTTTAAATTTTAAAACAAGAGTCAGGCTGGGGCTTATGTCTAATTTCTACAGCATCGCTTCCTTTCACCAGCTGTTCACTAGTCCCTAGTGATGCCTTTTCTCCATCCTGAACAGATAGTTTCAAAACCTACTGAGAAAGAGCACTTTCTTTCAGTTCTTCACTTCTCCCGTCTGGCTGCTAATCTGATCTTGGCCTCACCTCCTTGCCCTTCGCTGCCACTGCTTTGATCCTGGAGCCCTTTCACCCTGGCCACTTTGCAACAACCACAATAACAACAATAACACAACAGATGAGCTAGAATGCGTGGTTCAGTTCCAGGCAGTTTTCAAAGAACAAAACATAAACAAATAGGTAATGAACTGAGTCTCTTCGTGGTGATTAAACTTAGCCGTCAGGGATTTCCTACATGCGAACCACAGTGCTAGAAAATAAAGTACTGGAGTGGAACATAAATATCAAAAAAATTACTTAATGAATACTGTGAAGAAGCTGAGACATCAGCTGAATCAGGAGAAAGCATTGCTGATTGCAAATCATTAGACTGCTATTCAGCTGAGCAAATTATTATGTAAGCCATAACTCACAGTGGGGAGTACCTGTAGTGCCCAACTCCTGCATTTATACCCCAAAGGGGCTGAGGTTTCAGAGGTGATGTATTGCCTGACGAAGGTCCACCTATGGTTAAGCAATGCACGTACACGTGTGTGTGTGCATGTATATGTATATTTGTGTGTATACTTATAAATATTATACTTATCCCTTAGTAAAAGAACATTTACACGGCTCATTGAAAGCAAAGTTGAATATTGTTACTTAAACAGCACTATTCAAATTGCTAATAGCAGATTTCTGCTTTCATGGATGATATTTAATTTTAGAAGTAAGAGCTCAGAGCCTTAAGTATATACTTAGGGAATCTAATACTCAGTCAATAAGAAAATTGCTAACCTAAATAAATCAATGAGAGGAGAAGAATCTCCCTTTTATTTAAAATTTGAAAGTTCTGTTTCTATTTGAGATTCACCCCATGTTATGACTCCTATCAGGGATTCAACTCTTTGCAGGGAATGGGTGTGTTCTCTGCTACAACCAAATAGTGAGTAGATGTGAAAAGGACCCAGGGACTCAGGAATGCACATCTCTTGTCTGGATCTGCAGCTCACGAATACGTATGATGTGGGGCGTAGAGCTTGTGTTGCCCTTGGACCTCATTCCCCAGGCGTATATGATGGTGATGTTAGGACCAAAGGGAGATGTGTATAAGATGAGAAAGGAGTTACCAGTGGACTGAATATATCAAGGCACACACGATGGCATTTAATTAAAACAAAACAAAAAAGTCTCAAAAAGCAATTCTACATTCCTCTTTGGAAAGAGGGTTCCACAAAGCCAACTGCCATGTATATTAGATCCTACCAGGGAAAGGGAAGACAGGCTCCCCATACCTTTTGGAACTGAACGTAGGAGAGGTTTAAACAGGGACTTGGAGGAAGCTGACGAGACATATTTGGATGTCTAACAGAGTCCGTCTTTTTACACATTTTTTGCCAGTTGAAGGACATCAGAGCCGATGCTTTAGTGTCAGTCACTTACAGGACATGTGCTTGGGAGAAAATCATGGCTGGCAGATGCTGGCTGGAGCTATTAATTGACAACAGCCTACATTGATCGAGTGTTCACTATATGCTAGGCGCTGTGATTGATGATTTATAAGGAACATCTCATTTAACCTATCTACTTTTTAATTGAAGTACAGTTGATTTACAATGTTGTGTTAATTTCTGCTGTACAGCAAAGTGATTCAGTTATACATATATATACATTCCTTTTTATATTCTTTTCCATTATGGTTTATCACAGGATATTGAATATAGTTCCCTGTGCTATAGCGTAGGACCTTGTTGCTTTTCCATTCTTCATTTAATCTATATAACAACACTATGAAGTAGTTTCCATTATTATTTTTGTCTTTAGGAAGGAAAATTAATCCAGCAAATTGCTAGAGCTGGGGTTCTCACATAAGCAATTTGATAGTACAGCTGACCCCCATAAGCAAAAAACTACCCTGCCTCCTGGATTAGTGTGTGGCTATGATCTTTTGGGGTGTAGAATGACATTATCCCTTGTTAGTCTATGGCATGATCTTTCAGGCTTCCCCTACTATCTACCTTATGCTTATAGTCACAGTATTATTATCTCCTACATATGCCCTGGTGTCTCCCACCCATTGTCATTATTTTTACTGATTTCACAGCACTAGCTGCACGAGGGGGGAATATGTGGGCATTCAGTTGCCTCTGGCCAAGGGACTTAGTAGATGGGAAGCATAGTGACAAAAAGCTCTGGGAAGATCATTCAGAAGAGAAAAAGCTATGGAGTTGTGTAAAAAGATTTGCTGCTTAGGAAACAAGAGACAAGGGGATGGACAAAAGCCAGGGATATGTTCTCAGATAAGCAGAGCAGATAGGCAGCCTGTTGAAAGGGGGGAGCAGTAAGTTCCCATTATAGTTTCAAAAAGTGTTAGATCTGTCTGATAAGCCTTGTGCCACATATTACTTTAACCATCATCACATCATCTATTATTGAAATCCAGTAAGTATTAGTCTCTCCTCTTCCCTTGAGATAGGGTAATACCCTCTTTTAAGCCAATTTGAATCAAATATATATATATATATATATATATATATATATATATATACACACACACACACACACACACACACACTACATCTCCACCGAAGGAGAGGCAGTAATACAACATATTCAAAGTCACTCCGTATATCAACGTAACTTACATTCAGACAGGAAAAAAAAAAAAAAAAAAACACTTGAGAAAGCAACATTCTTTAAGGGATTCTGGGGACTTTACAGAGTTGGACCTGCTTGTCTCCATCTCCTCTACACTGTGTCCCAGAGTTTCCCAATGGATCGAATTCCACTAGCTCACAGAGGAAGCTGGCTGATAATCCAGATTGGATTGGCTCCCTTCGTTTTCTCAATTCCCCACTCCTTGACTGGGTTTCCTGTGATCATTTCCAAAATAAACTACTTACATTCAGATTCTTGTTCTGGAGTCTGCTTCTGGGATACCAATCTGAAAGAACATCAGAAACACGTACTTGAAATATGGTGATATGTAAGTGGATAATGAAAGCATGGATGTCAAGGAGATCACCTATGGAAAGAACATGAAGGAAGAAGAGAAGAAAGTAAAGAATCTTTCTTGAAGAACACCAACATTTAAGGGTCAGGAAGAAGATACATCAGCAGAAGGAGAGTCAGAAGGAGTTGCAGAGAGAAACAAGGAAAAACCAGGGGAAGGGTTTCAGGGGAAGATTTTTTTAAGACCAAAAGAGACTTTTGAAATTGCTTAAATGTTGATGGAAAGAATGTGGTAGAAAAGAAGAGTTTGAAATGCAGGTAAGTGAAAGGATGAATATAGTCAGTCACTGGGGTCAGATTCCCAAGGGAGTAAGATAAAATTGGATCCAGATCTCAAGTAGAGTGATAAAGTCTGTAATGGACTTGGTGGGTTTGGTCATGGAAAACAGAGGAAATTTCTATCTGATGTTTTGGATAATTGGGTATTTGGGAACAACAAGATAATAAATTGACTTTCCCTCCTAGTTTTATCTGAACATTTTACAAAATAAAGATCATTGGCCTGACCAAAACTCAGAACAAAATGAATTTCTTTTTTTTCCTGCTAGACTTCTCTGTCATTTAAAAGAACAAATTAGATGGACATGGAATTTGAGGAGAAGGTTTGTTTTATTTAATATTAAATTAAACTCCCTTTCTCTGTTCGACAAACTGAATTGGAATAACGGTCTCTAATTAAGGATTCCCAAATAGGGAAATTGTTTAGTCATTCTAACAGGTTTCATGTCTTATGTGGGTATAGAAAATTTCAGATGACTCTTATTGAATTATATTATTTTAAAATATTTACCTGAAGCCTAAAATATTTTGATTGGAACTTTTTGTTTTTGGTCCAACTAAAAATGACATCTGATCTATATGACTGTAATGGATGTTCTTGCAACCCTGATAGAACTCTTGATCTCTGGTCACTATTGAAACTAAAATTACCGTGAATATACAATGATTATTTACCTCTTAGTTCCAGATTTTTCTTAAATATCCAAATCTTTCTGTTAATGTTACATTCCTTTCTATTACACAGACTCAATCTATGTTGAGCAGGATAATTGTAGGGCTACTTAAACTCTGGTCCATTAACCATGGTCCATTAACATCCACATCATGGTGCTAGGGGTTAATATGGTCCTGGCTGGGGGATTAGATTAAAAATTAAATTTTTAAATGTAGTATGAAACACTAAGAATTGTTAGAAGCATTAAAAATATAAGTTCCTGTATATGGGTTAGAAGACTATGGCCTTTACTTTGATCCTTGGGCCTGCTAGGCAGTAGCAAAATATATGCAAGGAGAAGAAAGTGTGATCTTGGTCTCTGTCTCTAAGATACTTGTAATTAACTCCAGATAGCCTCTCCATAATAAAAGGATGGGCCTTAGTTATTCTAGTATAAGCACTGCAATATTATAAAGATTGAAGATCTATCAATACAATCAAATGTATAAAAGGAAACTATTTGAAATGGCTTGAAATTTCACATAGAAATCTATTTCTTTATTATTTCATCAACAGAGTTTAGTAAAATCAGATGGCAGAACACTGTAATAATTCAATTATTGAAACAAATGGATTTTGGAAAGGGTTTTTTCTCTCATGTGTCATGTGTATGTGTGTGAGAGAGAGAGAGGGATTGAGATTGAGAGATTGGGAAGATTATAAAAACAAAAGGGAGGAGGTAGGTGGGGAGGAAATCTGAATTGTTTAAATTGTATAAAAATGCTAGAATAAAATGAACATTCAAAACTCCGGTTGAATTTAATCTTTTGTTCAACTCATTCGCCAAGAAAATCTGTCTTCAGATGGTTTATGTTGCAGAATATGATGACACCAGTCACCTATCCTAGAGTCTACATTTGCTATAAAGACTATTGCAGCTTGATGATAGATGAGGAAATTTACTCCTATCGTCTGCATGGGAGTGAAGTGCCAATAATTTAAGACTTTCAGTGATACAGTACTAACTTTATATTCTAAGCAATCACAACCTGTATTTATCCACCTGCTGTTTTTATGGCTTAGAAATCACACTATCAGTTTGCGATGGTAATTTATTATATTTATATTATAGAAGAAGATTTTCAAATTATAGACTTGCATTGAGTTAGGGAAGGAATTAAAATACTTTGCCCCACTCCTGTTGATTAATAAAAATAGTCCATTCGATAGATGGAGTGTTCTCAAGGAAATGGGACTCCTGGTCATTTTTAGAGTTTCCATTTGGGAACAAAATCTGTGGGAACATATTTAAGTTTTAGACGAGAGGAGCATGGAAATCAGTTTTTAGTAAGTAGAGAAGGGTAGTACCTACAACACCTTGAAGGATTTTATCATGTGTAATATCTTCTCATTGGATTTTTCAAAATAATGTTTGCTAACTACCATTAAAACAATATTTCTCTTACTTTAGGCATTTGACAACTATCTGTATAATTTCAACCAGTCTGTGTTACGTATATACTATTATTTGCCTGATGTTTCTTCATATACACCCACTTTATAATTATTTATTATAGAAGCCAATACTACTAGTGATATACCTCCTACACTTTGGAAAACACCGCATTAAAACATAATTTGCAGCTAAATTCATTGGCACTGTTCTATCCCCATTTTGCCAGAATTTGATAAGACCTAAAAATGTTTTGCTTCTTTTTTTCTCAATATCTCAGTGATGGCTGATTTCAACTGAATACTATTTGAAATTGTATTTGAATCATTCTACCACCAGTAATATGGATCCATCCATAGCTAAACTATATGTTGCTAATAAATTTCTCTCCATCTTCCTTTAATTTAAATAGTCTTTTATAATTTTGTTGAACTCTATGCCCAATTGCCAGATATACTTAAATGTTGTGAACATACATTTTTCTCTTTCAGTGATATTACTTACATAAAAAGAATAGATGGCACACTTCACAGTTTTTTTTTAAATACCCCCATGTCAGTGGGTATAAAGGTGTTCACTGTAAAATTATTTCAACTTTTCTGTATTTTTGAAAATTTTAATTAAAAAAAAAATGGGGAAAAGAACCCAACTTCTACTCCATGAGAACTGAAAACATGCACCTTTGAATTTGTTCTGTAGTGGTTAAAAGCAAGTGAAATATGCTGTAGCTAAATGAGAATATTACCAAATTTTCTTCATATAGGTTGTGGGTCCTTGAAGTCTTGGTTTAAGGAAGGTCACAAACACCTATGGATGGTTATAAATTCCTTGAGGTACTGACAGTTATCCATAAGTTAATATATTTGGTTCGTTTCCTCTATCAGGAGCTGAAGGTAAGGAACTTCAAATATTAAACTCCCTTTTTTTCTTTTTTCTTTTGATATTTGTGCAGGATATTTATTACAGTGTTAGTCACACTGAACAAAAACTGAAGACAAATTTATTTATTTTATTTTTTTGTATTTTTGTATTTTGTTAAATTGTTATGTATTTTACAGTTGATAACATCACCATTTTATTTTATTTTATTTGAATTATACTTGATTTATCATATTATATTAGTTTCAGGTATACAGCATAGTGATTCAGTATTTTTATAGATTATACTCCATTAAAGGTTATTATAAAATAAAGGCTATAATTCCCTGCATTGTACAATATATTCTTGTTGGTTATCTATTTTATACATAGTAGATCGTACCTCTTAATCCCATACTCCTATCTTGCTCCTCCCCAGCTCCCTCTCCCACTGGTAACCACTAGTTTCTTTTCTACATATGTGAGTCTGTTTCTGTTTCACTATATACATTTGTTTGTTTTATCTTTTAGATTCCACATATAAGTGATATCATACAATATTTGTCTTATTCTAACATTTCACTAAGCATAAGATTCTCTAGGTCCATCCACATTGCTGCAAATGGCAGAATTTCATTGTTTATGGCTGAGTAATATTCCATTGTTATATGTATATATAGATATATATATGTGTGTGTCTATATATATATATCACCATTATAAATGTATGTATATATATACCACATATATGTATTGGGTTGGCCAAGAGGTTTGTTCAGTTCTTTCTGTAAGATGGCTCTAGTAGCACTTAGTTGTCTTTAACTTCATTAAAGACAATTTTGATAGATTGTATGTGACAGCTGTCATATCAGTGTGCATTTAAAAAAAGACATCAAAATTGGTGAATTTTTGTGTAACCATTTTAATATCGAAGATGGAAGGAAAAAGCAACATCTTCGACATATTATGCTTTGTTATTTCAAGGAAGGTAAAAACGCAACTGAAACACACAAAAAAAGATTTGTGCAGTGTATGGAGAAGGTGCTGTGACTGATCGAACATGTCAAAAGTGGTTTGCGAAGTTTTGTGCTGGAGATTTCTCGCTGGACAATGATCCATGGTCAGGTAGACCAGTTGAAGTTGATAGCAATCAAATTGAGACGTTAACTGAGAACAATCAACATTATACCACACGGGAGATAGCCGACGTACTCAGAATATCCAAATCAAGCGTTGAAAATCATTTGCACCAGATTGGTTATGTTCATCACTTTGATGTTTGGGTTCTACATAAGTTAAGTGAAAAAAACCTTCTTGACTGTATTTCCACATGCTATTCTCAACTTAAATGTAATGAAAACATTCCGTTTTTAAAACAAATTGTGACGGGCGATGAAAAGTGGAAACTGTACAATAATGTGGAACAGAAGAGATCGTGGGGCAAGAGAAATGAACCACCACCAACCACACCAAAGGCCAGTCTTCATCCAGAGAAGGTGATGTTTTGTATACGGTGGGATTGGTAGGGAGTCCTCTATTATGAGCTCCTTCCGGAAAACCAAACAATTAATTACAACAAGTACTGCTCCCAATTAGACCTGATTGCAGCACAGGATGTAAAGCGTCCAGAATTAGTCAACAGAAAACACATAATCTTCCATCAGGATAACGCAAGACCTTATGTTTCTTTGTTGATCAGGCAAACTGTTACAGCTTGTCTGGGAAGTTCTGATTCATCCGCTGTATTCACCAGACATGGCACCTTTGGATTTCCATTTATTTAGGTCTTTACAAAATTCTCTTAATGGAAAAAATTTCAATTCCCTGGAAGACTGTAAAAGGCACCTGGACCAGTTCTTTGCTCAAAAAGATAAAAAATTGTGCAAAGGTGGAATTATGAAGTTGCCTGAAAAAAGGCAGAAGGTAGTGGAACAAAAGGGTGAATACGTTGTTCAATAAAGTTCTTGGTGAAAATGAAAGATGTGTCTTTATTTTTACTTAAAAACCAAAGGCACTTTTTGGCCAACCCAATATATATATAAATATGTATATATATATACCACATCTTCTTTATCCATTTGTCTCTTGATGGATACTTGGGTTGATTACACATCTTGGCTATTGTAAAGAGTGCTGCTATGAATGCTGAGGTACATATATGTTTTCAAATTAATGTTTTGTTTTGTTTCAGATATATACTCAGGACTTGAATTGCTGGATCATATGGTAGTTGTATTTTTAGTTTTATGAGGAACCTCCATACTGTTTTTCCATAGTGGCTATATCCATTTACATTCCCACCAACAGTGTACTAGGGTTCCCTTTTTCTCCATTTGTCATTTGTAGTCTTTTTGATAATAGCCATTCTGATATGTGTGAGGTGATATCTTATTGCGGTTTTGATCTTTGTTTCTTTGATGACTAGCTGTGTTGAACATCTTTTCATGTGCCTGATGACCATCTGTGTGTGTTCTTTGGAAAAATATCTATTCAGATCTTCTGCACATTTTTAAAAATCAGGTTGTTTTTTATTTTTATATTTTTTGATATTGAGATGTATGAGTTGTTTATATATTTTTGGATATTAACCCCTTTTCAGTCATATTATTTGCAAACATTTTCCCAGATTCAGTCGGTTGTCTTTTCATTTTGTCGATGGTTTCCTTTGCTGTGCAAAAGCTTTTAAGTTTAATTAGGTCCCATTTGTTTATTTTTGCTTTTGTTTTCTTTGCCTAAGGAGATTGATCCAAAAAAACATAAATTGCTACAATTTATGTCAAAGAGGGTGCTGCCTGTTTTATCCAAGGAGTTTTATGGTTTTTGATCTTACATTTAGGTCTTTTGAGTTTATTTTGTATATGGTGTGAGGAAATGTCCTAATGTCATTTTTTTACATGTGGCTGTCCAGTTTTCCCAGCACCACTTATTGAAGAGATTGTCTTTTCTTCATTGTATATTTGTGCCTTCTTTGTCATAGATCAATTGACCATAGGTGTGTGGGTTTATTTCTGGGCTGTGCATTCTGTTCTATTGATCTGTGTGTCTGATTTTGTGCCAGTACCATGCTGTTTTGATTATTGTAGCTTTGTAATACAGTCCGAAGACAGGGCGTGTGATACCTCCAGCTTTGTTCTTTTTTTCTCAAGATTGCTTTGGGAATTTGGGGTCTTTTGTAGTTCCATATAAATTTTAGGAATTTTTCTTCTAGTTCTGTGAAAAGCATCATGGGTATTTTGTTAGGGATTGCATTAAATCTGTAGATTGCTTTGCGTAGTATGGCCATTTTAACGATACTAATTCCTCCAATCCAAGAGCTTGAAAGATATCTTTGGAAAGGGATATCCTTCCATTTCTTTGTATCATCTTCAATTTCATTCATCAGTGTTTTACAGTTTTCTGAGTATAGGTCTTTCACCTCCTTGGTTAATTTTATTCCTAGATATTTTATTCTTTCTAATGCAATTTTAAATAGGATTGTTTTCTTGATTTCTCTTTCTGATAGTTCATTATTAGTGTATAGAAAACAACAGATTTCTGTATATTAATTTTGTATCCTGCAACTTTACTGAATTCATTTATTAGTTTGAATCATTTTCTGGTGGAGACTTTAGGGTTTTCTATATATAGTATCATGTCATCTGTAAATAGTGACAGTTTTACTTCTGCCGTTCTAATTTGCATGCCTTTTTTTTTTTTTTTTTTTCTTGACTGATTGATGTGGCTAGGACTTCCAATACTGTGTTATCTAGAAGTGGCAAGAGTGGGCATCCTTGTCTTGTTCCTGATTTTAGAAGAAAAGCTTTTAGCTTTTCACCATTGAGTATGATGTTAGATGTGGACTTGTCATAAATTGCTTTTATTATGTTGAGATACGTTCTCTCTATACCCAACTTTGATGACAGTTTTTATCATGAATGGATGTTGAATTTTCTCAAATTCTTTTTCTGCATCAATTGAGATGACCACATAATTTTTATCCTTCCTTTTGTTAATGTGGTATATCACATTGATTAATGTGTGAATATTGAAATACCCTTGCATCCCCTGGAATAAATCCTACTTGATCATGGTGTATAATACTTTTTATATATTGATGGATTTAGTTTGCTAATGTTTTGTTGAGGACTTTATTCCTTATATATTCAACAAAGTATTGGCCTGTGATTTTCTTTTTCTTTCTTTCTTTCTTTTTTTTTTTTTTTTTTTGTTGGTATTATCTCTCTCAGGTTTTGGTATCAGGATAATGTTGGCCTCATAGAATGAATTTAGGAGTGTTTCATCCTCTTCGATTTTTTGGAATAGTTTCAGAAGAATAGGTATTAGTTCTCCATTTATGTTTGGTAAATTCCTCTGTGAAGCATATCAGGGGCTGTGTCTGATCCCAAGTTACTGGAGCAGAAGCCCCGAGAGTCAGCCCAGAGCTGGCTCTGTTCCCTTTAAATGTGTGTTTAAACCTCTCCCAGCACTGGGACCTTTTCTCCGGAGTAGGGGAGTGGTGAAGCAAGGTGGGCCTATACAGGCTTTCAGCTCATGTTGGCTACAGACAGAGGTCCAAACTGTCTCCAATGTGCTGTCTATGCAGGTGCCCACAGTTGTTTTCCTTGCTCTGCTCAGAAGCAGTCTTAGGTGCAAATCACCTTTCTCCCTCAGAGCCAATCGGTCCCCCAACCCTCCACTGCCCCTGCCTTGCTGTGGAGCCACACCACAGGGCAGGTAACACCCACATGACCTCTTGGAGTATATCAGACAGCTGTGATGGTCCAGCTGCCATCAGAGTTCTGGGCTCTTTCTGATGCACTGCTTGAGTGAGCACCAACAATGGCCAGGTCTGCCCCACTCAGAGGCTGTCCTGGGACCTAGTCACCTCTGCATCCCATGGCTGAGCTTTCTCCCCGGTTGTGGCAGCCCTAAATCCAGTTCCACACTGTGATGTGGAGTGAGTGGGGCTGTAGTATTCACTTGACTCGGGCTGGGGCACACATCAAGGCAGTCATGGGAAACCTAGCAGCCTCCAGAGCAGACTTCCCTCTGCCTTCTCCACACTGCCTGGGGGAAAGCCAGCATGTTTTCCTCATGAGCAGAGTACAGGCTTCCCACAGCCCTCCTGTTTGTCCCAGCGGTCCTCCAACCCGCCAAGGGGATTCATCTCCCCTTTGTAGGACCCCTGGACTAGGGCACCCAGTCTCGAACTGCTCACTCCCTGGAGTAGGTCTCCACCTGTATTTTCCCTTTTCCTCTAAGTCCTCTCCCAGGGGCACAGGTCCAGACCTGATTGCTTCACTTCCCTTCTTACCTGATTACATGTGTATCTTTCTCACAGCCTGGTTGTACAGGTGTCTTTCTGCCAGTTTCCTGTTAGTTTTCAGTGAGATTGTTTCACATGTAAATGTATTTTTGATGTGTTCATTGGGGGAGATGAGTTCTGCATCCTCCTACTCTGTCATCTTGATCAATTCCTTGCTATTAAGGAGTCAGATTTGAGCTAGCCTCCTGTATCCTGCTCAGCCGCCTTGCAATAATCTTTTTTTTTTTCTTTTTAAAATCTATGGTCCGCATTTTTGTTATAACAAAATTTTCCCGAATTTTATTATTGGAAAGATACAAAAGGTAATATTCAGATATAGGAGAATATGGACTTGAACTAGTATATAAGCATTAGCAGTTCATCCTTCTCTGTTCCTTCTGTCTCAACTTACTTGACATATCTTCACAAGGGAATATATCAATCAGTTTATTACTCAATAAATTCTTACTGTAATTTCTAGTGGTAAAGGTTCACCCAAACTCTTATATACAACTGTATATGGGGAACATTTAAAAATCTTTGTGGTGATTTTTTTGAGACATTTTTAGTGTGATATGGAGTATTCTAATACATAGCAAGCAGTTTCCTGAATACAGAATAATACATATGACAGTTCTGTGGTGTGAAGAGTCCTCATTATCTTTCAACAAATAATAGTGAGTCATCAAATAAAATTTAATGATTTTAGTGAAGAATCACTGGAACTCACTGTTGTTAAAGAAAGACAGATGAATTGATTGATGCACGTGGTAACGTGCCCTGAAATATGACTACACTAGGGCTTTACTCTTCTCGACTGATATGAAAGCTGTAATGAAGTTTTACTGTTATTCAATATCAGCAATGGCATTAACAATATAATTTGAGTTGCTTGGTGGAGAACAAGCCAAAACAAAGATAACTGAATATTGTTGTTTGATTTCAAGTTTTAAGACCTTAACTTCACTCAACTCGGTCACATCAAATTCCTAGAGTGAGAAAAGCAACTGAACAAAGAAAAAGAAGCAGAATATGTGAAATATATTCACATGCATTTTTATGCTCACAACAGCTTTTCAGAAACTGAGATCTCAATTATTCGCAATAGGACAAGCACAGAACATTCTCTGACAAGTATTTTAAGTCTAGTACTAAAATACCCTATTTAGACAGGCAGGTCATGCAGCATCCTTTAAAATTTATTTCATGCTTTCTTCATTATAATGATTAATCACAATTGCTATGGTTAAAACAAACAAACAAAAAAAACCAGCGCTTGCTCTTTCTAATAACCAGTACCTTAAACCAGCATTGTGTAGTATATATAAGTAAAGATTGCAGATGTTTGCTGGGACAGCACATCCTTCCTCACCCCTGAAATTTTCTAATCCTTGACTCCTGGTGTAAAATGATCCACTGTCCCCCTGGCACACGGATTGCACCATATCTTGAATTTTAAAGTTTCATGGAATTAGCTTAACCCGCAAAGGTTCTCAAATGTTTGAACTTCAGCTGACATCCTTGAGGATGGATGGTTTTAAGGAAGTATGGTCATGGTCAACCCCAGAACACACTGAATTTGTCTGTACCTAAGCCATTTGTCTCCAGATTTTTTTTTTTTTTTAATTGAGGAAGTCCAAACCATATAATCTATGGGTCACCTACCTGAAGGTGTTATATTTGTTTACCACAGTTATTTTTACTCCCAAACAGTATAGTTCAACATGCACAAATAACTTTTTTTTAATGTATACCTTCTTTTTTAAGATATTCTGTCCCATTATGGTTTATCACAGGATATTGAATATAGTTCCCTGGGCTATACAGTAAGATCTTGTTGTTTACCATTCGCTATATAATAGTTTGCATCTGCTAATCCCAAACTCCCAATCCACCCCTCCCCCAACATGCACAAATAACTTGGTACTCATTAAGTCAAATGAATTTTGAAGCAAATAAAAAGCAATATGGGGGCTTCCCTGGTGGCGCGGTGGTTGAGAGTCTGCCTGCCAATGCGGGGCACACGGGTTCGAGCCCTGGTCTGGGAGGATCCCGCATGCCGCGGAGCGACTGGGCCCGTGAGCCACGATTGCTGAGCCTGCGCGTCTGGAGCCTGTGCTCCACAATAAAAGAGGCCACGATGGTGAGAGGCCTGCGCACCGCGATGAAGAGTGGCCCCCGCTTGCCGCAACTAGAGAAAGCCCTCGCACAGAAACGAAGACCCAACACAGCCAAAAATAAGTAAATAAATAAATTAAAAAAAAAAAAAAAAAAAAAAGCAATATGGCATATGATGTGCACTGATAAATGCCACTGATAACCCTTAAAATCCTTATGCCCATTTGAGGACAACATTACAACATATTCCAGAATTGTTTACAGCTTTTACAAATAACCAGGGAAGTTGGTTATTAACCAACAGCATTATAAAAGTGTAGATGGAAAATGAGGAAGTTTTGCAAGACTGAGAATAATTACCATAGAATTCTAGACTCATAGAACTAAAAGGAATATAATAGAAATAATAATAATGCCTGGCTCTTCATCTCTCTGTCCAATCCACAAACATTTATTAAGCATCTACTGTATACCAGATGTTGATGATAAAAAGATATGCTAAGAGTACAGGGTTGAGGAGGAGAGATATGTACACAAGGACACAATAAAACAGGGAAATTGACAGGAGCTTTGCGGGCACAGAGAAGAATACAAATCTGTTTGAGGGCTGGAAGTCACCCCTTCCTCTAAGGTCTATTTATTTCCTTCTCTTGGTCACATCTAAAGAGTACGTGTGATCTACTTAATTTTTATATGATTATAAGTCGTTGATGAAGGCATTGGATAGGAGCTTGCTATTTATGGTAAAGAAAGACAAAAACTTCTCATCATGTGATAATTCACATTAAAACATATGTATTTGACAATTTTTAGTAGGAAATTCTTGACCAGGAATGTATTAAGGATAAAAGTACATGTACTCTCTCTAATTAACTAGATGATTGTTTTGAGTTAGACTGTTGTCCTCAATCATGGCTGCACATCAGATTCATCTGCAGAACTTAAGAAAAACAAAACAAAAACAGTGGTTCTCATCACAGAGAGTCTGATTTAATTGGTTTGAGATGGACTGAGGGAATCATTATTTTTACATAGTTCTGTAGTTGATTTTGTCCTGCCAAGAGCTGAGAGACTTTGGTTTAGAGTAATAGCCTTTCTCAACCCATTCTCAACTCGATTTGAGTAAATCCTTACACTTTCCAGTACCACATTAGTGGGACACACTGCTTATTTAATAAGACACTCAAGATACACAGCCTGAAATAACCACCTCTGCTGATTCTGGCACCTCAGAAGAGCTGGTATTCTCCCTGTTCTACTGTCTTTTCCTTCAACAGACTGTCATAATTCTTCCAGTTTCTAGTGTACTTGCCTTATTCTTAGCAAGTTGCCTCATCTAGTTTTTAGATGCCTTTTGGTTGTGAACTGCCTGCAATTTTCTCCTCTTTTTTTTTGAAAATAATGTGATTTTTATTACAAATTATGTGTTTTTATAGAAAATTTATAAAATATAAGCCACAAATTAAGAACAAAGATTTTCCCCAGTACTACAAGAATAGGCAACACTACAGTGGCACATATTTTCTTTTTTCTGTGTTAATAGACATAGTAACACTTTATTTACAAATTTAGGATCCTACTGTATCAAAATATCTTTTGTAATCAATGCTTCACCTAAAAAATCTTATCTTGAAGTATTTCAATATCTCTAAATTATCTGGTAGATTGTAATTTTTAATAGTTGCTTGGCATTCCATTGACTATATAATAACATATTTTTAAACAGTCTCCTATTTGGGGCATTGAATTGGTGCCATTTTTTCTTTTTACTTGAAAGAGTCTACAGTTGGATTTTGGGTTTTGATGCCAGGTTCGAATCTTTGGAGATTTATTCCATTCATGCCAATTTTAGTATTTTGCAATTTTAGTCTGCTTTTATATCATTTCCTGTTTTCTCCCTCTTTTTACGAAGCTGTCTTCCCTGATTTCCTTTTTCGTCTCCCTCATCATTTGGTCATCAGGGATGAGGCGATTTCGGCTGGGAGCAAACACCATTGGCAAGCTCCTTGCTCATTGCTGGATTATCCTTTGCCTCCAGCTCACCATATTCCAGGAAATATTGAGAATATTCTTCTGTCTGAATTTCTTCCTCCCTTTTCGTAGGCCATATGCTCTTTCCCGTACAGGTCAGAACTGGATTTACTTCAGTGTGGTCTATATCTTGCAGAATTCTTAGACGTTTCTGCTGTTTGTGTACCATATCCCTGGTTCTGACTGCTGATATAGATTTTCCTATATCATATAAAGTGTCTATTATGTCAGTCATTAAAAGTAGTGCTGGGGCTTCCCTGGTGGCGCAGTGGTTGAGAATCTGCCTGCCAATGCAGGGGACACGGGTTCGAGCCCTGGTCTGGGAGGATCCCACATGCCGTGGAGCGGCTGGGCCTGTGAGCCACAATTACTGAGCCTGCGCGTCTGGAGCCTGTGCTCCGAAACAAGAGAGGCCACTATAGTGAGAGGCCCACGCACCGCGATGAAGAGTGGTCCCCCACTTGCCGCAACTAGAGAAAGCCCTCGCACAGAAACGAAGACCCAACACAGTCAAAAATAAATAAATAAATCAATTAAAAAAAAAAAAAAAGTAGTGCTATGTAGAGATTCCAGACTCAGACATAAATGAATACAAATCAAGTGTCCCTCGTTTATTCATTTTAGGTGTTCATGAAATAATTTAACTCCCTAAGTCTTAGTTTTCTTATTTATAATAGGTAATAGTACTTGTACTTAGCTCATAAAATTATTACAGGGATTAAACAAAATAGTGCTTGTGGTGTGTGTAGCACAATTGTGTAACACGAAGAAGTGCTTAATAAATGTTAGTTTGTTGGTGAGGAGGAGGAGGATGATAGTGATGAAGATGGCGAGGAGAACGAGGATCTCAGTGAACACTTCAGGTTGCCATTGTACCCAGAACCCGTTAATGAGGAATGAGTAAAAAGTAACCTGATTCTTTCATTGAAAGCACATTGTTTTGAACGAGAATGAACACGTGTTAAATTACAAAAGCAAATAATAAGTTATTGAAAGCAGATTTTTTAATTGTTTGTTTTGAAGTTGAATCACTCTGTACCTAAAAAAGTTTTCTTTTTTATTTCTTAAATACAAGTATGTTTCTAATATTTATAATCCCCAAACTTATGCTACAGCTTAAACCACCTTATGGGCTGAGTTGTGTCCCCCCACCCCAGGCTCAATTCACATGTAGTTCTAACTCCTCATACCACAAAATGTGACATATTTGGAGATAGGATCTTTAAAGAGGTGTAATTAAGGTTAAATGAGGTCATCCGTGTGGGCCATAACCCAACGTGACTGGTGTCCTTACAAGAAAAGATTAGGACACAGACACATACAGAGAAAGCCCACGTAAAGACACCAGAAGACAGCCATTTACAAGCTAAGGAGAGAGGGCTTAGTAGACTCCAACCATACTAACACATTGATCTTGGCCTTCCAGCCTCCAGAACTAGAAAAAAATAAATTTCTGTTGGCTAAGCCACCCAATCTGTGGTTCTTTGTTATGGCAGCCCTAGCAAACTAATACAGATTTAATTTTTGCCCTCTGTAGAGTTTAAAAATTTGTGGACTAACCTGGCTTTTTAGAGCATATCATCATTATCATCATCATATTGCTTTGCAGCAAAATAGCCTTAGTTTATATGTTTCTCATAAATTCTATTTTTAAAGTATTTTGGCAAAAGTTACAAAGATACAGAAAAGAGTTGCTTCAGTCTAGATATTTATTTTCTTAAAAAATAGTATTTCTTGTTTAAGTCTTACTGAATATCTTACTAAGATACTCTTATGCTGAAAAGTTGATCCCAAAGCTTTTTTGTCAGTTTACCTTTCCTGGTTAGACCACAGAAGGATCTCTTAAAGTGACTAAAATATATATATCAATGGATTTTTTTTCCCTTATAATCTCTTCTAAGAGCTCATTGTCTCTCTTAAATCTATAGAGATAGTGTATCTGAGAGCTCAATAAAATTTACTTGTTTAAGTGAACGTATAGAAGAGATTCAATGAGCCGATGAAGTTGCAGCTGTGCAAGGTCAAAAGAGCCAAACAAGGATTATACCTGATTGTTTAGTGCTCTATAGTCCACAGAGCTGAATTTTTGTATTTTGTTGGAACTTATCTCAGTTAACAGCCTCTGAAAGATAACCTAGCTTTATTTACTTCTTTACTCATCTCTTCACCTAACAATGAAAAGGAGTCAAGGAAGCACTATCTCTCTTTCCTCATTAAAAGCGAGCTCTTTGAGATTAAAAAAAGTACACACTGCTATATTTAAAATTGATAACCAACAAGGACCTACTGTACAGCACAGGGAATGTGTTATACAGTACAATGTTACGTGGCAGCCTGGATGGGAGGGGAGTCTGGGGGAGAATGGATACATGTATGGCTGAGTCCCTTTGCTGTGCACCTGAAACTATCACAACATTTTTAATCGGCTATACCCCGACATAAAATAAAAAGTTAAAAAAGAAAGAAATTAGGCCAATTAATAAACCTACAGTGGCCTCTACGTGTTCAAATAAAATAAAATAAAAAAAGTAATAATATACCCCAGTAACTATCCAGAATTCAGATCATGGAGGGTGTCCATTAGTGGGTTTTCTTTTTTTTTTTTTTTTTTTTTGCTGGTTGAGAGATTTGCCATATGTGAGAGGCTATTGTCAAGAACTGAAAAAAGTGTGGCCATTATAAGATAATGTCTCGGCTTATATATACTACCAAATGTAAAATAGATAGATAGTGGGAAGCAGCCGCATAGCACAGGGAGATCAGCTCTGTGCTTTGTGACCACCTAGAGGGGTGGGAGAGGGAGGATGGGAGGATGGGAGGGAGACGCAAGAAGGATGAGATATGGGGATATATGTATATGTATAGCTGATTCACTTTGTTATAAAGCAGAAACAAACACACCATTGTAAAGCAATTATACTCCCATAAAAATGTTAAAAGAAATAAAAATAAAATAGAAGAGATGATTAGTTAAAACAAATAAATAAATAAAAAATAAGATAATGTCTTGGGAGTCTCCTGGCGGTATGGTGGTTAGGAGTTGGCGCTTTCACTGCTGAGGGCCCAGGTTCAATCCCTGGTTGGGGAACTGAGATCCCACAAGCCACACAGCATGGCCAAAAATGAATAAATAAATAAGATAATGTCTCTCTTCATCTGACTAATTGTTAAGAAAGTTTCTGAAAATGGGGGGTGAGTATTCTTGAGACTTTCATGTTTAGCAGTTTCCTCCTTAGAATCAGTAAATAGATGTAAACTTCCAATTAACTTAAATATTTCCTATTTTACAGTGTTTTCCAAGGAAGGTGTTTTAGAAGTATAGAATAATTAGATAACTAGATGCTTTCTCAAGAGCCAATTTTGTCTATTTTCCAAAGTTTTAGGAAATATAACCAGATCATCTTGGATGAATTCTTATCTATAAGTTTTAAAAGAACTTCATAGACAGTGATTCTACAACCACCCATAAATAAATTTTCGTTTCATGTCTGTACTTGAATTATGGGAGGAATTGGGAAACATTACATTGCTAGAGTCTTAAAAATGTTAGAAAAAGAAATCCATATAGGAGGTGTCTGCCCCCTAGTTTTTTTCTTTTTTTCCCCTCTACATATGTGAATATAGCATTAAAAAATTTTTTTATTTTATATTGGACTATAGTTGATTTACAATGTTGTGTTAGTTTCAGGTGTACAGCAAATTGTACACCTGAACTATGTGTATAGGTATACATATACACATATCTATTCTTTTTCAGATTCTTTTCCCATATAAGTTACTACAGATTATTGAGTAGATTTCCCTGTGCTACACAGTAGATCCTTGTTGATTATCTATTTTTATATATAATAGGGTGTATATGTTAATTCCAACTTTCTAATTTATCTCCCCCCCCAACCACCACCATAGTTTTTCTATTCAGGAGATCTCATTCCCTGAGTATGGTATATGGTATTTTATGTTTTCTTCCTCCTGTCTCCCAATTGCAAGATAATTATTCTTAATTTGTTTTATTGCATGACAACATGTCTGAGTAAAAATTAATATCCCAGTTTTAACTGTTTCTTATCAATACCATACATCCTTCCCCATCAATTTTACTCTTACTAATGGAGGCTCTGCAGTTGGGTATGTACTTCTATCTTATCAAAATTTAACATACTGGCCCACTTCTTTATCATATTTGAAGCTTACTGTGTTCTGGGGTGTTCTCACCGCCATGTTCACTAGATGCCTTTCCTTTAATGTAAATTAAGTCACTGAATTCAGTTATAGTCATTTCCTGGCAGAGAGAGGCAATTAAACTGTATGGGTCCAAAGCTGGTAATGACTTCACAATTATAAAGCAAACACAGACCATGGTTTCCATATAAATGATCACAGTAGACCAACATGGCTTTTCATGTGAGAGCCTGTACCCAAAAATGTACAGCAAAACTCTTGTAGCTGACTGTATCATTTTAGCTTATGTCTCTTGACATTGGAATCCTCTTTGTTAAATTCATGAGCAAGGTTCCTCTTCATTGGAGCACTACAGAGTATTTTAATTCTAACCGCATATTGATTCATCTAATTTCATACTTGAATAGTCATAATTTATCAAATTTATAGAGTTTTAGATATTCAGTTTGTGTTGTTTACTTGTTTTTGTGGTTGGATTCTTTTCCTCTTTTTGAATGGAATTTCTAACTAAAATCTCAGTTCATATGTCCTGACACTGCCACAGGACACTCTGTGTGCAATAGCTTTGGGTGGTTTTGATTTAATCAAGAGGAAGATGAGAGTGGGTGTCCATTTCTTTCAACTCCTCCGTTCTTTCGCCATCCATCTTAGTCCACATGTGGTTACTCAGCACACTGCATTAATGATAGCTGTCAAAATAATATTCTGTGGGTTACAGGTCAAGAAAAATATGTAAAAGACTTCAGCGTGAACTGATGATAAAGTAATTAATTCATTTAGTCATTTAAATGCTAGACTAGCCTGGCCTTGGCGGGATCAGGAGTTAGTGGGAGCAAGAAGAATAAATGCAGACATCTCCAACTAGTTTACTCTTGTTAAAAGGAAGAAAAAAAGATGATAATAGCATTACCCAACAAGCACGCTAGAGGCAATTTTCTTAATTATAGTGCTGACCCAGCAGCGTACACAGAGTGGTCTTGCTATTGGCATGAAAGCTTTTACTTTCAAATATTAACCCTTCTTGGTACCGTATGTCTTAAGATAATTCCTGGAAGTGTTGCCAGTGTCAGCAGTTTTCTGTTTCTGTTGGTGTTTATAAGCCATTTGGGAAAGAACTGAGCTGGGCTCCTGGCACAGAGTCCAAAGTGAGTTACTCTAAGTAACTTTTTGAATGAATCTAAGAGAAAAGCTCACAACATTCTGTTTTATTAGATTAGTTAGTTAATAGCACAGTACACAAATTCCTGAGAGAGAGATGAATTGTTGTCTTGGTCCCTGTAAAATCTTCTGGGACAGCCAAAACCATGCCACGTGATCCATACAAAAAATACATTATTTGATGTTAAATATAAAATTGGCATTTATAGTCTTGCAGTTCAATTGTTGGGTATAATGAATTATAATACATTCTTATTGATAGTGTATAAGAGTACTAGAGCAATTGTAGTAAATTATGCAAGGAAGAATCATTGAAATCTCATTTTAACATCTGAAAAACACTGGGTTGACTCTTTAAATGCATTTCTTTATCACTGCAGGGCTCCAGGAAGGAACCTTTGACATTCCTCATAGAATCACTGTAGTTAATTCATGGGTACTTGAAGAATTGCTTTTGAAAAGAGACCTGTGATGTGTAATGTCTCTCCAAAGTATGTTTTTCTGATTTCTCTACATGGAAATGTGAAATTTGGCCTCTGAGAGAACTCGTGGTTCATGTAAATAGTAGGCACATCAAGAATCAAACAGAAGAGAAACTTGAATACTGTTTGACAAATTTGAGTTCCTCAGTGTTCTAGAGTGGGAGGTATGCATTAACTACTCTATGAACCATAGCCAAGTCCTCATGTTACTTGACTTTGGTTAGAAAGAGGGATAAAATTTTCCCACGGGTTGATTTAGAGAGACTAGACCTATTGCGTTTTATAAATGTATTTATTTTTTATTTACTTATTTTTGGCTGTGTTGGGTCTTCATTGCTGTGCGTGGGCTTTCTCTAGTTGCCGGGAGCAGGGGCTACTCTTGATTGCGGTGCATGGGCTTCTCATTTTGGTGGCTTCTCTTGCTGCGGAGCACGGGCTCTAGGCGCGCGGGCTTCAGTAGTTGTGGCTCTAGGGCTCTAGAGCACAGGCTCAGTAGTTGTAGCACACGGGCTTAGTTGCTCGCGGCATGTGGGATCTTCCTGGAGCAGGGATCGAGCCCGTGTTCCTTGCATTGGTAGGCAGATTCTTAACCACTGAGCCACCAGGGAAGTCCCTATAAATTTTTACTATGGTTTCTTTAGATCTCTATTATCTTATAGTGATGATATTACACTACATTGAGTGCAAGCCTATTTTCAAACACTTGTTCAGTTTATCAGTTTTTTTCAAACTTAACATGCCAAATATATCAGCAAATCTTTTTTTTTACAGTCTATGTTATGAGAATATGAGATAATGCAAAAATGCATCAATTATTCTGTTGAACTGAATTTCTAGGCCAAATTGGAGCTACTTCTGCTTATGGGTGCCAAGGTGGCAAACTGAACCTTAGATAACTTATATGTCCCTGTAAATGCTCCTCTGGACCAGAAATGCAAAATATCCAATCAGCCAATCTCCAAATGCCAAGCCAACTCTGGGCTCTATACTTATCTCTTTGTCCCTTCTCACCCCAAACAAGGTTGACAAGGTGGCCCCAGCCAATCAGTTATTTTGTTTCTCTAGCTTATTCTTTGTTCTTTATCCTAGAAAAGCTTCCTGACTTCTGCCCCTTTTTTCAATTCTCAGGAGACTGTCCACTTCATGACGTGTTAAATAAAGTTTGTTGTATCACCTAAGTTGTCTTCCTTAATAATTTAAAATAATTCTTTTAGTTGTTTTATGTACAGAAAACGCCTACTATAAAACGATGTTTTTCAGCTTCATAAAAATGACTTCCCTTTGGTAATTTTTTCCATAGGGCACTAAGACTCAAGTATTGTCCTATGAGTCTCCCTTTGAGAATTCCTTCTTTCAAGAGACTACTTGATGCCTCTGACTCTCTAGTAACTTTTGCAAATGACATTAGAGCCATGGGAGACCTGCATTGGCTCTTAATTGTATAAGGTTCCCAGAAGCCAGGAATGGCTACAGATTTTGGTAATTGAAAATAATGAAAACTTACCCCTTAGTGTAAATATTCTCACTTAAAAAAAAAAAAAACCAAATAAATGAATTATAACTAATAAAAGAATATTTCTTTATAGTTTTTAAGACTATGATGTTTGTCCATATTCTAGAAAAATCTTGATAGTGTAGACAGTTTACATTACATAGGTGGGAAAAAAATCAATAGTACATTTATTTTATTTTTTGAAATCCAAATAAAATAAATAGCATGGTTGTTAACCACACTCAGCCATAACTTTTTATTTATTTATTTATTTATTTATTTATTTATTTTTGGCTGTGTTGGGTCTTCGTTTCTGTGCGAGGGCTTTCTCTAGTTGCGGCAAGCGGGGGCCACTCTTCATCGCGGTGCGCGGGCCTCTCACTATCGCGGCCTCCCTTGTTGCGGAGCACAGGCTCCAGACGCGCAGGCTCAGTAGTTGTGGCTCACGGGCCTAGTTGCTCCGTGGCATGTGGGATCTTCCCAGACCAGGGCTCGAACCTGTGTCCCCTGCATTGGCAGGCAGATTCTCAACCACTGCGCCACCAGGGAAGCCCAGCCATAACTTTTGAAAACCAGTCAGTAGTAAGACGTGCTTCTACATGCTTTTTTTTTTCCATTTCTTATTAATGTGGGAAGTATTACAGTATCTTATAGCATCAGAATTCCAAAGGGAAAAAAAAATCTACATTTCTCTTAGTAGAGGTGAGAAGGAGAAGCCTAAGCAGATGTGATTATAATTATCATTTTAAAAATGAATACTATAATAATGGGTTAAGTACAAAAACAAGGTCAAATGTCTCCAAAGATGATAATCCAAATTAATTTAGGGCCTCTGTGGACTATTTGAAGAGTAGCAAAAATAAAATCTATTTCCATTTCATAAGACATAGAGTGATTTAAATCACGTGGACAGAGTATTTCAGTGAAATGTAACGATCTCAGGGGGATGAAATTTTAGTGGAATTGGTTGGGATGTGAGAAAGGGTCAAATGTAAGAATGAGGGAATAGGAAATGACTTAGAAACATTAAAAAATGCAGCTAGTAATGAATTTGTAGTTAGTACCAAAAGTCATCTTTCTCTTCTTCAATTATTTATTCTTCTATTCATTTATTCAGTTAGAATTTACAGAAATTCTATGCTATTTCTAAGTTTTGTATTTTGGAAAAAAATGCTTCATGTTTATAATTAACAGAACCTCAAATGTTTCTAAAATGTTTATTTAGGTAGAAAAGAAGAAAGAAAGATTTTAGCAATAAAAAATATGGAGAAACAGTTCATAGTTAATCAATGTATTAAATATATGTTCTTGAGCAAGGAATAACCTCTCTGGATCTAAGTTTCTTCCTCTGTAAAAATGAAGTAGAAGTAGATGAAATTTACTACCCATTTAAGCTGCATTTGTCAACTATGAGAGGAGCTGGACTTGCTGGTAGGCTGGCCCCCTTTCTGAAAGTTGCAAAGTCTCCATTTTGCTGGCCAAATTATATCTCAACATGTCTACTTCTCTGTGAAGCTGTAAGAATAGCCATAGTCTCAAACCTTAGAACAACCTCTAGAAATCTTAATAGAAACTACACCTTGAGCGAAGTCTTCCTTTTCCAAATTGTAGTTTGCCAAATTGATGAATTTGACTCATTCTGACTCATTCTGACTCAGCTAAGGGACCCAAGATCTCAAGGCTGTTTCCTCTTCCATCCAGAGAGTGACTGGGAAACACCGGGAGTCTCTGTCTACATGTGTGATGGTGGGAGGACAGCAGACACCTTCTTTCTCGCTTCAGCTTGAAGGACAGAGAATCATGAATAAATGACCCTGGGGACAAATACACACTCTGATTTGGGGATGCTGGAAAAGGTTGAAACTGTGACTGTGCTATAAATGACCTGGTTAAGGATAGCTTAAATGTGAGAAACACCAGACCTGTCGAGGGACCCTGGATTTTCTAAATGAAAATATGAGTTACTATGAAATGTTACTGTTTTGTACCAGAATGTTAGGTCCAATAGACAGAATCATAAAGTCTTTTGGAGCCCCAAACAGACAAAATTCTCTTTAAAGAATTAAATTTGGGGCTATGAATAAAAAATAGTGAAAATCTCTTCTCTGTGATTATATGCCCAGATTCCTATAGTTCTTCCCTGTGATTATGCTTTTATCTTCACCTTTTAGTCGCTAAATTCCTTTACATCCTCCTCCTCATACTTCCGTTCTGCCCCCTTGACATGGAGCTAAGAACTTGACCTGGTTTCCCCCACTCCCAGACTTTCTTGCCTGTCCCCAAATGTGATCTATTGCAGTTTGGGACTCATAGAGCCAAAAACAGGACTAGAAGCGTTGACAGAAATGGTATTTTCCAGAAACTGGAAAAGGAAACTAATTTGGCAAGGGTCTCAAAGCTAGTTTACTGGCGAAATGATAACTAGAACTCAGATCTCATTTCTAGTTCAGTCATAGCTACTCTTACTCTGCCTCTCTGACATCTGGCAACTTCCAGAAAATTGCATGACTCCCTATATCCTGGGTTAGCTTTGTAGGGTTACTATAACAAAGTACTGCAGACTGTGTAGTTAAAACAATGGAAAAGTCTTCTCTTATCTCACAGTTCTGGAGGCTGGAAATCCAAAATCAAGTTGTTAGCAATCCACGCTCCTTCTGAAGCCCACGGGAAGAATCCTTCCTTGCCTCTTCCTAGCTTTTGGTGGCAGTTGGCCATTCTTGTTGTTCCTTGTCTTGTAGCTACATCACTCCAATCTCTGCCTCTGCTGTCATATGACCTTCTTCCCTGTGTATCTGTCTTCACATCACCTTTCCTCTTCTCATAAAGACAACAATCATATTAGATCAAAAACCCATCCTACTCCAGTATCTCCTTATCTTAACTACTTACATCTGCAATGACCTTGTTTCCAAATAAATTCACATTTGGAGGTACTGAGGGTTAGGGATTCATCATGTTTTCCTCGTGGGTGTGGGTACACAACTCAACTCATAACATACCCCATAGCATGTAGGCTGAGACCTACAGAGGTCCAGAAGGGCAATGGAGAGGCCAGGAAAGCGAGTTCTTCTGAGTGTCTCTCAGTTGCTTCCCTTGGTTCCATTTGACATTCAACTTGTGTTCTGTTAACAAGCACTGGGAGGAACTTTGTAACCAAGAAAATGGATGGATGCTTATCTCTGTTTCTCTCTTATTCTCTCATCGCAAAGCAGTTTATAGTCTCTGTTTGGAGAAACCAAGGCAGTCTTTGCCCACTACTTCCTATCTTCCCATCACAAAAGGCAAACCTCACTTCCTCAGCCTGGTTCACTGTCATTACCCGCCGACCAGGCAGAGAGCATCACAGTGGCTAATGGAAACTTTCTCCTCAGCATAAACTGTGCAGTTCTCTAATTTGTTTAGCTAAACTGCATTAGTCATACTGAAAGTTTTATTATCAGAGTCAAATACAGGAAGCTGGAGTGGACATGCTGTATTTAAAAAAAGTTAAAGCATTTTTAAAAATAAGCTTGGCATATTGATTAGTTAATTTTCTAAACAAGAGGCTTATTCCTTTTAATCCTCAGCATTACTGTAAATTCTATTTCTGCCTTTTAGATCATACTGTTTAAAATGGGATTTAAAAAAAAAAAAAAACCTCCAACAACAACACACACACACGTATTTCATGTTAGGTTTTGCTCTAAAGTATTATTGAATTGGGTGGAAGAGGTATGGCTCTGGGTTTCTACCACTGTAAATTTAAGAGAACAAACTGTGATTCTTTGCCTGAGTTGAAACTAACACTTTATGTCCATAAATGTGATATGTTTTCCCAGTGGTCTAAGGCAAGCAATTTTGGGCAATTATTCTGTCATTTCTATAGCGGTCACTTCATTTGACCTGGTTTTTAAAAATTTCTCCCAGCCTTTTGTAGGAGTGGGCCCTTAAGTACATCTTTTCTTCCCCTTACTAATTGTCCTTGTTGTTTGTTTATAACAGATAAAGAACACATATCCTTTGTTAAGGACTCAATCAATGCTACTGGATAAGTCCTAGTATTACCATGTCAGATATATTACTAGTGGACTAGATCCTGTTAGGTGAGTGAGTTTTTCATCACAGCGCACAATGTTTTATAGGGAATATTATTCAGATCTTGAGGATACACATTATACAAAGCCTTCCAGTATGTTATCATATTGTGAGCCCACTTGAAACCTTCCCTTCCAAATGAGCCTGACTGATTGCGGCCTTCATTTCATCAGATTCACTATGACTGTTTTCAATGCCTAGCATGGAGCTCATGTCTTAGTTAAGTCTAAATAATCTGTTCATAACAGTGAAGACAACTGTTCATAACAGTGAAGACAACTGTTTCTTAGTCTACATTAAAAAAAACCAGAATTTCTTATTCTTGGTCTTGAATTAAGTCACTCCTACAATAAAGGTTTTCCTAGACCCCCATGTTGATTCAAACTGCTTTTATAACCAGAGCAGAGGAAAAGTCTATGATTTGAAAATTCTCAGATAAATCATCTTACAGGTAAATGTGTTAGGTTCAGTGGATTTAGTAGATGCCAAACAGAAAGAAATTCACTTGAAAGAAAATGGTGAAAAGGTTTATGTATTTTCTTCCAAAAGTTTAACTAAAGTAATTAGATTAGGAAACCAATAACTTTACGTTTGCTTCTGGAGTTTATTTGGGATAAGCAATTTATTTAGTAGATTCTGCATTGCCAAGTTAATTTTTTTATGACATTTGCAAATGGATCAGACAGTGTAACATTTCCTCTTTTTCCTTGCAAAAAGAGAAAAAAGCAGCACCAAAAATAGGTGTCCTAGGCATAACTCTCACGTAATTCAAGTTACCCAATGCAGTGTTTGAAGCCAATCTAAATGGCTTTACCCATCCCTACCACTGCCCTCCCACACTGGAAATATGTCCCCCTGTAAGATATCTTCATGATGAATGAGCTAATGTTTATAAAGTACTTTAGAGATCCTTGGCAAGACACTAATTACAAAGTATAGTTCTCGTTATTAAATGGAAGCTATTTTCCCCCTGTGTTTTTCGTTATCCATACCATTTCCATGCCTTACCCTCCTGATGGTTTCCATTGCAAAGTGGAATCAGTTTCTTAAAAATAATGGAGGGGGGAGCTCAATAATTTTAAGTCACAGTGCATTGCACATACCCAGAAAAACCTAGATCACTTCCAAATTCAAGGACTAATAAAAATTGGAAGCACTCCAGTAATTTTAAATTGATTTGCACATTGAAGAGTGATTTAAAATCACTGAAGTGATTCAATTTTTTTTATATATGCACTTCAATTTAGAAGTGAGTCAGACAGACAGCATCATAGTGTAGAATAGAAGTCCAAGACATCGAGTTAATGTTTAAACAGTTAAGAATTAGACTAAAACATAACTGGAGGAACCAAGATCAAACAATCACTAGAGTCAATTGAGCCATTAAACTGAAGGACCATGGTGAATGTCCGGACACATTTTCCAAGGCCTGTCTTCACCTGGTCCATGGTCATCTCTTCTTCTTCTTAACTGATGATATTTACAATCTTTGTTGCTAATTTATAAATGTACTACATGTGCCTTTTAACATTTCTCAGATGTGTTTTTCAGTATTGTTTATTATTTTTGTTTGGTCATTTAATTTTCACATGAGTGACAGTTTAAGTAGAAATATAATGTGAGAAATATAATTGTACAGATGCAATCAACATATATAATTTAAATTTTCTACAGTCACATTAAAAAAAGAAAACTAAAATTAATTTTAATAATATATTTCATTTAAGCTAATAGCTCCAAAATACTGTCATTTCAATATGTAATTAATATACAAATTATTGAGATACTTTACTTTTTTTTTTTTGGTCTTTGAAATCTGGTGTGTACTTTACACTTACAGTATGTCTCAAATTGGAGTGGCTGACCTTCAAATGTTCAATAGCCTCACGTTGCTAGTGGCTACCATATTGGACAGTGAAGCTATAGTCCTGAAGGTCTGAACTGTGTTTTCTACTTTGAAACTTCAGTTATGCTTCCAGTTTGCATTTTTCATTGCATTTACCATCTCACTTTACTTTGTGGCTATTGTAGTCAACAGTGCAGGTTAATTAGCATAAAAAGAAAACCAAATAAAGCAAGACCAAACAATCCAGTGATTCTTCTTCAGGCCACGTGCAATTTGACAGCACGTATTCTACCTGAGCTGCATATAGCATTGAAACAGAAAGCTGACATATGGAGTTTGCTGAAGGCCTAGGGCTAAATGTCAGCATCTATGCATTTATGCATAAAATTCAAATATGGCCAAGGAGAGGGCTCTCTATTAACCATGACAGAAAGAAGAAAAAGAAAACACAAGAATAACTTTCAGTGGTGAAATTGAGCAAGAGTTTATTAACAGCTACCAAAGAAGGAGCACCATTTTCCCAGTAAAGGCTCTGGCCAGTAATTGTTTACTATCTCTAGTCTCTGCCGGAAAAGGCATTCCATGCTCAAGGGACAGATTTTTCAGAGCCTCCCAGGCCAGCACATGAGGATATGAGTAAATGTAAAAAAGATGGCACCACACAGTGGATGCATTGTCGAGAAAGCAAATGATTTTACATGACTCAGAGCAAAGAAAGGATGTAAAAGGCCACAGATGACAGTTTGATGGATAGAGATGGATGGCCAAAGAGAAACCTCACTTAAAATTCTTCCTTTGAACATTCCTCCACTGAGGAATTTCATAGAACTACAGTGTAGTTTTCCTCCTTTAATTTTTTATTTGCCTGATTCTGAAAATAATGTATGTTCTTTATAACAACGTTGAAAGTATGAAAAAGAAAAAAAGAACAATAAAAGATGACCTCTCTTCCCACCAGCCAGAGGAAATCATTATTAACATTTTGACTTATTTCCTTCTAGTCTTTCTTTTTATAGATTTTATATAATTGAGATATTATTGGGCTTTCTTCGTTTTACATTTTAATGTGAACATTTTCTTTTATAGTTAAAAATTTCTTAGACCACAATTGACTTTGTCACTCTGATAACACTTTTTCCACTATAAATGATGCTGTGATGAGCATCTTTCCACCTAAATCTTTTTCTGCATTTCAAATTTTTTGTTTAAAATAGATGGCAAAGAGAAATGACTGGGTCAGCACTATAAACTTTTGTAAGGTTTTTGAAATTATATTGCTATGCTCTCTTCAAAAAAGGCTACATTTTCCTTCTGAGAGCTATTTCCTACCATGTTTGGCACACAATATAAAACCAGATCACTTGACACCTTTATTTCTAGGTTTGTTCCAAAATCATTGTTTTAATTCTCCTTTTGCAGTTTTGTTGATAATATTCCATAAGTTGTTGTCAATAACTTGGTGAAATATCCTCACCCAGCAGCAACTTGTCTTTAGCACCTACTCAAGCTATTTGTGAACAGACGGTGTAGAGAGGAGAAGCTTTGGAGATATTTGCTTCCATTAAAAGTATTACTGCTTTAATTTCAGCAGATAGATTAGTAGGAAAAGATTTTGGGGAAAGATTTCCTTTCCATGTATTCTAAGAGAGCACCATTTGGTAAACCTCACTCTTGTTGCCTGGTGAACTAATACCTTTTAAAATTTGTAATAGCCTACATTTATTGAGAATTTACTATACTCCAAATATTTTTTATTTTGGATTTTGTCATTTCATCCTCAAAATAACTCTATAAGGAAGACACCATTATCAGTCCCTTTTTACCATAAAGGGTCCTTATCGTTAGATTGTCACTTACTTAAATTACAATGCTATTAAATAGCAGAGTCAAGATTCAAACCCAGAATCTAGAGAGTCTATTTTGAGAAGCGTTGCCTGTTCTTAACTACTACCACTATCCAGCCTCAAATTTATGGAGAAATTTCCCAGTTTGTCCTATAACTTCTGTTTTCTTTGCACCTGCAACTCTTCATTGCACATATCTGTTTACTAGTTGACTGTAAGCTCCTTGAGGGCAGGTTGGTGCCCTGTTCATTGTTATATGTCTACCGTTTAATACAGTGCCAGGCACTTCATAGGTACTCAGGAAACATTTATTGGTTACATAGTGTGAGTCAAAACGCTTAGAAGTGAGACATAACATGATAATTTGTGATGTTATTCTTTTTTTAAATTTTTTAAATTGAAGTATAGTCAATTTACAATGTTGTGTTGGTTTCAAGTGTATAGCAAAGTGATTCATTTATACATATATATATTCTTTTTCAGATTATTTTCCATTATACGTTATTACAAGATACTGAGTAGAGTCCCCTGTGCTATACAGTAGGTCCTTGTTGTTTACCTATTTTATATATAGTAGTATGTATGTGTTAATCCCAAAATCCTAATTTACGTCTCCCCCCACCTCCTGTTATCCCCTCTGGTAACCATACGTTTGTTTTCTACTCTTTTAAACGTTTTCCAGAGTAGATGGTCTTGTTCTTATGAGTGCAATTGAAAATAATCACCCAGAAAGAGGAACTGAATTGTTCAGTAATGTGAGAACTTTTGGCTACTAAAATGACATTTAGGGTACTCTGGGTTATACTTGGCCTGTAACACAGAGCAAAAATTTATCCAACACTCTTTCAAAGATTCCCTAACTGTTGTAAACTAAAAGCCTATTTTTTTAAACAAGTCTAAATTGATGTGTAATAACTTAGTTAGAAGTCATGTGAAGTTTCATGGTTTCAATTGTTTTACTTTGATTTTCTTTCAAAGTGCAGCTCAGTGGGTGTGAACCCACACAAACCAAAACAGAAAGAAGGGGGTTTGCACAGAATCTTCGGAAACTGAGATGCATGGTACTCACAGCTTTATTCAGCAACTCAAGGGGGACAGTATGTCCAGCATTGCAATCTACCACGTTAACAAAACTGATGACTCTTCAGGGAGTTGGAATAAAATGTTTAAAAATGAAATAGCGAGGAAACCATTTAATGACTTGTGTGTGTTTATGACTTCCGTGTTTACAACTTCTGTGTGGTTTTTTAACAAGGATGGATGTGTTCTTCATAAAGAAAAGAAGTTGTGTAAAACCCCAAATGCTCAGGTTAAGACCCAAGGATGAGGAAATGTCTTCCTCACAGAGTGTTCTTACATTTAAAAAAATGATTTGGAGTACAATGACTGAGAAACAAGTTTCCACTTGTCTAGAGAATGCAGTTCTGGATGGAATGATACATCTTTAGCAGAGTGTCTATTTCACTCTTGTTACTTGTTTAATATTTTTAAAAGGGCCACTTTGGAGGTTTTGTATACATTGTCTTTGATTTTATGTCTGTTTCAGGAACACTAAAATTTGCCCTGTTATTTACACTTAGTACATTTCATTTATACATGCAACCTGGCTACACCCAAGTAAAGAAACATTTATTGAATTAGGGGTATGGTTAGGGTTAGGCACTTTGTATGTATGTACTATAGAAGCACATTTTATATACATATATGTATATTCTTTATATATGTTTATGCGTATATGTGTTATGTGTATGTATGCCTGTATCTCTATCTCTATATCTTTAGTGTACTTAAAAGCATACTTATGAAAATTTTCTGAATCATCTCCATGTAGAACTTCCCCCATCTGTCATAACCCCACTGCATCCTATACCTCCTGTTTTCAGAAGTATACTGATACTATCTTCAAAGTATACTTAGACAAAGAATAAATTTTTTTCTCATACCATTTTTCATGGACTGTTGATATGTTGCAATAAGAGAAATCAGCTTTTGTAGAAATATGAAGTATTTTTCTAATCATTCATCATAGAAATGCTCCACAATGACGTAATTTGAATGCTTGGGGTAGCCTAATGAGGTGTCTGTGCAGAGATGGGGAATGTATGGGGTCAGTCCTAGATAAAAGGTGAATGGCCAGCAGATACAATTTGTGCCTAAGTAGCAACATTCAGAAAAAACAAGTGACAACTGATATCGCAAGTTCACCAAACGGCACCAAGAAGATGTTCTAAAAATTGTAGTTCATTGACAAATTGAAACTGAAAGACAAAATCTTGGTCGAATATCAGGGAACTGGCTTCAGATACCCCATGAATTTTTTTCTTAAAGACTTTCTGTTTTTATTGTACTGTTTTTATCCAGGTTTCACTACTTTGATTGGTTTGAATGTACACACATGTTACAATTGGGTCTCAGGGTAAAATCTCTCCAAGTATACTGTGAATTTAAGGTCTAGCTTGACACCGTGAGAAGTCTAGTTTAATTCAACTCAGGGTAGTGTGGGGTCAGGAAACTGGTTTTTAATGGAGAGTAGGATCCCACCCTGATGCAGGTTGTGTGCTGTACGTGAGGTGGGGATAGGACACCAGGAGAGCAAAATCCAAGATGGAAAACCATGGATGGTAACAACAGTGGAGCAAATGGTTTCTAGGTATCATTGTTTTTCTGGGATACACAGATGAACCAGAGATAATTCCATCAGACTTGGTATTCCACCTGAGGAGGTATTGCTTATAGATAGTAAATATTTCACCAGAATTCATCTGCTGAAGTAGAGTCAGGAAGGTCAACTGGAGCTTCAAGCAATGCTAGACCAGACTTAAAGTTTCTTGAAGTGCCCCCAGGGCATCTATAGCAAGGGGTGCGATGGGGCAGGAAGGAGAAGAACCCAGAGGAAGTGCTCTGCATCCTTCATCCCTTCTTCAACTAGAGGAACTCCACATAATATTGCACTTGAATAAAAGGCTTTACCATTAAAAGTACTCTATGGACTTCTGCTTTAGATACCTATGTATGTGGACATGGAAGCAGTGCCACATCCCTTACTGATAATAAAATCCGTCATTGCTGATTACTGCTTTGAGACTTCACAGGTCTGTTGTAGAAGAATTGTATGCTGGTTAATAAGAAAATCAGCATCTCCTGTGGTTGTCAGAACTGTCCCTGTGCAACACAAAGCTTGTTGGACCCTGATATCATCTTTGTGAGCAACTGTGACTCAGTCAAGGTTAAAATGAAATGCCAGTGCAGGTTGTTAAAAGAGGCGGTAGTCACTGAAGATTGCAGTTGTTAAGAGGGTACGGGTATTGAAAAGCATGCAGTGAAGCTGAACTATAATCCAAGCACGTTGGGTGGTGCTGCGCTTTCATATTCCAGGAAGCTTTAACCATTTTATAACATTGAACTAAGTAGAAGGTATCTGGATTTCTATAGCACAGTGATGTGCTCTAGGATATTGATTTAGCCCAAACTCAAATTCCTCAAACTGCTTGCATTTGAAAGTTTTGATACTGCTTCCCTGAATGAATTGGTAGTTTGAGGCTGGGTTAAAAAAAATAGGCCCAGATATTATATAGGAATATTTTCTCCACTCAGAAATAAAGAAAACTCTATTCTAGTACTTCTGGAAGAGAATGGGATAGTGGCATCACAGGATACTAGTATTACGTCGGTTATATCAACTTATACTCACGTAGTAAGTTTGTGGGTCTTGAGTCATCCAAGGGATACCTAGTCCTTGAGTGTTGGATCATCAACTTAATGTGAAACTGTGCTTCTAAGAGGCTAATCAGACTAATTGGATCAGAGTTTTTTGTTGCCACGCCCCAGCAGCATAAGTTCACCTTGAATAGGGTGATGGGTGCTGTGGTAGAGTGGTCAAGAAAAGCCCAAATCATTGGACCAAGTCTTAGTTTAGATTTCAGAAGGCTGATCATTTTATACATTACTGCTAAGTATGTATAGTGAAAAGTATGGAAACGTATTCTATATTGCTGATGGGTAATTTTAGTGTTCATAATTTTATTTTCCAAAATGTTTTGCAGTGACTTTGGATTACCTCTGTGATCAGAAGCATAATAAAACCGTAAAAGTGTTAAGCTCTCTTCTTGGCTCAGGTTTTAAACAGAACCTGGGTCTCTTCTAAGTGATACAAGAATACAAGGACCCTCCACTGGCAACTTACTGAATGAGAAAACTGAATGAGAAGTTTTGGACAATTCTCATAAAACTTCTCTAGTTACCCCAGGAAAACCAGCAAAGACGTGCATCAGTTGTTACGATGACCTTATCCTCCTGAGTCAGGAGCTGTATCTATTTGCTCTAGTCCAGATTATTGGCAAAAAGGAGCAATTTTTTTGTAAGCAGATCAAAAACATAGTGAGCTAGCTGGGAAGGGGAAGATTTTGGTAGTCAGAAATATGGTGGCATGCTTAGTCAGTACCACATAATTCAGTAATAATGTCAGGGACACTGTCAATAATCTCTCACCAGCAGTAAACAGATACATTTTGTGATCTGAAAAGACAAGAGCTAGACAGAAAATGGGAAGTGAGTACTGAACGTACTGAAATCTAATGCAAAGAAAGCATTGAGGTCAATGAGAGGACTGTGTGTTCATGGTCATCATCAAAAAATCTACAAACCGTAAATGCTGGAGAGGGTGTGGAGAAAAGGGAACCCTCTTGCCCTGTTGGGGGGAATGTAAATTGATACAGCCACTATGGAGAACAGTATGGAGGTTCCTTAAAAACTAAAAATAGAACTACCATATGACCCAGCAATCCCACTACTGGGCATATACCCTGAGAAAACCATAATTCAAAAAGACACATGCACCCCAAAGTTCATTGCAGCATTATTTACAATAGCCAGGACATGGAAGCAACCTAAGTGTCCACTGACAGATGAATGGATAAAGAAGATGTGGTACATATACACAATGGAATATTATTCATCCATAAAAAGGAACGAAATTGGGTCATTTGTAGAGATGTGGATGGACCTAGAGTCTGTCATACAGAGCGAAGTAAGTCAGAAAGAGAAAAACAAATATTGTATATTAACTCATATATGTAGAATTTAGAAAAGTGGTACAGATGAACCCATTTGCAGGTCAGGAATAGAGATGCAGGCATAGAGAATGGATGGGTGGACACAGAGGGGAAAGGGAAGGGTGGGATGAATTGGGAGATTAGGACTGACATAAATACACTATCATGTGTAAAATAGTCAGCTAGTGGGAACCTGCTGTATAGCACAGGGAGCTCAGCTTAGTGCTCTGTGCTGACCTAGATGGGTGGGATGGGGGAGGGGTGGGAGGGAGGTCAAAGACAGAGGGGATATATGTATACATATAGCTGATTCACTTTGTTGTACAGCAAAAACTAACATAACATTGTAAAGGAATTATATTCCAATTTTTTAAAAAAAGAAGATGGAAGCATGGGTTCTTTACAGAAACATCTCAGCAAATTCTGCCATGTTACTTTCTGCTTCCATGGGATTATCATTATTCAATTTCTCTCAAGCACAGAAAACTTTTGTCCCATGGCACTGCTTTTGTCCCCAAACACTCCTTAACTTCAGACACCTATAATCATGCATGTCCCAGGATCACCAAATTAAGGGATTTTGGTGCAGTCACAGTGAATACAGCCATGTTCAAATATGTCCTATCATGTACGTTTATAAACACTGTTGTATATTTCTTGTCACTCTCAAAGTCCCAAAGGCTTTTATGATATCTTTTCTTCCTTTATATCATATTACAAAAGAATTGCCTCTCAAATACTATCATAATTATTGACTTCCCTAATGGCCACTTTAATTGAAATCATTTGGGATTTCCCAATGCTATTCATTCAAGTGCCATATAAAAAAATGACCTATTAGCAGTTTTAGAATGCTACCCATTATTAACAAGGGGAATTCCCCTTTCATCCATCGTCTATCCTAAGGATTATATCATTTCAACAGGAACAAATCTGTTTCCCATCAGGATTCCATCAATTAACACTTGGGCTTACCTACTACACACTGTATTAATACACACCTCATGTCAGGGTTCTTATTAATTCAGAGAGTTTGTTTGTGAGCTTGCTTATTATTCACAATAAGAAGATTAATTATTCTTAGAATAGGAGATTGTTAATGAGCCCTAAAATTCTTATCTAAATCCCTTACTTCACAGATAACCTGATGAATTGGCAAGCATTGTGATCCTAAGTGTGATGTTATGAAAACATTCTTTCTTTGGTAGGGAGTATTTAGAGCTAATTACCTTAAAATACCATTAGCTAGAAGTTTACTAACAGGGATAATAATTAACTACTTTTGTATTCAATTTATATGGAGAAGCAATACTTAATAATTCATTCATTCTCTGAACATACTTATCAAAAAGCTTTTTTATATGTAAAGTACTGTTCTAGATCCTAAGATCAGGACAATTTTTATAAAGAAATAATTTCAGTATATGTCCTAGTATTTGGTACACATCTATTTACATTCTCTCTCTCACTAAGTGAGGATATTAAGCTGATTTATTTAGAAAGAATTTCAGTGACAATATTGAAACAGAAAGTGATTACTCTGAATTAAAAACAGCAACAACACAAATAACCAGAATTCCTGATGACCAAAGTGTTCCATCTTGGATTGTGATTTTACTTTATTTGGCACCATAAGACCTAAAATTATCTGTGGACTAACTGCAAGCCTTACAGTAGCTAAGTAAAATGAAAGAGACGACACTGGAGTTGGTAGATACTGAAGTAAGCTACTCATACCTCCAGAGATATTGGAAATGTTATGATATAAAATACATTACTCATTATTCAATTCAGGGATCTTCTACTTCATCAAGTTCTTCAGTGCTAGAATGTCTTCATATGCACAATTCCTACTGCTCAATATATTGCTAAAATGAGTCTTTCTAGAGCTTAGGTGAGGTTTTAAACTTCATAACATAAATGAACAAAGTGTCTTTTAGACATTTACTGTGTGATATATTATTTAGGTTCCTATTTAACAACTCAGAAATTTATTTTATTTTTGAGTATGTATTCAGCTGAATTGGCCACTCAATCACAAGGGGTTTATACACAATGTATATTTGTCACCACCACTCTCTATACAATAAATAATTTGCAAAGTCGAACCAAGTTGACCAATGTCTTCAAAATAGTGCATACGCGCTCCTAAATATTTACGTCTACTAAATCACCTATTACTCAAAGATCCTAAAGTTTCAGACATGTTTACCAGACAGAAAATAATAAAAACCTTGAGCTCTAAATTTTCCAAGATTTATCAGCATAAACTCACTTTGTGACACTATTTCAATTTAATTTTCTGAATGTAATATGTATTAGTTTTACCCACTTGAGACTGGAACTATATTCCTTGATCCATTGTGAGTATATTTTTTAAAACAGTAATAGATAAAAACTCTTACCAAATAAGAAAGAGAAGCTTTAAACCTATATTAGTTTATTGTACTGTTATTTTGTGTTTACCTCTCATTAGCTCTTGCTATTCCTATGGTTGCTGATTATTCTTATCAAGTAGCATAGAATTATGCTTAAGTTTCTGGCAGTGTTAACGATGAGGGAAGGATTTACTTACCTCCAAATGATCATTTGTAGCAGGTTGTGTAAAACATTACATTCATGTTAACAGTATATATGCCCAAGCTTTTCACATTTCCTGTAGCTCATACATTGATTCTAATTTTATGCAGGGGATGGGGAGAATGACAGAATAATTTTTTTAAATATAAAATATGAGTCTTCCTAAAGACCTTCTTAGAGCAAACATTACACAAGCCCGTATATAATCTTCCTTTGCAAACTGAGTCAGGAAATGTGTGTTTCATTTCAAAAAGGAACACTTAAATTTGGAGGGAAGGATGAATATGCAAAAATTGACACAAAGCTTCTTTCAAAATGTTTTGATTATGTGCCAGAAGAGAACAGCATTAGAAGTTTCAATTGAACAAAAGGGAGTAAGAAAATGTACTTTTTACATCAAATGCCAAATTTAAAAGCACATTCTAGGCAAAGCATCCAATTCAAATCAAAAGAGTTTGCTTAGAAAAAAACGGTGGCAGCCTGAACCTGTGGCTCTCTACACATGCTCCCTCCAAAATGAGTAAGATCAACAGGAGTACAAATCAGACAACACAGGACCCATACTTTCAGCATTATTACTAGGAAACTGAGAATATTATGAACTTTGCATAGAATAGAGAAAGTGTGTGACCCTCAGAAATATAGCAGTGAAGAGAAAGAATAAAGTAGGAGAAAAATTAAAGACCCTGATGACAAGACAGAGAACCTTAAGATATGACAAACTTTTCCTTTCTCCCTAACCAACAAAAACATCCATTTAAAAATTGCATTTTTTTCATACTGACAGAAGAGGGAGCTTTTGAATGAGGGCCCCTATCCAACTACCTAGAAATAGGAACCAACTTTATACAAAACTACGTTAAGATGAAAAACAAAAACTAAGAATTGGGATATTTCAGAAGATGAAAGTTTCACCTTCTGAAATCATGAAGCAAGAGAGACCTACTGTAACACAATACTCCCAACTTATTTAAATATTCTCAAACATGCAGTTGGAGATATATATGTAAATAATACATGGGAGAGAAATTAAATAAACAAAATAATCTTAGTCTCATAAAAATGAAGAATAAATTACAAGGTAATCAAAGGAGAAGAGATTCAAATAAAAATCATGTAATAGACATTGAAGAATAGCAGAAAAGTTATGAAGAGAATGAAAATAACATAAAGAAGTAAAAAAGGTCATAGAAAAAGCGCTTGAAATGGAAGACATAAAAAGAAAAAATAACATCTGTATAATTGAATCCTGGAGAAAGAAAAACAAAACAATGGCACACAAATAATTAAACTATAATCTCCCCAATATTTCCAGAAATAGGAAAGCAGACATGCATATTAAAAGGACCCACCATGCATTTGGGAAAACCTATCTGATGTGATCAACTCTAAGACATATCCTGGTAAAACTGCTAGAATTTAAAGACAGAAAAAAAATATCCTCAGGGTCTTCAGGACAAAGAAAAAATTATTTAAAACTTTTAACAGTTAGGCTGATTTCAGATTTCTCAAGAGTAGCATACAAACATCACAGCAATGGAGCAGAATGTAAGACATTCAAATAAAGAAAATTCATATCAAGAATATTATATACTGCTAAGCTGTCTTTCAAGCACCAAGTATTATAGAAAAAAGAAGTTTTAAACATGTAAGAATTGAGCTAATAATTTACCCATAAACTCCTCCTAAAGAATCTGCTGGAGTTAGATCTTTATCTGACCAAGAAAAGACTGGGCAAGCTTAGGTGAAAGGACAAATGGTGATCATTTAATATACACAATTATAGATGCAACCATAAAATAAGAGTGGGAACATCTGTGGAATAATAGCATGTAGATGTTATATGCTCTATAAAATAGAAAGAATGCAAATTTAAAATGTGAAGAAAAGGGAGAGAGAAAGAGGAAAGTAGAATAAGGTCATTAATTCTCCTTTATGGAAAATAAGTGGAGTCAGAGGAAACAATTTAAAACTGAGAAACTATTTAGAAAAGGGTTAAGATGGGGGGTTAAAGGCACTGTAAAAGGTACAAATACAAAAGTAACCAATAGAAGAAAAATAAAATCCTTTCTTAATGACAAAAGAAATAAGAAGGAAAAGAGAAAAAAGTAATACCACGTAGAGAAAAAAACCCACAATAAATATAACAATATGCACAGTAATTATGACACAAAATAGTATGACAAAGTTTAAATAAAACATAAAAGTCATATAAAGAAAGAGAATGGGCTGTATTAGCCCACTAAAAGGAAAAGACATACAAATTGGTTCATAAGGCAAAACCTAACTCTATGCTGACACAAACCTAAATAGAATGATTCAAAAAGGAGGGGAAAAAAAGCAAAAAAGTGTAACAGGCAAAGGAAACAAGAAGAAAGCAGGGGTTGTAATCCTGACATCAGATAAAGAGAAATCAGATAAAGAGAATCAGGCCAAAAAACATGAAGCATGACATCTTTGTAGTCCAAAAAGCTGTAATTCATAATGTAGATTTAACACTTATGAGTATCGCTGAATCAAACAAAAATAGAAACATTGATAATAGACTATCCTGACACACCATTCTGACTGTAAAACAGGTCAACTGGATTAAAAAAATAAGTAAGAATATAACATAAGTAAGCAAAGTAATCAATAATAAGATCTTACGGATTTGTATCAAACACTACACCCTGATAATGGAAAATGTACCCTGTTGTCAACTGCACACAAAAATTGATCATAAAGCATAGGTAAGTGTCTTTATATAATTTAGGTTTAGGGGAAAGCTTTAGAACTATGATTCAAAAATCCAGCAATAAAAGATTAAAAATAATTAAAACATTTGCATGCATTTGTCTAAAGACAAGTGACACATTCAGAAACAATACTGCAAGACGTATCTTAGCTAAAGGGCTAATGTTTTACTATACAAAGAACATTTTAACTTTTTTTTTTTTTTTGGCTGCACCTTGTGGCTTGTGGGATCTTAGTCCCCCAACCAGGGATTGAACCTGGGGCCACGACAGTGAAAGCTCCTAGTCCTAACCACTGGACCACCAGGGAATTCCCCAAAGAATATTTTAAGAATGAAACGTCCATTGATGGATGGATAAAGAAGATGTGGTACATATATACAATGAAATAATACTCAGTCATAAAAAAGAAATAATGTCATTTGCAGCAACATGGATGGACCTAGAGTTTATCATTCTAAGTGCAGTAAGTCAGAAAGAGAAAGACAAATATCATATGATATCACTTACATGTGGAATCTAAAATATGACACAAACAAACTTATTTACAAAACAGACATAGATTCACAGACAAAAAAAACAAACTTATGGTTACCAAAGGGGAAAGGTGGGGGAGGATCAATTAGGAGTTTGGGATTAACAGATACACACTACTATACATAAAATAGATAACCAACAAGGACCTACCGTATAGCACATGGAACAATACTTATTATTTTGTAATAACCAATAGGGAAAAGAATCTGAAAAAGAATATATATATTTATATATATATATATATTCAGTTATGTATATAACTGAATCACTTTGCAGTATATCTGAAACTAACAAAACATTATAAATCAACTACATTTCAATAAAAAGAAAGAATGAGGGAAAAAATTCAAGATGAGCAAAGCACCTAAACAACTTATTTTAAAAAAAGACATTAAAATGGCCCTCAAATCTATTAAAAGATGTTTAACTTCTTTCATAAAAGGAAAATACAAATTTAAAACTACACGGAATACTATTTTTACCTGGTTAGATAGGCACCAATTTAAAAGGTTGACAATGTACTGTTGAAAAACAGCCTTTCTCATTCGTCACTGGTGGCAATGCAAAATGGGACAACCCTTTTAAAGGGGGATCTGACTGTATCTAACAAATTTACAAATGCTTTAGACCCTCAGATCCCAGTTTTAGCAATTTAGCCTGAAGATGCGCTTCTAACAGGCACCAATCGTATTTATAAACTACTGACAATCCTAAATTGCCTAAGCAAAGAAGATTGATTGAATAAACTATGGTACATCCACACAGCAGAGTACAATACAACTCTAAAAAAAGATGAAGATGATCTCTGTGAACTGATAGAGACTTATTTGAATATATATTGTTAAGGGGAGAAAAGCAAAGTGCAAAACAGTTTCTATAGCATGCTACTCTTCACGTAAGAAAGGAGAAATAAGAAAACATACTTATTTTTGTTAAAAGAAACATAGGAAAGGATAAACCAGAAATTTATGGGACTGATTTCTTATGGGAGAAAGTAATTTTCTCTGAGCAGATTTTTTGTATAATTTTGACTTTTGGAACCAAGTAAATATTCTGTATATTCAAAAGAAATAAAATAAAATGAAACTAAGAGTAGGGGATAAATCCCTAAAACTGAATGCAAGCAGAAATTTAAAAATTCAACTTCTGTTTTTAAAAACAGCTACACTTAAGGGGGAAAGAACTAATGTAGGTAACTTTTGAATGTAGTACTTTGACTATACACCCTTAGTCTTAAAAAAAAAAAAAAAAAATTTTTTTTTAAAACCCTGCAGACAAATCTTGAGCTCTTGTAATACGAAAGTTTGCTGCAGAGTTACCTTAGCCAAGGAATCAAATTAACATCATTGATAAAGGGCACACAGCCATCATATCCCCCCTGATAGAATAATCTGTATGGAAACATTGCTTATGTAGTATTCCAGCTAAAACTCACAAGAAGGAAATAACAGGAAAACCCAAATAATGAGATTTTCTGTAAAACAGTCAGCCTGTATTTTTTTAATATTTTTAATGTCAAAGGCATAAAAGACAGAAAAAGTCTGATGCACTATCCTAGATTAAAAGATAGTAAAGAGATCCTGGATTGCATCCTGTACTGGGAAAGATTGGTATAAAGGACATTACTGGGACAATTCAAGAAATTGAAATATAGACTGTATATTAGATAACAGCATTATATCAGTATTAAAATTTCTGGATTCAAAACTTGTTTTGAGGAAGTAAACACTAACATATTAGGGGTTAAAGGGCATGATGTATGCAGTTACTCCCATATAGTTCAGAAAAAAATAGGATATATTACAGAGAGAATGATAAAGCAATGTGGCAAAGTGTTAAACCTTGGAAAATCTGGATAAGAACATTCAGAAGTTCTTTATACTATTCTTAGAATTTTTCTGTGAGTTTGAAATTAATTTGAAGAAAAACTTAAAAAAAACAGCATAGAAAATAAACTGTGTGTGCATCCTTTACTCAGGCAATATTTTCTGTAGTATTGTTACTGATAGTAAAGATTAATATTTGGATGGAGAGAACAATAAAGTTTTCAAAGTCATCCTAAAAATTTTTGCTTCTACTGTGATTTGGGTGTCTCAAAACAGTTGACCTAAACATGATCCTTTACCGTCCTCCCACCTTAATGTGAATAGTTCACTCATTACTAATATTGAGGATTTCTTTTATAAATTTCCACACGCATAGCATTAAATTGTGAAACAATTTGAAAGGTATTTTAAAAGACTATATATGTAGGTATCCCTCTAATTTTAGAAGTAAAATATTCTTTCTTAGAAAGCTTGGAAACACAGGGTTGTGGCTCAGTGGTTAAGGTAATGGGCTAAAAAACCTGGAAAATGTAGAAAAGTATATACAATAGAAAGGAAAAATCATTGAGCAATGATTTCATGAAGAAGAGAGTTTAAAAATGTTTTGCATATTGTTTAAATGAAGGGTCACAGGCCTTTGCAAAAAAAGACATATAGGAAAGATCAGAGTAGATGAAACATTGGTTTCTTAATGAAAATAAATCCACTGCATTCCAAAAATAGGAAATTTGCACTTGAATTCACTAAATTTTCCTTCCAGAAAGTGATCTCCCTTATAAAAAATGAAAAAAAAAAATTGCTGATATTCAGTTTCATTAGGTAGAGAAATCAATAACTACATAAAGCCTGAGTAGCTTGTTGGCACAAACTTGCGTGACCTTATTTTCACTTAAATGTATCAAGATTTGTTCTGGCACTTAAAAAGAAACACTTTTAAGTTGTCAACGAAAAAAATCTATACAAACAAGTGAATAATTGAATTATTCACTTTCTTATGCATATAATGATAAAAGGGGTGGGGGGCATAAAAGAGACAAAGAAATAGATGAGAATTTTCCAGGGAGCTGGTCAAAGCTGAAGAAGATGGCGACTGGAAACAACACAGCACTGTGTCAAGATCTAAAAACGTGCCTCATCTTAAATCAGGCCTACGGCCAACTGCGGATTTAAGTGTAGAGGACAACCAGGTCACTTTCCCTTGAGCTCCCTTCCTGTCAGACCCTTTCCCTGGTGTTCACGCTTTTACTGCCATGGGGTGAATTGGAAAAGGGGCCAGAGCTTCCCTGCCCAGGGCCTCCTAAGAAGTACATCTGTCATGGATCATGTTATAGAGCAGACATGTTTGGTTTTGATCCTATTCATTTCAACTGGCAGGCGGTTATTATTAGAATGAAAAATTAAGCCATTATGCTGTCGAAGCCTTGCTGGCTCTAAAAAATTTATGGAGTTAATACAACAAAATTATCTTTTATAGCTGATAAAACAGCTGTATGTAGACGGCTGGCCTTTTCTTAAATAGGAAGAAACACAAAATGGCAGTCTTATTGGGATGGACCACACCAAGACAGAGGTGTCAGTGATATTTGCTGGTTTGGCAACACATGAAAAGGTACACCATGAATGATGGCAGTCTATCCCGAGAGAGGGTTTTATTTTTATTAGTCTTCCTGTAGGAAGGAACCAAAAAGCATACCTTCACGCTTTCTAAAAATAAGCCCCTGCAGTCCTTAAAGTAGCATTGTTATTTATAGGCCTGCTATTTTTCTGTTATTTAGTGAATGTTTCAATGAACATTTCTGCTACGCAAATATTCATGTAGCAATTACAACCTTTCCGAAACCAATGAATTGCAAGTATAGCTACTTCCTATTTATAAACCACTCTTCTAATATCTTTAGAAGCTGCTCATCTCTGGTAAAAGATTTGAGTCATAAAAAATGCAAAGCACAATAAGTACTGATGGGGCGCTTTTCATTCCAAGAGCTTTATAGTGATGACTTATTCAGGCCACCTCTGTAAAGGTCACATTGGTGATGGTACACACTAGACCAGAACAGTATTGCATCCTTTGGGGGAGAGGAAGGGCAGGTCTCTGGGGCACGCTTGACTGCACCAGCACATTAACACCTGGGTATTTTTCAAACCAAATTCTTGAATCTTTTCTTACCACATGTAATAATACCCAAATGCCAACAAGAGCAATATTTTAACCTTATCCTAAAGACTTAGGTTAAATGTGTCATAGAGTCTCTGAATATCTGTGTGTGTGTATTATATATGAATGCCTATTGTTTTATTATTTGTTGAATTTTTTGAGTTGTTTCTTTTCCAGCTTCCGTTAAAATGATTTTATTGAAACACAGCTTTCCTTGGTTGTCAGGAACTTGCTTAGCTTTTTGGAGAGAGGACCTAAGTTCTGTTTTGTCCAGATTGTGTATATGAATGGCCATTTTTGGCCTTTCCACTGAGGTTAGAATTAAAAGGTAAGTACATTGACACAATTACTAAGTCCTGATGCAAATCTAACTGACCTACCCTTTCTTTCTTCTTAAAGATGTAATAGATTTGGCTAATTAAGAATAACAGTCTTAAAGTACAGGGCCATGAAGTAAGAGGGAGGGTCTTTTGCACGTATGCTTTTGTTTTCCTTCAAAGATGAACTTACCACCGGAAAAGGAGCAAAGGTGCTAGTCCTAGAGGCAGTGGAAAGGCTTTTTTAAAAACAAAAATAGGTATCAGTTTTAGAATTTTCTTCTGTGTTATACTTCATTCTTCATATTCCATACACATCACTTCATTTCAGTGTTTCATGCCCATGCACAGGCAAGGAAACGGAGGCACTCATTAAAAGTACTTGCAAAGGTCATGCACATAATAAGTGATGGATTGAAATTCAGATCCAAGCAGCCTGGCTCCAGACACCTCATCCCTAAACATTATGAAACTGCGTCCCCAGCACCAGGGAACCTGTTGAAAGGAGCCCTCACTTCGAGGTGGCCAGTTGCCAGGCCAAGGTCTTAGCCAGGGCAATGCGCTGGTCTGTCATGAGAGGACCGGCTCCATAAGCTCCACATTTATTCCTTCCCTTGCCCCCTCTGCTTCTTCCATCAATCTTGGGCCCGCGTCGCCCTGTGACACTACGGGAACATTTCTGCAGTGGCTCTTGTTCCAGTTGGAGCATGTCACTGTATTAGCTTCTCTGACTGGAGGTCCCCCCGATCCAACACTTTATTGATTAATTTCACCGATGCATCCTTTCACTCCCCATGGGCTTACAAACCTAGTAAATGTAAAAGTGCTAAGGTCAGTGAATGAATAAAGAAGTGATCATATCAAAAACATTCTTCTGATCAGAAATTGTTTATTTTATGATTACTCTTGATATGGTAAAGAGATCTGTGGAAGCCATTTTATACGTATGGTGTTTAAAAGATTTTAAGGCTGATTGATTTTTTAATCTGAATTAGAGATTTGAATTCTGGTTATGCCACTTTCTAGATGCATGACTTTAGGAAAATGATTTTACCTTTTGTAAGCCTCAATTGTATCATCTGTGAAAAGGGGATGATAAGCATTGCATGGAGTTGTTAAATCTGTTCTGATGTCAGGTAAAGATTAATTCTCTCCCCTCAGATAATCCTCAGATGAATACAGATGTTTAGGTAGAACATAGACAAGAGGAGGAAAATATTAAAAAATACTAAATTAAATTAAAAATATTAAATCTAGACTTAAATTCTTGGTGATTGTGTATTTCTTAAAAACTTTATTGACATATAGTTGATTTATGATGTTGTGTTAGTTTCAGGTATACAGTGAAGTGATTCAATTATACATATGTATATACATATATATATTGTGTATTATTTTTACATACAGGGTAAACATTCGGATTGCTGACAAGAGTAATGTTTAAAATTTGAGCTGAACATTCCATCCAACAATTGATTTGTCTTATGAATTAAAAAGGATTTCCCCATTCAGTCTTGGAAGACATTATGGAATAAGCAGGAATTGGGGTGTCATTTAAATGACTCTCTGGAATTTTTATTCAGGCTAGAAAATTCCAATTGAGTCTCAATCCTGGTTTTAAAAATATGAGTTTTAGGGCTTCCCTGGTGGCGCAGTGGTTGCGAGTCTGCCTGCCAATGCAGGGGACACGGGTTCGAGCCCTGGTCTGGGAGGATCCCACATGCTGCGGAGCGACTGGGCCCGTGAGCCACAATTACTGAGCCCGCGCGTCTGGAGCCTGTGCTCCGCAACAAGAGAGGCCGCGATAGTGAGAGGCCCGCGCACCGCGATGAAGAGTGGCCCCCGCTTGCCACAACTAGAGAAAGCCCTGGCACAGAAAAGAAGACCCAACACAACCATAAATAAAATAAATAAATCAAAATAAAAAAAATAAACAGGAGCTGTTGTTTTAAAAAATATATATATGAGTTTTAAAAAGCTGATATAGCATCACCTAATAAAGGTAATTATTTTTACTTCCAATGAGGCATGGTATGATTAAACTTAACATTTTTTTTCCAGTGAGTGTTGATTGGGTATAAATGAGAACATGATGTCCCAGCAAATGATAACTTTACATTTAAAATGGGAACAGCATCTTCACACTGTATGTAATGGATAATGGTAACAAACAGTGGTGGTCAATTACTCTAGTTTTTAATAAAATATAGAAGCATTTGAAATGAAAAGTGGCATTACTATACTTAACTAACATTCTCTGTGTTCCTAAAAGATACACTAAATCTATGGAAATAATATATAATCTAGAAAGAACACGGTTCTCTTTTCAGGCAATTAATACATATACATACAGACACAGAGACTGCATATCTCCATGAATCGGAAATTAGGTCAGTCCCCACAGCAACAAAAAAATTCAAGAACTTAGGTGTATATAAAAATAGGTTGGAAAAACTCAGAATTTAAACACTAAAGGACATATTGTACAAATGGTTGTGTTTTCAAAGACAAAATCAACTCTCTGCATTCAGTATGAGAATCAATTTCATTTAAAAAGCCACACTTTGATTATTTATATCCTGCCAAGAGCTGGTATGAACAAACTTTGTACTTGTCAACCTTATTTTGTATTTGTTAGGTACAAATAAGTGTATATTCATAAGTATATATGTACATGTATGTGTGTATATATGTATATCTGACTATACACATACACATATGGGCATGTGTAAGCAGAGCCACTGTTTTAGTCTATATATCCATACCACACAGGGTAAACAATAGTCCTTGTTAATACCAAGCATCAACAGAAAGTGATTTAAGAAGGGGGCTAACATGAGAAAAGCTTGCTTTTACAGTAAAATTTTAACAACACAACTCTTTGGTCGCACCGTGGAAATATGTGGCTTTGTTTCCATGCAAACTGTGCTGAGAGATTCCATCTGGTCAGCGACGCTCATGTGTATACTTTGGAAGTTTTGTTCAAGTTTCATAAATCTTGTCATATATCAGGTTATCCTCAGTACCAGCCAAAGTAAATAATCTACAGCCAGAAGAGTGAAAGATCATTTATGCCCTAATTACGGATCAACGTTCTTTCTCAGCCAATGCCACGGCTCTCCTTTCATTAATCAGGCTTTGGGTGACTAACATCAATTGATGTTAGAAGGAGTATTCTGCGAACAAGTTTCAGAACATAACCTCTTCTGGAATTACAATATTTAATTGTTTGAGTGACAGTCAAAATAACCCTTGTGCGGCTATTTCTTTTTAATAATTGCAATATTGAGAAATGAGGGAAACCTAAGAAACTTCCGAAAGAAATGTCAATCTCGGGATCTTGGGAATGCTCGTAAATCCTCTTGCCCCCGTTACCCCTGGCTAAACACGATTCAGCTTCATGCTCGAGTATGATGGGCTCCCCACCCGCCATTTGAACTATTAATCTCATTGTGCTTCTCTGTCTTGACACTAAACCACTCAAAACTTAACATTACTCAGACTCTAGAAACACAGATTCTTTGTGTTTTTGTGTGAAATCTGCTTTTATCTAGACATTTCCTTTACAAGCCTGTAAAACTGAGATGGAATTATGACCTCCTATAGGATGGCTTTAGGGCTCTGATGTCTTCAGTGACTCCCGTAGGGTCCATCTACACACTGGTTTGGCATTTCAACTGCATCTCCTTCTTGTACCTGGGATGTGTTTAGTGGTACTCACATCCCAGGTTTTGCTTCTATGGCCGTTTCTTTCTCATTACCCTCATCCAGGAAATGTGTCCGAGGCCAGCACGTGTGTCCCTCTTTGGCTAGTTCCTGTTTCTTGAATTCCCGAGGAGAAGAGCTTGCTTGTTCCTCATGGCCTGTATCACCTTGTTTGAAAAAAATTCACTTTAAGTGATACGATACTGAGAGTAAACAAGCCTGATGTAAACAGACTTGAGGTTTTATACAAATTCATTCATTCATTCAGTAAGTATATATTGGGTCCCTACCACCTGCCAGCATTAATGCAGTGATGACTGAGACAGTGTGCTTGTTCTCCTGGAAATTATATTCCAGTGGGGAATGATAGGTAATAGACACATCTATACATAACATAGTTTCTGATATTGGTGAGTACCATGGAGAGAATAAAACAGAGTGTGGTTATTGAGAGAAAGGGTTTGGGGAGTGACAGTTTAATATGAGGTAGAATGATTGGGGAAGACCACTCGGAGAATGTGACATTTGAATTGAGTGATAAGAAAGATCTAGGTGTATGAGGGGGTGGGGACGTTGTAACCAGAGGGAATAGCAAGTACAAAGGCCTGGCGTCAGGAAATTGGGGTATTAAAGAAAACGCTATAAAAGCCAGTGTGGATTTTGCACTGTAAACATAAACTCGCTGGATGGCAGCTTTGGCATTTCCACTAGTGGAGACCTTTGATGGGGAGCGTGTGGGCACACCAGTGTTTTGAAGGCAACATCTAGACCCTGTGACATCTAATTCTGATTCTCAGAGAGGCCAGGGTCCAGCTAGCCAGGTACTTAGCTATTGGCTTTCTCTGATTACTTCCCCTGCATCTCACCCAGGACCTGATCATCAAGAAAGCTAAAATCAAAACTGAGCTTCTCCCAGATACAATCTATGAGTCAGAAGTCAATGGCTCATTTATCTCCTATAGCAAAAGACCAATATATGGTGGAAAGAAAGGAGCTGGTTTCCTGGTAGCAGTTTTTCTTCCAATCCTTTCCATCCCAACCCTTCCCCCAACTCCCTGCCTTCTAATAATTTGTCTTTTTGTCATAATTTGGTGCTTTCTTTCCCTGTCAATGCTGTTCTTTGTGCTTTTTTAAAATATTGTCTACTGGTATAAAATGATTGAATTAATAAAAGAATAGAGTTCTTTTCCATTGACATCTCTAACACTCCTAGTTTGGGTCTCTAATTTGGGAACACAAGGACTACTCCTGTTGATCCAATCTTTGACTGAAATTGACAGAGAATTGTGCCTTTAAAAAAAATTAACATTGCATTATTCATCCTTTCACTGGGGCTGCCAGAGTTTCAGTCCCTGGGCTGCATGAAGAGGGATGAACCCACTGTGGTCCTTACCATCATGGCTTCATGACACACAGGGGACAGACACACAGAAAGTGACTGCATGGTAGTGTAAAGAGGCATGTGTGAAATCTTAGGACAGCTAAAAGTCAAGTCATCAACCCTGGAGAAATGGCAGGGCAAGTTAGAGAGTAGAATTAGAGAGCAACTAGAGTAGTTGACTAGCTTCCAGCCCCTCAGACACTTCTGGTTCTGGCTCACTACCAGGAGTTCATTATTAGAACCAACCTAACCTTGCGAGCTTATGGGAAGTTGCCACATTCTTTGGTACTCACATTAATTCCCTATCAGTCGCATAATTGATGCCCTTGCTTTCTTGAACCACTGAATGATCTATGGCTGCAGTTACTCAATTATTATTTTCAACACAACTGATAACACTACTTTATAATTTCGTAGTCCTTCAACATGAAGCCTGGCTCCGGGTTATGACACAAATTGATGTCACAAGTTTTATTATCTTTGCTTTCTGACTAAGCCGTCAAGGACAGGTGAGGAAAGACTCCTAAAGATTTAGTTAATGTTTATGATGGGCAGCTGAAACATGAATGCTGGAAAATGAAAAGGCAATTACAGACAAGGTTTCTACAGGTCCGATGTGGAAAAGAAGCCAGAAATTTATTTAAATCCTTCTCACTCAACACCTGTTTTCACCTGAGGGGTTCATTTGAAGAATGAGAGAAGGTTTCATCTGGTTAGTACAGACCTTGTTCGTAGTCTCTAAATATCACAGTGTTAATAATTTTGAACCAAGAAACTAAAAAGATGATGATATCAATACATTTAGGGCCTGTTATTTTGCCAACCCACAACAACAACAGAAAAAGCAGCTAAAAAAAGTCATTTGTAAAGCTTTTTTCAAAACATTTTCTTGCATTCAGCATGTTAGTAGCTAGTATAAGTAGTGAATAACAAAATCCATTTCTGTGTGTAGATGCAGCCATGGAAAGAAAACAACATCACAGAACATTTGTAGAAAAATAGTAAGCTAAAAGGTATGTATTTGTAGTGCATATCTTTTCATCTAAGCATTCCACTTATGAAAACATATCCCTCGGCAGGGGAAGGTGGAAGTGTGTGGGACAGATTTAGCTATAAGAAGCTTTATGGAAGCAATATTAGTAGCAGGAAAAAAATGAAAATCTAAATGTCCAATAAGAAAGGATCAGTTAATAAATTCCACATAATGGAAAATTATGCAGATATTATAGCAATTTATTATGGAAATATATGCATGATATATCTTTAAAAGGAAAAGAAACAGACTGAAATATAGGATGTGTGGATTGAACCATATGAAATTCTTGTTTTTGTAGTTTAAGGTGGTTGAATATAAGTAATCTGTTATCAAACTAAAATATGATCCCATTTTCATAAATAGTAAAAATAAAACTATTGAATATATGTGTGTGCATGCACATAATTCTGAAAATATATTTGCTAAGGTTTACAATAGTTATCTTCAAGGTAATAGGCTTAATAGGTTTATTATAATAATTATAATCTTTACTCTTTCATTTTTTTCCAGAACTTTCTTTAAAAGGAATAGTCTTTTATAATAAGAAAAAAACAATGAAATACACTCCAATTTGAAAAAATTTACAAAGGAAGAATTTGCTGCCACAAATTTGTATTCTTTTCATTCAGTGATAACTCCTTCTGCTATTATCTTTCATTCAGCCTTGATTCCTCTTCATTTTACGATAGTAAAAGGGCACATCCTTCATCCTAGTGAAGGTATTCTAAAAAATAGCCAGCAAAATGTGAGCAAAGAAGAAAGAATGCATGGTCTGAGGCCAGTTAACTGACTTGTACCTTCAGTGAACCAAAATATTCTCTTCCCAAGCAATAGCAAGAATTTGGTTAACACACACATACACACACACACACACACACACACACACAAAGCACCCACACATTGGTCAAGTGCATGTTTTGAGTTAGTTTTAGATAATTGCTAGTTGGTATAGTGTATAGAAGTGCTGGGTGTCTTCTAGGAACAACAAACTGAGGACAAAAAATAATCTATTTATATTCCAAATTAGTGGGAAACTGGGTTCAGTTCCCAAGTGCCATGGCATCCTTGCTCTCACCTTTTCTTCCACCTAGTTCTATGACTTGACTGCTTTTGGGCTTGTATATCTTGGCAGAAGCTCTGTGTAGCTCCATCCACATCCTCTATGGTTGTGGAAATCCAGACTGCAACTCAATCGACTCTTTTGATACCTACTATTACCTCCCTGAAGCTATTTGCTCTCTAAGAATACTATAGACATCAATTTACATTTAGCCCAATTCCTAGTGTACTTACACCTACTGTTATGATCACTGACAAATGTAAAATGATGATCACAATTATGGCCTCGAGAAAGTGCAAGATCTTCAATCAGTGAGGAAAAATTAGATTATCTTCACTTGACTGTTCGTCCTACCAAAATAGTAGATTCATATTAGAGAAAATTTGTTTAAAACATGAACCAAAATATTTTTTGTAATTCTGATGACAATTTCCTTTTGACCACATGGGCTGATTGTTTGGGTACCATAAAAATTAGTCAGCAGAACTCAATTATTTCACTGATTTCCACAAGAAACCCTTGCCCATCTAGCATTTCATAATTTGAGTCAACTTTATTGAAGATATTGATATAGTCACATTGTTCCAGTGTACCTATTTCTTTTCTCAAATTCCCACCTGACATCTCTGTTTTTCTGATTCTAGTAGTTATCAAACCTTTTTTTAAAGTATAGTAATCACCTGTGAAGTGTGTCGAAAATGAAAATTGTAAGATTCATGTCTTGAGATGTTAGTCCAATAGGTCTGGGGCAAGTTGAATAACTTGCATTTTGATCAGGCACCCCAGAGATTTTGATGCCTTCTCAAACTGGGAGAAGAATGCTTAGAGTCCTTCCTCTACCAAATGGCCCAATGACATTTTCTGCCATCTTTCACCCTGCTTCCAAGTGACCAACATTTCTGGACCCTTTAGGACACTAGATATCCCTCCATACCCCCCAATATTATTCTTATTCCTTTGATTATGAAGGGCAAGTTCACAATCACCTTGGTTTTCTGAGAGTTTTCTTAGCCACTATCCCAAGAACTTTAACGGGCAAATCCTTTCCACGAGTGTTTCGGTTCCTTACATGAAGTTAAAATCTCCCTTAATCAGATAATTAACAGATATTCTAATTCAATGAGTAATGGATGCATTTGGATTTTTAACCTCAAAGGCTAATTTCAGTGAGGTTCACTAATATCTGTGACTATATCCTTAGAAACCAAGAATTAGTTTCATCAGTTTTGTATTCAGTGTATTTTTTGTCAGTATTTAGTCCAAGACATAAACAGGTAATATCAGAAATCTAAACTCTCTGCTTAAGACTTTTTTATGCATTTAGGAAATAATAGCTGTGGCAATTCCCTCCACCCCCTACTGCTTAATGAAGAATTTGGGTCTATGAGTAAAAAAATGCAGAACATGAAGTCCACCTGCTTCCACCTCTCAGCCAGAGAACTTTCCCTCTATTAAAGTTGAACTACAGAGTTCTCTGTTTCCCAGGATTCAGAGATCACTGGCCCAGCTGTGATATGCAGTCTCAAAACACAAAACATCTGGAGAGAAGATATGAATAGTTCATCTTTCCTTATTTATGTTTGAAAGCTGAGGCAATGTTTATGGAATAAAGAATTTGTTTAAATGAATGTCCGAACATTATGAATTCCTTGTCACACTTTATCTGGCTTCACAATTGATGTAGTGAACCAGAACCTCTCTATACATACACTCATAGACATATGCATATACATAGGCATATAGCCATAGAGCTATATAGCCATGTATGTGTGTATATATCAAGAGAGGGATTGCTTTTCCTCTGTTACGTACTTAGGGAAATCTCTGAACATATTAAGGTCACTGTATTCATTTTTCTCAAATCTAAGGGTAGACTGGAAGAATGGGATATGAGTACAACATGAAATTAATATTTTTACAACATCATGGCTATTAAGAACCTCACATTCTTTGAGTGGAATGTGCAATTTGAAATTAAAGTCTTAGAACTGAATAATCTTCTTACAAGAAAAAATGTTCTCATAACTTTGTTACCCAAAATGCTTTTGACATTCTGTGTAAATAAATTTGGTGCCTTTAATTTAAAAAATTCTTTGGAGGAAAATTATTGTTCTCTAAACAAATTTCAAGCTTAACTTTTAAACTTATTCTGTATTCACATCTTCTTAAGTATCTAGAATATTTTAATTTTGATTGTGGTTGAGTAGATACATAATTTTTAGACCAATAATTAGAATGTAACTATAAATAACTAGGCCTATCTGTTTAGACTTAGATTAATTGATTGTCTAATTAGCTTAAGTAACAACCAATAACCTTTCAATAAATATTTATTAGACACAAAAAAATGCTTTTGAATGACAATTTACCATTTTTTGTTCAACTTAAAATCATAATTGCGAGGGAAGCTCTGTGCAGAGCAGTTTGGGATACATATTGATGAAAATATAGAGAACTGTGCTATGTTACAGGAAAACTGGGGGCAAACAGCTTTGACCAAATTATTGTCTTGACCTTTCTCAATCTGGTTTATCAAAATAACTGAACGTTCCTTGTAAACTGTATTCCTAGCCTCTGAATTAATCATGACTTGTTCAGAGAAATAATCTGCAATCCTGACTGTGTCCTGACTGAAGTTCGGACCATCAGAAGCCTCAGAGCTTCAGTGCATTTGGTTCCTGGTAGTCTTTGATGTACTTTCCCTCCATGCAACGTTTGGGTGGTGGGGAGGTTCACTTATGTACCAGCCGTTGACTGACTTTGGGCCAGTGAAGTACCTAGATGCAAGGGTGGTCTGCAGAGGACCAAAGCCTCAGCTCTCAAAGCCATTCATCAGTGTCAATAGATTATTTCTTGAGAGTCGTATCAAATTTATTTGTATTTCAATCATCTGATTTAAAAAGATAATTGAAATAGTCTTAAGATATGTGTCTTAAAACTTTGATTTATTTTAAAAAATGTTAAACTCTCTATTCCTAAGCTTCATAGATATTTACTTCAGTATCTCATGTGGCATCAAGGGATCCAGTAACCAGTTCCTTTTGTGACTCTTATTTGTGTATCTTTGTTCTCCTGTTTAACTCTAAATTAACATATTTATGAGTATCTGTGTATATGCATGTGTGCACATGTTTGTATGAGTTCACAGTGATTACTTTGATGAATGTTAATTTATATCAATTGAGGTGAAATAAAATGAGAAAAATCACATTTTGTTTTCCCATTTAAAGTTTTATTTTTGGTACTAACTACTGCATATGTTTGTGCATTAATTTATTCTAGGTTTCTGTGTTTTATTTGTCTGAGTGATCTTTGCTACCTTAGGGTTTAGAACAACATTGCAGGCATTAAACATTTTCATGTTATATAAAGAAATTAATTAGTCAAAAAAAATGAAAGCTATACCTTATAAGATTATTTGCATCTTACAAGTCTAATTTTGCTCAAGGACATTCAAGTTAGGGCAACAATTTGATTTGATTTGATTTATTAATGGCTCTATATCTACAAATAACAAAAGTTTGCCTTGACAACTAAAGTGCAAGGACTATTACAAATATTTTAACCTTATATATTCTTTGGCATTTAAGTGCCTTTAACATTATTAAGATACACAGTGTTTTGTTTTTTGTTTTTGTTTTTTTTTAATTTATTTATTTATTATTTTTATGGGTGTGTTGGGTTTTCGTTTCTGTGCAAGGGCTTTCTCTAGTTGCGGTAAGCGGGGGCCACTCTTCATCGCGGTGCGCAGGCCTCTCATTATCGCGGCCTCTCTTGTTGCGGAGCACAGGCTCCAGACGCGCAGGCTCAGTAATTGTGGCTCACGGGCCTAGTTGCTCCGCGGCATATGGGATCTTCCCAGACCGGGGCTCGAACCCGTGTCCCCTGCATTGGCAGGCAGATTCTCAACCACTGCACCACCAGGGAAGCCCCACACAGTGTTTTTATATACATATCTCTACCCCAATTAATTATAACTTTTTAGAATTAGCCCTTAAAAATCTACATGAATAGGAACAAAGTCTTCTATCATTTTATAACTCTCACATTGCTTTAGATAATGCCTTACACACAGTTGTTATTAAAGGAGTGTGTGTTGAACTTCTCCAGCCATGGCTGGAAAGATCAGTCAATGACTTAGAGATTATAGCAAGAGTTCGGTAGATGGTAAAATGCATAATGAAGATAAAAAATTCATTACACAATAACAATATCTGCTTCCAGCAATGGTGGACTAGTTCATCTTAGACCAAAACTGCTTATGGCAATAAAAATGCTGGAAAAAAAATACTAAAAAAATCTAGCTGAAGGCATCAGAGAGATACCAAGGCAGGATAGACTTGCTAACATGTAGGAAAGAGGGAATCTCTGAGTTTTTTTATGGCTGGGAAGGAACCCTGATTTAAGACTCAAATTTCTGACTATGATAGAGTAACAGAGACTAGATTTATCTATACACCTAAAACAATCAAAAACTATGAAAATATATAGTACAGTGATTTTCAAGACACTGGATACAGGCAAAAATATCAGTAATCCCTGAGTGATGAGAAACACACAAGGTGAACTCTACAAGTGCCCAACTTTCTGCCTTGAGAGAATTTCCAGTCTGTGGGACAGGAAGGAGAAACAGGCAAATCCTGGTGGACTCCCTGAGTTGGGGAAATAGAGCTGAGAGTGTAGGGAGATCAAGGCAGCTAGATTTCAGAGACTAATGGAGAGAAGAAACCTGCATAAAGAGAGAGCCATAAATATATAAAAATGCATTCCATGTTCTTGAACTGGAAGATTTAATATTGTTAAGATGTCAATAGTAGCCCAAATGATCTACAGATTCAGTGTAATCTCTATCAAAATCCCAATGATGCTTTATGCAGAAATAGAAAATCCATCCTAAAAGTCATATGGAGTCTCAAGGAATAGCCAAAATAATCTTGAAAAAGAACATAAAACTGGAACTCACACTTTCTCATTTCAAAACTTACTACAAAGCTACAGCAATCAAAACAATGTGGTACTGACATAAAGATAGACATATAGACCCACAGAATAGAATAGAGAGCCCAGAATTAAGTCCTCACAAATAAGAAACCACAGTGAGATAACACTACACACCTAGTATAACTGCAAAAAAGAAAAGAAAAACACACAATACCAAGTGCTGATGAAGTTGTAAAGCCAGGGGGAATTTCATACATAGCTGGTGGAAATATATGTATAAGAAAAATGTTCACTATGTACAAACGTACAGTATAAAGTGTACTATGGACAAATTTGGCAACTTTTGAAATGAAGTTAGACATACATTTATAATTTTACCCAGAATTTTCACTCATAGTTGATTACCTAGGAGAAAAAAAAAACTTAAGTTCACAAAAATACCAGAATGTGAATGCTTAGCTGTAATTGCCAAGAAACTACTCAGATGTCTTTCAACTGGCGAATGGATAAAAGCACTGTGGTGCATCCAAACAATTGAATCCTAACTATTTAGCAATAAAATGGAACAAAATGTTGATTCACACAACAGTGGATGAACCTCAAATTCACTTTGTTTAGTGAAAGAATTGAGGGCCAAAAGGTTACATATTATGTAATTTGATTTGTTTGGCATTCTGGAAAAGGCAAAACTATAGTGAAATTACAGAGCAGTGGTTGCTAGGAGTTAGATGTTGCATAAAAGTTGATTACAAAGGAGTAGTTGGAAAAAATTTAGGGAGTAATAAAACTGTTCTATATCATTATGGTGGTGGATAAAACTTTATGCGGTTATCAAACCCATAGAACTATCACACTGTTTTCCAAATGACTGCACCATTTTATGTTCCTACCAGCAGTCTATGAAGTTTCTGATTTCTCCATATCCTGATCAACACTGGTTATTATCTGACTTCTTTATTATAGCCATCCTAATGAATATAAAGTTGTAGCTCACTGTGGCTTTGATTTGTATTTTCTTGATAACTAACGATGTTGGAAATTTTTTATGTGCTTGTTGCCAATTGTACATACATACGAGAGACATGTGTATTTGAGTGACTAATAATAAAACTTATTCTCTTCCCCAAAATGTACTGTACCAACTTCCTATCATGATATTAAAGATCTAGTAAGAAAGAACTAAATATTTATTCTGATCATCACACTCTTCCAAAGCATTATTGGAAGATATTTCAAGATTAAAGGATATATAGGGAGAAAACTATATGTAAAAGCTTCTAATCACACCAAAGTCTTTACGTGAAAGCATAGGGAATGGAGAAAACAATATTGTCAACATTCAGAACTTGTTACATTAAGACACAAACTGGAAGATACAAACAAAATTCAGCAATATGGAGAGTATTTATATTACTGAAGACGCTTTATTCAAATGTTGATCAGTCCTCCTTGAAATAGTATTTATTTACTTAGTTTATCAGTATATGTGAAGTGGCTGGGATCTCGATTTTTGTTGAAGTTTGAATAGAATTATTATGCAGACAAAGGTTCACAGAAGTGTGCTTTATGTTGGCTAAAAGCTTATTTGCATATTATGCATTTTCTAATAATGTCTCCTATTGAAAATAGATTCTTTTTTTTCTCAAGGCAATATTTAGAAGTCATATCTTCAGCTTTTAATAGAAAATCATTAAGCCACTCAAATAATTTAATATTTTCAGTCCTCCCATTTCAGACCAAAGGATGGGAGGAGAAACAAATAACACTAAGAAGGGTTATGATCAAATTCTTTTTTCCCCTCAATGTAAATAAAAAGTCCAAGTCACACAGAGGGAAGTTCTGGTAGAGACATTCTAATATGTGCAGGTCACTCTTTTGACTGTCAAAAGGAACAACTAATTCTTCTGAAAAATGAAGGTCAGCTTTAAAAAGATTATTTATAACTAAATAAAGACTTAAAACATATACTAAGTGTCTCATGGGATCAATTTTTTTTTTTTTAAAGGAAAAGCAGGTAGAAGATTTTTTTTGAAGGTTACAAGTAAAGCAGTAGGATGTTTCCAGGAACCGCCATAACAAATGCTTAAAAATCACTATTTGGAGTTAGAAGAAGCATACCCTAAAAAGTTACACAATGCCTTACGGTTATCTTTGGGTTGGAAACTTTTACGTTTCTGAGTGTATATTGCAGGCAAAGAGTTAAGTCCAAGGTCCCTTTCAGTTTCCTCCAAAGTTCAAACAGGTTTACCTTGTGCTAGTATTAGCCTTCCATTATTCACAAATATTTCAATGGAAATTAATAGACAGAGACTTCCTGGTGGTCCAGGGGTTAGGACTCCATGCTTTCACTGCCAAGGGCTCGGGTTCAATCCCTGGCCAGGGAACTGAGATCCCACAAGCTGCGTGGCACAGCCAAAAAAAAAAAAAAAAAAAAAAAATCGATAGACATCCAACAAAATGAGGATAATGGTGAGATGTTTACTGTTGAATGATCTTTGGATAGCAAATAGTCAAGATTTCTCTAATTTGTTTTAAAACCTATCTGTTCTATATAACTTTTGGTAAAGGATCTAATGTACATCTAAAGTATAAACCAGCTGAAAGAGTTCTCTTAAGGACAAATATAGAATTTCTTTCAAGAAGGAAAACAAACAAACAAAACCTCTTTCAGCAAATAAATAAAAACATTTCTCTCAAAGTAATAAATACTTTTTGTAGAAATATAGTAATTGAAACAGCATGGTACTGGCATAAAGACAGACAAATAGGTCAGTGGAACAGAATAGAGAGCCTAGAAATAAATGCACCCATGGTCAATTAATTTACAACGAAGGAGGCAAGAATACACAGTGAAGAAAAGACAGTCCCTTCAATAAGTGGTGCTGGGAAATCTGGATGGCTACATGTAAAAACAAATGAGATTGGAACATTTCCTCACACCATATACAAAAATAAACTCAAAACGGTTTAAAGGCCTAAATGTAAGACCTGAAACCATAAAACTCCTAGATGAGAACAAAGGCAGAAATCTCCTTGACATCAATCATAGCTATAATTTTTTTGGACTTGTCTCTTAAAGCAACAGAAGTAAAAGCAAAAATGAACAATGGACCTAATTAAACTTAAAATGTTTTGCACAGCAAAGGAAACAATTGACAAAAGGAAAAGACAGCCTACTGAATGGGAGTAAATATTTGCAAATGATAAGTGGTTAATATCCAAAATATATAACTAGCTCATACAACTCAATATCAAAAAACCAAACAACCCAATTAAAAAGGTGGGCAGAAGACCTGAATAAACATTTTTCTAAAGAAGACATACAGATGGCCAACAGGCAAATGAAAAGATGCTCAACTTCACTAATCATTAGAGAAATGCAAATCAAAACTACAATCAGGTATCACTTCACACCTGTTAGAATGGCTAACATCAAAAAGGCCACAAATAACAAATGTTGACAAGGATGTGGAGAAAAGGGAAACCTAGTAAACAAATGTAAATTGGTATAGGCACTATGGAAAACAAAATGGAGGTTCCTCAAAAAACTAAAAATATACACTACCAAATGTAAAATAGATAGCTAGTGGGAAGCAGCTGCATAGCACAGGGAGATCAGCTCGGTGCTTTGTGAACACCTAGGGGGTGGGATAGGGAGGGTGGGAGGGAGGGAGATGCAAGAGGGAAGAGATATGGGAACATATGTATATGTATAACTGATTCACTTTGTTATAAAGCAGAAACTAACACACCATTGTAAAGCAATTATACTCCAATAAAGATGTTTAAAAAAACAAACAAACTAAAAATAGAAATACCATATGATGCAGCAATTTCACTCCTGGGTATATATCAGGAAAAAATAAAAACACTAATTTGAAAAGATACATGCACTTCAATGTTCATAGCAGCATTATTTCCAAAAACTAAGATATGGAAGCAACCTAAGTGTCCATCAACAGATGAATGGATAAATAAGATGTGGTCATATATATACAATAGAATATTACTCACTCATAAAAAAGAATGAAATTCTGGCATTTGCAGCAATGTAGATGGACCTAGAAAGTATCATGCTTAGTGAAATAAGTCAGAGAAAGACAAATACTGTATGCTGTCATTTATATGTGGAATCTAAAAAGTAAAACAAATGAAAGTATATAACAAAACAGAAACAGACTCACAGATATAGAGAACAAACTCATGGTTACCAGTGGGGAGAGGGAACAAGGGAGGGGCACGATGGGGGTACAGAATTAAGATGTATAAATTACTGTGTATAAAATAGATAAGTGAAAAGATATATTGTACAGCATAGGGAAAATAGCCATTGTTTTGCAACAACTTTAAATGGAGTATAATCTATAAAATTGTCAAATTACTATGTTGTAAACTTGAAATTAATACAATATGGTAAATCAACTATCCTTCAATAAAGAAATAATAATTCTGAAGTTTTGGTAGAGATCAACATGATTTCCAAGTATATCTTGGAAGGGAGAGTGAAAGAAAATAGATCGAACAGTGAAAGAGGGTGATTTGAATTAGTATGATAGTCTCTCAATGTAAATGTAATATGTTCTTTTCCAGAGACCAGCTCAAAAGTTCTCTTATGGCTCCACAGTTCAAAGGTTCTTTTCCAGTTTTCCTTCAGCAATTTCTGCTTTTGATACTCACACTTCTAGTAAGGCTGAGGCTAAAAGTGCTGGCCCTGGGTAGCTTCTTCTATTTCACTTTAGGTCTCTCTTTTTTTCTCTGTGTCTGTCTCTTTATGCTTCTTATCTGTCTCTTTTATATTATTGCTCACTTTTTTTCTTTACTTCATTGAGAGGTAAAGTCTTGCCCATTTTATACTAATAAGAACTAAACCATTACTATCTACCATTCCTCCCAGCTCAGATGTTTGTGATGGCATACAGAATCCTACTTAGAAATATTTCCTTTCTTCTTTCTTCCTAGTCTTTCTTCCCTCCCACCATCACTTCCTTCCTTCTTTCCTTCTTTTCTTTCTTCCTTCCATTTTAATCAAAAACTTACAGACCCAAGAGAGATGGGAAGGTAGCATTATGGCAGCCAGAGCCCACATAAAAAGGGCACTCAAGCAAGGAGGCACTCAGCAGATTCAGATGTTTGCTACATGCAGGGACTTGTACATATAAATAATTACGTTGAGGATACTAGGAGTCAGTGTTCTCACTCTCAGAGATAAGAGATACAAATACAGAAAGGGGGAAGTTAAAATAAACCCTGTGGTTTTGTATTGGTAATGAAGAGATTAGTATAAACTCTATATACTATGTATAATTTCCTAGTGCTGTCCACTAAGGGAGACTAAGGTAGTGGCAACCCAGTAGCAATAGCAACGCTTATCACCCAACTATTGGTTTCTATTTACCATTCTCCACTAGAGGAACTAGGATTCCTTGGAAAAATGACTGTCTCCAGGGAAAAACAAGATGGACTGAAATAACTTCTGGGACCAGGAAGTAAGGAAGGGCCTAAAAAAATGATAGAATCGTGTCAAAAGAATGCAGATATCTTCTTGAAGGAATTCTCATTGGCTAAATCTGGGACAATTTTAGCATTACAATAGATTCTTATAGTAGTGGATAATAATAATTGTAACAAAATAGGATTCTGCAGGTTTACACTGATATAAATGAATAAATAGATTCACCTTACAATAAAATGTCAACTAATAAATGAGATCAATATTATTATTTCAATCTTACAGCTAAGGAAACTGAAGCAAACTGCGGTTTGGAGAGGTTAATCAACTGTCTCTTTGTCATAGAACTAGTTAGTAAGTGTTATAGTCAGGCCTAAACTCAAATCTGTCTGACTCTAGACTCCAAGTTCTTAACCAGTACATTTAGTTTTCTATTTCTAATCTTATGACTTTCAAAGCAAGTCTAGACCTCTTGGCCCGATTGCTGGCTTTCTGTGAAGGTTTGGCAACAAGCCCAGTAGTTGTAACCATGTACTGGAGCTGTGGGTCCAGTAGCCATCATTATAAACTAAACCCACCTTTCATCTTTCCCCAAACACTCCTTTGAGTCCTACTCTTTACACAACCTTCCCTAACTTCTGACCCAAATGCTGTGACTGAACATTCATACCCATAACATTTTCCAGGTTTGGATTTTGCTTTTAGGAGTTGGAATTACTGTTGATATAATTTCTTTTTTAAGAGCTCAACGAAACCTTTTTTTGAGAGAACTCAGTTAGCAGAGACCAAATTCATTCCCTACTCTCCCTTGGCTCCAAAAGAGTAGAACCAGCCAGCAACTCAGACGAGAGAACATATTTTGTAACAGACCCTCAGCAAGCTTTGTATAAGACACCAGATGCCAGCCAAAGACAACCTCTCCTCATGTCTCCCATGCTAGAACTTTCCTTTCTAATTACAGTCAAAGGTTTGCAGGCATACAGATGTTAAAAATAAAATTAGACTTGTTCAAAACAGGTTCACTCTTGAAATAGGGCAAATTAGATGTAGTCTGGGTTTTTGATACCATTTAACTGGCTGGCTAGCTAAGACTTGGTGCCTACACAGCACAATAGCACTGAGATTTAAGAAAAGGTCTTTTAGTTTGATCACACGATCCTTAAACCCACTAACTGACACACAGCCATATGCCATTCTCCATAACACAACTTGGCAATAGCCTGTATTTCCTGCTGTGAAATATTGAGATTCTAAGCCAAATACGTGAGAGAATTCGTCATGGACTTTGTTCCTCTTTGACTTCATAAGTTAAAGGTAAGCCTATGAATGTTAATAATCACAATTACAGGTCTTGGTGCACAACATTAACGATACAGTATCGTATAGCCTAGCTTTATAACATTAAAAGGTAGAGTTCTCAGCCAAAACCCACCACCACTGGATTAAGAACCTGTGGGGTGCTGAGCACTTAGGAATTTGCCAGCTTCCCCTTCCTCTTTTCCTCTTTTCAATTACATAATAGATTCATTTTTTAAAAAAATTTTATGGGGGTGTAGTTGATTTACAATGTGTCAGTTTCAGGTGTACAGCAAAGTGAATCTGTTATACATATACATAATATCCACTCTTTTTTAGATTCTTTTCCCATATAGGTCATTACAAAGTATTGAGTAAGGTTCCCTGTGCAATACAGTAGGTCCTTATTAGTTATTTTATATATAGTAGTGTGTATGTGTCAATCCCAATCTTCAAATTTATCCCTCCCCCGCCCTTACCCCCAGTAACCATAAGTTTATTTTCTACATCTGTAACTCTATTTCTGTTTTGTAGATAAGTTCATTTGTAGTCACTTTTTAGATTCTACATATGTGATATCATATGATATTTGTCTTTCTCTGTCTGACTTACTTCACTCCCATAATAGATAATTCTTAAAAGAAAAAAAATATTTACCATTCACAGTGTAAAACCAAAATAAATACAATGCAAGTAAAGTGTAAATCACAAATCAGAGTGAAGTAGGTCAGAAAGAGAAAAACAAACACCGTATGCTAACACATATATATGGAATCTAAAAAAATAAATAAATAAATAAAAGGTCATGAAGAACCTAGGGGCAGGACGGGAATAAAGACGCAGACCTACTACAGAATGGACTTGAGGACACGGGGAGGGGGAAGGGTAAACTGGGACAAAGTGAGAGAGTGGCAGTGTATATATGGACATATATACACTACCAAATGTAAAATAGATAGCTAGTGGGAAGCAGCCGCATAGCGCACGGAGATCAGCTCGGTGCTTTGTGACCACCTAGAGGGGTGCGATAGGGAGGGTGGGAGGGAGAGAGATGCAAGAGGGAAGAGATATGAGGATATATGTATATGTAGAGCTGATTCACTTTGTTATAAAGCAGAAACTAACACACCATTGTAAAGCAATTATACTCCAATAAAGATGTTAAAAATATAAATAAATAAATAAAGCCCTATTCAGCTTTAAAAAAAAAAAAAGACGTATTTCGTTTTAAGCTCTACTGATTCTTATCTTTAAGGCTTTTCAAAAGGCATTTCTTAAACTGTATTAAAAAAATCTAATATAATTCTTCCACAGAAGATCTAAAATGAACATAAGTGATGCATACCTTAGAATGTAAAGTTTGTTTATGGGTTAAATAGAAAACTTTGGCTTTCCACCTGAATTGGAATACTAGAAATATCTATCTCAAATAAGTGTGACTTGCAAGTTAAGGTGATATTCTTTTTTCACACCTGATGGGCAGGTGACCTAGATGATGATTTCTATCTCTTTTGTGTATCGTGACACGCGGGACCTAGAGCACGTGGGTTTCAGTAGTTGCGGAGCGAGGGCTCAATAGTTGTGGCTCGCGGGCTTAGTTGCTCCGTGGCATGTGGGATCTTCCTGGACCAGGGATAGAACCCGTGTCCCCTGCATTGGCAGGCGGATTCTTAACCACTGTGCCACCAGGGAAGTCCATGTCTCTTAGAGTTAACATTTATAAAATGAGAAGGCATCAAGATTTCATGTGCCATATCATTTATTTGTTATATTAGTAAATACACTAGCAATTACTCTTTTAGGAATTTATCCTTAAATATAATTGCACACATGGTGTATGTATAAAGTTATTTATTGCAGCGTTATTTTTTAAGACATAAAGATGGGAGAAAACATGAGAGCCCATTAAAAAGGGACAGTCAAATAATGTACATTTATACACTGGAACTGTGTGCAGGCATCATAAAACAACTCAGGAGAAAATTGAGGAAAAACTTTATGTTGAAATGATAAGATTTCTAAGGTATTCTATTAAGTGAGAAATCAAGGCACAGAAGAGTTTACGTAGTCTGTCATCATTTGTAAAATATATATCAATTTTTGCTTTTATGTACACAAAATAGCTCTCTGGAAGAGTAAGCAAGAAATTAATAACAATGGTTTAGAGATGAAAGTTTGTTGGACCTTTATGGGGTGGATCAGATCCATATATATTAAATTTTATGCCCTAAAAACAGAGAAAACACATTTTAGTTTCCTCTAATACCTATGAAAAAAGTGACTATGGGATAGCATTTAAGAATAGTAAAAATTAATGCATATAAACTATTTTTATGAAGCAAATATATCACATCAAAGCCTTAAAATGCATAAAAAGAGCAGAGCAGATCAATATGCCTATGAATATAAAAGTAAACTCTAAGTAATACATTATTAGAGAGAATCTAACAGTACGTGAAAAGAATACATATACCTGACCAAGTGGGGTTTATTGCAGAGGTGAAACAATACTGCTCTGTATTAATACGTTAAAAGGGAAAAATGATAAGCATGCCTACAGGTGCTGACAAGGCATTTGAAAAATATTTATATGAACTTTTGACTGAAAAAATGAACCTGGAATAAGAAAAGAAATACACAAATATTTTAAATAAAATAGGGAAAAGTAATACTTCCTAAGAAAATGGGAATTGACACATATAATATTTCAACTCTAAAGTCAATATATGCCTAATGGAAAAACACTAGATTCATTACCAGTAATATCCAGAACACCACCAAGAGGTCAATACCACCACTATTATTTGTCACTGTTTTTGAGGTACTAGCCATTGTAATGAGGAAGGAAAACAGAGGTAAAATTGTTCAAGTTGGAAAATAGAAGGTAAAATTATTATTTTTGATGTTGTGATTGTACACATGGAAAATCCCAAAGACGTAACGATATATTGCAAACAATAAGATAATGTATAAATGTGGATGAGTACAAAACTAAAATCCCAGGACTTCCCTAATGGTCCAGTGGTAAAGAATCCACTTTCCAATGCAGGGCACACGGGTTCAATCCCTGGTCAGGGAACTAAGATCCCACATGCCACGGGGCAACTAAGCCCGTGCACCACAATTACTGAGCCCAGGCGCCTCAACTAGAGAAAGAAAACCTGCACGCCACAACTAGAGAGAAGCTCACGTGCCACAACTAAGATCCCGCATGCCTCAACTAAGACCCGAAGCAGCCAAAAATAAAAATAAATAAATAAATAAAATAAATAAATATTAAAACAATCTAATATCCCAAATCCAGGACCTTCCTATACAGGAAGAGCAACAAATTACAAGATATCATGGAAGAAAAGATCCCAATTACAATAGCAAAATAGTAACAATAAAAGATATAAGGAAAAAACTAGATAAGCAGAATCTGTGATATTATAATCTATAAAACGAAAACATGAAAAATAACACTGAAAAGCAAAAGGAAGGCTTTAATAATTAGAAAAGATGTATTTATTCAATAATTTATGTCAAGGCTACTGAAAAGCTATTTTAAAAAAACTGGATCCCTAACTTATACCATATGCCAAAATAAATGCCAAGTGGATCAAATATTTTATCATAAAAAATTAACAAAGAGGTAATAAAAAGAAAACATGGAAGGTTTAAAAGCTGATAAAAAATATCTAAAATATATATCATAGGCAATGTGATAAATTCTTATCTATATAAAGAGCTGCTATTTTCAAATAAGGAAAAAACAAGCCAATAGAAAACTAGGCAAGCAGCATGATCAGATAATTGTTAACAAAGAAGAACCACATGTCTTTTAAAACATGTAAAGTTAACCCCACTCATTATAAGAGTAACATAAAACTTAAAACATAAGATGCCATTTTTTTTCACCTAAAAGTTTGACAAAGATCTGAATGATTGATTGTACACAATATGAGTTAGGCAGAAGTGGCATTCTCATACAAGGCTGGTGGAAATATACATTTGCACAACCTCTATAGAATACAATCTGTCAAAATCTATCGAAATTTAAAATGCTTATTTGCTTTGACCCTGTAATTTGACGTCTAGGAACTTATCTTGCAGATACATTGACATATATGCATATATTTGTATGAATGATTGATGCTGCATTGTCATTAACAAAAATACAAAAATTAAAACTAAAATAAAACAACCAAAATCTCCATGAATAAAGAGTTATCAGTTAAGTAAATTATGGCAAATTCAAATGATATAAAACTATCCAAGTGTAAACAAGAATGAGTTAATTATATGAACTGAAATGGAAGTATTTCCTAGATAGAGTATTAGGTGAAAAAAATAAGGTATAAAAATATTTATCATTTGGGTAAACAAATACATAACGTTATATGAAAGTGTATGAATGTATGTTGGCAGATAATGTATGAAAGATGCATAAGAAACTGATATGAGTACTAGCCACTAGGAAGAGGAACGAGGAAACGTACTTTTCATTATTTTGAGTTTTTAGAATTATGTACCATTTACATGTTTTACCACTCCATAAATATAATTCTTTTAAAAATTTATCAGTCAAGAGACAGAACAGTGAGTCAGTTGTGGCATGGTTGTCATGGAAGCAATCTGTTCATAGCATTCTTACTTCAGTTGAGTTATTTTGTATTGGGGACATTAATGTTTACTTCAAGTATATTCAAAATATTACACTATAATCCAATATTGAAAGCAAAGATGATTGTAATAGCAAAACAAAAATAGGCATAAGACAGTTAAGACAAAACCAGTAGAAATTGCTGAATCCTCTGAAATAGAACCTAGGATTTCTCAAGGTGGAGAGTTTGGTGGGACTGATATAAATTTCACAAGGACCATCACTTAAGTACTCAACAACAGTCTGCCAAAAGCTTCTGATTGATATTCAAGAAAAGCTATTTAACTTTTGCATGAACCAGAGTAGTTTTCAATGTGCTTTGAAATCACACTGCCTGAAAGGTGCTAAAGAGGTCAAGACTTCCAGCGTGAGATATGAGGAGCAGACTGTCACCCAGGCATTACAAACACTGGTGATAGAAAGTGATAGTGAAGATTATGAGGAAGGTTTATACACCAACTTAAAACATGCTACTGAAGATTTAGTATGTAAATTTTGGGGAAAAAAAGTGCATGTTTTGTGAGTTTTTTTGGCCAGCTGGATACAGATCTTTGGACTCCTGCACACTCTCTGGTCTCCTGCACCTCTGGGAAAGAACCGTGGTCTCTAATTCTCTCTTTAAGGATTTGCCTTGTGCACTTATTACATCATCTCTTGAATTCTTCTCTTCCTTCTTGCATTTTCTTATCAGTCCCTTGACCCAACCCATCCTCTGACCCATACCCACTGCTCCCATATCACCTCAGAGGTAGAGAATAAGCTTCCAAACCTTATTAAGTCAAGTTTCTAGAAAACCAGAGCACCTTATTCAACACTACGAATCAAATGAAAATGTTTATCACTGATCACTGTGTTACAGATACAGTCAGACCAAGACTGGGACAACAAAGGGCAAAAATAGACTTGGAGAGGAAAAAAACTGTGAAATACATACACACACACACACACAAGAACACTCGGGGAAGGACTTCCTCTCAATCATGCCTCCTTAAACGATAATTATTCACCACCAAAAATAATTTACTATTGGTTATTAGTTTTTGTTTTAACTCTTTCAGAGGTCCTTAAACCCATTCTCACTTCCTAGCAAAACCCCCTAGGAAAAAGATGTGAACTCAGATCAGATTTCCTTTATCCAACCACCATCTGAATTTCTTCATTGTTTTATTACATCAAATAAGTCCAAGTGTTTCCGACAAGGTTGTTTCTGCACCCTTTGACCCCACAGGCTTCAAATTCCCTATAAAGATGGCTTCCTATTTAATTCTGCTTTAGTTTCCTAGCATGGCAAACCCTCATTTAGGTAAATAGCTTAATATAGAGGTGTCTCCTGTTACTATAAATTAAGAATCCTTCTCAATATTATGTAACATTTATCTCCACTAAGACCTAATGAGCATTTATTTCCTATTTGCGATGTCATACATTTGAGAAAAAAGCCTTTAAAAAATATTCCTAAGCCTGGGGGTTTCCTCAATATTTGATATGATATTTAAAAACCTAAAACATTTGTCTGCCACTGCTTTTATTTGAATTTGGGATCCCATCTTTTTATGGAGATGCTTCAAATGGTCCTTTGAAGGTAAACAGATGATATTATTAATTCTTTCCATTATGGAGTGGTTAAAGGCAGGGAAAGTGAGAACTAGAATCTCTCTCCAGAACTCCAGACCTGAATGTACACTGTCTACAAGGTATTTTCACCTGGCTGCCCCCAAGGGTTCTGACTTCACAGGAATTCCTCAAAAGCCAGTCCCTTCTCCTGACAGATTCCATTCAAGGACTGGCATGCATCTTGTAACTCCTCTGGTCTTTTTTTAGCTCTTTCCTCTCTTTCCTAATAAATCCAGTAAATCATCAGTCTTGTTTGAAAAATGGCACAATGCACACATCCACCCCTCACACACTTCCACCCTACCGCATACACATCCCTCTGTCTCTTTCCAAAGAGATATTCATAGTCAGCCCATCAGCTCTCAGCTTAATTAATGACTTAATTTCCCTCTCAGACTCCAGGTTGCCCCCTCCAAGTTATTCTCTACATTGCAACAGTCATCTTTCTTTCTGAATACACGCTTGTAATAAAAATAAAGCAGTACCTTCTCTACATTTGAAAGCTGATCACGTAATTCCCCCACTTAAAATCTCTAATACAATGCATTGTCTTCAAGAGCTGAGTGAAAATTCCAGCAGCTCTAAGGCTGTTCCTGAACAAGCCCCTGCTTACATCTCCAGCCTCATGTTTTATCCCTCTGAGTCCCAGCCACATCCAGCTACATTAAGTCCCTCTCAATAGTCCAGACACTCTCTCCTGCCTCTAACCCTTTGCACATGCAGGTACTCCTGTTTAACTGTCTGTTACTCAACATTCAGGTCTCGGCTTGGATTTCATGTCTTCCAATGGCTTTTTCCAGACCCTCCCAGCCTGACATCTCTTTCAAGACTGGGTCAATGGGTCAAGGTCCCACCTATATGCTTCTGTAATCGCCTATGTTTACCTGTGTCATAGGAGGTATTACCTGTATTACAAATTTCTTCTTTCTTACTCTGATTCGCTCAGTAAATAATGAACAACTTGAACATAAAAAATAGCCACAAACCCAGCGGAATTCTCAGCTTATAGTAGGCATTCCAGAAGTATTTGTTGAACGATAAAGTGAATGAGTGAATGAATGAATCTCAACGCCATAGATCCTCAAGGTGAATCAATATCCCAAGACAAGTTCATGTCCCAAGCAGAATGCTGGAATTTCCTGGGCTGTTAGAAACCCAGAAGAACTACAGTCTCCTCCTCACTGATGACCACAATCTTGACAGTCACCTTATAAAGGAAAACATCTCTTCACTGTTGCCAAAGGGGTTGGTGGGCAGTAAAATTCAATGACTCCTAAGCCTTGTACTAGGATCTTCGCTCAGTATCTCTGGAAATGCAATGCCACAGGTCTGCGTGTAATGAACAGCAGGCAATCAGTGGGTCTCCCTGTCAAAAGGACTGTTTCCAGTAAAGACAAGAAATGACGAAGGGGCATTTGTCTCTTTCCTTCTTGCCTTTTTGCATTCCTTCCTTTCCTCATAGAGTTAGGGTTCAAGCACGCGTGCCTGCGCGCACACACACAGGCTTACAGATTACCGCTTGCACATTTGCAGCCTCTGGTCACAGAGGAGTGAGGCCAGTACCCAAACAGGCCGTGTTTCATGATATCTAAGGTGCGCTCTCAGTTGCATTAAATATTTATCAGCCAGCGTCTGTCCACTGAGTACTTAGGTATGTTTAATTTTTTTAGTGTTATTTTCTGTCTGGAATTAAAATAGTGGCTTTAGCCAAAGATAACAAAAGGACTTATACCATAGATGTATACAGCAGAGCATCCTGGAATCACCTATTCTCAACTCACCCCGTTGATGCAAGGTTAGGAAGGTGCTCCAAGGCTAAGAAACGTTCTGAGCATCTGCCGGTTTCATTTTGCATCAGGAAAACGAAAAAGATAAGAAAGGAAGAGTTGGTAACTGTGGCATGAATCATTTGGTCTTAAAGGCTGATTCACCCCTAAAAAGAAAAGGAATTCAGCCTCAGGCCAATCTGACGGAGTGGCGGGGGGGAGGACATCAAGTTTATTGACACTGTTCGTTGGCGGAAGGACTGGAACGGACTTAAGAGGGTGTCTAGCTCCTCATTTTCCTAGGGCAGCTGAAGCCCCTAAAATGGCACCAGCAATAGGATGATGTACTTTCAGTCAATGATGTGGGTGGATTCCCTTTCCTCCCCCCAGCTATTCAAGCTGTATTCAGTGGGAGACACATAGTGATTTGCTGAAAAATCACGATCTGCTAAGAAACTCTCACAAAACCCCAAGAGCCCATTATATTAACAGAAGTGACAAGAAAATAAATATTTTTGACAAGGGAGTGCTCCTATCTGGGGAAGATGGCTGCAATGTCGGTGATTATTCAGCAAATCAAACTTATTTAAACACACTGTCTCTAATACTTAATAAACGTTATAGTGTGGCTTTTTGTGGCTAATAAAACTTGGTTTACATTCCACCCCGTGCCTTCTATGATTCGCCTCCCTGGGCTCACTTAAAGTGCATTAAGAGGCAGCAAGCAAGATGAGGGCGATTTGCTGCAAAACTTAAATAATTCATTTATGCACCACTGCTTTCAGACTGTGTTTTTACAAATGCTGTAATGAGACAAGCTGTGAAATGTTCTACATGGGGAAAAAGGCAGGAAAGTCCCTGGAAGAAAACCTCCTTTCCATGACTTATTCCTTTGAGGTGCAGGACAGAAACAAGGGGATCATCTCTTACAGAAACGCCTGTGCTATTTACCTACTTCTCAAAAATAGGGCATCAACTAGCTGTCGTTTATACTTTTCCATTAACTAGAATTAAGGTCATACCATATTGGAGAGTCTTAATTCCTGAGTTAATTTGTAAAATTGATATGTCTAATTAAACTCCCAAAAGGATATTTGGGGAGAAAGTCTTGACAAAAATTGTTTTAAGTTTCTCTGAATAAGTAACTGGGCAAAAATATCCAATAAACATTGTAATATAAAAAAAAGATATACACTTGAACTGTTAGATAATAAAGCATATGATAAAACAATGATATTTAAAAGAGTATGGCCCTAATCACAGAATAAGTAGGCAACCAAGGAAACAGTCTAAAAAGAAATAGGTGAAAGAGATAAAAGTCTAGAAGCAAGTGAAGAATCAACACAATTCAATGTACAATAAATGTAGCACTGCACATCAGTGAGAAAAGAATATATATATATATATATATATATATATATATATATATATATATATATATATATATTTATGTAAAATTCAACATTTCCTCGTTTCTTACTTGAAAAAGAAATTGTATTCAAGGAATTTACCAACTGACATTCCAAATAGAGTGATGACATTCATTACAAGTGCTATTGAAAAGATATATAAAGTACTTATAAAAGATCTAGAAAAAATATAACTGAACATTTATATAATTTTGGAGGAGGAAAGATCATTCTAAGGTATAACAAAGAGATAAGCTGCAAATAAAGAGACTACTATATTTTGTTACTGAGAAATATAAAAACGGACAACTGTACTAAGAACACTATTAACAAAATTAAAAGACAAATAACAAATTTCTAAAATATCTTAAATGTATTGGAAAAGGAGTTAATATCACTATTACATAGGTTTCTTACATATCAAAAAGAACTATTTTTTTGAACATGAGCAAAGAATATGGTTAGAGAAGACAGAATATGAGATATATAAAATAAAACACCCCTCGTTCGCTTTTGCTTGTCACAATAGCAGAGATAAAACGTTCTGCTAATGGTGAGGGAATGGGAAAAAAGTCATTCTCCTAAACCGCCGATGAAAGCGTTAGTTGGTTCAATTTTTTTCCAGTGGGAATATTCTCCAGTGACTACGCATTGCAAAATGTTTTTAAAATACATCTTTTGAACCACAAATTTCTCTTCTAGGAATTTATACCAGAAATCAACCAAAGAAACTTACAAAGATGTATGTATAAAGAAGCTCATCACAAGGTTCTTTCATAATGGTAAAAATTTTCGGAAAACAAAACTTTTTTCAAAGTAGGATGCTTACGTGTTTTTGGCTACTATGTAGCTAGTAATAATATTCATGGCAGGCAAACTAGTGTCTAAGGGAAAAGCATCACTAGAGATTAAAAAACAAAATAAAGAAACAGACTCACTACATCTAGATAATGTTGAAGTCACCATGAAATGTCAACAATGGAGATGGGCAGAAATAATAAGAAGGTAGGAAACGAACCAGGGAAATAGAGTCTAAGACCTGGGAGTAGAGACTTTAATGAAAAGGGTAGCTGACAGCATCATATGCTAAAGAGGGGCCAAGATAATGAGGAAGGGAAAGAATCCATTAGATTTTATATCTGAGGCATAATTGACAACTTTGATAAAATAATCTTAGGAGAGGGCTCAGGATAGAAGCCTGTGGGGACTCGAGGTGTAAGTCTGAATCAGGGAAACACTAGCTCTAGTTGCTTTGGGGCTGGGAGACGAACCAGGAGATTGTGGGAAAATACGGGCAATAAACTAAGAAAATCTGCACTAAGGCTGCGGCAGTGATAGTGGGAGAGCATGGATTGTCAAGTATTGAGGCTCATATCTGAGGTGGGAACAAAGGGATTCGTTAAGTGACTAGATTGTAGGGCTTAAGGCTGGAGGGAGCCAAGGAGAGAGACAAGCTGAACGTGTCTTTGAGGTGTCTATCTCGTTGAGAAATGGGAGTAGATGACATAATTAAACAGAGTCTTGAATACATGAGGGAGAATGGTTTGGGGGGAAATACAATGAATTCCATTTTGGATATGGGATGTATGAGATGACTGATGTGTAATATTCTATTAGAAATATCTAGAAGGCACTTGGATTTACAGATCTTGAACTTATGAGAAAGATAGAGATGAAAATATAGAATTGTGATTTATCTACACACAGAAAGATAAATTCATATGACTAAAATAGTGTAGTAACAGTATATAAGAAAATCCTTAGAGCTAAAACAGAGGAGAATACAGCAGAAAGGCTGAAAAACCCAGGCATGAAACATGATGGTAAAGGAGCCAGGGAGGAAGATACAATGCAGAAAATAAAGAATCCAATTCCTTATGAAAGAGATGCTTCTGTTCTTATACACATAAAAGCCTGAAAATCTTCTGTCTTCTTTCAAACCAGGATGGAAATAGTTGCAAGGAAAGTGGAAAAATTCTGGCTGGAAAGTCCTCCTACAGATCCAAAGTCCACAGCTATAAATGAACCGCAAGATAGGGCCAGTCGTGCATTTTGTAAACAAGAAGAAACAGTTCTCAGACAAAAAAAAAAACCCCTTGCATTTGGCTCTAAAATTAACATTCATGAGTTTGATAAATTAACTTTTTTTTCTAGTCCAGTCTATCTGGCTTTCTCTGCTTTTGTATGTTGCCTCTGAGTAGAGCATTCCATTAAGTGTCTTCTATATCCCACTTCACCTATGCTACCTCTCTTGAGCCCTCAGGTCATCTCTCCTCTGCTCTTTATAAAAACAGATTGGAACATGATTTTTTGGTTATGCTCCTCTAATGGAAGAAACTGGTTTGGCTGAACTAGATACCAGATCCATTTTGATGGGCTTATATTCTTTTGCTTGGGCTGCCATAACAAAATACCATAGACTGGATGGCTTAATATCAGAAATTTATTTTCTCACTGTTCTGGGGGCTAGAAGTCGTGATCAAGGTCCAGCCAAGTTGGGTTCCGATGAGAACTCTCTTCCTGGCTTAAAGACAGCTGACTTCTAGCTGTGTCCTCACGTGGCTTTTCCTCTGTGTCATATGAAAGGAAGAGTGGGGGTGGGGGCAAGAGCTCTTTGGTGTCTCTTCATAGAAGGACACTAATCCCATTAGATCGGGGCTCCACCCTTATGACCTCACCTAATTTACTTACCTCCTAAAAATTCTATCTCCAAATATTACATTCGGGGTTAGGGCTTCAATATATAAATTGGACAGGGGAGCGGGGTGGGCACAATGCCATCCACACCAGGGCTTATTTTGCTGAGATAATTCAAAAGGCAGAATATTCCAGAGCCAAATGGCTGTGGGTTTTGAGTACCTGTTTAAGCTGTTAAAAGAGCTCTAGAGAATCTCATGAGAACTGAAGATTGTTGGTTGAGTTTTCTTTTCTTGATATTCAAGAGAGTTGGTCTCTGTAAACACTCTAAAATTGTAATACCTAATTTTTTTTTAGTTGATGTAAAAAAATATTTATTATTTACTGATATAAGTAATTAACTTGTAAATTTATGTAAGGCTGACCGTCTCTCCATCATGGTGAGCTCTAAATAATAACATGGAACCATGATAAGGAATATTTACATGGAACGGATGCAGGAGTAACAGCTTAAACTATAAAATCATTTGAAAATTGGGCATATCAGAGTGTGGAGGATTATTTCGACAGGCTCTTGGAGTCTGTGGCTCATCTCCAGAGAAGATCCCAGAGAATCATATAATAACTCTCTGGACACCCTGTCATTGGGAAGGTGGAAGCCATTGGATTGTGGTGGGAGGTTCAATAGGAGAGCTGATATTGGCCACAGCCATAGCCCTGGGCTTGCTGCTTGAATTTTGTCCCAATCGCACCGTTTGGCATTAGTGATTAACCCCAAGAAGAAGGGAAAGGGCACAAAAAGCTGAAAGGATGAAACAATAAAAGGTACTTGCCTCTAAGAGTACTAAAGAGGCTGAAAGCACACAGCTTCCCTGTTTGCACTTCAACAGTAAAGATGAAACACCAGTGGGAAGAGGATTTTTCTCTTGCCTCCATGCAGCAGCTATAGGAGAACGTCCAGAGAGATTATACCAGTGTTGCTGAAGTCGTGAGAAAAATAGGAATGTACCCATAGCCAGCATTGTCAGGCAGTGGCAGAGGCCAGGAACAATGAGGGGCAGCAACTAAGGGAGGCCCACAGAGTCCCCGGGAAGACTCAAGCGAGATCTCAGGGGTGCTTGGAGCCAAAGAGAAGAATTAATATAGCTGAGCTCTTCATTGTTTCCCCAGTGGGCTGTATGCCTACAACTACTGCTAACATGGCACAGAGTGTTCAATTTCCTTAAGGTGGCAAGGGCAGGGATGTAAGGAATGCAGTTGCCTTGTGTCTGCGTAGCTGCCTGCAATGTTGGTGCTATGGAGGGGCATAAGTCTCTAGAAGGCAGGCTACATCAGTTTAACTGTCCATCCACAGGGCCTAAAAAGTACACCACCCAGCCGCAGCAGGAAGATTAGGGAGCAACTCTTTGATGGCCTGAGCTAATCAATGGTGGCAAGGCTGTGACTCTTGAAGGCCGCAGAAAGAGAGAAGGGTGTCATCAGCAGCTGAGGCATGAAAAGTTCTTGCTATTCATATGAATGCAATCATCTAACACAAGTCACTCCCCCTACACACACACACACACACACACACACACACACACATGCAAAGTTGTGCCCTTCTTCTTTTAACTGCATCTTTCACCTACCCACTCACCCCACACCAACACGTACACAAACTGTGGTTGTAAGCCATCTTTGTTCTTTTAAGGTTGATTTTCACTTCAGCCTTACTTCACTTGGAAGTTGATATTAGGGTGAGGAGAAATCCTCACACATATGGAGAAGGGTCAAGGAAGGAGGAAGTTGGGTCACACGATGATACACCCCAGTCCTAACACTTCATCCCCACCCTCTCTCACCACCAACAGAAGAATATACTTTTTGCAGATGAAACCTCGATAAAAACTTCCAAGTCAGGATTCAATTTGGTTTCCAGTGTGGGAAAATGAGTGAACTCCTGTGGGTTCTTCCTGAGCATGAGGGGAAAAATACAATAGAAAATAAACATGTAGACGCTCTCAGGGCACCCGTCTAAAAATGTCATGATTGGAGCCCAGCCTGAAAGCTGCATCAGCTGCTTTACCTCAACTTTTTGCCCTTTTCCCAACATGCACATATTTATAACCTGGGTTTCCCAAACAGATTACTCTGTATTTCCGCCATCTGGTTTATGGATTTTTTTCTAAACATGCTACAGGCTGCCAAACGGTAAAGCTAGTAAGATTCTTGTTGGAGAGAAAGCAGCTCTGGCAGAGTGTTGTAAAATAACATCGCATTAGCTACTTGGAAGCAGTAGCAGAGTTCCAGAGATTCGAGAACTCTGGAAGACTTTGAGAGGGTTTAATAAGGATGCTACCAGACCACTTATGTTTTTTGGCAGAATATTAAAATATTCTCTTCTATACGGATAGGGAGAATCTTACCAAAGAGTAAAAGGTGAAATGTTGTTTTAATTTTGCCATCTTTTTATGACTGTGTCTCCACTGTAGAAAAATGGTGTGGTGGATGGACCTAGAGATGATCATACTAAGTGAAGTAAGTCAGAAAGAGCAAAGACAAATATCATATGATATCACTCATATGTGAATCTGAAAAAAGGTACAAATGAACGTATTTACAAAACAGAAACAGACTCATAGACATAGAAAACAAACTTATGGTTACCAAAGGGGAAAGGTGGTAGGGGGAGGGATGAATGAGGAATATGGGATTAACAGATACACACCACTATATATAAAATAAATAATCAACAAGGGCCTACTGTAGAGCACAGGGAACTCTACTTGGTATTCTGTAATAACCTATATGGGAAAAGAATCTGAAAAAGAATATTTATGTATATATTTATATTTATATATACATCTGAATCACTTTGCTGTACACTTGAAACTAACACAACATGGTAAATCAACTATACCTCAATAAAAAAATAAATTATTTTCAAAGAGAGAAAAAAAAGAAAAATGGTGTGGCTTCATTTATGCAGAGACCCAGCTATTGCGTTTTTTGCTTCCATTTCTGCCATGAAATAGCATCCAGACAATGTTAAAACAGGCCTCCCTTGTTCAATGGAAGGTCCCATAAAGTTCATGTCACAGCAGCATTTTTGTTAAGTGAATCCTATTACACTGTTCAATTCCATTATAAATGTCAGAGCTTCAGTCTACGGGAAAGCAGCTGGCCCTGAGTAGAATGAAATCACAGGTCAGAATGTGAAAAATATCCTCAAAACACTTATTTAAAGGAACAAACCATATCGGTTGGAAGGTATTATCATTCAAGATATGTTTAAAAGTATTCTGCACTCAAATAATAACATAAGAAATAAAAATACAAGGGTGAGAAATTCTGGCAGCTTTCTCATCTTCTTCAATCTGACTTCTACATTTCAACTAGTGTTAAGAAAGAAATTCCTAATGATCAGAACATTTGGCTAAGGATGTTTTATTTTGTTTTAATCCACTTTAATTACCTGAAAATTTCTAAATTGATATCCTAGGTCATTTTTTTTTTTTTTTTTTTTTTTTTGCAGGGGGTGGTGATGAGGTAGAGTACACTTTTTCCAGACTTTTATGTTAATCTCTCTAAATATCTTTATCTGTATCCTTATACTAGGGCAACAAAGAGGACAGTGTAAAATACAATACCCAAAGTGTGCATTTCTTGTTTACCTGATGAGTTCTGCTCTAGTGTGTGCAGAAACAGGTGTTGTTTAGCAAATGGCTTCGTGGCTTTGACAAGGCAATGGTTGTTTGTAGATTTTGTGATTGTTTGGGACTAGACGTCAGAGTTGTTTCATTTAGCGGATAATGTTTTTCTCATTTGGGGCTGTTAGCATATCAAGTGCTATTTTTTGAGTTTAGAAAAATTTTGAACACTGACTAGATAGATGTATTCATTCACTCATCCATTCATTCACTTATTTTTTTTAATATATATTTATTGTAGTATAATTGCTTCACAATACTGTGTTAGTTTCTGTTGTACAACAAAGAGAATCAGCCATATGCATACATATGTCCCCATATCTCCTCCCTCTTGAGCCTCCCTCCCATCCTCCCTATCCCACCTCTCTAGGTCATCACAAAGCACCGAGCTGATCTCCCTGTGCTATGCTGCTGCTTCCCACTAGCTATTTTACATTCAGTAGTGTATATATGTCAATGCTACTCTCACTTCGCCCCAGCTTGCCCTTCCCACCTCGTGTCCTCAAGTCCATTCTCTATGTCTACAATCCCACTACTGGGCATATACCCTGAGAAAACCATAATTCGAAAAGAGACATGTACCACAATGTTCATTGCAGCACTATTTACAATAGCCAGGACCCAGAACCAACCTAAATGTCCAACGACAGATGAATGGATAAAGAAGATGTGACACATATATACAATGGAATATCACTTATTTCTTAATACAAGATCAGATACAAGATGACTTCCCTAAAGATGCCCATAGTGCCAGAAAAGATTGAGTGTCTCTAAAATGTTGAGCACAGTATGTACAACCTGTCATTTAATCACCACTCTTAAAAATATAGGAATTATTCTCCCCATTGTAGAAACGTGTAAACTGAGGTTCAGAAGGGGCATGTAATTTGCCCAAGGTTATACTAGTAGTAAGTGACAGAGTCCAGATTTCAACCTGGGGTTCTTTGATGTAAAACCCCAACGCAACTTCCACTACAACACCCTGCTGTTTAAGAATGTTTAGCAGTTCAAGAATGAGATCATCAAATTATAATGAAGAAACGGCACTCCTAAGTTTTGCAACCATAACTGTATGCTGTTCCCAGAATGAAGATGTTTTAATTCAAGAATTCCTTAAGTTTAGAGGTCTAGGAGGCAACTGCTCTATAAAGGAGAGGAATACCGGGACTATTTAAAATAAGTTTCCAGCCCTTAGCAGCCTTTTTTTTTTTTTTTTAATGAATTTATTTATTTATTTTTGGCTGTTGGGTTTTGGTTGGGTCTTCGTTTCTGTGCAAGGGCTTTCTCTAGTTGCGGTGAGTGGGGTCCACTCTTCATCACGGTGCACGGGCCCCTCACTATCGCGGCCTCTCCTGTTGCGGAGCACAGGCTCCAGACGTGCAGGCTCAGTAGTTGTGGCTCACGGGCCCAGTTGCTCCGAGGCATGTGGGATCTTCCCAGACCAGGGCTCGAACCCGTGTCCCCTGCATTGGCAGGCAGATTCTCAACCACTGCGCCACCAGAGAAGCCCCCTTAGCAGCCTTTTGATAACATATTTACTGACAGTTGGAGATCCTCCTGACATTAGTTTTATGGGATAAAATCTACCATCCCCCCGGCTGTAGGAGCTGCAGGTCAAGTTCACCGAGGGAGAGCGCGTGCTCACGGAGCTAGCCGACAAGGTCTCCAAGCTGCAGGTCGAGCTGGACAATGTGACGGGTCTTCTCACGGAGTCAGACAGCAAGTCCAGCAAGCTCACCAAGGACTTCTCCGCTCTGGAGTCCCAGCTGCATGACACGCAGGAGCTCCAGCAGGAGGAGAACCGGCAGAAGCTGAGTCTGGGCACCAAGCTGAAGCAGGTGAAGGATGAGAAGAACTCCTTAAAAGAGCAGCTGGAGGAGGAGGAGGAGGCCAAGCGGAACCTCGAGAAGCAGATCGCCACCCTGCACGCCCAGGTCACCGACACGAGGAGGAAGATGGAGGGCGGCGTGGGGTGCCTGGAGACAGCCAAGGAGGCCGAGAGGAAGCTCCAGAAGGACCTGGAGGGGCTGAGCCAGCGCTACGAGGAGAAGGTGGCCGCCTACGACCAGCTGGAGAAGACCAAGACGCGGCTGCAGCAGGAGCTGGACGACCTGCTCGTGGACCTGGACCGCCAGCGGCAGAGCGTCTCCAACCTGGAGAAGAAGCGGAAGAAGTTCCACCAGCTCCTGGCCGAGGACAAGACCATCTCCGCCAAGTACGCGGAGGAGCGCGACCGGGCGGAGGCGGAGGCCCGGGAGAAGGAGACCAAGGCGCTGCCTCTGGCCCGGGCTCTGGAGGAGGCCATGGGGCAGGAGGCGGAGCTGGAGCGGCTCAAGCAGTTCCGCACGGAGATGGAGGGCCTCATGAGCTCCCAGGACGACGTCGGCCAGAGCGTCCACGAGCTAGAGACGTCCAAGCGGGCCCCGGAGCGGCAGGTGGAGGAGATGAAGACCCAGCTCGGGAGCTGGAGGACGAGCTGCAGGCCGCCGAGGATGCCGAGCTGCGGCTGGAGGTGAGCCTGCAGGCCACGAAGGCCCAGTTCGAGCGGGACCTGCAGGGCCGCGACGAGCAGAGCGAGGAGAAGAAGCAGGAGCTGGTCAGACAGGCGCGGGAGATGGAAGCCTAGCTGGAGGATGGAGGAAGCAGCGCTCTATGGCCGTGGCCGCTCGGAAGAAGCTGGAGATGGACCTGAAGGACCTGGAGGCCCACATAGACTCGGCCAACAAGAACCGGGACGAAGCCCTCAAACGAACCGGGACGAAGCTGCAGGCCCAGATAAAGGACTGCCTGGGGGAGCTGGAGGACACTGGCGCCTCCCGCGAGGAGATCCTGGCGCAGGCCAAGGAGAACGAGAAACTGAAGAGCACGGAGGCCGAGACGATCCAGCTGCAGGAGGAGCTGGCAGCTGCCGAGCGTGCCAAGCGCCAGGCCCAGCAGGAGCGGGGCCAGCTGGCTGACGAGAGGGCCAACAGCAGCGGCAAAGGTGCCCTGGCGTTGGAGGAGAAGCGGCGCCTGGAGGCCTGCATCGCGCAGCCGGAGGAGGAGCTGGCGGAGGGGGCAGGGCAGCATGGAGCTGGGGGACGACAGGCTGAAGAAGGAGAACCTGCAGAGCGACCAGATCAACACCCATCTGAACGAGAACGCGGCAGCAGCAGGAGAGCCAGAATAAGGAGCTCAAGGGCAAGCTGCAGGAGATGGAGGGCCCCGTCAAGTCCAAGTCCAAGTCCAAGGCCTCCATCGCCGCCCTCGAGGCCAAGATCGCACGGCTGGAGGAGCAGCTGGACAACGAGCCCAAGGAGCGCCAGGCGGCCTGCAAGCAGGTGCGTCGGGCCGAGAAGGAGCTGGAGGATGCGGCGCTGCGGGTGGACGATTAGCGGGGGAACGCGGAGCAGCACGGGGGCCGGGCGGACAAGGCGCCCGCGCGTCTGAAGCAGCTCAAGCGGCAGCGGGAGGAGGCCCAGCGCGCTAACGCCTCCCGCCGGAAACCGCAGCGCGAGCTGGAGGATGCCACGGAGACCTTGGGCGCCAGGAACCGCGAGGTCAGCTCCCTCAAGAGCCAGCTCAGACGTGGGGACCTGCCGTTTGTCGTGCCCCGCCGAATGGCCCGGAAAGGGGCCGGCGACCGCTCGGACGAGGAGGTGGACGGCAGAGCCCATGGGGCTGAGGCCAAAGCTGCGCAATAATCACCTCTTCTCCTGCTGCCCGAGACGGACGACAACGACGACTCCGCCTCCCCTTCCCAGCCTCCGCAGCACCCCTTCCTCCCTCCGGGGACTGCTGTGGCTGTGACCCCACCTCGTCCCCCCCGGGCCAGGGGACCTCAGGCCTCACCTCCCCGCCCATCCCCCCAGGCCTCCTTGAAGGGCTTTCCGGCTTCCTCTGCTGCAGCCCCTCCTGCTCCCCACTCACCCCCGCCCCCGAATCTGATACCAAAGAGTCAAGAGTCCTGGGCCCTGGCCCAGGAACAGAGCCGCCCGCAGGATGCCCCCCCCCTCCCTTGCCACAAAGCACAAGGTGGTGACGTGAGGAGGGCAGGCCTCCGGGGATGGGCAAGAGAGTTTTCTACGAATCTGGTTTTCTTCAGACGAAGGAGTTTTGCTAGCCCGACGCCCCAGAAGAGTTGTTACCTTCCCTCGCCTCCGCCACCCTCTCGCTTCTTTGCTGTTGGCAATCACACGCCGTGACCTCACACCCTCTGCCCCAGCGGTCCCCCACTCCCGTGGGCTCTGGGTGGTCCGGCGTGAGCAGGCCCAGGGGGTCCACCTCTGTGCAGGGCACAGGATGCTGGCTGGGGAGGGAGGGGCGTTCCTCCCCACCCCTGCGGGGCGGCGCCACAGTCACCTTCCTGATTCTGAAATGTCTCAAGTGCAGTGATGACCCCTTTCCCTCCTTTGCAGAGGGCAGCCCGCCCCTGCTGCAACGGCACTGTCTTCTCAGCCTGTTGGGCTGAGAAGACAGGGCCCAGGGGCCAAGCTGGAGAGGCCAGCGGTGGCCTCTCCCAACACTCTCGGGGACCAAATATATTTAATGGTTAAGGGACTTGTCCCGAGTCTGACAACCAGAGCAGTGGAAAGGGCCAGGTGATCTCAAACCTACTCCAGGACTGGGGCCCGAGGGTAGTTGATCTGCACCGTTGACTCAGTATAATTCAAGACTCTGCCATCTGCACAGATATTTTTAAAAGAAAAAAAAAAGTTGTCTTTTCTCCCTCTAACTGTAATAAATGGTAAAATTCCAAGTCTTTATCCCTGCCTTTCCTTTGTAACCATGTCTAGAAGAGAGTAGCTTGTCCTACACTGGTCTACAGTGGTGGCTGAATTTCCCTGTATTCCTAACTGTTTTGTATATGCTGCATTTAGACTTACTTATGGCAAAGGAGGCTTTTTTTTTTTTTTTAAAGAAACAAACTCTCAAGAAATCATGAAGATATATAAAAGCTACATATGCCTAAAAGGCTCTGAATTCAGGTCCCAGTTGCTGTTACAGAGGCGTGAACAGAACTCCCACCCCGCCCTTTTTTTATATAATGAAAGTGCCTTGGTATGGTTGCAGCCGTCACCACTACAGTGAGCTGGTTTACAGATGTTTTCCACTGAGCATCGCAATACAGAGAACCTTGTGCTATGAAAAAAAAAAAAAAAACATCTACCATCCTGGGATCCATCATGTTGCTGTCATCTGCACAAATTTGGAAAGGAAGGGGAAGATGGGAGGGAGGTGACCAGGCTAAAATCTCCTTGGGGACAGTCTCAGAATGCAGGAGAGGTAGCGAGTGGGAAGGAAACATTTCAAGGGGTTCTCTTGCTTCTCCTTTTTTCTCGCTTGGGACCAATTTTAGCCCCCAGGTTTTAGAGGAGAGAGAAGAGAGAAATTCAGCAGGGAGAGAGAAAGAGAAGGAAGGAGTATAGGTGAAAAACAGGGTAGGGAAACTCACAAGAAAGGTTATCTATGCACTCAGAACTACCAAAATGAAATAAAGCCCTCAAAAACGTCAGGAGTATGATTTCATATTTTTTCAATGAATTTCAGAGTCCTGGATGGGGGAAATTTCCTCCTTAATATGAGTACATAAAGAACGGAGGCACTCCGATGGGTCAGCATGCTATACTTGAAGTGGCCTCTGTGGTCATTGAAATCAACACAGCATTCAAATACAGTTTTATGGTGTACTGACATCAACATTTTAAAAATATATATATTTTAAAAACCTTGTATTGAAATGTCAATATATTTGACATATAACGTTGAATAAATTTAAGATGTACAACATGTTAATTTGATACATTTATATATTATAATATGATTGCCATTGTAGGGATAACTAGTTTCTCTATCACATTAGGTAATTATCCTTCAGTTTTAGTGGTTCGAATAATGAAGTTCTAGTCTCTTAGCAAGTTTGATGTTTGTAATACAATATTGTTGTCTATGTTCACAGTACTGTGCATTAGATCTCTAGGGCTTATTTACCACTGGTTGTAAGTTTCTACGCTTAAACAACATCTCTATTATTCCCCACCCTCCATCCCCTGGTAGCCACCATTTTACCCTCTGTTTTCACAAGTTTGGCTTTTTTAAGTTCTACATATACGTGATATCATGCAGTACTTGTCTATCTCTGTCTGACTGACATCAACTCTTTTAGCTTAGAAAACTCTGGTTGAATCCTCAGGGGGCTACCTTAGAGGGTACCTCAAGTCTCTGATTGGGTCTGTGGTCTCTAACGTACATAAAGGGACCCAGGTAAGTTGCTTTATTTTGGAAATCCATCCCACCTTCTCACTCATTCTCAGACATGGAACCTAATTTGAACTCTGTTCTACTGCGGAAAGGCGAAGTGAGCTAAGCAGAGGATTTGTGAGACCTTTCATAAGCAAACTTAGTAAACATTCAGCAAACCAAGAGAGAGTGGATTTGCAGAAATATTGCACCTGCATCTCTTACGATGATGAACATTGTTCTGAAGGAGAGTGAATTGATGAGTTCGTTTTAGGTTGGGGGTGAGGGAGCATTCAGAGGTAAACTGTGGAGACAGTTACTGGTTTGCACATGAGGCTTATGAGAGAAGGACGCTGACGGCTAGTGAGGAGATGAGAAGACCGAAGGTCAATTTATTATTTCCTGTAAATGATGGGTGGTCATCATGAAGATACTGTTTTTCTGTTTTAGTTCAATTAAAGCAGTCTTCAGTATTGTGTCAATAAATATTGGAGGACAGTTCTAGTTACCAACAGAGAGAGAAGTGTGTCAATCACTTTCTTCTCTGTCTTTTCGTCTCTTCTTAATCTTTTTTTCCAGTTTTATTGAGATATAATTGACATACTACACTGTACGAGTTCAAGGTTACAGCATAATGATTCGACTTACATATATTGTGACATGATTGCCACAATAAGCTTAGTTAACATGCATCATCTTGCATAGATACAAAAACAAAAAGTAGAAAAAAAAATTCCCATGCTGAGTGATGAGTAATCTTAGGATTTATTCTCTTAATGACTGTTGTATATATCATACTGCAGTGTTAACTATAGTCATCAAGGTCTACATTACATCCCAGTACCTAATTATCTTATAACTGGAATTTTGTACCATTTGACTACCTTCTTATGAATCTCAACTTTATGCCAAAATGAATACTGAATTCAGAGAAGCCCTAGGAGGGAACCGGTAGGCACTGAGAAGCAAGATGTAGGATAACTCTGGGAAAAGTTTCTGTAGAGAAAATGACATTTATCACTGAGACAGGGAGAGCCACCATTCACCAAAATGCACATTCTTCTCTTCTTTCTAAGCACATAGCCACAGTCATGTTCTCCGTCCTCCCTCGCAGCTAGGTTCACCATGGGACAGAGTCCTAGGCAATGCCATGCAAGGGGAAGTGACAGAAACCATTTTCAGGCAGAGTTTGTTGAAATCTTCTGCACATGCTTCTCCAAGCCCTTCCGGATGACTAGGATGAAATAGACCACAGACGCTTCAGAGAACTTGTGTTGAAAACGTTAGAGCCTCAGTCAGCCTTGGTTGTTGAATCACCAAGTGGTTCCATGGTTGGAGGAACATCACCGTCATGAACAAAGAACATCTGCCTTGTCTGTTATGTGAGCAAGAAAGAATCTTCTAGTGTATCTCAGTTGTTCTACACTTCAGGTTCTGTTTGTTTCAGCAGCCGTTTCCCTGATAGTCACTAAACACAAGTTCATAGGAGAATATATGTGTAATTTAATTTTATAATTTAAAAACGAACAAACTGTTAAAAACCAGTCTGCAGGTATCTAACATTTCTTTCCTGTGTCTGGACTTGTTGAGAGGAGGCCTTGCAAAGGGGAACGGGATGGGTGCTCACAGTTTTCCAGGTTCCCATAACACCACAATTCCAAGATCCCATGACAGTTGGGGGCCAGAGCATGAATTGTTTAGATTTCTAAAATGGATCTGGAAATTTTATGTTTTTCCGGTTGGGGAAATTCTCTTGATTTATGATCACCATGTTTATATGTACTAAATCATACTGAAGTGTATTAAATATTTTGTTTTTTAATTTTGGTTGAGCAGGGTACTGGTCATCCAAATGAATGACTGTTCACGAGTGGCATAAATTCCGAGAGGCATTTACAGTGGGTGTGCATTATCTGAATGGCAGAGGCAGACTGATGGTCTCTGGATCCCACGTGAGCATCAGGCATTCAGCAACAACTCAGCAGGATCGCTCTCCAACCATAAACTTGAGTTGTTACGATTGTTGGTAACAGTTGTACTTTAAAGCATGAAGCAGGGTTGTTTGAAAATTATGATCCATGTGGTTCCCTGATCACTATTTTTAAAGGCCTTGATGATTCTACGATGTCATGGTTAGAGCCAATGCATGCCCGTGTAACTGACGGAAACGCGTCAATGCCACATTAATATCTATCTGCATGACCATCAGAGTAAATTCATTTACTATTTGAATATCTTAGCTGTCACCTGGTTAAAAATAACTGTTTACTATTCTTTTTGAAAAATGTTATTCCAAGGTTGCTGTTATATAGTTCTCACACAAACGAGAAGCCCTCTACCCTCAATCATTTATCGATTTTACTCTACTCTCAGGACAGTGTTATGTACCAGAAATGTGGGGAAGAAAGAAGAGATGTGTAACCTGGGTTCTACAGTCTTAAGAGGGACACACTTAACATAAGAAACATTTGTGAACAGAGGTAGAATTTCATATTAGATTTGCTCAAGAGGACCTTGAGCGTGGATTTGAATCATGTCCCTGGTATCTTCTAGCTGTAGAACACTGAACAAATTATTTAATCTGTAGGGGTTCAGTTTTTCCATCTGCAAGACAGTTATGCTACTACCTTCAAACACTGTAGGTCAGATGAAGGAGTAGAGCATCTCATATGGTCCTAACACCGTCCTGGGAGAACAAGAAAATGGTTATCAGCCAATTCATCCAGGAGTAGGTGAGGGGTCTTCACAGACAAGGGAAGGCTTAAAAAGCAGAAAATTTTTAAGGAAGACTCAAAAGAGGCAAGAAATAAGGACGCTAAACCTACAAGTGTAGGTGAGGGCCAACCAGGTCTAAGTAAGTAGGATTAAGAAACCAGAAGTGTGGCGATTTGAACATGATTCTGTACCATGTTCTGCATCTGCTGGAGCATTTTATATATGTGTTATGTCTCACCTCTGGCTTAGGAGGACACTCATAAATCTGCCACTGATCTCCAGTTCTTGTGAATTGAGTTACACTTTTAAGATCACTAGATTTCACAAAACACTTCCTGTCACTCAATTGACTTATGTGTTTATTGTATACCATCTCCCCCTCCCCAGGACAGTGAGCTCCAAGAGAACAGGAACATATTGTTTTACCACTGATCATTTTTTTCACTGATAAATCCTTAGTCCTGAGACCTGGAAAAGAATAGGCACTTGATATACATTTTAAATAAATGACTGAATTAAATAAATAACTGGGTATCCATTATGGGCAAATCACAATGTTTTGGTCTGAGGCACCTAAAAAAAGATGCTTAAGGCAGGTCCCTGCCATCAAGAGATGGGCTCTGTTGGGTCAAAGCCAATTATGCAATGTTTTTGCTTGCAACTGACTTAGGGATGGGCTGAATTAAGGCAATATTGGCCAGTAAAACAAATGAATTTGTCTTCCAGAAGTTTTGAGGGAAAACATTCTGGACTCTTGAGAGAAATCCAAGTCCCTCTCTCTCTCTCTCATCTGTTTCTCTCTCTCTGTCTCTCTCTCTCTTCCCCCCTCCACTCCTTTTCCCCACCTTAGCCCTTGATGACCACAGTCATCTTGAGACCACAAGACAAGATGAGCAGCACAGGAAGCAGAGTAGAGCTGAAAAAGTGGAGAGAAATGAAGGTGGTAGGCCCGTCACTTGATACTCCACCCAATTTTGGACTCTCAGTTTTGTGAGTCCTTGAGCATCCTTATTGCATAAGCCACCGGGAGCTGGCTTTTGTTACTTCAGCCAAAGCATCACAACTGATACCACCTGTTACAATTTCTTCCAGAGAATTGAGTAAAAAAATATATGTGGTCAACAAGAACGTGCCAAGTAGTCTCGCAAATAATCTTTCAAAATACTCTATGCCAAGAAGCATCATCTAAGGCTTCCTCAGATACAGGAAGACAGTAAGAAAGCCCAGTTTGATGGAATTAAGACTAGAACTTAAATCTTGCTGCTTTTGCTAAGAGAAAAAATAAAAAAGAACTATTGTACAGAAAAGGGAGTAGGAGTGTCTTGTATCCTCTGAGACTCTTAGTAACTGATGTGCACATGGTAGTACAATATTTTCATCTATACCCACGTATCAGTTTTGTTTTTAAGAGGTGCTGTAATGGGTAGTGATATAGGCTGACCTGGTCACTCAACATCATCTTGGTTTTCCTGGACTGTTGGCCATTCTGCAGCTCTGTCCACTCTCAGGTAGAAAAGAGCGCAGCAAAGAGATGAGATACAAACGGATCTCTTCCAGTTCCAGTTGTTAACATGGCTAAAAGGTGTGAGAGAGAAATTTAGAACTATTGACCACTGGGAAATATTTCAAATTTAAATAATATATATACTCCTCCCATCCCCCATACTCAGTCCAGCACTCTCTACGCCCTTCCCTGCTTATTTTCTCCATAGCATTTATTGTCTCGACAGAATACATATTGTAGTTACTTAGTTGTTATTGTTTATATCCTCCCACTAAATTGTAGGCTCCACGAAGGCAGGGATTGCTGTGATCTAGTTCACTGCTAATTGCCAGCATCTATGAGAGTACCTGCTACATAATAACTAACTAATCAGTATTCGTTGAAAGAATGAATGGATTTTTCATTTGCACGAGTATAAAACAATTGACATATTTTATAAACTCAGTTTGAAATTACAAATGCAAGCTTGAAAAGACTTGCTCTGGTGTCTTCTTTTAGCTAACAAACAATCTTTAAACATGAAGTGACTTCTTTTAAAACTCAGATCCACGCAAAACATATTTAACTCAGGGAAGAGTATGTTAAGGAAAATGCAGATTCACTCCATCAGGGAGCAAGGAGAGAATGTGAAGACTTTTGGAGTACTGACTTGCTTTACATATCTGAAAATTACAGAGATATATTGTTTTCCTATGCACTTTTAACTAGACATGAACCATCCTCTGTTGAGACTAGGATTACATATATATTAATTTTGAAAGTGCTGCAGTAAAAAAAAGTCAGTGTTTTCAAACTTTTCCCTGGAAGAAATATGAGACAGAAATATCCCAACTCTTAGGGTAATGCATGGTAATTTTTGCTCCTCTTCGCCAGGTGGTTCTTTCTTTGCCTGGCAAGGTTGCGCTGCCTTCCCTGGGCTGCAGCAACTTCCTTGGTTTCTCACCTCTCTGTTCCCCTTGCTTCTGCCTCCTCCCTCCCCTATTCTTTGAGGAGACATTGTGGTCCGGTGATCTGCAAAACGTTAGCAAGTGCTGAACGAGTGTGGAATCCATATGATCCCTTGGGTCAATTTGTTCCCCTAGAGTTAAATATACAGTTTCTTTCAACAAGTACCATCCACTTCTTGTTCGAGGAGGAGATGCTTGTGAGTAAAACTCACTTGTGCATGGCTCACCGTCAAAGATGGGCTTGTTAAATAGGTCATCAGAGGGCTTCCAGCTCTTGGTTGCTGGAGTACCATATTTCCTAAACAGAAGCAGGTAGTCAACCGGGATGTTTATTCACTGAAGGTCAGGCTTTTGTATTATAAAACTTCGAGCAGATGTGATAAGCAGTAAATTGCAGATCTATCACTTTTTTTTTCACCCCAGAAAGTGCGGGTGTATGAAATCAGCAGAATCCTGCCTCTCTGTGATTTATAACCCACCTTTGACCACGTCTTATCAGGTTCCCACAAGCCCCTTTCTGAGGCAGCTTGTGTCTGAATGACAATAGACAAACCAGCACCATTATGCACCCAAATCTCTCTCTGCATTCTAGACACCAAGATTACATCTGGAGTATTGATTTATTGCTGCTTTTCCCCCACCCCACCCCAGGAACCAGTTTGTTCAGCCTGAACAAGATCTACTATTATTAAACAGAGTCAACAACTCTATGTGAACTTGGGAAAGAAATTATCATTGACTCTCACCTTTCTAGCAACCCGGGCATATAAGGAAAAGCTTGCATTTATTTATTTATTTTTTCTTATAAATGTATTTATTTTGTTTATTTTTCTTTTTGGCTGCGTTGGGTTTTCTTTGCTGCGTGCGGACTTTCTCTAGTTGCAGCAAGCAGGGGCTACTGTTCGTTGCGGTGCGCGGGCTTCTCATTGCAGTAGCTTCTCTTGTTGCAGAGCACTGGCTCTAGATGTGCAGGCTTCGTTAGTGGTGGCTCGTGGGCTCTAGAGCGCAGGCATCAGTAGTTGTGGCTCGTGGGCTCTAGAGCACAGGCTTCAGTAGTTGTGGCGCACGGGCTTAGTTGCTCCGCGGCATGTGGGATCCTCCTAGACCAGGGCTCGAACCCGTGTCCCCTGCATTAGCAGATGGATTCTTAACCACTGTGTCACCAGGGAAACCCAAAAGCTTTCATTTAAATATTTAGACTGTTTGCCTCTGCTTTTCTCTTTTTTAAGTATGCAAAATAAGATAAAACAGGCCTTGGGAAGAAGGGAACATTTGTCCTTTCTCAGATGTTGAAACACAATGTGCTTTCTTTTATGAACTGTCCTGAAATGATTACAAATCCCTGCTTTGGTGTGTACTTCCGAAACACCTACTGTATCTGTAGCAATGAGGTTTTATGACAGCTTTAACATTTTCTGCAAAATATATATGTTCTACCAGTAGATCATTTGGGGGAGCGATATAAATTTTACAGCACATCACAGTTTATATCACTTACAAACGCCTGATGTAGGATTCACATTAAGCAAGCCCCACATCCACGCACAGTTTTCTATTCTTCAGGGTATTTATGTTTGCCAGGCAAAAGGGCCTTTCAACGCTTTTCTCTTTACAAATGATCATTCCTCCTCCCTCGTCACCTCTCAGTTTAACATCAATGGATCTGACTATTTGTCTATGGGAGATTCACCCCCATTCTCATCAATTTACATAGCAGACAATCTCTGCATTACCTCTGCTCTCTAACTCCCACAGAGAAGGTGGGTGGCCCTTCTGGGGTTTCTAGAATCTCTGAAGACCTGAGTGAGCTAAATGAAAACCAAAGAAGAAAATCTTTTTTATAAGGCTCTTACTTTCTGAACCCCCAGTTGGTTCCTATGGTCTGACATATGCTAGAGAACTTAAAAGTGGCCCCGGAACTGAATACTTTCAACCGTAACTGCCTTAAGAGGTCTGGGCCCATTATTGCTAAACCTGTGGGAAAATTCTGGGGCCACGATCCCAAGGATTTAGACACATTGAAATTAGGAAAGAAGAGAATCAAATTCAGGTTCAAAGTTGTAGCCAGTCCTTTTGTTGCGGTTCTTACCAGAATGCCATTTTTGGAAAATTTTCTGCCACCTTTGTTCATTGGGTCAGGAACTGGCTGTCTTTAATATTTCTCATTTATATGAGGCCCATTCTTGGTGCTTGAATACCTGGAAGTTTCTCATGTAGGTATTTCATCATAATGGATGAAGAAAAGTATTTGTGTTTAGAGGCATAGTGGGCATATAGAGTTTGTCTGTTTCACTGGGAAATTATATTCCCCCTCTCCCAACTTCCGCACCTACTCCAAAAAAAAAAAAAAAAAAAAAATCTTGCTCAGTCCACTCGGTTTGAGTAGGAGTGGACTTAGAACTTCAACTCAAGGTGGTAGATTTGCGACTTAGGCCCAGCCAATTAGAAAGATTCTTTTTGTGTCTATGGGATCATGAGCTACATGAATGATACAGGCTCAGGGCTACCAGAGGTCATCATGGAGCCACACGGAGATAACCTGTCTGAGACTGAAACGAAGCAGATGCAAACAGAGCCCAGAGTTGGAGACAAAGTTCTAAGACCTCAACTGTTCTGCCTACAGTCTCCTCCACCTCCTGGACTATTCATTTAGGTCAGTCAGTAAATCCCCCCTTTCAACTTAAGCCAATGCAAAGGGAAGGGTAAACAACAGCACATAAGGAGTCTGTTCAGATAAACCACATTGTACGCTGGGTACTTCACAGTCTATGTTTTCCACACAACAAACAAGGTCATTTGTCTTTTCATGTCCTGTACTATGGTCATTCATAATTTATGACATTGTTTGGAACAAGAAGTTGAAAAGTATAGGGTTCTATTAAAGCAAAGGGTTGCTCCATCCTGGTGCCAATTTCTATTATAGTTGGCCCAAGGGACCAGTCTGGACAAGGAGGACAGACCAGACGTAACTGGACTTCATCCCCAAGCAATAGGGAGCCAAAATAAGTGTTTGAGCAAAGGAGTGACAATTACAGATTTGCTTTCCAAGAAGCTAAAACTGGCAGCTGTGTAAAAAGGGAAGACAGTGGGGAGAGATTTGTAGAAGGCATAGCTTTTAAGCCAAGTAGCGAGTAGCTGAGGCAGTGTCAGCAAAAGGGGAAAAGAGAGAGTGAGTTTGGGGAAAGTTTCTGAGGCTGATGGGCAGGACTCAGTGATTGAATACATGGGTGTAGGAATGGAGGTGTCAGAATTCTAGTAAAGAGACAGGTAGATAGAAATGATGTTACTGATCTTAAGGAGGAAAGGAAGCATTATTGAACAGGTAGAAAGAAGAAGAGGTGTTAGTTTTCCATGGTAATTTCAGCTTTGGTTGTAGTTTTACTGCCTTCGGGATAATCAGATGAGTTTGGAAGTGTAGAGTGATATTAAGGCTGAAAACATTAGTGGTAGGAGATTTCTACATCTGATGGCAGTAGAGTCATGAAAATGAATGCATTTATTCATAGAAAACAAACACATGGAGCTAAGGGAGAGAGAAAACCAGGCCCACAGGGACCACCACCATTCAGGGGCAGATTCAGTCGAAGGAGCCAGGGAAGGAGACTGGGCAGAAACCATCAGACGTGAGGCAGGAGAGACAGGTCCTCAGGGCTTAATGTGGAGGACATTTTCACAGAGGAGAGTAGTCTACATTCGCTTAATTTACAAAAGTCATGGACATCCCTGGACTTCTCAATTTACTTACAAATGAGGTGAAAACATCATTTACTGGAGAGCTCAGATGGGAAATGGCGTTGCCATAGCACTGGCTTTTGTTGAGAGGAAATGTCCCTTCCCGTTGATAGCAGTAAAAGTGAGAGTTTATTCAACATCAGCTGAAGAAATCTTATGTCTTTCCAATTTTAGAATGTTCTTTTTCCTTCCCATGCAAATGTGATTCACCCTCTGGATCATGCTGTATTTCTGATCACCCAATACCTCTTTTTTCCCCTCGTATCCATATATATGTCCTTTCTGAACAACTAATACTACTGTATATTAATGCTGACACTCTTTACATGCCGGGAACTGTTCCAAGCACATTATACAATTATTATACATATTAATTATTATATTATTGATTATTATATATTAATTATATAATATATAATAATTATATGTTTATTAATTTACTTAATCAACCCCAAAACTCTGTGACATAGATACTATTATAGTATATGAGAGCACTGAGATACTGAGATGTTAAGTAACTTTCCCAAGTTCATACAACTCGGAAGTGCCAGAGCCAGGATTTGAACCTGGGCTATATGGCTTTATTATACATGGATCACATATCTGTGTTCTGTTTTGTGGATGTGCATGTGTGTATGTCTTTGTGTTTTGTTGTTGCTTGGTTGTGTTATTTAGTGACTTTCCAAATAGCTTGCAAACCTTTTGATGGCAGTGCCAAGATCTTATGCTTATTTGAATTTTTCTTGGAATTTAGTAATAATAGCTCATGCTTACTAAGCACTTACTAGGTTCCCAGCTCTTGCTAAGTACGTGTACTATTGGTCCTTGAACAACGAGGGGGTTAGGGGGGCCGACCCTTTGCATTGTTGAAAATACTCATATAACTTTTACTGGGCTCTCTGTGTATACCTGGTTCCTCGGCATCCAAGGTTCTGCCACATCCGTGGAATCAACCAACCACAGGTCACGTAGGATAGGACTGTAGTATTTACTACTGAAAAAAAAATCCACAAATAATTGGACCCTTGCAGTTCACCTGTGTTGTTCAAGCATCCACTGTATTTCATTTATTCAGTCAACTCAATGACATGGATGAGGTTATTATTATTTTTTAATTTACAGATGGGGAATTTGAAGCTTGAGATTAAATAACTTGCTTAAGGTCACACAGTAGGTGCGGCAGCTAGGGTTTCAACACACGTGAACACTAACCTCTAGATGATATTCGTTCACATACACTTGCTTATATGAGTAAGTTCAATAAATAGAGGACTTACTGATTGTCTGTAATCATGCATGAGACTGCAGGGGTGGAAATTCACTGTCTTTATGCAGTCCTGCTTGCTGGCCATGTCCTATTTCCTGTCTATTTTCCACCTGATGGGGAACCTCTAAGCAGGGCTATCGTCAGGTGTTAGATTCAAAATTATATGGGGATCTCAATTATCCAAACAAATCAGAGCTCAGAAGTGTTCAGTTTGACTAATAAAGTTTGAAGACTAAAAAAAAAAAGGAACAATGAGTGAAATTTTCAATTTCAGCATGTCAGAGCATACAAGGTAAAGGAAATTGGCTTCAGGGAGTCATTTGAATAATGGGACAGTTCAAATAAAGGCTGTTCAGATTACTGAGTTTGCACTGTACTTAATCTACCATACAGAGAGCAGCCCTCCAGAGCATTTGCTTCGGCACCAGGCAACTCTCTCAAGATTCAGCTCAGCCATGCTGCCCTCTCCAGCTCGTCATCAGCCCTTGGAAAGTCTTGGATTTTTTAAAAATCACTTTTCAGTGAGGAAATTCCTTGAGCTATTATTATTATTTCTATAACATGTTAAATTGTACAATAGCCAAAAATAAATTCCTTCCAGCTGATCTCCTTCTCTAGGTTGGGACCATATTGTCACCTTCTTTCAACAGCAATCCTAGGAACGGTAACAGCAGGACAAATGGAAAGTTTGGCTTCCAAGTCCTCTCTCAAAGCCTTAGTATCCCATTGGGTATTTTGCCTGGAGCACAGTCCAGACATTTGACCTGACCCAGGTCTATCAAGGGAGGTTCATCAAGAGGAGAGAGGGGAAAGAAGTGCTCTGGCTTTCCTGCTGAGGAAATCGAGGATTTGATTTATTCCTGTCCGGTACTGCCCCACCTCCAGGGAATGTCATATACCACACTCAGGGCAGCAGGAGAGGGAGTTTGATCAGTCCTCACTTGAAGAACCATGTTGATTATTCAGACACTCTTCTAGTAGAAGATCATTTGTCAGGATGACATGTCTGACTGTCCTGTGAATGCTCCAGCTGCAGGACCTGAATAGTCCCCCCCCCCATCAACCATCACCCAAATAAAATGGAATGGCTGAAACCTAGGAGGAGAAGAACAAACCCTGAAAAAAAAGGGAAGGGAGAAAGGAAAAAAGCTCTAGGAGGAGCCAAAGAGACAGAGGATGGCAGGTAAGCAGGGAAGGTCCAAAGAAAAGGGAATTGTTCTTAGCTCATCCCAGCAATATTGGCTACTTGGGGCTTCTTAGGTCATAGAACCAACCCACATACACTGAGGAGTAGAAGGGGCCAGTTGAAGTGGACCCATTTTCATTCCTTCATCTCTACCCTGCTTATTGTAGATTCTATGGCTTGGAAGACATGAAGAAGGAAAGGGAAGGGAAAGGCAGGGAAGGGGATGGAAGGGAAGGGAAGGGGAGGGGAGGGAAAGGAAAGAAAAGGAAAGAATGATTTGACCCTGGAGTTTGCTCTGCACAAAGATAAAATGCATTTTTCTTTCCCCTTTCATTTAGAGAGATTATTCAACATTTGTTCTAAGATATTCAAAGTCTTTAAAGAAAAAATGTAATTCAAAAGCTTCTCCTGATTGTTTGCGTTACTAGAGGTGGGATTTTGAGCAGAGACTGCTCTTGAACTTAGGAAACATGTCGATGACCCTTTTAGTTAGGAAGGACTGTGCATGAGTAGAAACTGGAGAATTGCCTCTGAAGAGCACAGGAGAAAGAGGGTGGGGCACTTGGGTCTTGAAGAAGTGTGAAAAGATGGATAGAAAGTTGAGCAGTCTCACCTGCGCAGTGTGTCAGCCAGCTGGTTCCTAAGAGAAACGGCCAGCCATGGAAAAAGAGTCGATTAACTTCAGGAATAGTGATGTTTATTGTTGCCCCACGTGCCACAAAACAAGCTTCCTCTGTTATCCTCATCCCCTTATTGACAATGTGTTTCTTACAATGGACCGTGCTGGTGACAGTGAGAGGAGTTAGTGGGTGTGAAGTGCTCACTCCTGGGATGGGACAAGAAAGAGAATTGTGGCTTCCACACATCACACCTGCTTTGAGGTTAGCAAGGTGCCAGCAGCATCACTTTGAGGGAAAGCAGTAGTCCTGCATTTCCAGGGGGTACCCAGCAGTCAGATTCACTGAAACCCAAGGTAACCTGGCTGGGACCATTGGGAAGCAGTGAGAACAGAGTGGCAGGACCTGTGTGAACTGATTCTATGAGGAGAGGCAAGATAAACTCCCCTTTCCCTAAACATAAAGGCAGATGGAAGGATGGAATAGGGGATCAGTAGGCTAGATCCTGCTAATATGTGGCTTTGGACAAAGCAGATGGCAGATAATTGAGTTATAATTCATCCAATAAGTGTTTATTGAGCACCTGTTACATGACAGGCACTGTGCCAGGTGCTGGGATATAAAATCTAATTACACAGACAGTATCCTCAAGAAGTGTACATCTAGAAAAAAGACATGCACGTGGGTTGACAGTTACCCAACAGTGAGATGAATAGAATGATAGCTGGAACACTGATAACAGCCATCACTTCTCTGCTGTTTACTCTGCACTTGGCATTGAGCCAAGTGCTTTTCCTCTTCTACAACATTTACCCTTCCCAGGGACTCAATGTGGTAAATCTTAGTAGACCCATCTTACTGATGAGGACATTGAGACTTAGATCATCTTTTTTTCCATCCTAGTTCATAATGCTTATATATTTCCTAATTAGGGTGTGAAACCTCAGGTCTAATCCCAGAGCTTGTCCTCTTCATAGGGTACTGTCTGGGGGATGGGCAGAGGCACCAGTCAGTCCTGAAGGCTTTACAGCAAGAGATGAGATAATATTGGATTTGATATTAAAATATGAGTAATAGCTTCATAAAAGATGTTGGGGGTGGGAGTGGTGGGAGTGTGTGTATGCAAGTTGCAAGCAGAAGGAGAGACGTGTGCTGCTTCATGGAGATGTGGACCGCCATACCATGCTGACAGCGCTTAGGTTTGGTTACAGTATAAGGATGAAGGTGGGTGTGGGGTGGGAGAGGAAGAGGGGAACCATGGTACATGGACCTAGACAGGTCAGTGGGTTCTAATCATGGAGGGCATGGTATGCCAAGTCAAGGAGTGTGAAATATAAAGGTTTGAAATCCATGGACATGTCTTAAGGAGTAGGATGATCTCATCCAATTTTGGAGGCAGGGGTCACATGGGGATGGGAGTGTGTGGGGAGGAAGAGTGAGGGAGTCTAGTTAGGAAGGTGATGGTCCTATTGGTTTGACCCACTTCGTCACACCCAAGAAATGAGATAGAAGGCAATTTAAGAGAAAGTAAGAAAATAGACCAAGAGGACAATTATAGGAAGTGATTCACAGAGAGCCCCGCAATCTATATGTGCCTTCATGACTTCCTTTACTACTTCCAAGACCAGACCACCAAGGTCCTAGGAAATTATAAAGTTGTGTACCATCCTTGAAGCACACCCTGTGATCTGCCTTACCTCTTAGCATATCTCCTAGTTGTTCCCACAAACCGAATCTGGACGCCAGAGAAGGAAAATGGACCCAGGCAGTTGCAGCACAGAAATTAAAACTCATGCTCTGGAGTCAAACTTCCTGCCTTTAAAAAAATTGAAGTACAGTTGCTGTACAATATTATATAAATTATAGGTATATAATACAGTGATTCACAATTTTTAAAGGTTATACTCCATTTATAGTTATTATAAAATATTTGCTATATTCCTTGTGTTATACAATATATCCTTGTAGCTTAATTTATACTTGATAGTTTGTACCTCTTGATCCCGTATGCCTATAATGCCCCTTCTTCCCTCCCCACTGGTAAATACTAGTTTTCTCTCTATATCTGTGAGTCTGCTTCTTTTTTGTTATATCACTACCTTGTTGTATTTTTTAGATTCCACATAAACTTCTTGCATTTAAATCCTATCTCGCTTTCTCACTATCTGTGTGCTCCTGGACAGATTTTTAACCCCCTGTACTTCAGTTTTCTTACCTATTAAATGGAGTTTAAATAATAATAATAAAAATAGCACCCACTTCATAAGATGGGTGAGAATTTTATGAAATAGTACATACAAAGTACATAGACTACTGCCTGATGGACGGAAAATGTTAGCAATTATTTTCCAGATAACCACAGGCCTGATTTCTGGGGGTTCTCCTTTTCTTGCCAAGCAGGAAAGTGGCTGTCTGAGTCCAAAGCCAAGGCCTTTTGGCTTGAGGAAACATTTTCCAAGAGTTCTTTAGGCCCTCCAGCTCTATTGCGGGGGCCTCTGCATCCTTCCTGTAGAACAGGAAGCTGTCCCTCGGCCCCAGTAGGCCCCAGTGCACTCACTATTCGGGATGACTTCTCACTCCCGATGAATCCCAGGCTCCTGGACAAATTTCACAGAGCCTCCTTTTTCCATGAAGCTTAACAGTCAGGCTAAATACAAGCTCATTCTGATTTCTTTTAAAGGGAAGGCAGATGGAAGCCTGTATTCTAGATGTGTCTTGGGCCATGAGAAGTTGATTTTTGGGCCAGGAAATTCCTGTTGGTTTTCTATGCTACTAAACATAGTCAAAGAGGACCTCTGATCTGAAGCATCCTAGTTTGAGATTTCCTAACTTACTCAACAGCTCAGGGTTTGCCCTCATCCACCATTCAGAAAGTCCTGAATGGAATGGGTCAGACAGAAAGATGGGTTTGAAACCTTGGATGGGGGACTTTGTACAGCCATAGCGTCTCCAGGTTAAGGCAAGGAATGTTGAGATTTGGAATTGGAATCCCTGAGTATGATTAAAGCTACCCAGGGATGGTTGGAGTCCATCAGGCCTACTGTGTCTCTGCACCAGTGACCAGTCTTCTCAGGGATATGTCCAATCTGAAGCTATTGCAAGCTATTGCCCTCATCCTTGAGGGTGTAGGTCTACCCCAAACCTCCTCCAACTCAATTTTACATCCCTGAGATCTCCAACACTACTATGAGCTCTTATTTCACTAGAATATTTTTTTTTTAATTAATTAATTAATTTATTTATTTTTGGCGTGTTGGGCCTTCGTTTCTTTGCGAGGGCTTTCTCTAGTTGCGGCAAGCGGGGGCCACTCTTCATCGCGGTGCGCGGGCCTCTCACTATCGTGGCCTCTCTTGTTGCGGAGCACAGGCTCCAGACGCGCAGGCTCAGTAGTTGTGGCTCACGGGCCTAGTTGCTCAGCAGCATGTGGGATCTTCCCAGACCAGGGCTCGAACCCGTGTCCCCTGCATTGGCAGGCGGATTCTCAACCACTGCACCACCAGGGAAGCCCCTCACTAGAAGATTTTGACACAGGCAACTCAGCTCTCTACCTATTTCCCTAAGATTTAGGCTTCTATCCAAAATCATTGACATGATTTGTCATTTACAAATAGTTAATGATGCTTGAATTAACAAAAGTCACTGATCCACAGAAGCCAACTCAGCTGAGAAGATAAGCTTCACTCTACAGCCAGGAGTAGCTGAGTCAAAATTAGAAGCTAAGCCCACATGCACTTGAGCATGCACTTGAAATGCTATCACTTCCATTATCTCTGCTTCTACCTTATATATACTTTAGGCAGCAGAACCAGAGGGGAGAAGCTCTGAAACACGTTGGCAGAGGCCACGCCAACAGAGACATCTCTGCCCAAATTGTTAGTGCCAACACACAACAGCTGGAGCTAAGCCGAACTTGGATACGCAGCAGACAGATGCCTGTTCTCAGCAATGTCTGACTAAGTTCCAGAACTCCCGGGGGATATTCACTGTTCCAAAGTGACTCTATTTCCCACTAGGAGAGACCAGCACCCCATTGTAATACCCCAGCTGCCCAGTGCAGTCCTTTCAAGTTTCAGAGTGTTCATCAGATTTATCATATGCCCTGAATTTCACCAGTCACTTTTAACATCTGCTTCCAGAACATGAATTAGCCTAGAAGCCCTAAAGATCACTGCTTATAACTATCTCTAACTTCAGTGACACCATCACCTCCCATAGTCACAGCCCCATTCATATGGGAAGGACACCTTATTAGCGGTTCTTCTTATGCCTGGTGTTGCTGTCCCATCTCTTCAACTGCCATCATTCTGCTTATTAACAAGTTTATCTCTAAGACTCCCCAGCACTAGACCTCTAACTACAGTTCTGTGTCACATTCCAGCTCTGAAAAATACTTTCAAATTCTGCATGGCCATATCTACCCCTGTACTGCCTGCCACGCCCAGGAAAAGTGCTATAGGAATGAGCACATCAATAAGCCTTAGACAAGAACTTCCATTTCTGAATATCTGAGAGTCAGGACCTGTCCATACATACAGACGTGGCAGACTTCCTATATAGATCGCTATAATCTATTCAAAGCACTCTGTTTCACAGCTCTCCCTCTATTTTCACTGTTTCTCTGAAATCCCAAGTCCACTGCCATTTCAGCACGTGGACCATAATTAGTAAAACCATAAGCCTCTCAAGAGGACCTACTGGATAGTATTCATTATGCAACAGAAGAGCCTAAACATATGACAGCTAACCTGAGACACTTTGAAATGACATCCAGGGGAGTACATTTCTATACATCACCAACCTCTACTGAGAACCAAAATATGGACCCCAAAATAAGCAAACAACCCAAAAAACCAGAATTCATCTGTAGCTGCCAGTCTGTAGCCCCTAATTTAACCAAACTGCTTCATTTTTACAGATTAGCATTAAAAGTTATGGAACTTCCCTAAAGTATTCTAAATGATAATTAACACATTGACTTTTTTCTCCAGCTCTATTGAGGTATAATTGACAAATAAAAATTGTATATATTTAAGGTGTATAATGTAATGCTTGATATACATAAACATTGTGAAATGCTTTCCACAACCAAGCTAATTGGCATATCTACCACCTCACAGTCATCATTCTTTTTAGTGAGAACAGTTAAGACCTACACTCTTAGCAAATTTCAAGAGTACCTACGGTATTAACTACAGTCACCATGCTGTACATTAGATCTCCAGAACTTATTCATCCTGCATACCTAAAACTTTGTACCCTTTGACCAACATTTGTCCCACCCCTAAGGCCCTGGTAACCAGCATTCTACTCTCTGCTTCTATGAGTTTGATTTTTTTTAGATTCTACACATAAATGAGATCATGCAGTATTTGTCTTTCTGTGTCTGGCTTATTTCACTTAGCTTAATGTGTTCCAGATTCATTCATGTTATTGCAAATGACAGGATTTCCTTCTTTTTTAAGGCTAAAGAATATTCCTGTGTGTGTGTGTGTGTGTGTGTGTGTGTCTCACATTTCTTTATACATCTATCTGCTGATGGATACCTAGATTGTTTCCATATCTTTGCTATTGTGACTAATGCTGCAACAAACATGGAAATGCAGATATCTCTTCAAGATACTTATTTTATTTCCTTTGTACCTATACCCAGAAGTGGGAAGCACATTGACTTTTAAAGTTATTTAAAAGCAGCCTATGAAATCTATGAAGTGTACAACTTAAAAATGACTACAGCAACTTATCATCATCATTACTGTTATTTGCTATTGTTTTTATTATTGCTGTAGTAGCTATTCTTTCAACCAATATGCTTTGAGGACCCAGGTTCTAGAAGGGCATCTCCCTTTGTCTTGAGAAACTTAATGGCCTAATTGGAAAGACATGACACAGCAAACTCTCCAGAATCCACTGTGATAGGAATTTAATAAGAAACTACGAAAAATTCTGCATTCATATAGGGGAGTCAGAGGGAGGATTATATGATCTGTCCCTAGATGGTAACTAGATAGCTAAGGACATTCCAGGAAGAGACAATAACGAAAACAAAGATACGGAGACTGGAAAGAGGAAGGTATATATTAGTTAGGGCATCGAGCTAAGCTGTCGTAATAAAGAGACAGACATGTAGTGACTCAAACAAGGTAGCAGTGTATTTATTTCTCTGTCCAGATGTAGGTGGGCCGTCTGGAGCCAGTAGACAGCTCTGCTCCATGAGGTCAGCTGGGTTTCAGGTTCCTTCCTTCTTTGTTTGCCATTTGCCAACAGTCGCCAGCACGAGGGTCATGTCCCAGCCCACAGGAAAGGAGGAAGAGAGATGGAACATAGTCATTTCCTCTTTGCACGACATGACCTAGAAGTTGTACACATCGCTTCCACTCGCATCCCATTGGCTGAACTTAAGAGCATGGAATTACAAGGAAGCCTGGGAAATGTAGTTTCTAAGAGGGCCATGACAGCCAGCTGAAACTCAAGGGATTTTATTATGAAAAGGAGGGAGGGAAGCGTGGATAATGAGGGAAAATTCCTAGCATCTACTGCAGTGTTTGAGAAACCTTATGTAACTCGTGCCTGAATACGGAGGATTAGCGGGAAATGAAGTGTTCCGTGATATCTGGTTTCACGAAAACACAGTAGATAATCAAAGCAGAGGGAGCAGAATATGCAAAAAAATAGAGATGCGCCCTTAAAAATGGATACAACCTATTAGTATTATTGTTAGGTCAGTACTGTATGAAGTTTTGATACAATGGCTTCATTGGCATAGAGAGATTGCCAACTCTCTGCTCTTGTTTTATGTCCTATCAAAGTAATTCCTTATAAAAGAGGTCAGATTGGAAGATTTATATAAATTTCTGTGGGGGCTTCCCTGGTGGCGCAGTGGTTGAGAATCTGCCTGCCAATGCAGGGGACACGGGTTCGAGCCCTGGTCTGGGAAGATCCCACATGCCGCGGAGCAACTGGGCCCGTGAGCCACAACTACTGAGCCTGCGCGTCTGGAGCCTGTGCTCTGCAACAAGAGAGGCCTTGAGAGTGAGAGGCCCGCGCACCGCGATGAAGAGTGGCCCCCGCTTGCCACAACTAGAGAAAGCCCTCGCACAGAAACGAAGACCCAACACAGCCGTAAATAAAATAAATAAATAAATTTCTGTGAAGTAAAGGGAAGCACCATCTCAATCAAGAAGAAACGAGGGATGCGTTTTTTAATGTGCTTCATAATGTGTATTGGTCAGTAATAGAAAACAAGACATCTTGTTAATTACAGTATGCAAATTCTGTGTTTTATTTCAATCATTGATTGACCCAGTTTGGATGGGATAACTATATTATGAAGCTTTAGGAGAGAAATCCTTAAGCAGGAGAGGGTGGTAAGGAGGATGAGATGTGAAACGTGTAAAGGGTGTGCTATGTAAAGTAATTTTCTGTTTTCCTGCAGCACACATAGATCTTACACTTATACCATATTACACTGAGATTTAAGCTAATTATTTAAACCTAGAAAATCCAACTTCTTTCAAAGAACCACAATTACCTCTACAAAGGCAAATCATCACTTTGGAGGTCTCCAGATTTCTCATATTTGACAAGAGCGTAACCTCTGGAGTTTCTTTAACAATTGGATGGTACATCTTTGTAAAAGAGGCCACAGCTAAGAAAATCAGATTGATGTTGATGGTAGGATCACTGCAGGGACATCACAGTGAGAGTAACTGCCCTCTTGGTGGCTGAAGACTTTTTCTGGACATCGAGGTGCTCAGGAATAATGTGTGAACTTTCCTACCTTCCTCCCTCCTGTTAAGTTAGGACCTACTGGAACATTAGTTAGCAGGTGACAGTTGGGAAGTACTAGTGACAGATTTTTAGCTTCCTATCCACAAGACCAGCTGCTCCGTGGTGACCCCACTTTGGCAAGCTCCACTGGCAGCTGGTGAAATGTATTGCTCTTGGCAAGTACCTACCAGCTGTTCCCACCTGTGGTCATATGCAGGATCTGTCAATTATGCTTATTAGATCTGTAAATCCGAGGGATAATCCAACCTGTTACAAAGAGCCTCATTCATGGTATATGAGTATCAAATTTAGTGAATCCCCTTTTAGTGTGTGATTATTTCACACATGGCTTTTGAATCTCATTCTCTTATACCCTCACAACTACACAGTGTTTGACTGAGAAATGAATTAATTGGGAAGTCATTCTGCTGTAGGATAACAAATTCTTAAGACATCAGAGTTCAATCCACCACAGAGAATATACCTTTGCTCCTACCATTAATTTAAGAACCCATTACTTTTATTCCCTCACTTCTTACCTTCTCCTTCTGCATGGCAATTTAAGCCGTATAATTTGCCATCTGAAAGAGTTACGTAAGCACAGAGCATGAAATACTCTGAGAAGTCACCGTATTAATTAGACTCTCACATCATAGAATCATAAAAATTAGAAGTGTTGAGGGTCTGCAGCAGGAGGTCATTTTTGCCCGTCTTCCTCCTCTGTGGCTTCTGCCCAAATAGGATGATTTCCAATTGTATTTACTAGCTCTTTGTCCACTTGAGCAGGAAAGAGATTAAATATGGCACATTCTCAGTGGTCTATCCAGTGTTATCACAAAAGATCCCAAAGTAATTGACATTACCTCCCTTAAACCTGTGTGCTGAATCCTCACTCAGTGGCTTTTCCTCTATAAATACAAGGACCCGTCCCGGCTGACATGCTTGTATTATTGGAGAGACTCTAATCTCAGCATTATACAGGCCCACATTTTTCCTCCGCCAAACACTATTTGCAGTTCTGTCCCAGATGTAACAACCTAATCAAAACAGAATTTCATAGAGCACCACACAGACGATTGGTTTCTAGGGGACTGTGCAACAGGTATCTGTATGTTTACTGCCTTCTTTTATGAAACTTGATACAATGAAATTGGCAGATTACACATTGATTGCTGGGACTTGACTCATAAGAAATGAGTTGTAAATAATAAGGTTTAGTGGCAGCCAAAAACATTTTCAAGTCCTCATAATGCCAGCTTTCTCAACTATAACGTCATGGACGTCAAATTAACACTGCATATTTCTACCTTTTCTACATGGTCCTTCTCGAGGACCCCTATTGTCAACTGAATTGCATCCATGACAATGAATGCTGCCATGTTCAATGACCTATAGGAACAAGAATCCCTTTCAGAGCACTCTGCCACAGAAATGGTCAAAAGCCAAAGGAATCCATTAGAAATAGAGAAGTTTTGAGCTGAAAGAGTTTTTGGAAACCACCTACTTAGAAAACATGCATTCGAAACACGCTCTCTAATTAGAAAAACAATGTTACCTGAAGGTAAAAAAAACAAATAAACCCCCAAAAATGGAATGCCTAAATTTGAATCCTTGGTCTGTGACCCATTGGTGCTATGAATGCACATAAGTATCTTGATTCTTCTGAGCCCCATGCCCCTCAGAAATTGTCAGATTGGCGTTTGCAAGACCTACCTTCAATCCCTACCTTTAGATGGATTTTTAAATAAGGAAGTTAAATATTGTAACCAAAATCACTTTTTAAATAATAAAAATCTATATAATGTAAGGTATTATTAACATTCCTACCAGGATCAGCACCCAATTCAACTTCTTCATTTTACAAATGCAGAAACTGAGGCTCAAAGACACTAGAAAATTCCTCCAAGGCACTAGATGGTATGCACCAAGGCTAAACCAATAACCGAAATCTGTCCTCGCCTACTGGGTACACTTCCTTTTATGTAACACAGAAGATTCACAAAATTCCAATTTGCTTGAAGGTAAGTGCAAGGCAAAAGTGTGATAGACTCTTTCAAGAAAAAATCCAACCTTGCTCACACACCCAGCTGCCCCTTCCATGTTAGCACTTCTATAATATATTATACTTGCAAACTGAGATATGACAATTAGCTAATTGAATCTTTGTAGCAGATGGTGGAAGTTTACGAATTGCATCAATTAATGAATAAATAAAAATAAACTGTTGCTCTCATTAGTATCCCTAAAAAAATATGTAAATAGCGTACATTCATTTTCCTAGTTCACAGATGGAGATTTTGAGGCCCATCGAGGTTCCATTTGCTCCTGGGCAGGTGGATAATAGACAGATACTCAGTCTAAAAAAAAAAATTCAGACAGGCTATCATTAACTTATTTTTTGTTTTCCTTTCTTATCTAGATCAAAACTTAGTAGAGGCTGTTTACAGTCTTTTCTTCCTGTCTCCTTATCACCATTTTATAATCCAACCTGGCCTTGGCCTAGGACAACTAGTTACACAAGCCGTGAGCAGCCTGGATATCAGTCAAGCCTTGTCCTTTTCCTTCTGAAAGGTCTCACACCCAGAGGGCCAGAGAAAAGAGAGACTGGAGGCCTTGGAACAAGCGCCCGAGAGGAAACAATGGAATCTTCCATCGTGTAAAGCGTTAGTAATGTTCGAGATGCTCCTGTTTCTAATAGACAGTCTATGTAGCAGGAAAGGAGGGAAACCATTGAGTTGGTCAATGGCTTGGTGTTGCCAACAACGCTAACATCTGGGGGTCTTTGCTTCTGTCCAAGAGTAGCCTCTGCAATCCCCCCACGGCCACACCAGTCCCATAGGCCACCTCGGTGGTACTGATGCAGTGTCAGAACTTCCAAAACATTTTGTGAGGCGGTGTCATGCTATGCAGCATTTCACTGTTGGTTAGGACCACATTAAAATGTCATTTCAGGCAATTAATATTTTATTTATAAACACTTATAAATATTTATTATAAATGACTAATAGCAGCTCATGAGAAAACAAATCTATTACATTTGTATTAAAACATCATCAGATGCTTAATTATAGGAATATTTAGACAAACCATTAAAAATTTATGCCGACTTTCCTGAGAAGTCTGGGACAATCTCCCTTAGACTTCCCCATTTAACTGAGGGGGCAAATTTGATAGGATGCCACAAAAACAGGGGAAAGAAATCCATCTTCAGTTCCCCTTCCTAGTAGCAGGCACAGATTCTGCCTTCATGCTAAAGAAGTCAAAAGACATCTTTTCTTTTAAGAAAAATATTTTCTAAAAAAATTTTCAGAAAAGACGGACTCACTATGGACAAATGTGCCAGGCATACTTGGAAGCAAAATATGCCACGCCTTTAAATGTATCTGATTAAGCATCTTCTGCTATCTTAATCAGTTCCTAAACATGCAATCGGCAGTCCTATTTTTCAGCCAGAAAGAAAAATGGTTATTGTCAACATTGATCTGTTGTAGAACACATCACCTTACCCTACTAAGTTCTGAAAATATAATTAAAACATTCTATTTTGATACCGGTGACTCACCAAAGTATATAAGGATCTAGGTGTACATTTTGCTTTTGTATGGCTCTTAAGTTTAGGATGAAAAGAGAGTAAATGAGACTGAATCTCCTTAATTGGCTGTAACTGATTTATTTCTGTTGAAATGCATTGCCATTTCCATATAGCACATATTTCTGCCTCAGTTACTACACTATTTGATTGGACTTTAACTTTCTTCTTGTATTTGCATTATAGCTATTGTGCAAACACCCTATAAGACTTGCATACTTTGGGAGATTTAAAAGTACAATGACCGATTTGTTAGGAAAGTTGCAGTTTCTCCATGTTATTTCCAAAAATTGTTCTTTGGAACATTGTGCTATTGTCACAACATGCCTCTCAGTTATGCTTACTTTAGTTGCTCTTGGATTTTGGTATGAGACAGGTTTACTCCAATACATTACCAAGTGGTTTGAAATAGCATCATAATTCATAAAGGTCATCTTGTGAATTTTAAGACCATCCAACCCCTTATCTACTTTTAATGACTGGAAATATATTTTTGAAAACTGGCATTATCATTTGTAGCGGAGAATATCATATAACATAAAAAATACGGACTGGATATTTTGCATAATCAAATCAAGATCGAGATGGGCAAGCACTGTAGAGTAGAAATGAGAAATCTGGAAAAACATGCTGCATGGCCATATCTGATGGGCACAGCTTTGAAATAAAATCCTAATAACATAAGGAAATCATTTTAAAGACTTTCAGAAAAACCCAGGCATACTAGAACAGCTAGTTCTTTGCTTGGCATTTTTTCCCCAAAGCCACAGTAAACAATCTTGAGTGCACTTAAAATGTTGACCACATTGTTTTGAAATATTTGCCATAAGGTCGTATGCCATAGTGAATTGTCCACTGGAAGTGCACAATATGATGTTATTAAAAAGCACAACTTCTACATGCCTAATTCCAATTAACCACTTGTAACCTGGTTACAAATACAAATTTGAGTCACTTGTCCAATTTTCTCTCTTTCTTCTGCAAGCAAAATCATGATCCAGGATTACTGTGTTTTACCCCAGTAACAGAAAATGCTATAATTCTCAAAGCAATGAGACCTATCAACCTATTCCAAAAACATCTAGCTGTCATTCCATGAAGGGTGTGATGTTTTGCTTATTTGTTTGGGGTCTGCTCTTTTATTCCAGAAGCAGTGGCTGTTTTTGGAATTCAACTTTTGATTCTCCCTTTAATCACACCCAGAATGCAATGCTTGTAAACTGTCCCATCGTGTCACCGCTCCTCTATTTATTACATCTTATGCTTTAAATATCACCTCTGACAAACAAAAGAAAAGCAAATGTCCCTAAATTTCCTGAAGGGCTGAAATATCAAGCCCGGATTATTATTGTTTATGTCTCAGCTTTAGCAGCTCCAGTGTCTCCATGGTCTGCTGTGTGCCGAGCTGGCAATGATGGATGGCGATTACGGCAGCTTATTGGAAATGGCTTGATTTATAACCTGTTCTCCTGCCTCAGTCTAATGGCTTCATTTCTTTCCTCCAGTGCGTGATGCCACAGCCAAGGTCACTGCGCCAATGGCCTTTTGTTGTTCGCCTGCTGATGACCAGTGTGCCTAGGAGTCAGCATGGGAAAGGGTGAAGGGGGGTAGGCAACAGGAAGGGGGGCAACCATGGGGGTGGGGAAGCTCCAACCTTTACATTTTAATTTTTTTTTTTCATCTCAGTCCCTGATAACTGCGGTAGAACAGTAGATTAAATGCTGTCTTCTATTTGCTTCCCGTACTTGCCAGACAAGGAGCTGCTTTATGATCCTCAGTGGGGAAGTCTATTACTCACCTCTACTTTAAATGACCAACATCAAATATATACAGCTCCCATTAAAGCTGAGATCAATAAAAATGCCATTAAGATAGTAAAAGTTGCTGATATTAGTGAAGCCCCCAAACAAAATATTTGATTTTCTTTCAGGTTGTTAGTGAGATGGAATAGGAACATATAAGTGAAAGGAGAACTAGCCATGCCTATGGCCAATAATTTATCTCAGAGATTCATTCAGCCTCTCACCCAATATTTCCCTGCTGTCTATTGATTCCTCATCATTATTTGTCATAAGCTGTCCTAACTCAAGGAGAAAATATGCCCTGCTGGTCCAAGGGGAGTCATACCTGGAGAAATAGAAAGGAATTTCATTAAAAGCAAGAAGGAACGGCTGTGGCTTTGAGAAACTCCAACAGCAAGTTGCCTAGACTTTTGTTAGAGTCTTAAAGCAAGTCGTAAGAAGCTCAGCAACATTGCACAAGACACTGTGAACCCTGGGCTAGGGTTGTTCTGACTGGGGTTCAAGGAAGCTCAAAGGCCTTCCCTGTGTATGAGTCCAGCTTCCAAAAATTGTGTGTGCATGTGAGTGTGTGTATATTTTTCCTTTCATATTTTCCCTTTCCCTAGAATCTTCCAAGTTGATTTTCCCAACTGGGCTCTCATGGATACCAGAGACAAGTCAATGGTTAAAGAGACACATAAGTAAAGAGTATACAGGATTATGTCTATGTCATTAAGTCAAACTAAAACCCAAAGGTAAAGGCATGACTTTGGAAATAGGATTAATTTTTTAAAGTATGACTATTTGCTTAAGGGCAATTTTTAATAAGTGTTCTATATTTTATTTTCATGAGATACGTGTTTGTGATGTGGCATTCAGTGGTAATCTTTGAAATTGGTTTTGAACAGTGGCTTGAAATTTGCTTTATGCACTTCCAAAAGTCAATGTCAGAGAATTTTTTTAAGTTCAATCTACTTGGAGTGGGCTAATTCCCCTCAAAAAATGATCTTATTTAAATTTTCTCAAATCTTAAGTCAGGTTAGTCTGGAACATAAATCCATAGCATTTTAACACTGAAAGGGACCTACGGGAATACCTACTCTCATTCCTTTGTTTAATAATAAGAAGAATGCCACTGTTATTACTGATAATAAATATTAATCTAAAGCTTACTCTGTTCCAGGCATTGCACTAAGCCACTTACATCCTCACCACATCTTTATGAAGTGAGCAATATTCCCATTTCATAGAAGGAGACAGAGATCAGATAGCTTGCCCAAGATCACATATCTCACAGTGGTGGAGTCAAGATTCACACCCAACTCTGTTAGATTTTGCAACTAATCAGAAATAGAATATTTAAAATCAACTAGAAACAACTGACTAACTCACCTAACTCAATAATAGAATGTCCTAAACTGAAGAATACCAAAAAGACAATTTGGAGGTAATTTTGAGAATTTTTTTTTTTTTTGAGAATATTTTTATTGAGAGATTCAGTAAAGAGGATTTTGCTCTGGTTTATTCTTAAAAATGAAAAACAGAGAGTCACATATTGGCAGTTCTAGAATTATCTTTCTTCTTTTTCTTGTAAATTAAAGAAAAATATCAATACCCATAACCCCAAATGTCAGAGCCTATAGTATGCCGAGGGGCATGAAGTGCTATTAGAGAGATGAAAATTATAATTTACTTGGATATTTGCTAATGTCCACATTTGATTTTGTTACATTAGTTAATAAATGAGAAATTATAAATGATGTCTAGTCCTTTCAATTATTTGACTTGCAACCCATGATGCTATATCTTATTAATTTTATGCCTTCAAACATAAGGTTTGAATAAACCTCTGAAATCTCCCTTTAAGTTCTTGAGCAAAACTTACTTCTGAAGAAAAAGTAAACATGGGCTTGTTTGAATTTGTATCATCAAGAAATGGGGTTATCTTGGGGGAAAGATGGGGGAAGACTCAGGTAATATATACATTCTAAGTAAACTAATGAGTTGTTATTTATCGACTAACCAGTTATTAGAGGGGATATTTACCTAAATTTAGCGAGTAACAGGCGTTAGTGATCTCTCAATTTAGTCATATTGTTCATGTGACTCTACTGAGTAGTTAACGAACAATTATCAAGCCACCACTCTGGGCCAAAGGGACTGACGGCCCATGTGAGGAAAGCTACATGTTTAGACCTCATTTAATACGACATTTAATTCCTGGCACAAGTCTATGTCCACCATGGTAGTGTATAGGTAGGAAGATCTGTTGGGAGATGCATGTCATTTAGTTTCTAAACAAAGATTAGAGAAGAAAGGGAAGATCAAAGGAGGGAGAAAGGACAAGAAGGAAGTGATAAAGGAAAAAAACAAACAAAAACAAAGAAGGGAAGGAAGGGAGGGATAGAGGGAAGGAAAGAGGGAGGAAGGAGGGAAGGAGGGACAAGGAAGGGAGAGAGAGAGGGAGGGAGGAAGGAAGGATGATGCTGATACGTGGTATTTCCAACTGGCCTTTATATTAGTCCTGTGGTGCCTCTTCCTCCACTGTTGTAAGAGCACCCTTTGTACCTACAACTCCTACAACTCCTCTCCCTTGGTCTCAGCTATAACCACGAAACACTTGGTCTGAGCAGTGGCTATTGTTCCCACCATGATTTCTGGGTGGTGCATCATTGAAGGAGTTATTTCCCCTACTGTTGGGGAAGGTCATCCACTGACTGCTCTCCACCGGCCACTCTCTTCCAACACTGCCTCTGTTGAATGTGGGAGCCAATGGGTCGAGGCACATCCCTTCCCAGGGGAGCCCTCATTCAATGGCTATGGAGGAATGGGGCAGGCAGTACAATAAAAGGCAGGCTCTGGATCCCAAGTTCATCCTGACCTGCACTAAACTTCCTGTACCATCTTCATTATCACAGAGTCCACTTCCAAGGAACAACTCCCCATCCCCTCCTTTCCCCAGCCCCTGGCAACCACCATTATACTTTCTGTCTCTGTGAATTAGACTATGCTAAGTACCTCATATAAGTGGAATCATACAGTATGTATCTTTATGTAGCTGACTTATTTCACTTAGCATAATGTCCTCAAAGTGCATTATGCCATAGCATGAGACAATATTCCGTCCTTTTTAGGGCTGAATAATATTCTATTTTGTGTATATACCACATTTTGATTATACATTCATCAATCAATGAACATTTAGGCTGTTTCTACGTCTTGGCTATTGTAGATAATGCTGCTCTGAACATGGCTATGCAAATATCTCTTCTAGACCCTGCTTCCAAGTCTTTTGTATATATACCCAGAGGTGGGATTACTGGATCACATGGTTGTTCTTTGTTTAGGGTTTAAGGAACAGCCATACTGTCTTCCACAGCAGTTACACTATTGTACAATTCCATCAACAGTGCACAAGGGTTCTAATTTCCCCACATCCTCATCAACTCTTGTTATTTTCTGTTTTTTTGGTTCGTTTGTTTGTTTTTTGTTTTTAATAGTAGCCATCCTGGTAAGTGTAAGGTGGTATCTCGTTGTAGTTGCAATTTGCATTTCTATAATAATTAGTGATGTTGAGCATCTTTTCATATGCTTGTTGGCTATCTATATATCTCTATCTCTATCTATCTATCTATACATCTTCTTTGGAGAATGTCTATTCTAAGCCTTTGCTCAGTTTTAATCAGATTATTTGTTATTTTGTTGTCGAGTAGTAGTAGGAATTCTTTATATGTTCTAGATATTAACCTTTATCAGACATATGATTTGCAACTATTTCTTCCCACTCCATAGGTTGTCTTTTCACTTTGTTGATGGTATACATTGATACACATAAGGTTTTTTTAAAGTTTGATTTAGTCTCTTTGTCTAATTTTGCCTTTGTTGCTTGCGCTTTCAAAGTTATTGTCACATCCAATGCCGTGAAGCTTTTCTCCTATGTTTTCTTCTAGGAGTTTTATAGTTCTGGGTCTTACATTTAGGTCTTTAATCCATTCTGAGTTAATATTTTGTATATGGTGTAAGGTAGGGATCCAACTTTATTCTTTTCTGTGTAAATATGTAGTTTTCCCAACACCGTTTGCTGAAAGGATTGTCCTTTCATGTTAACGTGACTGTGAATGACCCTTATTCCCTATCTCACACCACTCGGCCCTCTCCTGCCTAGAAAAAATTTCTTTCTCTCTTCCACTGAAGCCTGTCTCCTAGATTGCATTTGTCTGAATTGTCAGCCTTCTCTATAATTAGATAATTAATTCTCTAGAATTAAATAAATTCCTTCAAGGATACCTTGAATTTTCTTTGTATGGAAAGAGAATAAGCAGGTGATCCATTATTAGTGGATGGGTGAGAAATTTGCAATAAAACTTGTGCAAGACATGTCACATTTCTTTTTCTTTCCTTTAAATTACTGAAGATCTGAATTACTGTTCCACCTTGCAAGGACTGCTGGCAAATTCAAACTCAGAATTATGTGGGATGGGGGGACTCTGCTTCTCCTGAATCTTGGAAGGTAATATAAAGCCCAGAAAATGAGGGAAGGACTGCTTTGTTTTCAGCCAGATAATCCTCTCTGTCCAAGAGCAGGAGGGACTTGAAGGCAAAAGCTTCTGCTGATCTCATGTTAAACTTGTCCATGGACTATCGATTAGTTTTCAACCTGGATAATAGTAATTGATATTTATGGAGGGCTCACTATGCACTAGGCATTGTTCTAAGTATCTTACATAAATGCACTCATTTGATCTTCACATGCACTCTGTGAGATTATTTCATTATTATTTCTATTTTACAGATCAGTAAACTGAGGTACAGAAAACTGGGTAGAACAAGGCCCACTGGATCCACAATGGTGGGCTGGGATTTTAACCAAGGTGTACTGGCTTCAGAGTCTGGGCCGTTCATCACAGCACTTCCTGTCTTACATCAGTACACTTCGCTTCCTCCCAAAGAAGAACAGAGTGCCTTCAGTGCCTTCAGGCGGCACTGCTGGAGGGTAAGGCACAGGTCTCACTTCACACAGACAGCATCTGCTTCTCAACCTGGACAAGATGGCGGCAGGATCTTCTCCATCTTGTACTCCTGATACAAATGGCTCCCCATTTCCCCTGCGTAATAGCTACAAGCAGTTCAGGCTTGGTTAAAAAACCAAAGATGGGAAGGGAGTTTGCTTAAAGCAACTTCTGCTCTCTGCCACCAACACAAATCCCACCCCCCTTTCCCTGACCCCGTCAGTGGAGCAAAAAAACCTGCTACCTACTTGGAATAGGAGCTGAGAAGAATATCCAGGGCCAGGACTCAAACTAACAGCCCCATGCATTTTCTGGCCAGCTTATTATAAATCCTTTCCACCAAGGGCCTTTGCTGACATCCTGGAGGACCTGGGACTGGTCTCTTCTGTTTGTTTATTCATAAAAGGCAACATATATTTCTCCACGGTCAGAGACGTCTCCTTGAAGAATTACATTGAAAGGATAGCACTGGCGTTTTCCCACGATTGGTAAATCACAAACAGGAGGAACAGTCCTGGCTGGACCAGATGAGAGTGGAGACCCCACTCCAACGGTGGGAGGCTGGACCCTGCCATGTGTCACCAGGACACTGGTCATCAGAGTACAGTTCTGCATCTGTTCAGCCTACCTCATGCTTTTGTGAAATACAGGGACATGTGGACCCAAGCTAGGTTGCAGGGAGGCCCCAAACACCATCCTGGAGTCAAGAGATGAATGTCTGGACGGTCGAACAATAGGGCTGTCAAGGCCAAAACAAACATGGTCTCTGTTTTCCTTGTTTCTTTCCCCACATCCCGTCTCCATTAATCCCCACACATTCATCAAACTGGTTAAAAATACAACCAGAAAATTGAAACCAAATTCTTAACCTGAAAGAGTTAACACAACATGTATTAAATAAGCATAAATATGTTTCAAACAAAAGTCACTGGTCAGGGTTAGTTGATTGCGGGTATTTCAACAAAATTCTTTAGCCTTTCCATTGAAGCTATCTCTTTATACCCTGGATAAGAAGAATTTTAAAAACAAATGCCAGGCATGGATATGGGATCTGGAGGGTTTCAGTAAGCCTCCCCTTGACAGTTTATCAGTGACAATGACATATCTCACCAGTTTATGGTAAAGACAAACTTCATGAGGTAATGCACACATTTAATGAATGAGCCTATAATGAAAAAAACATTGGCAACGGTAGGCTGGCGGGAAAATGGGTTTGAAATAACAAGTACAAACCACTCACTGAGCTGGGATTATGAGAATTAGATAGAGCATGTTTTTGGAGCAAAAATGTAATACCACTGATGTGATTACCCAGAAAAATAAAGCTAAATGAAAGTCTGTTTTGAGAGGCACGGAATACCGGAGAGCCAGAAATCCATCCAATCAAATTCACCAAGTCCTGAGCAAAGAGCCTGTAGGTGACTACTGTCATTATGGACTCAGTACCTGGGTGTATTTTTCCCCTTTACCTAGAGCTCCACACAGTTGAGAGGTCAAGATGGTACTTGATACACTTTCTAAAGCCAGGACTCCTTGCCTTTTTACTGGTTGTGATTAGTGAGTTTCAGCTACTAGTTGTATGTACTTTCTGGTCGGCAAATGAAAGAAAGGCCCTGTGGAAGAATCGTGTGTTCTGGATCTCCAGGCATTTGGCAAATGTCAGTTCCTTGATCCTTACAGCACCTGTAGCATAAAAAAGCACTTGAGACCTTAGGAAGTGAGCCATCAAGCATTAAACAGGGCCTGCAAATACGTGGTTAAAAATGTTCTCTGGGTGTGACAAAGTTAAGCTTCCCCTAAATCCCAGGTAGAAACAACTTTAAAGAGTTTTTCACAATCCCTAGCCTCTCTGAAGGAGACATTGACGCATGTGAACTGATGTTAAGTCTTCCAGTGATCTTGGCTCCAGGAATGCAAAATCTTCTACCGGCCAATGGGCAACCAAAGACTGTGAAATTGCCAGAAGTATCTTGGGCAACTTGGTAGGACTACAGATGTTAAAAGAGATGATCTCTCTGTGACATACAGAGGGGTGGTTGAGAGCTCAGACTCTACAGACAAGATTTAAACCCCAAGTTTTATCCTTGATAGCTGTCTGAACTTGGGCAAATCCTCAATCCCTTTAAGCCTCAGTTTCCTCATATACAAAAAAAGGTTAGCAAGTGTGCCTCCCTCCTAGGGCAGTGGTTCTCAACTGAGGCCATTTTGTCCTCCAAGGGACATTAGGCAAGGTCTGGAGACAATTTTGGTTGTCACAGCTGGGGTGGGAGTTGGGAGATGTTACTGGAATCTTGGGGGTAGAGACCAGCAACGCTGGTAAACATCCTACCAGCACAGGACAACCTCACAACAAAAGACTATTAGGACAAGAGCAGTCAATAGTGCTAAAGCTGAAAAAGTCTGCCCCTGAGTTATTTTAAAAATTCAATACAATACTCCACGTAGAGGGTGTGGAGAAAAGGGAACCTTCCTACATTGTTGGTGGGAATGTAAATTGGTGCAGCCACTAGGGAGAACAGTATGGAGGTCCCTCAAAAAACTATAAGTAGAATTTCCATATGATCCAGCGATCCAACTCCTGGGCACATATCCAGACAAAACTCTATTTCGAAAAGATACATGCACCCCTATAGCAGCACTAGTCATAGCAGCACTAGTCACATTAGCCAAGACATGGAAACGACCTAAAATGTCCATCAACAGATGAATGGATAAAGAAGATGTGGTACATATACACAATGGAATATTACTCAGCCATAAAAAAAGAATAAAATAATGCCATTTGCAGCAACATGGATGGACTTAGAGATGATCACACTAAATGAAGTAAGTCAGACAGAGAAAAACAGATACCATATGATATCACTTATATGTGGAATCTAAAATATGACACAAATGAACTTATCTGTGAAAATAACTCACAGACGTAGAGAACAGACTTGTGGTTGCCAAGGGGAAGGGATGGATTGGGAGTTTGGGATTAGCAGTTGCAAACTATTATATATAGAATGGATGGACAACAAGGTCCTACTGTATAGCACAGGGAACTATATTCAATATCCTGTGATAAACCATAATGGAAAAGAATATGAGAAAGAATGTGTATGTGTGTGTGTGTGTGTATATATATATATATAAAATATATCTCTGAATCACTTTGCTGTACAGCAGAAATTAGCACAACATTGTAAATCAACTATACTTGAATAAAATAAATTTAAAAAAAATACAATACTCCATGTAGAAGCTCTTAAAAGAGGACCAATATCACAGTATCATAGTAAGTCTTCTATTACTACTATAAGTTTCCTTTCATTAGACATTACACAGTCTACTTCTAGGTGAGTCAATTAACTGTAATAGATACATGTACAATTTGTTAACAAACTTAAATAATTTGCACTCTAAAGACATTGTTTGTCATGCATACACTAATGTCAGGACGTTGCTCTAGGAGCAAAAGACTGCTCTGTCTGTGACAGGCCTACCATGGGCAGAGCTGGGGCTATTGAGCTGAATTCCAAGGCTCCCTCCAGACTAGAGCTGATCTGAGAAACCAGTGCTGATGGAAGCAGCAGCTGCAGCAGCAGGGCTGTAAGCTGTCTGTTCTGTCCTCTGGGTGCTTGATGGGGAAGAGAGAGTGCCTCTCTCTCTATGCCTCAGCTTAACTGGCCTATTTCACGGCTGGACAAACACAGGCTCCTTAACCACTTTTCTATCCTTGACTGAGCTGTAAGTGTCCACAGTGTGACATAAAGCAAAGCTGGAATGCTCCTGCAAGGGCAGTGTGTAAAAAGAACATGGCCTCCCAGACAGCGGGGCTGAGGTCCCCGATAAGACCAATGGTGGAGCAGTAGGTCTCCTGAGGCCCAGAGGGTGCTGATGTTGATGGAGCATTTCTATGGATCTGTTGCCTCTCAGACTTCATTCCAGCCCCTGATGAGCCTTAATGTCAAGCAGTGGGCGTTGCTACTGAAAGGGGCACTTCTGTGGAGCTGATGTTCTTCCAATATCCTTTCCGAAGTCTAAAGTCCTGCAAATCTCCTCAGGTTCAGAGAGTGCTAATACTTCGGGAGATATCTGTGTGGAGCTTCTGTCTCCCAGACGCTCTTCCCAGCCAGGGGTGAGGCCTAAGGTTCTCTGAAGACTAAAGGCCCAAAGACTGAAGGTGTCTGAAGAGAGTGTTGCTTTCATGGGGTGTGTTTCTGTGGTGCCACGGCCTCCCAGATGTCCTGCTTCCTCCTTAGTGAGAAATAAAGTCCAGTACATCTTCTCAGGTCCAGAGAGTGCTGTTGTCGTGGGGTGCGTTTCTATGGAGACGCTGCCTTCCATGGGTCCCTCCAGTCTATCACAAGGTTTATAGTACAGCAAGCCTCAGGCTCAGAAAGCTCTGACCTTGAGGGCTACGCTTCTGTGGGTTCTGCCTCCAAATCATGATTCCAAATCTTTGTCAGGGCCTAAAGTCAAGCACTGAATCGTCTCAGGCTCAGAGAGCGCTGATATTAAAAAGGAGATTACTCAGAAGCTAGAAGGTGCCCTTCCAGTCCTTGCGGAGCCCTAAAGGCAAGCAAGAAGTGTCCTCAGGTTTGGAGAGTGTTCCTGAGGAGGGGAGCCATTGTAAGGAGTAGCTGCCTCCCAGACCCCTTTCCCAGGCCTTGAGGAGGCCTGAATACCACCAAGACACCTCCTAAATGTCAGAGATCTCTGCTGAACAGCAGAAGAGTTCTGAAGAGCAGCTGCCTCGCACAGGCCCTCTCCCGGCTTCAAGAAACCCTCAAGGTCAGCAACAGGTCTCTTCTGCTTTAAGCCAACATTGGGCTCACCACTTTCTGGCTAATAATTGTGATTCTTATGGGTTAAATGTTCCTCAGGATATAGTCTGTGGACCATCAGAATCACATGCACATCTTTAAAAAAACAAACAAATTTCTGTTCCCCACTCAAGACCTACTGAATCAAACTCCTAGTGAGGGATGGAGCCTAGGAATCTGAACTTTTAGCAAGTTCTCCTAAGTGGTTCTGATGTTCTGCAAAATTTGAGAGTTACTGATATATGCCTTAAATGTTAGCTCAAAATATATTAGTTTTATATTGTTATTCTGTGTATTATATTAGCTTGTCAAATTGAGAACTTTTTAAAGTGCTGCTCAGTATAAGATACAGTCTTTGAAAACATTTAAAAATTCTAAATCGATGAACTTATTATTATTATTATATTTTCCCAAAAAGAAGACAATCACCTTGAGGTCAGTTTCTCTACATATTGTTGTTGCCTACAAGATCTACCACATATGGGGGTGGGGCTAAATTAGGAATTTGGGATTAAGAGATACGCACATTACTATATATAAGATAAACAACAAGGATCTACTGTACAGCTCAGGGAACTCTATTCAATATTCTGTAATAACTTAAGTGGGAAAAGAATCTGAAAAAGAAGGGATATCTGAATCACTTCGGGGTATACCTGAAACATTGTAAATCAACTATACTTCAATAAAAAATAAATTTAAAAAAGGAAATAAAAGAAACAGTAATAGAAATTGAAAACAAAAAGACCTACCAGATAGCTGAGCACAAATTCAACAAACATTTGTTTATTAAAAGTAAAAAAGTGTGTATACACATGTACGTGTGATGTGGAAAAAACACACTGGGAAGATGTTAACTTGAGAGCCAGTATAGTAAGTTCATGCAGGTGTCCAAGGACCCTAGATCTCCATATGCCTCTGAAAAGTAGCATGAATGGGCAAGACGCGGTTTTCCTTTGCAGTTTTCCAGGAGAAAATACCTTTTCAGAAAGTCTTATTAGGGAGGGCTACCTAAGGAGCCCTTGCCCAAAAAACAAATTTAGGACTCACAGTTTAGGAAATCAAGAGTTTGAGGTGACAGGAGTCCTCTTCCCTGCAATTCTACCCAAAATATGTTGAGGGTGTGTGTGTGTAGTTTTGTAGGGATCAAAGAACACCAAACACCATTCAATCCATCTCTTCCGTGGAGTCTGGTGTTTTGTCTCCCTGAGGGTGCTTTTGGTTGCAGGCAGTAGACCAAGAGTTTTTAACATAGAAAAAGGACTTATTATTTCACAAAATAAGAAATGTAGAGTGAGGACAGTTACAGGAAATTCAGTAGCTCAACAATCCCCAAGGATGCAGGTGTTTTCTCCCTGTCCACTCCATGTTATTCTGCCCCAGACGCAGTGTTGATGGATTGGAGAGGCAGGTGGAAGAGAGAGTTCATCATCCCTCCCCACCTGAGGAAGATACAGATGGGAGCCTCTCACTGGCTTGACCAGTGGGAGGGTAGCAGAGAGAGACAAGCCTCCTCCCAGGCTATCCCAATCTCCTAAGAGCTTCTGGAACTCTTAAGTCAAGCCAGGTGGAGCCCCAGAGCCACAGAGATTTTGGCCCAAGTGTTTCTCCGGAAGGCTCTTCCCTTCCCCCGCCCCATCAGTGTCTGAGCCTTTAGACTCCGCTGCCCCATAAGCTCACCTTCTCAGGGACCGCTGGGGGAAGTGAGGCAGGCCAGGGGGTGAGATGCAGGAGCGAGATATGCCCTAAGAGATGGCTTTTCCCAACACCCAGCTCCCATCCAGCAGCTCTGCCCTTTCCCATGACTGTGTAGTGCCACCCCAGCTTATCACATCTCATTAAGGAAAAAGAATACAATAAAACCAAGCCTCATGACCTTTTTTTTTTTTTTTCCTTAGATTCCATATATATGTGTTAGCATACTGTATTTGTTTTTCTCTTTCTGACTTCCTTCACTCTGGGGAGGGGGAAGGGTAAGATGTGACAAAGTGAGAGAGTGGCATGGACATATATACCAAATGTAAAATAGATAGCTAGTGGGAAGCAGCCGCATAGCACAGGGAGATCAGCTCGGTGCTTTGTGACCACCTAGAGGGGTGGGATAGGGAGGGTGGGAGGGAGACGCAAGAGGGAGGAGATATGGGGATATATGTATATGTATAACTGATTCACTTTGTTATAAAGCAGAAACTAACACACCATTGTAAAGCAATTATACTCCAATAAAGATGCTAAAAAAAATAAAATAAAATAAAATAAAATAAAATAAAATAAAATAAAATAAAATAAGAAAAGAAAAACCAAGCCTCTGGGGAAAAAGAAGTCACTGGGGAGATCTCCTTTCCTGCACAAGTGCCTGCAGGCGTCCCAAGAGTGATGTTTAGACACTTAACGCATGCAGAGGAGAAAAATATTTTCCCCACGTACACAGTGTTATTAGCAAGAAAAATCTTTTCCAGCAACTTCTCTGCATACTTCCCTTCAAATCCCATTGGCCAGGAAGGGGACATATATTGATGCCTAAACCAATCACATGATAACAATTCATTGCAGGAGACCATTTCCCTGCACACACGTGTGGCTAGGCAGGGGCACCCCTAAAACTGGGGTCTTCCAGCCAGGAAGAAATAAGGCAATGGGAATGGCAACTGGGTAAGAGACTAAGAGTGCCTACCATATTGGTCTTCAAATGTCCTAAGTCTAAAATATTGAATTTAAACACTGAATTTGATACTTGAAGCAGAGTCACAGAAACTCTCTCTTTAAAACTTAGCAGCATGGTCACTAAGTAAATGGGAGAAAATTACTCAACTCCCTGGGCCCTGTGTTCTTATCTATACAATGATAAGAAACAAGGTACAGGACACCCAGTGAAATTTGAGTTTCTGTTAAACCATGTCCTAAATATTACATGGGACTTATACTACAAAATTATTTGTTGTTTATCTGAAATTCAAATTTCACTAGGTGTCCTGTATTTTTGTTAAATCTGGCAACCCTAGATGGATGGATTGTGGCTGGAGGGTGGGTAGGTGGATGGATGGGGTGGATGAGATGGGTAGGTATAGTGATAGAACTCTTTGGGACAATTTTTCAACGGTCAAGGGCTGTGTGCCTCTGTGTATATGGGTGAGTGGGTGTGGGTGTGTGTGAATATGCGTGTATTTTCCTCAGAAACAGACCAGCAAGGGAAGGCATATGATGAGAATTTGAAGAGCTAGTCCAGCCCAGAGAACAAAATATCTTCTGCCAGGGAGATGAGAATGTGAACATTTGCACTATGATTACACGAGTGACTCACTGTGTGATCTTTGATAAATCACACAACCTCTCTGTTATGCAGGGTTTCACATTAATGTAGATGAGATAATAATATCAGCTTTATTTCCACCTCACATGAGATCAAGGTCACTTGAGCATTACTTAGAAATTCCAGAATTGAAAAAGAGGCAAGGGATGGGTATTTTGGTACATTACATCAGTGAGAAGGGGGAATCAGAAAGCCCGGGTAGGCTTAGGATTCTTTTCTAATTTCTTTGAGAAGCACTCACTAAATAATGATTCGAACCTAATATAAGATGCACTGATTACAACCCACACTTTGTTTCCAAGCCTTAATTCACATACCTGAATGTCTCCCTCGTTAGCTGCACGCATCACCCTCTCGATGAATCAGCAGAATTTAGCAAATTCGGACATCAGCTGTTTCTTTCCTGTGTTTGACGGGAAACCTATTGCAACCCAGTGATTCCCCAGGGTTTATTTTTTCACAAGTGCCAGAGCAGCACCACACCAGTGAGATGCGTGCTGGGAGCATGTGCCCATAAAAACTGGTTTCTTTTTGTGGTCACATTTATGTTGAATCGGCAAGTGAATGGGGCTCTCATTATCTTTGGAGGTAGAAGTCCATTACATTTCACTGGGCCTGTGTTATTTTGCTAATAAAACTAATACAGACCAAGAAACAAGAACGGTGGAGGGTGGTAGGGTTAGTGCTTTCAGTGATATTCCCAGAGGCCTCCGAATCATCCTCCTATAAGCGACCAAATGGCCAGAATCCAAGGCAAGCATGGGGTCGGAGTACAAAAACAGGGGAGAACCACCAGAGAGGGAAAAAGTAGAGAAGACTCTGGCCAGGGGGTGAAAGCAGGTAGGAGAATGTGTGAACCTAGTGACCCAGATTGAAAACAGGGCATCCCATGTCACCCTTAAGGCAGGCAGCTTTACAGTGAGTGTCATGAAAATCACGATATAATCACGCCTTCTCGGTCATTTGCAGAGGACTTTTACATACAGTAGCTCAGTTCATCCTTACTGAATCGGTGAGAAAACTGAAGCTCATAAAGGTAAAATAACTTCCTCTAATGCATATCAGAGGCAGCATTTGAAATCAGGGCTACTGAACACAGGACCGGGACTTTTTCCACCAGCCCCAGCAGTATTTTACAAATGGTGTAAATTAATACCTGCCAAAACGTGGCCTTCGTCCTCTTATCTACAGCTGTTGAAGTTCCCACCATTGGCATCCCCTTCGGGGTTAAAGAGGGAAGGAAACAAACCTAATATTGTATAACCCAGGTTAGGTAGTGACAGGGAAACAAAATAGGGACCAATTTTTTCTGGGTCTTTCATCCTGGTTGTCATCTTGGAAAGCCACATTACTGTCATGTAAAGTGTGATTTATTGGCATTCATTCATTTGTTCATGCACTCATTCGTTCAAAAAGTGTAAATTAAATTTCTATTTGCCAAACATTGTACTAGCTACTGTGTGATCAGTGGTGAATAAAAGAGAGATGGTACTTGCTCTTGTGGGACTAAAAACATGGCGAAAGGGACAGACATTAAAGAAGGAGACAAGGGCCTAAGCATCTAATTACTGATTGTGAAAAGTGCTGCGAGTGATAAAGATAGGGTGTTTTACAAACAAAATACAGACGTGGCTTCTCCAATTTGAGCAGGCCACTCTAAAGTGATGGATGACCTGACAATGAGAAGGGACACTCTATGTGAAGAGTGAGAAGAAAGAACTTGAATAGAGCCCTGGAAGGGAGAGAGCTCTGTCCTTTCCAGGAGCTGGACCAAGGCCCCTGGAATTGGAAAGAGGTGAGGGAACAGTGAGAGAGAGGGTGGCAGGGATGCAAAGGAGGCAGGAACACCAAGAACCATCCTGGGCTACTTGGTATAGCCAACAGCAACAGGTGGGTCTGGCCTCTGGGTGGAGAAGGGAGCCACCAGAAGGGCAGGAGACACCAAAAGGATGAAGGTGAACTTCAACTTTGCCCTAGTTCCCAGGTGTGCAATTCCAGGTGCTCACGGTGAGACTGACGCCGCCATTGATAGTTTATTCCCCTACTCTGAATCCTCTGTCCACCACTAACCCCACTCAAGGTGCCTAATGCCACGTCCATATCTACGTTATGGTAAATGGCCTTCAGTTCCACATGGAAACAGGGGAAAAACACAGGCTGCCAACTAGGTGTGTCAAAAATATTTTCCCAAGCGCCAGATGGAGACTGTGCCCTAAACTGGAAACTTTCTGGCCACCTGTGAAGGCTGTTCTCTGGTGCCAATCCCACTTTCTCCCACCGGCTCTTTGGAGCTGAGGAAATGCCTCATCAGTGCTGGGCGAGATCATTAGAAGTAACTGATTAACAGCGCGGCTATCGAAGTTCTGGAGTTTGTTTTTCTGCAACTTGAAAGGGTGCTTGCTTTATGATTTTTTAATTAGAGTGTAAATATTGCAGGCCCATAAACCTCTTGATTGATTGCTGACAGGTGTGAAAGTTTGCATTTGCTGGAAAAGGCCCCGAGTCTTCTGTTATCTCCAGCTTCTGTTTTCTCAGGCTCCCCTGGCAGCTGGCTGGGTTGACACACAGGGCAGCACCCAGCAAAACTGCCAGATGGAGGGCTTCTCCTCTGAATTCCCGATATCTCCTTGGGAGCTTCTTCTTCCCTATCACATCCCCCCTCATCTTCTTTCAAAAATCACAGTGGGACCTCAGCCTGGTGAAGAAATCCCCACAATGTCTCCACTGTTCGAGTCATGCCCCATGTTCTGATTTTCCTTCTGACCTTATCACACATTCTATGGCCCTCACTTCTTGAACTACCAAGAAATAGAAATTAATTTAAATACTCATTTATGGGTTCATTCAGTGAACAAATATTAAGTGTAGCCGTGGCTATGGTACACACATTATTTCAGGTACCCGAGAGACAGCATGAAGCACACTAAAGTCCTTGCCATCACAAAATACCTTCTACAAGTGGGAGTAAAAAATACACACATGACAAAATAAGTTAAAAAGATCATTTCAAACACTGATAAGTGTTATGGAGATGATAAAATTGGGACACATGGAAGAGAGTCATTGGGAAGATGCTTTGGCCAGAAGAGCAGGAGATTCAGTTATTTTTCTCCATCTTTCCAGCATGAGCCCCCCACTTCTGTTTGTCTTGGAAGATCTGTTTTATTCTTCTTGTTCTCACACCATATTGACTTCCCCATCCATATGACCAAAAATGACCATCTTATCTCTCTTTTCACATTGATTCAGTGCAAGCAATCAATGAAGACCAATCACCCTCCCTGGGTCCCTACTCCTAAAAAGTATTTAGAATCTGATTGGTCCAGTTTGGGTCAGGGCTCCTTTTGGTGAAAATCATCCTTGAGCAATCTAGGCTGTGTCACATATGAGTGTGACCTAAGTCCCCATTGTTGTGGGTAGAGGGGCATTTATTATAGAGAAGAGAGATAGCATGGCCTGGGAATATACCAACTAGTAATCTTGCTTACAGATAGTTGTTGTACTGCAGACCTATCTATTCCTACAGAGAGGCAATAATCCAGGAAAGAAGTGATGGAGTCCTTAACTGAAGAGGGAGAGTACATGAAATCAAGAAACAGTGGGGTTTTTAGAACCAACATGTTCTGATATGCTGAACTAAATAATACAACTGTCTTTCCAAGCTTAGAATTTGAAACCTGGGCATCTAGAGAAAACTCCTGAAATAAAATCCCACGGCTATTTAATATACTCTTAAAGTCCTCCAGAGAAGAAAGCCATACTGCTTTTCAAAATATTTTGAATTTTAAGACTTCTCAGTTTCTATAATCATGAATTGCTTCATGTCTAAGGCAAATGCTCCAATGTTAGGTGACAGCATTTACCTGCACCTGCAGTGTAATCATTCATAGTGCACCTTTCACTCAAATTATGGTCCCAGTTTGGACAATAAATGAAAAGTCATCTTACTCCTAGGGCAAGTTGGATAAAGGAAATTATGTCCATTATTATTGCAAACATCAAGAAACAAGATAGGACAACTTTAAAAACCATCTGAGGTAAAAGTTTCTAGGTGACTTGGAATTTGAGATATTAAGTCACATGCAAGTTTCTAGGTGATGACGGTCACTCCTTATAGATTTTGAAGATATTACAAAACTCATTTTGTACAGTGTTGGTGGTACAGTGGTGAGCATAACTGCCTTCCAAAATTCTTCTTGTATTATTATGCTTCCTCTGATTCTTTCTCTGTCAAGTAAGTGGCCCAATCTTGATGCTTAAGTTTCTATTCCCAAAGCAAAAAAAAAGAAATAAGAATGCATCATGGCCTTTTGGTAAAATGACAGTTATTACTATCTTTGGCCAGAAGAAACATATTTTTGACAGCAAACCAAAGACTGAGCAGGGTATTATCAGCTTTTCAAACACTAAAGTGAAAAAATAAATGGGTAGAGGATTTGTGTGTCATTCAGCAGAGTTTTAGTGTCAGTCATAACAGTTCTTACTGGAAAAATGTTTAATACCCTCTACTTAATCAAAACTAAATTCCTCATAAATGACTGTTTGATAAAAGGAAAGAATTGTCTGTGAGTAACTTATCCTACAATGTAGAATTGCTCCCCAATTCCAAAGAATGAAGTAAAGCTGATTGAGAATATTCTAAGTACAGTGTTAGGGTTTTGATAAACACAATGAAATCTCAAATACTGAATTGCTCAGCCAGGAACAACAATTGGATAACCTTGGATAAGTTGATCCCCACTGATTATTTTTTTCCCAGAAGCTTAAAGTGTGAATAAAATGTTCTGGCATTTCACTATCTCATCAATTTTTACATACTGGGGTTTTCAAGTTTCTCATATCCTTCTATCCTATTATCCTCTTTTATCTTTCTTGGAATCTATTCTGGGAATTACTCGTGCATAAAATTATGTGAGAAGCCTTCATCTCTAACGCCTTTTTCTAATTGTCAAATTTACAGTAAAAAGATAGTAACTATTGAGCATCGATTGATCCAAGTTTTCATAAATGCTATGGCAATTTCTAGACACCAGGAGCAATCGTAACATATTTTGCAGTAGACTGCCCTAATTAACAACAAGGTGCTTTCCAAATTTTTCAAGAAAAAAACTGAGCACATCTAATTCTGTTCATTTTGATAATGGAGGGCAGGAAAAAATGTGTCTCATTGGAAATGCAAAGCTAGTCTTCAGTGGAAACAATTTCTTCATTCTCTTCATTGATTTAAGCTTTGTCTCCTCTTTTGAGACACAGGCCACTCCTGAGGTTAGACGTGATGGCATAGCTTAATGGTTAAGAGTGAATATAACAAAAAAGAAGCAGACTCACAGATATAGAGAACAAACTAGTGGTTACCAGTGGGGAGAGGGGAGTGGGGAGGAGCAGTATAGGGGTAAAAGATTAAGAGGTACAAACTATTATGTATAAAATAAATAAGCTACAAGGATATATTGTACAGCACAGGTAATATAGCCAATATTTTATAGTAACTGTAAAAGAAACATAACCTTTAAGAATTGTGAATCACTATATTGTACACCTGTAATTTATATACTATGGTACTGCAACTATATTTCAATAAAAATAAATCAATAAATATAAACAAATAAATAGGAAAAAGTTTTAAAAAAATACACGAGTTAGAGTTACAATGCCTAAGTTCTAAATCCTAAGCTTTGCCACTTGCTATCTGGGCCAATTACAACAGGATTCTTAATATCTTTTTGTCTCAATTTTTAATTTGTAGTATAGAGTATCCATTGTACTTATTCCAGTGAGTAAAATGCTTATTAAGCATCAGCACAGAGTCTGGCATAGAGTAGAACCTTAATAAAATATCCTATTACATGAAAGAAAAAAATAACTAGAAGATAAACAAAGAGCTTAGATAAACAGCTCCTAAATAATCATAGACTCAGCATTTCTCCTCCAGCAGATCTTGGTATCTGCTGACATCCTCTCTTTAATTCGTGGTGCATTCTCCATCTACAAGCTTAAAATTCTCTATCTTTTTGGCACAGACTGAACATCAATCCCCGAGGAGATTGTTAATTCGTTCAGGCCAATGGAAAGCAATCATTATAAACAATTCAAAGTTCCCTTTGGACTTCCTCTGGGATGTGGATACAACCACTCCTTTATTATTTCCTAGATAAGGGCGACATCAACCCTGGTAACATATTAGGGTTGACCCGTAGTTAGAAGGAAATGTTTTCACAGTTACATTTCTGACCACTTTATTCGTATCAGAAAGCTTTTTCAGACACAGTTCCTTATGGTTCACTTTACCGTGTATCTAACAGACAAGACTGGTTCATGGCGCAATGGTTCATCAAGTTCTACACTCCAGAATTACATTCTAGAATGTGTTCTTCTGATTCATTTAAGGTGATTGCTAACTCAGTTATACACAAGTAAACTTGTGGACACACAAATCTTGATCTATTTACATTGACTTTCAGTCCTGCAAGTTCTTTCCAATGTGGTACTGGCAGAGTTCTGGTTTTTACAAGCATTTCTGGGTTCAAGTCAGTTTTAGACTTAGAATTCTTAAAATTTTGCCCCAATGACCATGAATGCCAGTCACTCTCCAGAGCATAAATTCTTCTGTAGATAAAACTGCTACTGAAATATAAGAGGAATTCATGCTTTTTTAAATTTATAGCATGACAGTGCTATGACATTAGTAGTTTTTGACAAATAGCATTTTCCATCTAGCTTCTAGGAATACTTTCTTATTACGGTTGCTCTTCTCTACAAACCCATCAAATTCCTCTCTGAAAAGCCAGATCTCCTTGTTCCTCTCGGGCAAACACTGTTTTATAGATAATGCAGGAAAGGCCTTAGTGATAACTGCCCTCCCCAAAACTGTGACGTGGTCAAATGTCTATTTGGGGTCTTTTTTTTCACAAAGTCTATCAAAACTTCCTTTAAAAGTGTGGCTTTGTCCATTTTGCCTAGTTTGCAAGACGTCTCTTTCCTAGAAAGACTTCCAAAGTTACTCTAGCCTCTGAAAACATGAATACTATTCTTCCCCTACCATTTTAGTTCTATTCAACAGAATCAAGACTTTGGAGAGAAACATGAATTAATATGTCTAAGAAGATTAGCGCAAGATTCTCTCCATGAGTATCAGTCACACACTAGGATCATTGAGATAGTAGGTAGAAGACACTATTTTCAACATGTCTTTATTTCATAAAGAAAGAAGAGTGCTGTAAAGTGATCATGTATTTCTATTCCATTTTCCTGAGATCATTCATTAAAAAAAAAAGAGAGAGAAAACATTAGATCAAGCCTCTCAGGATGTTCTAAGTGAAAAGAAAGTTTGTTTTTTTGTTTTTTAAATCTTTCTGCTGACTGCCAGAAGAGTCACTTGATAGGGTACAATTGCTACCAGTAATAAGACTGTGCATGAGAAACCTCATTTTTGGCACTACACTAAAGATGAAAGTAGAACAAGGGTGGGGGGATCACCTTTGTCAGACAGAAGGTTAGATGTATTAAAATAAAATCTTAATGGAACCAAAGTGAAGACCTGTATCATGTCCAAGATTTCTGGTGGGAAACTTCAGCAGTAATGAGCAACTTCCCAAATGGGATAATTAATGAACAGTGCAATATTTCACAAAAGAAACAATATACTTCTGATAGACCCAGAGAGACATGGGAATATCCTTCACACCAGCTCAAAGTGGTCAAGGTTTGTATTTGTTTGTTGCTTTAAATCCTTAATCTACTCCATCAACCTGGGAATGTCCAAGGAAGGAAATGGTGCAGGGTCTGAGAAGTTAACTGAAGAAATGACTTTTCTCTTTGTTACTTAAGTACATATCATGAAAAATTGCCTAACTCAGAGGGTTGTTTCTTTGTATTTCATTGAAATAAATCAAAACCACTTGCTTTTTCTACTTCTTTATTTCCTATTCACTGGACAAATCCTTTGAGTTTATTTTCAATCCCCCTGAATTGAATTTCCCCCTGTCAAGGTTATCAACTTCATCCATGTGGCCAAAGACAGTGGTAGCCTTCAAGTTCTCATCCTAGTCAACATCTCAGAGGTAGTCAATACATCTGATCATTTCTTCCTTCTGGAAACATGTGTCCTTTTGTCTTATCTGACTCTACTTTCTCCTGGCTTGCATTTAATTTATCAAGTTGTTCCAATTCAAGCTCATCCTCCTCTGCCCTCTTCTATGTGTTCATTGCCCCAGGATCAATCTTGTCCTGAACTCCTCTTTATCTATACTAAGTCCCTATGCAAATTCACCTCACTCTGTGACTTAATCTATATGCTATTCATTCAACTTTAGCCCTGATCACTTCCTTGAGTTTCAGGTTCATATATCCAACTGCTCCTTAACCTCTCCAGTTGTATGTTAATAGGGATCTCATCTTTGACTTTTTCCAAACATGTCTATTCTTTCCCTCCTATTCACCTTTTAACATACACACTCACACCTTACTTCTCCAAATGTGCTTCTGTCCTCAGTCTTCTCCTACCTCAATCAAAAGTGTACCATCCATTCAGTAGTTCAAACAAAAGCCTTAGGAGTCATATTCAATTCTTATCATATTGTCCTCAATGACTTGGCTCACCATGATCCTAATGCAAACCACCTTCATGTCTTTTCTGATCCTGTAATGGCCTTGTTTTTAATCTTATTCTGCACGTAGCATCCAAAATGATCTGTTTTAATGTAACTCAAATAATGTTACCCTTCTGTTTAAAATCCTACCGTGCCTCTGATCACAGAGTAAAATCCAAAGTTCATTGTGGCCTATAGAGCTTTTCATGATCTAGCTGATGTCTAACTCTCTTCCCTTAACTCATACAATGTCCTATACCATTTATTCTACTATACCAAGCTTTTCCTTCAACACAGCGAACCTATTCCTGTTTCAGGGCCTGTGCACTTACACCTTTCCTTTGCCTCTTTGAATGGCTGTGTCTTTTCCTTTAGATCTCATTATGAATGTTACTTTCTAAAGTAGTCAACTCCACTCCACTCCCTCTGTCACCATCAGAATAATGGTTACCTCTGGGAAGATGAGAACAGAGAGTGCCTAGAAAGGTGAACGAGAGAACTTTGGGGGTGATGAGCTTCTGTCACCATGTTTGTGCATTTGTCAAAACTCATTGAAGATTTGTGTATTTCATTGTATGTAAATTTAATTTCAAAAGAAAAATGTAAACAAATATAAAACTCTAGTTAAAGCCATAAATGATGAAGTCTATAGGAGAAAATGTACTGATATCTGCACATCCTTTAGAAATATTTCAAAATTCAATGTACATTGATAAGTGGAAAAAATGTATAGGTGAAAAAATATGTGATAAAGCAAGTATAGTACAATGTTAATGGTAAAATCTAGACGGTGCGTATATAGATGTTAACTCTAAAATTCACCTCTGCTATATGCTTGAAAATGTTATAATGAAACCTTGAAAAATTATTTTCTTAAAAAATTTAAAGATAAATCAACTAAAAATGATTGGATCTGATAAGATAGTTCAAAATGTGGCTGGATAAAACATAAATAAACAGACAAAAGCTTTCCTTTATAAAAACTAAATGGAAAATTAAGACTATTCCCAATAGTAACAAAAGCTATAATATACATAGGAATACATTTGACAATGTGTGAGAACAATATGAAGAAAATTATAATACTTTATTGAACTGTATAAAACCTGACCTGGGGGCTTCGCTGCTGGTGCAGTGGTTGAGAATCCACCTGCCAATGCAGGGGACACGGGTTCGAGCCCTGGTCTGGGAAGATCCCACATGCCTCGGAGCAACTGGGCCCGTGAGCCACAACTACTGAGCCTGCGTGACTGGAGCCTGTGCTCCGCAGCAAGAGGGGCTGCGATAGTGAGAGGCCCGTGCACCGCGATGAAGAGTGGCCCCCGCTTGCCACAGCTAGAGAAAGCTCTTGCACAGAAGCGAAGACCCAACACAGCCAATAAATAAATAAATAATAAAAGTGTTAAAAAAAAAAACAAAAAAAACCTGACCTGACATCTCATACATCTCATTGTAAAATGAGAGATATTTATGATAGAATATAAATGTTACCCAGACTACTATAAATTCAATGCAATTTCAATGAAAAAATCTAGTGGAAACACTCATTAATATGTAAAATTGATTCCTAAATATATTTGAAAAGCAAATGGGTAGGAATAGTCAAAATTTGGAATAAAAATTAAAATGAGAGGGAGAACACTTTTGGATGTTAAAGTAAATCATAACATTTTAGTAATTAAAACAATGTTGATTAAACAAATAGATCAATAGGACAAAATAGGCAGCCCAGACTCTTATAAATATGACAATTTAATATGTCATAAAGATGTCATTTAAATCAGGAGGCATAGGATTTAATAAAAAAGTGCTGGCACAATTACATATATATGGAATATTATAAGGTTTAATCTCTAAAATACATTCTGGATGGATTAAATTTCTAATAAACATAGTACAAAATAATAAACTTACTAGAAAAAAGGAGAATATTTTCTATTATTGTGGCAGATTATGTCTTTCTTAAGAATAAATGGATGATCATAAGCCATAAAAAATAAAACTGACAAGTTTGACCATGTACAAAGTAAAAATCTCTCTACGTAAATAGACATTATAAACAAAGAAAAAAACAAAGCGCAGAGTGAGAAATTTATCTGTGACATAGATATGTAACATAAATAGGGTGTAAATAGATGAAGCAAAGGAATAGAGCTATTTATTTCATATGTAGCCAAGATTTGGAGAAGGAATGGTAAGGCAGCTGAGTAATGAGATGTGAGGATGGCCAAACCTTCCTAGCTAGTATGCTTGGACCCTGGAAAGAGGGCCTTACCCTGAGCTCCACACTTATGAAGGACCAGCATATCACAAACACACACATATCAAATATGTTGAGGGACTAATGGGCATTCTGCTGCTCAGGATCTGATGTCCAGTACTGGCCCAGCATGACCCTAAACTTCCACTTTTGCAACTACCATTTCTGAAGCCCCGGGGCGGGGAACACTTCTCCACATCTATTCCTATGTCTTCAAAACAAAAAGCAGATTGCATCTGAATGCCAGGAAGGTTTGTGGGCAATACTGTTGCTGACCTCAGAGGAGATACTGCATCAGGTGCAGGACTATTTGAGCAACTAAAGCATTTAGTGAAGAGAAGATAATTAATTTGTCAAATCCTTCTTCTAAGACAGGATGAATGGCATATATTCTCACATAACAATGTATCATTTTCAAGCATCCATTTTCTTATTTTTCTTCATTTTCCAATTTCCAATTCTTTCAACTTAACAGTTTTAGAAAAAGAGTGCAGCATTTGGAGCCTTTTGCACGTGATGGCTGAAGGAACACTTTTCAGCATTAAATAATTCACAATTTTCTTAAATATGTGTATGTGTGTGTATGTTCCTCCATGTACCACGCATGAGATATAATACCAATTCCTTTTATTAGTGTGTAAATCTAGGTAATGTCTTAAAAAGTGATGAAAATTGCAATATGTGTTAATAATCTGTGTGAAGAAGCTAAGATAATTTATAATAACTTTTGATAATAATAATTTATCATAAGCAATCCATTTAAATGTTCAAACATGATATACAAAATTCTTATCTTATTTATAAATCTAAGTGTTGATGTAAGAATTTTATTGGCAACTTAAGATGATATTGCCACAGGAGAGCAGAATTTCTAAAACTGAAATGAATAAAACACTGAAATTAATAAACTGAAATCAACTGAAATGAATAAAGCTACAATGAATCACAAAAGGTTGTCAAATTTGGCATTAGTACATAACTTATGCAAAATTCTTAATTATAGGGACATAATCAGTGATTTTGCTGAAATGAAGGTAAAAAATATATTTTATGAAAAATATATAATAATTTATGAATTATGTCTTAGTATCATTGCTCATCCAATATCACTGTTGCATCAATAGAAGAGCTAGACATTAAACAATAATTGAATACACTAGTCTTTTCTATTTTGTCAACTTTCAATGATATAAAAACCTTAGCTTTACGTCTTTCTGTTTTGTGTTATAAATGAATATAGTCAAAGATGGAGAGGTTTAGAAGAAATATATCTTTTTTAACAGTCTGCTAACTTGATTCAGATCCTTTAACTATTTAGTCATAAAATATATGGTTCTCCATTTGTAGTCCTGCCCAGGCCCTGCAGATTTTAGGTGTGGACCTCTTGCTAGCTTCTTCACAGTTGAAGCCCTCCATCCAGGCTTCTTCCTTTCCTCTGCCACTGTACACTGCACCCAACCAACTGAATCACTAATCTACTAATGCTACAATCACTGGGCTGGATGATTTACAGTTCTATCTCCTATTACCATATTAACTGCTGCAGTGTGTAGGCATGGCAAGATCGTGACATCAGGCAGATTAAGTCCTTTGAGAAAATAACTGAGGCTTCTTTCCTGGACTACAGATTTATTGCGGGAGAAGTTGAGCTCTTTTCCCCTTAGCTTCCACAGAAAGACAAACAGGAACTTGTATTCTGGTTATCTGGGATTTTTCCCAAGGAAAAGTTAATAGGCTATTGTTTTTAAGGTCTAATATCACTTGGAAAAACTGTTTTCTAAACGTGGCCCTGTTGCCCGTGTTCTTCTGCAATATGATTGCTTTAACTACTGAATCTGGTGGAAGTGACATCGTGCCATTTCCACACAAGAGACCTTAACTGGCCTGGCAGCCATTTCACTGGTTGGTCTCCTGTCTCTTGGAATACTCAGTCTTAGAACAAAGCCCCCATGCTGTGAGAAGCCCAAACCACGTGGAGAAGCCACATGTTGGCAGTCTGGTTGACAGGCCCAACTGAACTCCCAGCTGACAGCCAGTATCAACTGCCAGCCATGGGGGTGAGTCATCTTGGACATGTAGTTCAGCCCAGCTGAGCCCTCTGTGATAAGAGCTTTGTCATCTTTTGAGGGCAACCACATGAAAGACACCAAGCAGGAACTTCTCATGGGCCTCGTCAACCCACAGAACCATGAAAGAAATGAACACATTGCTTTTTTAAGTTTTGGAGTGGTTTAAACCATGCCAACAGATCATTGTATCACAAGGTTTTAACTGAGAATTGGAGTTAACCTGCAAGATGGGTTAATATTGAGTTCAATGGAAGGGAAGACTTGAGCCTGTTTCAACGGAACAATTCTGAGGGCAAACCATTGGAAGCGATATGTACACAGGAGGCCAAACTATGTTAGTCTTAGGAAGGTAATGAGATTTTTATCAGCACAATGATGGGAAGAGAAAGCTTAGGTGGGTGATGGCTGGAAATAGGTGTGGCTCAAGAGCTGACCAGGAGCACCTCAACTGCAGAATGAGTTTTTTGTTTCACTTGCTGAAGGCAGAGCCTGAGATAGTTGGGTCTGACCCCCTGTTCCCTGTTTGCCCCACAATTTTGCCAAAGGCATAGCTTACCGGGAGAGAAAGGCTGAAACCCACAGTGGAAAAAAAGATAAAAAGAATGAGTTCATCACATGGGCATGTACCTGAGGCTTGTCATTCAAGGATAATTAGACCTTGGTGAAGGAGAATGAAAGGCAGGACCCTTATCAGACTGTTGTGGTTTTTTCACTAGAATTTGGTTTAGGGAAGAAATGTGACCTCTTCAAACTAATATCAACCATGCTAGCATCTCTTTCAGATACATAAATACCAAAACTAAGGGGAAAGACCTCAGGGTAGAAAAAATGCATAACATGTCATAGGGGATTATTTCCTTTTCATTTGTAAGAAGTCAGACATGATTAATATCTGCCTTAACCCAAAAGGAGTAGTGTTAAGGAAGGGCTCTCCTAATTCTCCTGATCCTACCTGAGCTAAACAACTTTTCTGATGGACACTGATAAGTCCAAAATACATTTCTCTGGAATGTGAACCATTTTTGCTCACATCTAGAAAGTGTATGAAATATGGTCTAAGAGGAAGAACAGTATACCCTTTAAGAAGATGACAAGGTTAGGTTTATGTTAGGGTCTCACGCTCTTGCCTGAGGGGAAGAAAGAAAAGAGGAAGATGACATGGGAAATTTATCTGATTCCACTGAGGCCTTAACTAAAAATTCAATTCTTCAGATTTTCAATATGTGCTTGCTTTTGTCCTCTGGATATTGGAGTGTGTTCAACACTAGAGGAACATTCTTTGGTGTTTCATGAAATCTTGGTGACCTAGGATTGGTCCCAATCTCAATTCATTTGGAAGACTCGCATTGCACTTTATTGTGAAAATGTCCTCTTATTTTTATTATTCTCATGGCTATACTTTTTATGCAGTAGAAAATTTAATTGTACCTTCCCCTCCCCATGTGCACACGTGCACACACACACACACGAGTCAACTCTGGTAGGGTTTGTGGGATATCCAAAGAATATGAAAGCAAAAATCTTTGGGAAGAAATATTCTACAGTATATGGATGTGAACAACAGTATGATACAGTAATAAAAATATTTTCAAGTGTTAACCCTCTTTTCCCTTTGTCTTTGTGCAAACATCCTATCGTTATTGGATAGTGATTAATTCTAGTTTTGTCTAATTGACTGCAGAGCTAGGTTGCAATAGCTTAAAACCGATCTATTCAGCCAAGTGGTCAATAGGAAGAAGTCTCAGTCCTGGACTGAGCAATTTCTAGAAGAGTATTATTTATCTAAAGGTAATGAAAATTCTTAAAGATATAAGAGAGTTATTTACTTATAAGCTATTTTATAATCTATTATACCATATTCTGTAGAACCAGACTGGAACACAACTGATGGTGTTTAAATCCCAGATGTTACTAGATATATAGTCTTGGGCAAGATATTTATTGAAACTCTCTGTGTCTCGGTTTTCTCATCTGGAAACAGGGGATGAGAATGATAGTACCAACCACAGATCTCTGTTATATGGATTAAAATGATGAATATATGTTTAGCATTTGGAGCTCTGTCTGGCGTATAGCAAGTGTTATATGTTTGTTAAGTAAAAATTATACCTACCATATAGAATTAGATAAATAAACTCTTGAGTGCTAAGAATACTGCCTGGCATATAGTAAGTTCTACATGCATTCACCAATAGTACACAAATTAGAAAACACTTCTTCCACTAGCCACACATTGCATTGGTGGGAGAGGGAGGGGTACAAAAAAATGAATAGGATGGAAAATTGACCTTTATTTTGCACATACTATGTTCCGGGCGCCTCACTATGCAACAATATTTATATTGTCTCTGCCAGTTTTCTCTAGAACCAAATATGGTGTAACTACAGCAATTTTGCATAAGAGGAGATAAAACTCAGAAAGGTGAACCATAAGATGAACCGTAAGAGCCAGAAGCAAGGGAGGCCTAGAGAACTCAGTTTTGTCAGACACCAAAATTCAAACTTCTTCCGCTAGATTTCACTGTCCTTCAGAGTTTGGGTTTTCAGGGAGCTAACAACTTAATACAGTAGATAAATACACACAAATAATTATGGGCCTATGTGATAGTGACAAATGTCTGAGCAAAAGTATAAGGAGTATAGTGAGTAGAGTGAAGGGAGGGGCGTCTAACTGGAGAAGACGGAAGGAGGGCTTTAGAAAAAACATGGCACTTATTCCCAACATTATTCTCACCAGTATTCCTCCAAGAACCATGCATTGACTACAGAGCATGCTCAGCTCTGAGCATCAGACCCCACAAAGAGCAGGATGTAGCAGTAAATATGGTGGGAGTAAACGCTGAACCTGGGGGGAGTGGGCAAGATAAGGGAAAAGATGAGGAGAAGAGCTGGAGGTCATTGTGGAAAATACCACCAACAAACATCTCTGCCTTAGAATCCTTAGATATATATTTAAGTGAAGTAAGTCAGACAGAGAAAGACAAATATCATAAGATATCACTTATTTGTGCAAGCTAAAAAAAATGATACAAATGAAATTATTTACAAAACAGAAATAGACTCACAGACATAGAAAACAAACTTATGGTTACCAAAGGGGATAGCAGGGGGGCAAGGGCGAGGAGAGATAAATTAGGAGTTTGGGGTAAACATATATACACTACTATATATAAAATAGGTAAACAACAAGGACCTACTGTTTAGCCCAGGGAACTATACTCAACGTCTTGTAATAACCTATAGTGAAAAAGAATCTGAAAAGGAACATATATATGTATAACTGAATCACTCTGCTGTATACTTGAAACTAACACAACATTGTAAATGAATGACGCTTCAATTTAAAAAAAGCCTTGGAGAATGGTGCTGAACACAAATTGCGTGTGCTTTCTCAGACTCAACTGCCTGCTTCTCTACAAAGGTGTGACTTACCTCCCGGCCCGCCATAGTCTCCATGACTTTGCTGGGCTCCCTGAGCTGGCTGAAGTCTGAGCTGAATGCCCAGGATAGTGTGGCCTTTCACCCCTCACGCCAAGCCCCATCAGAGTTAGCTCTCCATGGGGGAAACATTGACCAATGAGAAAAAGGAGCTGAGGGGAGTGAAGCAATTCAGTTCCCTTTCATATTGTCCTTCCATGGGCTATTCTGAGCTGCAGTTTCTTCTGAGGGCCTGCCAGACATGCCAAGGAAACTGTTGTGTCTCATTTCAGTTCAATGGGAAGCAGATATCAACTCCACTACTCATAGCGTTGCATTGCTTTGCCTCTGCCCTTGCCTTGTTTCTCTCTTTCCTCTCCTCCACTGTGGGCTTCTGCCTCTCAGATATAAAGGGCAAGCACTTTAATATTTGCTTCAGGCTGTGCTTTCTAGAGGAAGGGAAGAGCAATATGTTTTCCTAGATATCTGTATACTCTTGTATCTTTCATTCTCCAGTACTTCTTAGCACACCCTCTGAAAATCCTGAAACGTTTTGTAAGGATTGTTTATTAAAATTCAACACTTTGGACCAAGCTGCAGAGTCGTCTGGAGTGTCCATGCACCCCTTGATTCAAAACACTGGTTAAAGATACAGAGCTCACAACTGAAAATGCTAATACCATTCTTGAGAAGGACCATAGTTAACCCTCTGTTATTCATTTTGTTAGTGCTTTTTGTAGTTACTTTTTGGGGACTACAAACAGATTCACAGATTTATTCACTCATTCACCAATAATTTGTTAAATTCTTAGCATGCACGAGAACTACCCTAAGTATTGAGATAGAGGTATGTGTGTTTAAGTGTGTGTGTGCACACACATGCATGCACATGCTTACTCATATACCAATCCTAGGGAATTTATAATCAGACAAAAACTAAAAAGAAAACATCAGTTCAAAATCTACATATAGACCATGTAAAATCAAATTGTTGTTCACAACCTTAGCTTTTATATTTGCTTAAAAGTGGCAAAAGCAGGTACCAGTGATACTGCAGTTGTAGTTCTACCATTACAACACCAACCTCGTCAACTAAAAAGGGAAAAACATTCGATCACTTAAATGATAGTTAAAGCACGTGACAGTAAGTTACGTGTTTAATTTCTAGCCTTCGTATTGGCTGATGAGTTTGAACTTGTGCAGGGTCTTTTGTCTGTACACATATATTTAGAGTATTTTTCTCTTTCCCCTCTTTAACTCAGTCCCCTTGCCTTGCCTCTCTTGATCATCACTGAGTCTTTTCTGGAACTAATAAAATCAGATTCTTTGCTTTATCTTTTGTTTGTATTGCTAGCTCCCAGGCTTTGTGTAGCCCGGGATACTCTGATATTGCCACTGATCAGGTTATTATTACATTTACAGTGATTTTGCTAGACAAAGAAAATACCTTTGATTCTAGAGGAGGAATGGGAATGAAAAAGACTAGCTCTGTTTCTTTTTGGGTAAGATGTGGGTTTCAAATCCACAGGAAGGCAAAATCATGAAGGCAGTCTCCTGAAAAAAATTACCTTGTCCATTTCAGATTGCACTTTTCTTTCCCTCTGTGAGTCTCCCTCAGCCTTCACGGAAAGACTTGGGCCTAATGAGAGGCAAAAGTAGCATTAAAACATGTCAATCATCCAAGTAAAACAATAAAATACGAAATGGAACTACTTGAGGTTACGTACCACTGTCCACACAGCGCTGCTCAGAGTACGTCTGGGAACTATTCCTTAACAGGTGTGGTTAGTTAAGGAACTTGGGTCAGAAAACAAATCAACTATGTCACCAAGCATGCTGTTTGGTTTAGTTGACCTTTTTTCATGGTAAGACTTTCTGGAAGTGAGTAGCGTTCTGATTTATATTCTGACACAGCATCTTATTTCATCAATTATGGTGGCTTACCGAGTAGCACCAACTTAGCACATTAGTCAAGATTGTCTTTGTTGCACTGCAGTAACAATCAACCCCCATATCTCGATGGCTTAACCTAACCCAACTGCAATTTCTCAATCATGCTACCATCCCAAGCAGGTTGATGGGGCTCAGCCCCAAACAGACTAGTAGGGGCGGGCTATTGGAGACGGGCTATTGGACGGGCTACTCTACTATCTTATAGCTGAACTTTCTGAAATATATGGTCTCTTCATTTACCATGACAGGAGAGACAGCAGAAAACCTGTAAGGTCTTGACTACAGATGTGACACATGCAACTTCCATATCCATTTCTTTGGCAAGAACTAGCTATGAGGTCCTACGTAAGATCAAAGAGGATGGAAAATGGAATTGTGGGCACAAACAGGATGGCTGGTGAACAATAGAATCCCTGCCATGTCCTCCATCCCAAATCATAGAAGGCTGCAATTATAAATTCACGAGCCATAGCTTTCACTTCATACGTTTGAATGTGGCCCTAAACAGGATTAGAGAGGTGTCTAGGTTACAGTAATTTCTAATTCGTTTCCTTCTTTTCAATCTCAAACTAGTAGTGTGGCGTTCTCCATCCTTAAAAGCATTGCTGTAAATGGAAAAACTCACTATTGTGTTAAAATTTGAACTAACACAATCATGTCCATTGATATAACTGCATTCCCAAAGAGGAAAAATCCTCCTCGACCTCGTCTCTTGCTCAAGATCTTTCTGGACCTCAGCTAGCTCAAGGAAACCACTCGAGCCTCAGGAGGGCTGCTGCATTTTCAGTGGACTCCTCTCCTCTAATATAGTGTTGATAAGCTGAGTACCACTGGGCAAGCCATCCGACACCTCGGCCTTGTGCAGAATTTGCATTTCTAAAGATCACTCTGTAAGCTATGGTCCATTCGCCTTGGCAACTGCTGTTTAAATATAGCATCCATAAATAAATGTTAAATAATTCATGAACATAATTTTGTAAATCCTGCTAGGCCACACCTCTCTGGGGGCATATTTATGAACGTGCGTCAGCCTGGAATCAATGTGTCTGCCAAGCTCCTTGCCTCTGAGGCAGAATTCCCACATCTAGCCCAAAATGCAGCAAACAGCTCCGATTCCCGTTCACTCGTCATCCATCATACTGTCACTTTAATTCAGATGCTGTTACTTGTTTTAATAACATACATCTTACACAAAGAATATTGCTAACACGAGAATCTTGGGGTAGATTTTTACAACCTCATAAAATGATATTAACCCTCTGTTCCCTGGCGTTCTTTCCACGCAGCACAGACCTCTGGACGCTTCCCTGCCTCCTCTACTCCCTTCAATCTTCCTGATGCTTATCAATAACCTCCGTTCATGGCGGCTATATAGCACCAGGACCTGTCATCAATCACTGCAGTAAAAATATTATTCCTCCAGCACTGCCCTGAAGAATTATGGAAAGAATAAAAGTGTTATTGCAGGAATTATTTAGCAAACAATAGATGGATAAAATGTATTACGGTAAGTGTTAAATTATATCACCTCATTATGAAGAGCTGACTTCAGGTAGCAGGAAAGTGGCTCGCTGCCTTGGCTAAGTAGTTCAGGAGAACAATGGGGGTGACCACAAAAGATTTCAAAAGGCAACACCAGGCTATGAAGACTAGTATATATACTACTGAAGAGAAATTTGTTTGGGGGAATGATTTGGAGTAAAAACCTCTTCTTGGACTGTTTTCAATATTAAGCTGAAATTTACAGAACAGCAATGGGGGTTTATATTCAGTCGTTGAATATAGGTTGCTATTCTAGGAAAGAGATTCTTTACAAAAAAAGAAAATGGATGTGTGGTCTAACCACTTCCCAGCCATGCACCCCGTCCTGTAGCTCCTACACAGTCGTCTAAGCAAAGGTGAGGGAGTCGTTTTCATTGGTGAAGGAAATCTACATCTTGCCACACTTATGTTTCTGTCAGTTCTAGAAAAGTGTACCATACCAATATCTGTAGCCTTTGCCAGTGCTGGAAAATAATGTTCCTGAAATGTCAGATGAAGCCAATTACTAAAATCAGGCTTGCATTTTAAATACTATTAAGGATACCTAAACAAGGTTGGAAACCATGTTTGTTTGTTTTTTTTAAACCAAGTAGTTTTTTATCAGTTAATGTAGATTTTTTTTCTTTTTCTTTTTTTTTTTTAGGCATAATGTTACACTGGGCTCCTGGGATTCATTTGATCAACATGATTAAATTATTTCCTTACTCAGCTAGAAGGAAATTACTAGTTACCAGACATTATGTGTCTGTTAATTATGTGCAATAAGGCTTTCTCCTATCACACCAGCTCCTGCATTCATGTTCTGTGCATTTTAAAGGCATTATCATTAAAAAAATTTAAATATTGAAAAGGGACAGCTATAATTTTGTTTCATCTATTTAATAAATAAGTAATCTGTGAGATCAGTGGTACAAAGTGTCTCTTTGCTCTTTGTGTCAGCATAGACGTTCTTAAGAAGAACATACTGAAAGATCCTTTTGATTTCTATATTCATAAAAGAATATTTCCCTGTCAGCTTTCTAGGGCAATGGCCAGGTCCTCTATCACTGAATAGAATGAATATGAGCATTGCCCCAAAAGAAATCTACGATCTCGTGGCCCTTCAATGCAGAATCTGCCCACCTGGGGTGGGTGAGGGCTCCAAATTTACCTTCCCTCTTACAGCTCAATCTACAATCAAAGGTTTCAAAAGATTTTTCTTTTTTTCAAAAGAGGAGACAACATATGGTAGCTGAGAGGTCTTATTTTGCCTCCTAATGAAATGATGTGCTTCTGTTTCATATTAAAGTGTTAATCGCTCTGAAATTGGGTCTCGCAAAAAAGAATAGTGCTTTTAAAATGCTTAATATGATTCATTTTCCGCAGTCAAAACCAGATGACTTTTATTTTTGTATCAAAAAGAGAAAATGGAAAGCCAGCTCTTCGTCCCCTGATGCCCTCCACTTCCCCCGTCTGCCCAAGCTCCGGACCCAGATCCAATAACCGGTTTATAGAACAGAAAGCTCTTTAGAGTCGGGACTTGCGCCGAAGCCTAGAAGGTTTTGTTTGAGTTTGAGAATCTTCATAGGTTTATGAAATCTCAACAAATATTTCAAAGAAGGAAGTTTCACATTTGAAGTAGGTGATCCTATTAGGCGCTGAGAGATGGTGCCTTTGTTGTGGGCGCAGGCATCATTTTATGTGAGATAGAGCCTTGTCCCACTAATATGCCAAGACATCGTTTTCATGCCAGAAACAGATAGGGCTGAACTTGTTTCATGCACTTTGGCTTTCATTGTTAATAATGAATGACGAAAGTTCAGAGGAGAGGAGCTAAGTGGATACTCGGCTTTAAAAGAATGAATTTTAACTAGCAACATGCCAAACTAGTCAGAAAACCTCTTAGATGGGTAGGAAAGACAGCACAAAGAAAGAACTCATCCTGGAGGTCTATCCACAGCCATAAATTCCCGCGGAGCCCACAGGGAGACTGGTGAGTCTCCTTCCAGAAGATTCCAGCGGCTTTGGGAGTCACGTGACTCATGCGCCACCAAGGCCTGAAGGTTTGCACCAGTAGGCGCAGAATAGGAAACTCTCATACTGTTTTTGAAGGAGATGGAGATAGAAACAGGGACAAGAAAGTGAACTAATACAGTTTTAAACCTCAACGAATACAAATATCGATTCAATATACTAGAGCCTCTTTTAAGTCAAACCAATACTTGAAACCCCAGAATTTCTTTTTAAAAGCCTTCCTTGCTTTCCTCTTCCTTCTTACCTTTTCCTTCCTTCCTTCTTCCTTCTTTCCATTCTCGTTCCTTCCCTCCTTTTTTCCTCCCTCATTCCCCTCCGCCTTGCCTCCTTTCTCTTCCTTCCTTCCTTCCTCTCTTTCTTTTTTCCTTTATTTTACCTTGTTTTGACTTTCTGGAGAAAGACCTCGATAACAAGAAAACACACTCTGAAGATCATGCATACAGTATTCATTTTTTCATTCAACCAACATTCATTGAGTGCTTGCTTCATGCTGAACTAGTAGGCACCCGGGATAAAAGAGTGAGCAAAACAAATCCAGCCCTTTTCTCATGGAACATAGAACCTAAGAATCTTAGAATCTACGCTACTGGGTTCAATCACGTTTGTTCACCTCAGTTATCTACGTCATCTACAATCACAACTCAGGAGGTTGAGAACTGATCATGAGTTCCATCAGCTTGATCATTAAAGTTTCTAGTACATTCTTTGGACTTGACGTCTAAAACAAGAAAACAGATACATTAGAAACTGACACTTTAGAAAAGATTCTCAACGATAAGGAGTAAAAGCATATGACTTGGGAGTTTAAATGAAGATTTGAATTATCCAGAATGTCAAATTTTCTGAGCAAGGCATTTGAGGTGTGCTTATCTATGGACAGAAGGAAAAAAAGCCCTGCACTAGTAATCAGGACAAGACAGCTCTAGCTTGTCACCACCCGTGTATTCTAAGTGACCTTGACCATGTCCTGTCTATGATCAATTGATTGATCCACCATAGTGGGTGTTTTGTTTTGTTTTGTTTTTTAATTAATTTATTATTTTTATTTTTGGTTGCATTAGTTCTTTGTTGCTGCACGCAGGCTTTTCTCTAGTTGCAGCGAGCGGGGGCTACTGTTCGTTGTGGTGCGCGGGCTTCTCATTGGGTGGCTTCTCTTGTTACAGAGCATGGGCTCTAGGCGCACAGGCTTCAGTAGTTGTGGCTCATGGGCCTAGTTGCTCTGCAGCATGTGGGATCTTCCTGGGCCAGGGCTCGAACCCGTGTCCCCTGCATTGACAGGCGGATTCTTAACCACTGCGCCACCAGGGAAACCCCCATAGTGGGTGTTTTACCACCTGCTTTCTCTACTTCACTGGGTATAGAAATCAATACAAATACTCTACAAAGAGAATTAATTATGCTAGCATCTTCTGAGAGTCAAGAGCCCTGCAAATTTAAGTTCTGGGCCTTTAAAGTCAAATTTTAGAAAAGAGCTCCTTGATCTTTGATCCCATGCAAATTAATACATTCTTAGTTTAGGAGAGGACCCTAATTTGGGGCACTTCCCTGAGATACTAAAGCTGTTATTCTAGCATTCAAATCAAAGCATTCTTCTTGAGAGCAGATTTTCTGGGAGGGAAGATTCCACTTTAGTTGCCAGAATTTGCTTTTGAGTATTCTCCCAGCCTTATCCAGTCCATGGTGGACCAGACTTACAAATAGTCACACTCTCATGATTCTTAAAACTGTGATATGAAACTGACTTAATCCTTCCATCACCTTAGAAAGTTAGGCTGGTACAGATGGACTGGGAACTGATTATTAACTTGGACTTGTTGTAAGGCTATAAAATGTGGATATAACCCAGTTTGGCTTTGTTCTCCTGTTAATTGAATCAACCAGTTACCTCAGTGCCACATCTGTAGATTTGCCCTATAAGCCTTGCCAGTTGTGCCTTTTACTTGTAAACCCACTCTCCTTTGCATAGTTTGATGGCTGAATGTCTTTCTACATCTGAAGTTGGCCTTCCAGTTCAAGCTTCCAGAAGGCAAGACTAGGTGCACAAGAATACTGCTTTGTGCAGAGTCATTCTGTCTGGTGCAATTGGCCTGCCAGGTTGTCCCACCTCACATATCTTAACCAATCCCTAGAGAGTCTTTTTCCCTGGCTCGTGTATTTTCTGTCCTGTTTGGAATTTGGGATCTCGTGGTTCTCCCTCTCCTCTAGAGATTTATCTTGGACATTTAATTGGAAAGTCCCTTTGTTTCCCTTGTTTGGCACATAATCAGATCTCTGTTCCCTTTGGACCATTTCTCCCAGTTTGGAACCTAATTATAGCCCTTGAATCTTTGCTTTACAATCTTGAAATAACAACCCTTCCCTTTAAAGAACACTACTGGTAATCTTTTTTCTGTCCCTCTGCTTTTTGGTATCTAGGAAATTCCCTCAAGTTAACCCAGCCCTTAGTTGAAGATTCTGTTTATTGATTTTGAAGAAACTAAGACCTCCCAGGTGAGTGAGGGAGAGGGTAAGAGACAGCCTCATGTGCTCCTGGTGGGAGTACATATATATTGCGCAAACTTCCACTTGGGCAATGTGCATTAAACCTGAAAACCACACAGGCCCTTTGCCCAAGTGATTTCATCTCTAGCATTATCCAAAGGAAATGTTTCTTCAGTGTTCACAGATGTATAACCTGTACAAAATAACATTTGTTTATAATAACAAAAATGTGAAATTTAGCTGTTTATCAGTAGATTAGTAAAATAAAGTATTCTATATTAATGTGACAGAATAGTAGGCAGCAATAATTATATGTACATAGATGAGTATTTACTGACATTGAAATATATTGAATATATTAAATAAAAGATTGCAAAACACTTCTCTGTGTTCATTTATTCAGTCTAGTATCTATCTAGTTATTGACATGATATCTACCTATCTTTTTATCTATTTTGTTAGAGCAAATAATGGTTACTTATAGATGATCGAAGTATTTTATTTTCTTTTGTGTGCGTAAGATATACTTTCTGATTTTCTAAAATGAGTATGCATTGCTTTTGTAAGTTTTAAAAGAAACAACAAAGGTTAAAGGAAAATGAGAAGACCCCTGGCTAGTGCAGGTCTCATGGGCATAGTGGGCAATCACACCAAATCTTGACTCACTCAGCAATGACAGTGGGTCTCACCCAGTTCCCATGATTATCCTTTCAGGCACCAGGTACTCTGTACACAATGTATACCTTTTGATCAGTGTCTTATATGCAGGAGGTACTCCATTAATGGTTACTGAATTAAAATAAATGAAACTATTTCTCTAGTGCACTTGGTACCTCTGTGCCATAGAAGTTCTAAGAATAAAGAATGCATCATTAAATGAATGTTATAGCTTAGGTCATTAACACATACAGTAGACTGAATTATGGTTCTCAGTTCTCCACCACTCCCACATCTGCACTGCCTGCCGTATGAATGCACAGTTCCTCTTCTAGAGACAGAGTGCACGTCTCTACCCATTTGACCATATGTCTTTCCTATGGGATATTAGCAAACATCATTTACAATCATCTACAGCATAAGAGCTGAGGCTTGAAATGTTCTTGCATAGTTCAGTTTTCTCTCTTGAGCTTCTGTCACCACCATGAGAAAATAATGTCTTGGCTAGTTTACTAGTCCAAGAAAGATGCAAAACACATGGAGAAGATTTGAACCCAACCTATGATTTGGAGCCAGGTCCAGCTGAGCGCAAGCTAGATCAGTCAACAAACCACCTCCACCCTCTTGCCAGACCAACAGCAGCTGCATGAATGGGAATAAATGATTGTTGTTTTAATCTACTGAGTTTGGGGATGGTTTGTTACACAGAATCAGTATGGAATTAGCTGACCAATACAGTACACTTACTAGATGTTAAATTATATTATAGTAACAGTTAGGCTTGAGGTATTAATGGAACTTGATACAAAGTGCACAATTCCAAGTATAGCAATGATCTCATCATTAGCTTGCAAGGGAAGTCAACAGTGATTATACATTTTGGGAAAATTGACAAGTCTAAAATTTAAGAGCAAAAAGGAAATGAGGAGGCTTCTGGAAGTCAATTTAGGCAAGGTGGCCCCCTCCCTCCCATTAAGTTTTAATCCTCAGAGGCCAAGATCAATTCTAAAATAGAGTATGGTGTTTAAACATGCTCACCATTTAGTCCTACAGACTCATGTTTGAGTCACTGAGAAAGAAGGTAGAAGCCATAGCAGTGCCTGGTGACAGATTGAGTGGAACACAGGGGAAGGTAATGACCTGTAATAACTCACCATGTTTATGTTGGAGCATATATGAGACACCCTCTAAGGTTTCCCCAAATTTTGAGACAGAGAACACTGCAGAAGATGTGCTTTCATACAAATGGTGGCAAGACCTGGGATGAAACGTGGTTTGTTATTGTTTTACATGACTCTATTTAAGATGATTCCATTTGTTCTCATGGCTGAGTGAGGCATCAGGAAACACAAGGTATATGGGTATTGTTTCACACCAACAAGTGGAGACAAGACCTCAACATGTTGCTGCCATACGGGGTGTTCCACTTGAGTTTATAGCCAGTTCCAAACACCCAAACAGGCATTCAGGAAGTTTGAGCCAGTGAAATTCTCTTTTAATGATTTTTCAACCTTGCAATGAAAATTTCTGTTCACAGGATCATAGTGACTCAAAAAATGAGAAGTAGCATAGGGTAGCCAGAGAGAGAAATCAAAGTATCACTAAAGGTGTTCCGCATCTGAGAAACATCAAACTAAACATGGAAGAAAATAGCTGTCACTTTAGTCCATAAATTAAAAACAGATCTGCTCTTCTCTATTTTGAAACACTTCTTATAAAATAGTAGCAGTAGACTGATTTAACATGCTCTCGTGGTTTCTATTGAACTCCTACTTTCAGAAAAGCAAAATTCTGTTTGCTTTTCATATGATTTGAATGGGTCATACGTATGTGGACACCACAAATTAAAATGCTACTTAAATTTTGACCAGTTGTTTTAATATACATCAAACAATGTGCCTTCATTCTTTTATAGTCTTTTTGACCTACCCTGTCTGCGTCTTAATCATTTTCTTGTTGGGCCAATATTGTTTGCATAACAGTAGGTTTATAATTTATGTTTTTTATTAAAAGGTGTCTGTGGAAAAGAGATTTACCATGACTCTTCCAAAAAGTATATTTTTAATCTGCTATAGAAATTCATAGTACTTTCTACATATGAGGCAGCTTATTACAATGATCCAAACAGACCAAAGTCAACAAATAATCTTGTCTATCTATTGTTAATTCTTAGAAGAACAAACATATGTTTTTAGCATCGTTACTGTTAAATTAGCACCAGCAATCAGGCATTCTAAAAGAATAAAATAAAAATGCAGAGCACTATAGTATAATTACTATTTGCATTTAAATTGTGTACTATACTTTCCTAGCACCGTGTAGTAATAGTAAAGTCTAACACTTAACCGAGTTTTTGTCTGTGTCAGTAGATAAGAGGATTTTCTCACAATAGCCCCATGATATAGATACTATTATTGTCGTATAATATTTTGTATATGAAGAAACTGAGGCTTGGAGAGAGAAAATCTCTTGCCCCAAGTTGCAGAACTACTTAGCAGAAGCAAAGATTCATGCTTGGCAAAGATTCATGGGCTTTATCACCCATATTCTATGGTATGCTTTTATTATTAATCAGGTAATGTTAGGCTTACATGTTAATTTTGACATTACAGAGTTCAATTCTATGACTAGCAGAGAAAATCCCATTCCTCTGAAGGAAATAACTCTTCAGGAAATACTTTATGAGTAGACTGTGAAGGGAGAAACAAAGGATTTATCTAAAACCAAATATATCATTTTGTATTTTTCACCAAAATAATGATCATGGATATGCATATTGGCACCCCAAGGATTACTCTTTCTTTTGTCATTTAACACAAAAACAACTCTAAGAGGCAAGTGCCATAGCTTATTGGTGTTTAGATTTCCAGAATAAGAAGTGCTTGATTGATATGAAAAATACATGGAATGAGGAGAGATACAAATCGCAGGTCACATGTCACAAAGCCTGAAATGCACATATTCATTCATTCATTCTATGGATATTCATTGAGCACCTCCAATGTGCATTGTTCTTGATATGAAGATACAGCAACAACAAGTCAGGCAAAACTCTGCCCTCATGGAGTTTACATTCTAATTGGGAGACAGAAAAACAAAGAAATGTTCAAGTTCTTATTGTACTAAATACTATGATGAAAAATAATGGAGGTGAAGAGATAGTGACAAAGGCAAGAAGACTGTAGCTCTACTAGGTGAAAAAGTCTGTGATGTTAAACCCCCTGTTAGTTTACAGGTGCAAGCAGAGCCGTGTAGTGTCTATCTCAGTATTACCCTTATCCAAGGTGGTGTAGGTGTTTTAGTTGATTGACAAATCACGTTACTAATTGATTTCTCCCTGTGGATGAGTATATATAACTACTAATAGAATTCACAAGTCTTGCTCACACCGAGCTTACTAACAAATTGGAAGAAATAAGATACACATATACTAAAGTAAAAGGAGGAGGAAAGAGCGTGTTTATTGCACCCATCTTGAAAATGGTGTTCAATACTGGTAGGCAAGGCAGGCTTCCTGGAGAAGGAGAAACTTTTAAATTTGGACTTTAAAAATTGGTAACATTTGATTAGGCAGAGATGTGTTATCTCCTCTAGAAGACTCTGGGCCTCCTGAGAACAGAGTCTACTATGCCTGACTTCTTACTACCCTCTGTTCATATCTATATTGCAGCAATTATCTTCTGGAACAGAGTCTACTATGTCTGACTTCTTACTACCCTCTGTTCATATCTATATTGCAGCAATTATCTTCTGGTGAACTGCAAGCATTTTCAGAGCTCTTAGAGCAGGCAGAGATATAAGAAATGTGATGAGACAGAGTCTTAGACTAAGGGCAAAATGTGACGTTTATGTTCCTTCTGGCCACGGGATCTTGGCACATGGCACCCAACCTCTCTGAGCCTCAGTTTTTCCATTTGAAGAAATGGCACAACAGTTATTGCTCTGCCTCCTACTAAGGACTATCATGGGATTTAAAGAAGAATAAGTGGAGATATAGAAACGTTCTTAGTAACCAGAAAATGCTATGCACCACTGGGGGCTGATAGACACTCTTCCCTAACAATAAGCAACACAAAATAGACATGCCTTACAGGAGTTTTAGAAGTCACATCATCCAATTCCTAAATTCTGCAGAGTAGGGAGTCTCAAACTCAGGGAGGTTAAGGGACATTTATGAGATGACATTACTAGTTAGCGGAAGAAACTCCTTCCCAAGTTTCCAGACTGCCAGGGCATTCCCTACCTTACTCTATCGGTCGGGCCATAGTACTGCACCAGCACTAAAGGAAAACTCTGCATTGAAGGAATGAAACCTGCAGAAATGCCTACTAGTTTAACTGCAGACATACAATTAGTTTTGTGATCCCAGCTGAAGCCCAGATTCCTGTTTGCTCCAAAGATACTATTTTAGCCAGTGCCTGCGAGGTGTCACTACCTCCCAACCCAAGCACTTTCCATGTGGCAAGACAGTAAGACTTATAGCAGACTAAACTGAGAGAGTGTTACCTACTTAAACTGTTTTTCTGACTTAATAAGAATTTTTCATCTACAGCAAGCCATTTTAAAATATTGTCTATACACAAACAGTCACTCTGAATAATAGGTCTGCACACAGTAAATGTCACCTCTCTAAATCACACGAGACCTCGGCGGCAGCACAGCAGAGGAGGTTCCATAACAGTTTAAACTTCTGCCTCGCATTTATTATGGATGTGTTTATAAATCTCAGAGGGCACTCTTCCTCCTCCTGGGAAATCCAAAAAACCGTGCCCTTGTTTGTCAGGGTGACTTGTCCAGGATGTTGAGGTCTTGGCCATCCTTCTTACATCCAGATCCCATTTGGTTCCAAAGTGGGTCAGCGAAGGTTGTTGTCAAAGATGCCATTTTCTCATCTTTAATGATGAAACCTCCGTTCCAGAAAAAGTATAGGGAGCTTTGAAGACTGGGGTTTAGAGAATGGATATAGGAGCTTTCTGTCTTTCTTTTTTTTTTTCTTTACCTTGAATAAGTGATCTTCTCTGCAAAAGTGCTTTGGGTTTCTCACATGAGGGAAGTAAAAGACAGCTTACACAGCAATGGCATTGAAAAACTCCTTAGCTGCTCCCATTCGTCTTGGTTAGTATGAATACTTTAGCATTAAGTGGAGAAAAGGAGAATCCATCAATAGTTAATAACTGACCTTAAGATGGAGATTCAAAGTTCACCACAATTACACCCAAGTGTCAGAGAACACACATGGGACATTATCAATATATTTGACTACAAGAGCCTGGGATGGCAAATTTAAATACCACCAGAGAAAGAACTGAGTATTATTTTTAATGAGAAAATATTGTTACCGTATCCAGCAGCCCGTACTAAGATACTCAAAACCAAAATTCTCAGTTAGGAATGACTGTGGAAAGGTAAGCACAATCTAAAAGAGCAAATACGAGTCAGGCTGAAATTCTACCATGTGGTGAAGATTGTAAACAAAATGTTTTCTAGATCCAAAGGGACACAATATTTTAAAGATGGAAATGAGATCAGGCAAAAAGTAAAAGAAAATATGCTTGTGCAAAGATTCTCCACATGGACTGTCATCAAAGAAATGCAACTTAAAACCACAAAGTTTCATCTCTGCACTAGAATGGCTAAAATGCAAAAGACTGACACACCGAACGCAGGACCACTGGAATTCTCTTATACCCTGCTAGTGGGAGTATGAAATGGTACAACAACTGCAGAAAGCTATTTGTCAGTTTCTTAGTTAAACACAAACATACCTTATGACCCAGCTATTTCATTTCTAGGTGTTTACCTTGAAGAAACTAAAAATATAGGCTCATAGAAAGATTTTTACAAGAACGTTCTTAGAAGCTTCATTCATAATGGCAAGATTTTGGAAACAACCCAAATTTCCATCAAAAGGAGGAGTGATAAATATTATGTCAAATTCATAGAATGGAATACTACTCACCAATACAAAGGAATGAATCAGAGGTTCTTACAAGTGCATGGATGAATCTTATTAACGTTATGTTAAACAAAATAAGCTGGACACAAAAGAGTGTGTATTGTATGATTCTATTTATACGAAATGCAAGATCAAGCAAAACTAGTCAACGGGAAAAGAAATCAGAATAGTGACTCCACCTTGAAAAAGGACAAAAGGAAGACATGTGGAAGATCTCTAGGGAGAGAGTGTTGCTTGGTGTTGGCTGTTAGTTACACGGGTGTGTATACACAAATTAAACTTTAGACTAATTTCTACTCATTTTAATATATGTAATTATACTGCAGTTAAAACGAAAAGAAAGTATACGTGGATTAAGAACTCTGAGGCTAATTATCTTCCTGGTAGTCACAGTTATAAAGCCTTACCACTCAAAGGGTGATCCACGGGGCGGCAGCAACACGTGGGTGATGCAGGAGTGCAGAATGTCAGGCCCCAGCCCAGATCTACTGAGCCAGAATGTGCAAGTTAGTAGGAAGCCCAGAAGAATCATGTACACATTAAAGTCTAAGAAGCATTGTAATAGTGGCTATCTGCTTTTTAAAGAAAAAATATACATCTAATCATCTTATTTAAGGCAAAAGCAGCACGCTTTGGGGAAATCACCTCACCTCCATTTGTGTAGTCCTGAGGTTGCTGTTAATCAGACTGCACACCCTAGCCCTCCTTAGGCCAAGAAGTGGGCACATTCCTTAGCAAGGCCAATCAGATTCTCTGTCCTTGAATGGAGGGAAGCAAACATCAAGAAACCACTGAAGCTCATGCCTTCAATGACGGTGGCAGATGAAACTGTTGTCTGGTTCCTACTGCCATCATCTTTTCACTTCCCTTAGATTCGTCTGTTTAGGGTCTGGTTCTCCATTCCTGCTTTAAGCTCTATCAACTACCTGATATTCTTCCAGTAAATTCACTTTGGGTTACATTATCTGGGTTTGGATTCTGTTGTTTGCAACCAAAATCCCGAACTGATGTTCTGTACTGGAGCATCCAAAATACTTGAGGAATCTAAATGTAGTTTTTCATTGCACGGCAACAAACTTTTTGTGCTTTTTTTTTTCTAAAGCCCAGAAAAAATGGATTTATGGGACACCGTAGGCCAATACAAAAGATCACATTCAAATTTATTCCCATGTCATCGCATTTTATTAAAATTATATAACCCTCAGGAGCTTGAGTTCCCAAAAGTCTGTCCTCCATAAAATAATTCCACTGGGAAAGGCCATTGATATATACTGTTCTCTGCATTTTGCGCTACACCCAAAAATGACAAATGGAGAAAATCAATAAGAACTCTTAAAAAGTCAACTGCCAAGAAGCAAAATTACTTTGGAATAGATAGACTGGCCAGCAGTTATCTGAGTGACCTGCTCATATTTTAAAATAAGACTCCTGAGGAGAATATGACATTGGCTAGGTTTGGGGGGAACAAAATAGAAGACTCATCATCGTGTGATAGAAGTCCACAGATGACTTTCCATTTTTTATTGCATGCATAGACAATAGAAATCTTTACATGTAAAAAATAAAAGCTCATCAGCAAATTGCTTTCATCCAAGTGAACATTGGCAGATAGTAAAATGATCCCTCTGTTATTTTAATTCAATGAAATTAATTTTGCAAAAATCCATCTGATCAGTTTTTACAAATATACAGATGATTTTAAAAGAATGACTAGACTTTTTGAACTTAGTGATTTTCCATATAGTCTCTTGTTAACTTTGTATTCAGAAAAACAGCAGAAGTGCTTTTCTTTTCACTTTTAGTATCATCTAAAAATGGGAATTATTTTTAAAAATTTAAATGAACTTTTAAATTTGCTTTGTGATAGATTAGTAGGTATCAAATTGGATAGGACTTGGCCATCTGTCAATCAAAGCCATTATTACAAAATGAAAATGAATTATTTCTGTATGTTGGAGGGGCTCTCTTCTAGAACCAAGGGGCATGGCACAAAAATATTTTAAATAGAACCTGGGTTTATTCTTGGCCACAATGCATGCAGCTAAAATACTCTATTTCCCAGTCTCTCTTGCAACTACTGATGTCAATGAGATAGAAACAGAATTCATTGTGTGGGGATTTCTGGAAAGCTCCTTAAAATACTTACTTTGTAGGTGGTTCACACTTTTATCTCCAACCCCCATTTCTCTTTCTGTGCAGAACATAGATGTGATGGCTGGAGGACAAACTGCCATCTTGAACAATGTCCTTTGAAGCTGGAAGCCCTCTGAGGACTACCAAGCCTGGACACAGATACAGATCTCTATTCTGTGTGGGGCTTTCCTGTTAGGTACAGCTTAACGTAATTCTAAGTGATACAGATGGGTAAAAACAGGCATCTATTTAGGTAGATTTACAAGACTTTAACATTTCTTTATGTCATGTCTCCTGGTTTGAGAGTTTGGCCCTTCAGAATCATAAATGTTAGAGCTAAAAGAAATCTTCGAGAACATCTAGGCAAAATCCCTCATATTATAAGTCAGACAAGGCCCAGAGAGTTTCAGTGATTTACCCAAGACCCTGTCAGGAGTAACTTATCAAGTATCCATTATTATCAGCATTTATCAAGTACACATAGTTATGTTTTCAATGAGACACTTTCCAGTATCCAGGAGGTCGGTCTTCTTTCCAGGACACTTATGTGCCTCTCGACACATTGCCTTTCCTTGCGTAAATCTATAAAGAAGTATAGATCTAATATATACTTTAATAACAAAAATACTAGGGAGAGACGCTTGTCTTTTTAAGTTCTGCCTTACCTCCCATCATAAATACAGGCTGACAGAGAGTCAATGATCATTGTGATTCCATTCCTGTGTGTGTGCCTGTGTATGTGTGTGTGCGTGCAGCAAGGGGAGATAGTCATAGTGTGAAAGCCATTTTTAGAGAAAGCATCTCAAACTGCTCAAGGAGAATGATGCCTGACAAGCATTTTTTTTATTGAATAATCCAATTTACAAATGCTTCCAGACAGACTGAGGGGACTTGACTACGTTAAGATTATGACAACCACAATCAAAGTCCTGATGGAAAGGGTGCAATGAATGATAAAGGTGGGGACGAGAAGGTTTCTCCCCAGTGAACTCAGCTGTTTTAGTAGATCCTCTGGTCTTCATATATCAACGTTCTCCTTTATAGCTAAATCCCATCCAGGCAAAAAGGAGAGGCTTGAATTGCTCTAAGTGCTCTGTAAGATCTGCTACTCGTGTGTGTTTGGAAGATTCCGAAGCACTGTGGCCTGGGTGCAGACTCACAGCAGAAAGTATATCAAGAGAGCAGTTGGGAAAAGGCGCTGGAGTAGCCCACTTGCCTGCTTCACAGATCCTTACAGGGAATATAGGCATGCTGGGGCATTTTTGCCTTTGAAATTACTACTGAGATTCACCATGGTAGCGATCCAGGGGGATTTGCTGAAAAGTTTAATGGCATCTCTCAGATTTACAGGGTACAACAAGGAAGTTGGCACATTCCCCCGATGCAAGGTGTGATGTCACCTGTGTGGGCTGAGCAGTCCACACTCATTACCATTCATTGGCCAAATGACTTGGGTTTTAACCAGACGTGGAATGTAATCCATTAACAGTTGAGCATTCATAGAAAGAAAAGTAGCCAGGAAGATTCTAAGAGAAAAGACAGCAAAATTGGCATATTGTGCTATCAGCTGATGGACCTTCTGAGAAACTTGAGAGATCGGAGCCTGCAATGAAAAGCTGAGACAGTGTAAGACCAAGGTGAAAATAAATATCCAGACCCTTAATGCAACTCTTTTAAATATAACTTCATTAACACACCCACAGGCATCCTACTCTCTCTCTGTGTAAAGCTGTTGTTTCTCATCCATGCGTTCTTACACGGAGTTTTCAAAAAAGCTGTTCGGATCTGTGTAAATATGTGACTATATTTGGCTTTCCAATTTCACAGCTTATCATAGGCAGAAAGGGAGGGCTTGCTGACATTTCAAAGACAATAAGCACATTTGATGCAATGGTCTATGATTCTCCCCAGTGTTTTTAACCCACGATTAGAGAAACAGATGGTTAGATTTTCTAGGAAGCTTAAAACAGAAGTTGAGCTAATACAAAACTGCTCAGCTATCAGACGGGGCAAATCCATTCTGTCGCCCTTTTTTTTTTTTTTTCCAAATCACAGCCCATCAGAGGAAGGATTTAGCTTCACAAAAAGATATTTACCAGGAAGCTTTCTGCAGAAGAGAAGGGCATGCTTTGTTAAACCAGATGCATTTTATTTTTCCTGGAAACAAGATTTATGAAAGCAGTATGTTCATATTTCTCCATACACAGTAATTGGAACTCATTATGCTAATTGTATTTCCATTATCACTAACTAACAATCAGAGTGACCTGGCCCACAGTCTAATTTGTCTTTAATCTGTTTTTGTATAGGGAGTTTTACCCTGTAATTTCAAGGTGATAATTCTATTCAGTGCAACTTTATGTATTGCAGAAGGTAATACTTTTGATGCTCTATGCGATCCCCTTGCAACTGTTTGGTGTAGAATGGGGAAGCAAACAGATGTACCTGTATGTGCCGTCTCACTGGTGAAATATATGCTTCACCTGTGATAAGAGTATCCTCTATTATTCTTGCTCAGATTGAACATCCAGTCAAAGCAATGGTAGGGTTGCCCATACTCAAACTCCAGCTCTCAATTTACAATATGTCGTACATTGTCTAAGAAGCAGTTGACATTTGCTGTTATCAAGAAGGAAAATGGGTGTTTCCAGTACCTTCTAATGATTAGTTAACACCTTATAAATATTTCCATGTGACAATCTTTTGTAAAAAGAGAAGTGACAGGTTTGGATGATCATGAAACTTCCTTCTTATAAAAATGAGATATTGAAGGGAGAGATGAGATACATTCATGGTATTCTCTCTCAAAGGATACTATTATTTATCAGACAAATATACAGCAGTGGGATGGTACAGGGGAAAGGGAACTGGATTTGGAGCCCAAAGTTCTGAGATCAAGTTCAATTCCATGGCTTATGGAAAGCACCACTCTCTCTGAACTTCAGTTTTCTTTTCATCAAAATTGAGATAATACGTATCAGGCAAATCATTGAGACAGCATCAAGCAGTGGGCAAGAGGAAAGACTTGGGAATTAGACTGAATTTAAATTGGGACTCCATCATATATTAGCAGGTGACCTTCAGGAAACCTTTGGTTTCCTAAACATATTTTTAAATGGGCATAATAATATAATAGTTCCTTCTTCATAGAGCTGTTTTGAGATGAACTAATGAAGATTAATGTATATAAAATGCTTTGCCCAATCCTTGGCACATGGTAAGCATATAACAAAGGCTAGCTCTGATGGGAGAGAAGTAGCAAACAAGAAAACATTCTACAGGGATGGGGTTGTGATGATTGCCAATCACTGCGAAGTGTTGTTTCATTCTGGGGATTGAAGTGATCATTATCACCCTGACCCATTGGGAAGAAAAGACTTCTGTTGAGAAGAAGTGAAAATCAAAGACAGAGGATAAAGGAGAGTAAGCAATACACCAAATGGCTTCTAGTCTTGTGGGTTCCATCGATCTATCTTCCTAGCCTGATTGACCTAGAGTCCCTTTGTGTGTCTTTCAGAGTGCTACTCAAGTCAGCAATTTTTTTTTCAAAAAAAAAAAAAAGATGCCAATTTGTGATATCCTGCTCTTACTGGTACCTAGTCCTCTGCCAACACTTGAGAACCAGTTGGATCACCATGCCTCTTCTTCCACAGAATGCATAGAGTTTTCATATCCTCAGGAAGCCCTCTTTCTTCACCTGGCCTCTTCTTCTGCTTGACAGGGAGATTTTTCCAAATCCAGTCAGATACAAGTGTAGTTCTATAGCATACTCTGGTTTCACACACTCCAAAAAAGTATTTGATTTTCTTTGTCCTAAGCATAAATCATAGGATATCACCTAATCAACAAAATAATCTTAATCAGTGCTTCACCGTCTGGCTTTCCATAACAATCCCAACTCTCTGTTGATGTTTTCCATCTTCCCTTCTGTTAAACCAGATGGTGCATGTTCTAGCCTCTTTATTATCCTTTTCTGACCGTTGTACTCGGTCCAAAGATCGTTGTAGGAAACCTGCCACACTGTCGGCAGCAGTGGCCCTGCCCTGACTGTTAAATGTTGTGATGGTTCAGGCAGCCTTTGCTAATGTCTATCCTTTTCCAAATCTGAGTTTTCTTCCAAAGTCACTGACTTCCTAGTCCATAATTTTTAGATAACACAACCACTTCGGTTTCACACATCAAGTGTGAGCTTTTTTTCTTCAGTAGAAGCAAAGTCTAACTGGAATTTTTCCCACATGTCATGAATCTCTCTCACAAGGAGAGTTTGCAATGAGCACCCACCAATAATCACAATGTCTTCTTTCCTATTGTGCTAAGAAAGGGAAAGGAACCATCTTCCCTCCATGCTGAAGAAGCTGGACCATTAGGTTTTTCTCACGCACAACATGATCTCTTAATTATATAAATCTTCCTAGACCATTATCCTCCATTTATCTTTCTGTATGAACCATATTGCACATTTAAAAAGTTAAAATATCTGAACATCAGTGGCACTGCGGCTTGAAAAGAAGACAGTTGGGAGTCAATTAAATCTGTGGATCATTTTTTTTTTTTTTAATTATTTATTTATTTATTTTTGGCTGTGTTGGGTCTTCGTTTCTGTGCGAGGGCTCTCTCTAGTTGCGGCAAGTGGGGGCCACTCTTCACCGCGGTGCGCGGGCCTCTCACTATCGTGGCCTCTCTTGTTGCGGAGCACGGGCTCCAGACGCGCAGGCTCAGTAATTGTGGCTCACGGGCCTAGTTGCTCCGCGGCATGTGGGATCTTCCCAGACCGGGGCTCGAACCCGTGTCCCCTGCATTGGCAGGCAGATTCTCAACCACTGCGCCACCAGGTAAGCCCTGTGGATCATTTTAAACAGTGATCATCAAACCAATTCTTTTCCTGCCGTGTGTGTGTGTGTGTGTGTGTGTGTGTGTGTGTGTGTATGCGTGTGTGTGAAACTACCAGGACCAAATACCAAATTCATTCCATGATAGCAATAACCTTTTTATAGAAATCATTTTAAAAATCTTATCGTCAAACAAGCTGGTTTTCTGGACTTTATTCTGGTCTCTCCAAAACACAGATTCACATAATACAATGAGTAGGAAATAGATACATGGAGTTGAAAGAAAGCATCAGTATCTAAATTCCAAAGAATAAGCATCAGTCACGGAGTGGATAGCTATGGTAACTTGGCACCATTATTCTATAGTATCTGACAGAACTGAAAATCACAGCATGGAGAGATTTTTATCACAAAGGATTTTCAATTTGTTGTTTAGGAAGATAGATAGTCAAGTATTCTCTTTATCCCTAATGACTACAGAATGTAAATAATCTTGTTATAACCATATTTCATGCAAATTTTATCTTTGGAAGAGGTAGACTTCCTTCTAGACAATTTCTTTTATTTTTTTTTTCTCTGACCAACCAGCAAGCACAATATGTGCGTGATCCCCTGTTTAAAATGGAGCCCAGTAAACTCGCAACTTTGCTCCTTGTGAGCCATCTTATCATGGGGACACATCAGCTGTATTGTCTTCCCAGAATACATCTCTCACCTTTCCATCCTGACTCCATGTAAAGAATTTGCTAGAGCACACATAAGCTAAGTTTTTCCCCCCTTTTTAAAAATTAATTACTTAATTAATTTTTTATTGACGTATAGGTGATTTACAATGTTGTGCTAGCTTCAGATGTACAGCAAAGTGATTCAGTTATACACACACACACACACACATATATATATATATGTTCTTTTTCAGATTCTTTTCTCTTATAGGTTATTACAAAACATTGAGTAGAGCTGAATCTTAAAGCATCTTCCAAACCACAAACAAAAGATGTAATCAGGCTATTGCTAAAGCTTCCCATTTTCCATTTACCTGCATGATCATAACTCAAGTACCTAAGGAAAAATAACAACCAGGGTTTTTTTTTCCTCTCCAGAAATTTAGGCCAATACTGTAGAAGGCAAATTTTACCCCAAGCACTCTATCAATAGAGGCTAATGTGGTTAACTGCTTCCCTGAGTCTTAGCGAAGACTTTACATAATTCTTACTTTACTGGTGAGGTTTCTAGGATTTGGGACACTTAGCTCCTTCTTTTCTGTTCAAGAGGAGGAATGGAAATGTTTCATGCTGCAATTGCTGAGTGTATTACTGCTCTCCATTTGCATACTGTCTGATGATTTGCATGTGGGGTCAGCCAAAAGGTCTCAGAATCATTTCCCTCTAAAACCATTCCTTTGCTGATAAGGCTTCCCATAAGCATAGCTAAAGAAAATGGGTCACACTGGATTTCTGAAACTGTTTCAGGAAACCTCTTCCTGATTGAGCAATACACTCCAGGCTTTCATAAAGCACCTAAAGGGCTCATTTTACTCAAGCCATTCACGAGAAAAACTCCAAATGTCTCCCCTTTCTCCTGTTCTCCCTGATATCCGAACATGGCCTTCATCCTGCACGCACTCTGTGATCTTGCACATAACTATAATGGGAACCCTCCCAAAAGATGTTTATTGTCCTTCTTTCTTCTTTTTTTTGTTTTTAATTGATGTACAGTTGTCTTACAATATTATATTAGTTTCAGGTGTACAACATAGTGATTCCATATTTTTTATAGATTCCACTCTGTACAAAGTTGTTATAAAATTTTTGTCCTTCTTGATCTTGTATACACACAAAGTGTAATTGCATATCATCTTTTTTTAATTCCATTTTTTTAATGTTTCTTTCAATGTCATTCTTACTCGAAGTAGAACGAGAAACTTAATTAATTGACCCAAGACTTCACAAGGTTTTTTTAGATATGGTCTATAGGTTGTTTATAATTCCAAATCTTTTGTGCTTTTTATGGTTTCCTTCTTACCCAAAATAGAAAGCAGAACTGACAAGTAATATAGCCAGGACCTCTATATTTTGCAAATGCTGCAGTTTCCATGTTTCATTTAATACGCCCCTTTGGAATCTTATTTCTTGGGACCGTCCACCCTTCCTCTCTGTCTTGCACATTGCCTATGAACCCTGATCCTCCAGATTTGAAAACAGGGTGGTGTTAGGGTCTCCAACATGAATCTCATGGGATGGTGTGTGGTGTGTTTCTAACAAGGGTGGTTGATTTCAACTTCACTCAAGATTAGCTGGTGCTAACCTATTTGTGCCTAGTGAATATAGGTGTTTGTTTCATTCTCTCATTCATTTATCCATTCACTAATTTCATATTTATGAAGTAATCTCTGAGTTAATCCCTTTGTAGGCTCTGAAGATATTGGGCTGATTAAGATACAGTTACTGAGCCCAAGGGACACATAGTTGAGATGAAGAGACCACACCTAAATGACTAAATATAAGTTTATGAGAACAGAGACTTGTCAGTCTTAATAAGCAGTTGTCACAATGCCTAGAAGTGCCTGACGCATCAAAGGTGCTGGGTGAATGTTTGTTGAATAAACCAGTGACTAATAAGGCATAATAATGACAAAGGCTTACTGCCTTTCCACCGTTACATCCCCAGCACCTAGAACAGCGCCTACTTCTAAAAGGAATTCAATAAATGTTTAACACTAGCAATGTGACTGGCTTGTAACTAGTGTATGATGCACTTACTAAGTGCCAGAACATGTCTGAAAAAGTTAATTTAATCTTCATAGCAAACTTCTGAGGTAAGAACTATCCCCATTTTCAGATGAGGAAAAGTTAAGTTACTCATACAAGTCACAGAGCTAGTATTTATGGAACGTAGACTTGAAAGCAAATGGTCTGCTTCAACAACACAGCCTCTTAAATACTTTACTATCCTGGCCAAGGCATGTTTGCTCAATTGATTTGGATTTAAATGTGGCCAGACTTTTGAAAGTCTTGAATAACAGGATAAATGGCCTAAATGCTATTCTCTGTTTTTTTCTGCTATTCTGAATCCTACTACTCCTATTTCTCTAACACTTCACAGCTTTATCATAGATTACTCCATAGAATACTCGCTTCTTGAATATTTCTGAGATATATTGTAGAAGGATGACTCCATCTATGGTTTGTAAAAGATAACAAAGAAGGAAAGAACTAAAAACAAAAGAGCAAGTAAGAGTCTGGAGAAATAGCTTAGCAATAGGGACTTCTCTGAACCAAGGTGAGAGGAGTGGGAATAATGTGCTCAATCACAGACAAAGACTGTCTAGCTATGGACAGTAAGGAGGGAAAGATGATGCCAATGGTTTAAGCACTGCTGACTATGGGACTCAAGGTACCATTAACTGAAATTTAAAAATTGTCCTGGAAGATACCATTTAGGGAGGCACAGTAAAGTACAGTTTTTAAAATGTTGGCTCAGATGCAGGAGTCATTGAGCTACAATTCAGGGACCAGGTTAGGCCCACCACTTATTTTTGTAAATAAAGTTTTATTAGAACACAGCTGTATCCATTGGTTTCCATATTGTCTATGGCTCCTTTCTGGTTACAAGAGTAATGTTCAGTAGTTGCCATAGAGATCATGTGATGCCCAAGTCTCCAATATTATCCCTGCCCAAAAGTAATGGTTAAATTCAACAGACTGTTAGAAATACTATACTGGATCCTATGTGCGTGTCCTTGATCTGTTTTTGAAAGTGTGCAATTGTGTTTCTAAATGTTTAATTAATTAATCAATGTTGCTGAACTCTGAAACTGCGATACACACTTTCAAAACAAATCCCGTGGCACATGAATTACCCATACCTCAACCTAACCTAGGCAGGGTCCCAAGGCACCCACCTACAATTGAATCAAGTTAGTTCATGATGACTCAAAAATATTTATTTAACACTATTCTTAGGGTTAAATGGGCAGTGATAAGATGAGTGCAGACAAAAATGGTAATTGGAGGAATAAAATAAAGTCGTGGTTATAACATCATGGAGATATTAAAGTGGCCAGACAAGGAATGCCATCAAATCAAGCCCATTTTCCTTCTCCTACCATATTCTCAGGTTTCTTCCCCTCTTTCCTCTTTGACCTACCCCTAAGGTCACCTTTAAGTTCCCCTTTCTCTACTGAATAAGGTGGTGTGAAAAAAGTACTTCCATTCTGGCTCTTTTTATCACTTCCTGGGTGATCATACTTGTCAAATTATTTTGCTTCCCTGATTTTCGTTGTTTTTTTTCCTGTTAAGTGTTGATAATTTCCTACAAGTTGAATGGCTGGAGGATTCCTGTATTGCCTTGGGAGATCATTGTCAGGTCTAAGATCTCCATTGCTAAGGCCTTAGCCTTATTTTGACATCTCACCTCTCTGATTCCTTTGAAATGTTATATTTACATTAATATATTATGTCGTGGGTTGACTGTGTAACCCAAAAGATATGTGGAAGATGTGATCTTATTGGGAATAGGAGTCTTTAAAGATGTAATTAAACTAAAGATCTCCAGATGAGATCGCCCTAGATCAGAGTGTACTCTAAATCCAATGACAGTGTCTGGGTAAGAGGAAGAAAAGGAGGAGACAGACAGACCCAGGGAAGAAGGCCATGTGTAGACAGAAACAGAGATTGGAGGGAGGTGTCATTAAGCCAATAAACATTAAGGATTGCCCACAGCCACCAGAAGCCAGAGGCATGGGACAGATTCTTCCTCAGAGCCTCCAAAAAGGAACCAACCTTGCCAACACCTTCATTTTTGAGTTCTGGCCTCCAGAATTATGAAAGAATATATTTCTGTTGTTTAAAGCTACCAAGTTTGTGGAATTTGTTATGGCAGCCCTAGGAAATTAACATACCTTATTAAATAATTTTGGTTATCTAATTCTCTATGCCACTGAACATGGGCCATTGCTATCTGCTGCTTTATTTTTTCCTGCCTTATAGATTGCCATAGTATTTTGGAATTATCTGTTAAGTACTAAGTCCCAGACCTTGAGGAAACTCTATTTCCCCCAAGAATTCTTCTTTCTTTCTTCTTTAATGTAAGTTCTGCATTTTCTGGAAAACACATTTTTATAGCAGAAAATATATATTGGAAAACACATCCCAAAGCTTCTATTAGAAAGCTTCTATCCACCAAAATGTTAGCTGTGGACTAAGATACAACTGTTTTTCAAAACCCCATTCTAGTGTATTAAACATACACTTGTTTTTCAATGGATACAATTAATGTCATCTACTTTGTTTCTGGACTCCAAAACAAAATGATTTGTGTGTTCAGACATTTCTTCCCCCTTGGAATTAGGGTCTTTAAATAAGGTGTTTTCCTTTTCAAAAAGAGGCTGATGACTGGCTTTATTTTGGAATTTAAAATGCGCAGAGTTTATGGATGTTAACTCACATTTATTAGCAGGATTTCATCAATTATGTAATGGATTGCTGAATGTCACTCTTGTGCTTTACTTCCAAAGTAACTACATGCTTTATGCTTAGGAAAATATCATATAATTATAAAGTAATTCTATGTTCTAGTAGAATACTTAGTAATTATGCTTAATACTGTAGTTCCAACAGTGATTACTATGAAAGCTCATTATAAAAGGCAGAAATAGTCACATATGTATTCTTAATTATATCTGCCACAATAGAAGTTAATGTTAATTGAAGTGAGTTATAGTTATTATGGTAACTCAATTAAAAGCATCTACTGGCAGTGATAACCAACCTTCAAAAGAACCTAGTGTCAAATTAGTGTCAGAAAACTTAAAGGAGAGTCACCCTCAACATAATCCTGTTTGGTTTTCTTTATTCAGGAAATACTTCCACCATTTCCTTCCTATGAGCTTACCCATCTTTATCTCACTAACACCTTGGACTGTACTTGGCATTTGAAAATACTCCATGAGTATATACTAAATGAATGAATAAATATCTTGTAATATTTATTTTCATTCTTCTAAAATTAAGCGATGAGATTCATCTAAAATTATTTGCAAGTAACTTGTGAGATTCTAAATTGATGCTCTTAATATTTTAGGGTTATTGACCTCTTTGAGAACATGATATAAAAGTGCCTGCCCTTCCTTAGTAAAGTGTATATAAGCACAAAGTTTTGCAAACATTTCCAGGATGTGCAGGGATCCCCTGAAGGTCATTTATGGAGCTCAAAGTAAGAACAATGGCTCCCAATGAGCAGCACTTTATGAACCGTACTGTTGGCCGCCAGGATCTGGAGCTAGGTGCGTTCCTTGAGAAGTTGATGGTAGATGGCTTTCCTAGTTTTTCTTTTCTCCACTATTTAAAAAAAAAGTATGCAGAATATTAAATCATGATTTCACTCATAGTTTATTTTGCTTCACATTCATTTTTAAATTGTTCAGCATAAGAAATTATACAAAATCTATTCCTTTGATAGGAGACAACAAACAGCATACATTTCTAAACACAAATACACAGCGCATTAAAAATACAAGTGTGAGATGTGAAGTTTCTGGTTCACAGGAGATATTTGGCCCTACTACTGAAAACTTGTTCATCATACCCTCCTAAATGCAGACCCCAGTAAGATGATGCTAATGGTAAGCCATCATCCAAAATAATGGTAGTCCTGGAGGGCTCATGGTCTACACAGGCCTGGGTCAGAGTTTGAGTGGACCCTGGAAGTGCCAGACAGAGGCAACACCCTTGAAAAGAAACAATGACCATGCTCAGAAAATACCACGTGGCAGTATTAAAGCGCATGACCATAAATGCTACAGAGAATGCAGAGAAAAGACATGTTGAAGGTGGGAGTAGTTGATCAACTTCAGAGTCAAGGTGGCAAAGAAATATTTTATATTCCCCAACTTTCTTTCAATGTAGACATAAGAGTGTGACTAGGGGCAAGAACTAAATTATTATAAAGAAAAAAAAAAGTCATGTAGAACATAGTGGCAAGATGGGAATAAAGACACAGACCTACTAGAGAATGGACTTGAGGACACGGGGAGGGGGAAGGTTAAGATGTGACAAAGTGAGAGAGTGGCATGGACATATATACACTACCAAATGTAAAATAGATAGCTAGTGGGAAGCAACTGCATAACACAGGGAGATCAGCTCTGTGCTTTGTGACCACCTAGAGGAGTGGGATAGGGAGGGTGGGAGGGAGGGAGATGCAAGAGGGAAGAGATATGGGAACATATGTATATGCGTAACTGATTCATTTTGTTATAAAGCAGAAACTAACACACCATTGTAAAGCAATTATACTCCAATAAAGATGTTAAAAAAAATTATTATAAAGGTCCTACTGAGATCTGAGTTACAAAAGGCCTAAGAGAAAAATTCAAGGGCATATCCTATTGGTTTCAAGAGGCCTGAAAATCTTATGTATTTTGGAATTTCTCTGAGAAGCCAAATACCTGGGCCCTCAGAGCATTTCTCATGACCTTTCCACCACATTTTTGCATAGGACCAAGGTGTGGCCTAAACTCTAGTTCTGAAGAGTTGACCAAGAACAGAACACACCTGTCATGTTATTCTTTATATCAATAGTGAATTTATTCCCATTCCCCATTCCTCAGCAGTACAGAACACTTCATGCATCTTTCCTAATCTACATAATCACTTGTCAAGATGAGTGATTTCTATCCACTTGTCAATGTTGCTGTTTTTTTTTAACATTCCCTGAAAAATTGGTTTAACATATTTTAACTGACATACTTTTCTATGCAATTGGATACCAGGCGTAGATATATTTGATAGTCATTTCTCCCTGTCCCCACTCCCCAAATGAGTTCAGTGCTCATGAAATGAGCTGAATTGCCCTAGAGAATTAAATTCATTACATTCTTGCCTCACAGATGTGGGTGATACCTGCATATACAGATAACCCTACACAAACTCCTTCACCATACCAAGGAAATCTATGGTGAGAGGAAAAGAAGTCTGTTTCCATTGCTGGCTATGCAGCTTAAGACATTTCTTCATCCCAAAGTAGAATATTTTGTAAACCATTTAGCCACAAAACACCAAGAAATTATAGAAAATAATTGATAAAAGCCAATTCTTTAAAAAATTTTTTATGGTCATCTCTTGACTCAGTGGTGAATCATAAGACAACTTAAAAGTCAAATCCAAAGGTACTTTCTTGGCATTTGACAGGGAGAGAGATTTATGAGTTACAGTCATAGACTTTTATTAGAAATGGAATTGTAGACCAAGTGCAAATACATTTCTCCTCTTTCTATTTTTTTTTATTCTCATGTTGGAAGACCTACGGCTGTTTTGTTTCTGTTTGAGTTCTAATTTCATATTATGATATGCTCAGAACAAATTCCTAAGGGCTTGAAGAATACATTCAAACTTGTTCAAATATTAGTTTCTTTAAAAAAGCAAAATACCTCCATGCAGGGAAAGAAAAAACCACCCAGTAGAATCAATCCTTCTTCACCTGCCCCTCCCCCAAGATACAGTCAACATCTTCCTCCAACTGTAGTTTTTTCCTGCCCCAGACACAAGACACATTTAAAGGAACCCCCCCCCCAAAAAAAAAATACAAGTAACTCCTCTGTCCTGCAAGTAGAAATCAGAATTTGGGATTTTGGCAGGTCCTGGATAGTCAGACAGTGTTTTCTATCACCAACCCAAGGAGTGACATTTGATTTCTAGTGGATGAAAAAGATTTTCTGTCTGTTTTTAGGTTAGAAACTGTTGTCAAGTTAAAGTGAACATTTTGTTTTTTTGAAAAAAAATTCTTTCTCATTCTCCCTGGACTCTGTACTTACAACTAAAATCATGTGCACAGTAGTAAAATTTCCTGAATTCAATTATCCAGTAAATGTTCATTAGCACTTAGTTGGTGTCAGACTGAGTTCTGGACACTGGAGATGGAGCAGGGAACATAACAGAGAGGGCAGAGCCCGAGGAGGGCATAACATCTGAATGACGGGACTAGCCCAGCAACACTCCCTGAAAAACCCATGGTCTTGGTTTCCAAGGCCAAAGAAAACACAAATTCTGGGGGGAGTTTGTCAAACTAGAGGTTTTTGATGAAATGACTTTGTTGCATGTTTTCCTTTAGCTAAGAAAGTCTCCATCAATATGTACATTATAAGTTCTTTTTGGCTTCATCACTTAAATATTTTTAAATTTTAAGTAGGTAGGTAATACTTTCACGTGATTATATATATATATATATATATATATATTATATATATATATATATATATATATGAAAGTGTTCAATCAAATGCTTTCCTTCCACCCAATCGACTCATTGCTTCCCTATTCATCCAAAGAACACTGCCCCTCCTCCACTGTTATTGTATATCTTTTAGAGTTGCTTGTCACATATACAAATAAATACAAATATATTTGTAGTTTTCTGCCTCCTTCCTTTTTTTAAAGAAAAATTAGCATTGATACATACTGTTCTATTGTTTTCACTTATCAATAATTCTTGAAATCTTTCTGTGTCGTACATAGAGAATTGCTTTATTCTTTCTTAAAGGTGCATAATATGTCATTATATGGATGTACCATAAATAATATTTGCTCAGCACCTATTTATGGACTTTTGGGGTTTTTTTAAAGTCATTTGCTATTAAAAAAAATCACTGAAATGGGTAAACTTGTCGTAGGTCATTTCTTACATGTATAAGTATATTTGTAACATAGATTACCATTGTGAAATTTCTGGGTCAGTGGGGATATTCATTTGTAATTTTGATATATCAATAAATTATCCTGCATAGAGTTATACCAGTTTATATACATAGCATCATAAGTGCCTGTTTCCACACAGCCTTACCAAAGAGTGCATTGTCAAACTTTTATATTTTTTTCATTCTAGTGATTAAAAATGTTGTTACTACAAGGTAGTTTTTAATGTGCATCTTTCTTTTCATGAGAGAAGCTAACATTTCTTTATATATTTAAGAGACAATTGTGTTTAACTTTTGGTCAACTTTCTTTTCCCCTCTTCCTAGTGGATACGTGAACATTCTCTTAATTTTTAGGAGCCCTTAAAAGTAGAAAAAATAATCCTTTGTTGATCAAATGAGTTGCATATATCTTTTCTGAGTTTGTCACTTGTCTTTTAACTTTGTTTTTTCTCTTTTCATCTAAAAAATTAACCTTTTAATTTAGAATCGTTTTAGATTTACAGAAAATCACAAAGATAGAATTCCCATACACCTCACACCCAGTTTCCCTGATTACTAACATCTTATGCCACATTTGTCACAATTAACAAACCGATATTGATACAATATTGTTAACTGAGGTCCATAATTTATGCTAATTTCCTTTGTCAAAGTTTTTTTGAGGTGAAATTCATGTAACCATAAAATTAACCATTTTAAAGTGTACAATTTAGTGCCATTTAATAAATTCACCGTGGTGTGCACCTCTATTTAGTTCCAGTACATTTTTATCAACCACCTGCCACAATCTCATCCTCATTATGCAGTCGTTGACCATTCCCCTGTCCTCCCAGCCTCTGGCAACCAGCAATCTGCTTTCCGCCTCTATGGATTTACCTATTCTGGGTATTTCATATAAATGGAATCCTACAAAATGGGACTTTGGTGTCTGGATTCTTTCAATTATCATAATATTTTGGGGATTCATCCATGCTGTAGCATGTATCTGTATTTCATTCCTTTTAACAGCTGAGTAATATTCTATCATATGTATAAACCACATTTTGTTATCCAGTATTCCTTGTTGACATTTGGGTTGGATCATATGGTAATTGTATGTTTAAATTTTTGAGAAACTGCCAAGCTATTTCCTACTGTGGCTGCACCACTTTACATTCTCACCAGAAATGTATGAGGGTTTCAATTTCTCCACATCCTCACCAACACTTGTTATTTTACTCTTTTGTCTGTTTTGTTTTGTTTTTTTGATTTTTATAGCCATCTTAGTGGGTATGGAGTGATATCTCATTGTGGTTTTGATTTGCATTTCCCTAATGACCAATAATGTTGAGCACATTTTCATGTGATTGTTGATTATTAGTGTGTGTGTGTATATATATATATATATATGAGTATGTATCGGCTGTGCTGCTTGGCTTGCAGGATCTTAGTTCCCCAACTAAGGATTCAACCCTGACCATGGCAGTGAAAGTGTTGAGTCCTAACCACTGGACCGCCAGGGAACTCCCATTATTAGTATATTTTTAATTGGAAAATTGCCTACTAAAGTCTTTGCCCACTTTTTACTTGGGATTCTTTTATTTGTGCTGTTGAGCTGTGGGATTTTTTTTTTTTAATGTGTTCTGGACACTAAACCCTTATTATATATGATTTACAAATATTTTCTCCCATTCTATAGGTTGTCTTTTCACTTTCTTAATGGTATCCTTAGAAGACCAAAACTTGAAGCACCAAAGATTTTCCCCTATGTTTTCTTCCAGGAGTTTAATAGTTTTAGTTCTTATATTTTGGTCATCAATCCATTTCACATATGACGTGGTAGAGATCCAACTTCATTCATTTGTATATAGATACCCAGTTGATCCAGCAACACTTGCTGAAGAGACTACTCTTTCCCTGCTGAAAGATCAACTCTTGTCAAAAATCTATTGGCCACAGAAGCTTGGATTAATTTCTGGACTCTCAATTCTCGTTCACTGGTCTATATCTGTATCCTTATGCCAGTACCACACTGTTTTGATTACTGTAGCTTTGCAGGAAGTTTTGAAATTCAGAAGTATGAGTCCTCCAACTTTGATCTTCTTTTTCAATATGGTTTTGGCTATTCAGGGCCTATTGTAATTCCATATCAATTTAAGGATCATCTTTTCCATTTCTGCAAAAAAAACCATTGGAATTTTGGTAGGGATTGTACTGAATCAGTAGACTATTTTGAGGAATATTGCCATCTCAAAAATATTAAGTTTTTCAATCCATAAATACAAGCTGTCTTCCCGTTTGTTTAGGTCTTCTTTCATTTTTTCATCAATGATTCCTGGTTTTTAGTGTACAAGTTTTTCACTTCCTTGGTTAAATTTGTTTCTAGGTAGTCTATTCTTTTTTTTTTTTTTTTTTGCCCTAAATACATTTTTTGTGTATTACATAACCAAAACTATCAATATCTTTTATGGTTTTAGATTGTGAGTCATAGCTAGAAATGCCTCCCATAATTTAAGATTGTAAAGAAATTTCATTATGTTTCTTCCTAGAACTTTTATGGCTTCATTATTATCATTTAAATCTTCAATCAATTTTGAATTCATCTTGATGTAAAGTGTGAGGTATAGGTCCAAGTTACTTTTCTCATTTGACTCTTCGATTGCTCTAACATCATTTATTGTACAGTCTTTCTTTTCCTCACTATTTAAGATGCCATCTTGAATCATATATTAAGTTCTATATATGTTTGGAATTTTTACTGAACTTTCTATTTGGCTCATTGTTTTGTCTATCTAATCATACCCCACCATCACACTATTTTGGTTTTTGAGTCTGTTTACTTTTTTGAATCTGTTTTAACATTTATTGATAGGACTAGTCTGCCCTCATGGCTCTTCTTTTTCACAGTTTTCATTGTTATTCCTGTTCTTTTTTTCACATGAACTTTAGAGTCAGCTTGTTAGGTTAAAAGAAAACTTTCTTTCTTTGTTACTGGGATCAAATTAAATTTAGAAATTAACTTAGAGAAAATTTATATCTTTATGACGTCGAATCTTTCTACTCAAGAATATGCTGTGCCTTTTTGTTTGTTCAAGTCTTCTATTTAAGCTGTTAATAAGACTTAAAATGTGTCTTCACATAGGACTGTCTTATTTATTGTTATGTTTATCCCTTGGTATTTTACCGTATTCATTACTCTTATAAATGGGACATTTTCTTTCATTATATCTTCTAACAGGTTTCTGTTTGAAATCAGTCTAATTCATGAGAACAGCAATAAGTGTATATTCTCAAGAAAGGATTGAATAACTTCTAACTCTTCCAGCTTTGCCCACAAAGCCCTATCTTAAATTATAGATTGTTAATGCTGGTATAAAATTTATCCTCTAATATAATTATAATTTACGCTCTGGATTTGAAATCAGAAAGGTTTAAAAATTATAAATGGATGACATTGAAACAATAATGTTCTATGCTATTTCAATATTATTTAACTTTAGCATTAATGTTTATATCTAATTTATGTACATATGAATATACATATGTGTATACATATATACATGTATGCTTCTACACATACAAAACCTACACATATATTTCTAGAATGAAAATATCTTTGAATTAATGTTCCTTTAGTTTTTGCTGATAGATATAATATAACTTCAAAATTATATTTATGGATCAGGGACTGCTTTGGAAATAACTTTGAAGACTGAAACATGAGGACTTTCCTCGGCTGTATATTTCGTCACCAATTGTCTTTTATTTCTGCATCAGCTAATGGTATAAACTAGATACTTCCTGACTTTCAAAGAAATGGCTGATTTGTGTCTTTCAACCCTGCAGTCTTCATGACAAATTTGGTTTATTCTTTTTCTGAGTAATGTCAGATTCACTTTGTATTCTTCCCAAAGAAAAGAGAAGACTTTTCTAAACAATGAGGAAATAGGCAAAGTAGTTGTTAGCACTAATACTTCAGAACAGATTTGCCTGCCACTTCTGGCTTTATATCACACACAAAATTTGGAACTTAGGAGCTGAGCATGGCTATCCAACAAAGAGAGCTTTATTTAATTTATTTATTTACTTACTTGTTTGTTTATTTATTGGTATTCACCGAACCAGCTCAAAGGCTGTAAAATATAACTTTATACATATATATATATATATATATATATATATACACACACACACACATATGTATATATATATATTCCTGGAAAATATAAGAAGCTTAAAAATTAAACAGAACCATGTGTAACACAAATAGGAAGGCAACAAATGTTTGGCAGAAAAGTGAGTAAATGAATTAAGGCTTCAGTAAAATGATTCACTTTCAAAACCCATTTTCAATATTTTAATTTGGCTTTCTCACCAAAAGGAGGTACTTTTCTCTACTTCTGCTAATAAAATCTGGGAAGACAAGAGCTTTGCCAGTAATGCCTTTAGGGTTTCTGCATATTACCCTCTCCCCACTTCTGCTTGTCAGCTGTGATGGATAATACTCCCATTTGGTCATGCTCTCTTTGATGTGATGTATTCTAAAATATCCAAGGAGAAGTTCTCAAATTCCAGAGGTGGAAGAGACAACCCAATGCAGGAGCATTTGGAATGGTGGATTGGATCAGGGTGGTGATAGTCAAAGAATAGTTATAAGACTTTCAATGACTGCAGGAATATGGCCTGGCCCTAGATTACCAAGTACATAGTAAACTTTAAGCCCACCATCCATAAAGCCATATGAGGAGAATATAGGCCAGAACTTTTAGTCAAGAGGAATATCATAAATACTCACTTCACATTTAATCTCTGAGAAAGAGTCAAAAGATGAGGACAGTCATGGAATTTGATCCTCAAAAGTTCAGATCTAATTGGGAAAACTGTGACTAACAGATATGAATCAACAAGAGAGCTATAGAAAAAGTATATAAAATTCAAAAGATGGCATTCTACCAACCCATAGTTATTCAGAGAAAGAAAGAATCTTACTTAGACATTGAAAAGTAGGTACTACAGGCACTGATTTCCATGGCACAGTTACAACTGAATGCCTGAGAGCCTTGAGATTCATGGTTTCTGTCTGTCTTCTGAAAACAGTCAGTATCCCTCCAAAGCCTTGAGGTCAGGTTATTAACCAACATCTGTGGAGCGCTTACTGTCCACTTGGCACTGAACCAAATATGTACTATATATCATCTCATTTAACTGCAAACAACAATATGAAATACTTCCTCTAATTATCCCTGTTTTATAAATGAAGAAACAGAGGCAAAGAAAGACAGAACCTTGGACACCAGTAAATGGTTGATCTGGGATTTGAACCTCAACCCTCTGCTCTAGAATCCAAACTCTTTAGTTACTAAGCTTTTATAAATTTTTTTCTGGAATGAAGTTGAGGACTTTTAAGCAAGATGAACAAAGAGGCAGATAAGGGAACTTTTCCTTGAGTGCAACTCGTTGTCTTCTTTTTTTCTCACCCCCAGCAGAAACTCTAACATCTTCCCCACTTCCTGCCCCTTTCAAAGAGCCTTAACACAAAATGCAATGAAACTATTTCATTCCAACCTGTAGACCCTATAGGTTAATTTTCTTGCAGTCTTGCATGAAGCATGCACACAATGGTGGGCTATGAGGGAAGGGATCAGCTTCCCTGGGGCAGTTAGAAGGACGCTGCATGCCAGGGCCTGGAGGTCAACAGAAATGCTGCCCCAGAAAAGCAGAGATGACTGATGGCCTGAATGCACAAGGGGCCCTGGAATGCTCTTTTATCTTAAGTCACTGTTCTCCCCCAGCCCCCAGCTCTCCATTCCTCCCATACCATGTTTCCCATCCTTCATGCCTACAGATTTACTCTTCTTCCTGGCTTTGATTAGCTTGCCCCACCACCAACCTTCACCCTGCTTCCCTATTCTCCCCAAGAGCCCAGAGTGCTCCCGACATGAGGGAAGCACTCCATCATCCTGACGGGAAGTGTCAGGTGCACAAGACAGATGCAAATTTCATGGCACCACTGCCTCATTCAGCCATGTTTTATGAGATTGAGAAAACCTGGAACCTTATGCTGTGGGGCCATTTGGTTGGCAGGGAACAGAATAGACTTTATCCAACACTGTCTGTTGGCAGCCCTAGTCCTAGATTTATACGGAGAAGTGGAGATGGCTCCAGCTATGGAGCCTGCTGTTTAGCCAGTTGGGGGCCTCTCAAGTGGTGGAAGAGTGATGGCGTAGATCCTGGGACAGAGCCATCCACCTAAGTGCTCCCAATGGCATCTTCAGGATCCTACCTCAGGCTGGAGCGGCAAGTCCCAATGAGACTGGCCTCTTGTACAGAGGCAGAGAATTCCTAACATTTTTAGCCACTCATCTCCGTGGCCCACCATGCTAATAAAACCTGGCATCCACAGCAGAGCTGGAGCTGGATGAGAAACGAAGTCTGTTTTATATGTTTTCATTTGAGTCTGTGGCTTTCTATTTTAGAGGACGTTGTTCCATCTGCCTCCAAATCTATTATCCTGAGGGGGTGTCCACCTGGGAGGGAAAGTTTGACACAGGCTGAGACATAATGGCAAAAAAACCAAGTTCGGGAGCCAGACTGCCTGACTGAATTTGAATCCAGCCTTCTTCCTTTACCAGCTCTGTAGGACTGAGGGAAATTTTTTAAAATCCTCTTTGCACCTCAGTTCTCTCTCTTTGTCAAGGAAGCATAATAACAGCACTGACCTCATAACATAGTCGGGCAGATTGAGTAAGTTAATAAAATACAAAAATGTAAAGCACTTAGAACAGGGCCTGGCCAATGGTAACTCCTCAATGAAAGTTGGCTACTATTGTTTTGGCAAATGCACTTTCCCACTTCTTGTACAGTTTGTTTTCCAGCCTGTACGTGTCAACCTGAAGACCTGTGATCACGACGAAAATTTTCAAAAGGGATCCCGAGGAGTGTCTGAAGGTTTGACATGACTACGAGACAGCACACTGAGGAACTCAGCTCTATATGCTAAGGTCTTTGATGGCAGGTCTGAAGAGGGGGAAAGAAATGTGAGTAGCTCTGTAATCTTTTTTGAGGAATTGCACAGATAGAGCTATCACAGATAGAGCTTCACAGATAGAGCTGACCTATCATCGAAGGTTAAGGAAGTAATCATCTTTTCTGATCCTCAGGTATTCAACAGTAGCTGAGACCCAGACCAAGTCTTTGAAAGTGGAGTGAAATTCTCTGTGGAGAAAACTCTAGATCTTAAGGACCTTGGCAATTAATTGCCAATGAGAAAACTTAGGTCCAAAATGACTGCGTTCCATAGTGTCCCAGACAGACAAAAGAAGAGTCAAGATTAGAACCCAAACTCCAGACTCCTAATTCAGTGCTCCTGCGATCTAGTGGCTCGCAAGGTAGTCCTTGTGGAACCTTCTACCACCTTACAGTGGGCTGGCTTCTCTCTGAATTGATGTCCTTTCCCTCATCGAAATCCCCTGTACATGCCTTCAGGGCACTCTGCTCTCAGTACCGTCTGGACAGTACTGGGTCAGTTATTAGGGTATAAATTTAGGAAGCCTATTAAAGTCTGTATGTGAGACACTAAGCTAGATGCTGCCGAAGAGTACTGACCATAATCCCTGCTCTCAGACACCTTATAACCTAGTTGGCCAGACACCATGGAAGGGCCAGGAGAACGAGGTAGGGTGGGAAAGGGCAGTATTGGAGGCCTTATCACAAGTGGGAGTCGGGAGGCTGTGTGAGCAGATTGGATCTATGTTTAGCTTTCTAGGTATTTCAACATAGCCTATGGAATTACTGCTTTAATAGCTTGTATGCATTTACTTAATATGAACTCTCATGATTTTTCACTCTACATATTTTGAAAAGAATCATCAGAAAGGCTCTTATTAGCAGATGCAAGCTATTATATATAGGATGGACAAACAATAGGCTCCTATTGTATAGCAGAAGGAGCTATATTCAATATCCTGTGATAAACAGTAATGGAAAAGAATATGAAAAAGAATGTATATATATATGTATAGCTGAATCATTTTGCTGTATAGTGGAAATTAGCACAACATTGTGAATCAACTATACTTCAATAAAATTGTTTTAAAAGGCTCTTATACTGCCTAGTACAAAGATTGTTTAAACTTCATGACTTAAATATAATAGTAATAATAATAACAATCATTGGTTGAACACTGACAATGTGTCAGACCCATTGGTAAGAATTGTGAGTTAACAGATGATTCATTATATTCCAAAAGTTCAGAGACAGCCCTGTCCTTCAGGAGTTTTCGAGTTCCACGCAGGGAGGTCTCTCATTTAGCCTTGCTGAACTTCCAGCTGAGGAGGGGGCTTGCCTCGGGAGTCCCAAGTGAGTGATACAAAGCACGATTCATAAGCTTGTCCTACAACTTCCTGAGGAAAGAGCCTTCCAAAACTCCCACACCAAATAAAATAGTTAAGGGGAAAATGAGGAAAAGGTTTTATTTTTCTTGTTTTTTTTTAAAAATCAATTATACTTTTAAATTATTTTCTTCACAGGATTTATTAGAACAAGAAGAAAACCCCCTAAAGTTCTGAAGAAATATTAACATAACATGCCTGTAACTCATGCTGTGTTTAATGAGAGGTGCTGTTTTTCCTGCCATAGGGGCCGTAGCCCAATGACTGATGGCTCTGAAAAGGGTCACATACATATTCATCAAATTCGACATGCACATGTAAACTGGTTTTAATAGGCCATGACAGCAGAAGTTGTGTCAGGCAAATAACTGCACATGTGCTTCTTCCCACAACTGGCATATTTAGCCATTAATGCTCTGGTATCCATGGATGAAATATTAGCTTGTTAACTTAAGACCATCACTTGCTGTTGATTCTCAGTGGCAACCAAGGGAAGGAATCCTCTCAGCTACTTTATTAGGGGTGAAGCTTGAACTTCAATATGCTCGTTTTACCTTAATGGTGCCATTAATACCATTCTGTTCCCTGATCCCAGAGTCCATAAAATGCATGCAAAATATCCTGACTGAAATTGATAATACACTCAGCCTAAAATGAAGATGGGTCCTACTCTGTCACTAACACAGACGGTGTGGGGTTTAAAACTTTTTCTTAATCTGTTTTAATGCAAGATTCATTTTATTCAAGTACCAACCAGTTTGAAGGTTGTTGAGGCATGTATGGTTGGTTATGCAGATATTAGCGGCAAATACATACAAACACTTCTAAGACTCTCTCCTTGGTTATCTGATGAATACATTCTCAAGCTCACAGTGAATTAAATGATCACAAAGCAACTGAAACCACAATTGATAAAAGGCCATCCAGTAATAAAATAAGATGTTTATGCCTTGTAGAGGCTACCACATAAGATTAGGACTCCAAAGCTCTATTTTAAGACACTCAGGCCCTGAGTTGGGGTTGATAAATTGTCTTATTGTAACCATCTGGAGGCCTCTGGCTACCTCAGCCATCAACCTCTGGATACCTATATTTTGTTAAACACAAGTATCTTTAGTGACCTATGGACATTTGGCCTTGTCTGTCCGTCAAGTTTCTTCTTGGATTGAATTGGTATTTTGTTCTATTTTTGTAAGACAAACAAACAGCTGTGCATTTGAATCACCTAAAGATTTGTTCTAACCAAAGTGATTTGGGACATGTTGTCTTAAAATGACATGTTGAGGAGGAGTTTTCTAGCAAAAGTAATCTATCGTTCATAGTCAATCACATTTTATTATTGCCCTCTTCCCCCTCATCCCTCTTTTCCTGCCTCTTCTCCAAATCAATGATTGATCTTTGGGAAACAATTTTCTGCCCTTTATTACCAAAAAGAGTCCCCAGATCTTTATAAACTTAAAATAGGATCAACTTTACCAAAAAAGTCACCATCATAGTAAAATACTTTATCCTTTAATAAAGTTACACTATATGGTAAGAAAATATCCAAGAGCAATTAGTTGAACAAATTCACTGGCTATTTGGCTCTTCTTCCTGAATATATTTTCCTGTGCAGAAAGAAGTATTATGCACGATGCCTTTCTCTTAACCTCATAGTAATCAGTTATAAATAAAGAGTATGCTGGATTGAAACCTGAGTTTTGTACAGCCAACAATTTACTCAAAAAAAAAAAAAAAATGCATCAGGTATTGTACTTTCCAAGGTAGACATGTCAAATCTATCCTTAGCTTTTTAAAAAGAATGTATTTGTCTTCATTCTCAGACTTGGTGTCTTGGGATGAGATCATTTAAGGGAAAATATGATTAACATGGGCCAGCTCTTCATTGTAATATATTAGTGGGCTCAAAACAATTTATCCAAATGCTGCATTTCAATACAATGATTTTAATGCCCTGTATCCCATATATTTGGGAGTTCCATGACTATGTTCTCAGACTATGTTCTGAGATAGTCTCAATTGAAAAGATTATCACCATACGTATAGGTGATATGCTGTGTGTTCATCATTTTTCCAGTTCTGGCTTAAGCCCATTAGACCACTGTTGCCAAAGAACACAAGGCACAATCTGCTTGATTCTGCTTCCTTGGAAAAAAAACAAATAAAGGACCTCCATTTCAAACTATTGTAATTACATTTCAGTGCAATTAAGAAACCCACCCCTAGAAAGCAATGTTGCTTCCGATGACCAGTGAGCTGAGGGAGGAAATGGACAGCCAGCTCTCCTTTGGCATTGCTGCCCACCACTAAGAGTCTGGGATGACTGGTGTACTTGACTGATTCAAAAAAATGCCATCTGGTATAGATTTCCTTTCAACTCATTGGGAGGAATTCAGGCTCATGGGCAAATAATTGAAAGCTGTTGTCTTTGGGGTGGTATTTTATTTAGCTCTTTTTTTCTAGTTAGCTTCTGGAAGCCAGGCTGTCTGAACTAACGCACATCTACTTATTCTACCTGTATTCACACTCCTGACAAATGCCCCTTCAGCTAAGAGCGCACGCCCATAAGTAATGTGCGGTTTGCATTTATTCTGCTCCAAAGTGCCGTAAACATCGAGGCCTACTTATCAGAGGAGTATGGCTGGTAACAGGGTCATTGAGAACTAGAGGCAAATGAACTGAGGTAAGCAGTGGCTGGTCCTAACTGAACTCTGGGTCTGAACTGAGGCCATTCAAATGAGATCACATATGACTTTAATCCACTCTCTGCCCAGCTTTCTTGGGGGATAAATCTGTCTACCGTTTTTATTTACATATTATCATTTTACCATATGTCACTGTCATCAAAGTTTCAGACTTGAGTAAATCCACATTTAAACAGCGATTTGTCTCCTTTTGATAGTAAATATTCTCCTAAGTGGTGGTTAGGATTAAAGGGAATTTGTCGAAAATAGGTAAAGGGGGCTATTTAGGATTAAATGAAATTACACACTCAGCCAAGACAGCCTTCCCTGGGAAGCTCAGTCCGGCAGGTGCCAGGCTGTCCCACAAATTCCCCCTTTGAAAGTACAGTGATGATAATTCCCTGAAAGGAGCAAAAGAAAGGGAGGGGTGGAGAAACTCATACAAATGTTCTCAGCTCTCCAGACTTTCCAGGAAGGGGGGCAAATCCTGCCTGAAACAGCCCTCAAGACGCCACCACTTAAAGGTTAGTCAAGAGTTCTTTTGAGGTGACATTTAAACCTTTAATAGCTCCCAGCCAGTTTGGGCAGGAATAATTTCCCCTCACTGGAGGTCCGGAGCCGGGCACTGCTCAGTTACCTGTCTACAGAGGATGCGAGGGTGTGGATGAAACCCAAGCAGGGCGATTTGGGATGGAGCCTGCCGGTGTCTGCCGGCCTTGCCCTCCTGCCCTAATTGCACCAAAGGCCCAAAAAGCTTCAGCTTGCACGTTAGGCTCTTGCTGAGATTAGTAATTATAATATCAGTTTCCCCCAAACAGGGCTGACAGAATGGCTGGGGGAGCAGAGGTGACTCAAAGTTTAGTAAGTCTTGGGGAAAGTTTACTGGCTCCTGCTGTTCTCTGGCTCACAAATTTGGCCTTTCTACTCCCCAGCACTGGCCACAAACAGTAGGAATCCTTTTCAATCACTATTAGCAACACTTCATTTCTGTCATATTTGACCCCTGGCAAACTGCAACTCAGCGAAGAACATTCTTTCCAGAAAGGAACCAGACATCATTCAGCTAGAGACGATTTACTGTGGGACATGGAGCTGATTTCCTTTTGCTGTCCCCCTGGAGCTCCTCAGTCTGTCAAAATGAATTGTCCTTTTGCACAGCAGTGCTAGTGGGAGGGTCTTTCCTGAGAGACAGAGAGAGGGGCGGAGGTCGGCTCTGGACTCTACTGACTTGTCATCCTGCCTCTGACTCACTGTTCTGAGCCAGGATCTTTGGTGTAGCCTATCTGTCCAAGTATCGTATTTTGTAGCTCTTCTTTTTTTCTTTTTTTTTTTTTTGTATTGAAGTATAGGTGACTTACAATGTTGTGTTAGTTTCAGCTGTACGGCAAAGTGATTCTGTTATACATATATATATATATATTCTTTTTCAGACTCTTTTCCCTTATAGGTTATTACAAGATATTGAGTATAGCTCCCTGTGCTATACAGTAGATCCCTGTTGGTTATCTATTTTATATATAGTAGTATGTATATGTTAATCCCAAACTCCTAATTTATCCCTCCCCCTCACCTTTCCCCTTTGGTAACCATAAGTTTGTTTTCTATGTCTGTGGGTCTATTTCTGTTTTGTGTATAAGTTCATTTGTATCATTTATTTTAGATTCCACATATAAGTGATATCACTTATTATAGTGATATTTATCTTTCTCTGTCTGGCTTACTTGACTTAATACGATAATCTCTAGGTCCATCTATGTTGCTGCAAATGGCATTATTTGCAGCACTATTCACAACAGCCAAGACGTGGAAGCAACCTAAATGTCCATCGACAGAGGAATGGATAAAGAAGATGGGGTACATATATACAATGGAATACTACTCAGGTTTTCTTGAAAACAAGACCTAAGTTACTTAGTGGAGAAAAGCCACCTCCCCCTCCATGTCAGGGCCATAGTGTGGTTCCCTCCAGCCTTACTCAGACTGAATTTGCCTAAACACAAAGGAAAAAAACAAAAAACAAACTAAGTGAAACATTACAAGATTGAAAATTGCTTCCATCAGCTAAAGGCACAAGCACCCCTCCGGCCCTCTAGTTATTGAAGGAGAAAACATTTTGGACTTTTAGTCTGTTGTTTCTTCCCCATCCAATTGTCTATCATGGAAATTCCCAAGCAGGACTGTGACACAATCATTTCCTCCACCATCTGGGTATCTTTCACTGTTATTAATATTAATCTTATTTGAGGGAAGGAGACGTTATTGTTTAACAGAACAGAGTTATTGTTGGGGATGATGAAAACATTTGGGGTCTTGACGGTGGTGCTGGTTCTACATCACTGTGAATGTATTGAATGCCACTGAATTGTACACTTATGAATGGTTAAAATAATAAACAGCATGTTTTGTATATTTACCACAATAAAAATATTAATCTAATATTAATAATTAATATTAAGTCAAATTACATATGGCTGAGCTGTTCTTCCTGTCTTAGCTTCTCCTCCTAAGATGTAGTGTTTCCATGAACCGACCATGGTAAGGAATGGTAAGCCTACTACACAGCACAAATCTTGCCCTGCTTCAAATGAAACTGGAAGCAGAGATGGAAAAGCCAGAGTCAGAGCACACAGAACTGGGCAGAACCTTGGATGGCCTACTAAACACATCACTTCATGGGTATGGAATACTCAGATGGTTTATAGGACTGCAAATTAGGAATAAGATGGGCCTAGGTAAAATGATGGGAAGTGTCTTCTCACAATGACCCACAGACATTTAAAGAGGCAGGAGATATGGATTTCAAGAAAAAAGTCACACATACTGGGGGGAAAACAAAGGTCATTCTCCAGAGGTTTTGATCCATTAGTTTGCGTTTCACAGAAGGCATCCAGATTCGACAACAGCAGTGCAAGATGGGACCAATTAATTTACACTGCTTCATGTAGGAAAGGCAGCAAGTCCTGGTATGTCCACTGCTAATCTTAACCAAAGTAATTGTGAGATGTTAGAATAGTTTATAAATTTATGAAATCAACAAGTGATTTGATCTTTTGTAATCACCCAAACTCACTGAACAAACATTTGTGAATTGCCTTCGTCAATCTTTTTGGCCCTGTGTTTTAGGCACCAAGGACAGTATAAAATTTGATATCCAAACCATAATTTTTTCCCACATAAGAATTTAAGCATTGGGGTTATTTGGGCCCTTAAACTCTCATTGATTCTAGAGTCAGTCATTAATGTCTTGGTTTCATGGTCAAGCACTAGCTTAGACCTTCTAGGAGACTCATTAGTTGGTTGAGACTCATTCCCTAGAGCTATAAGCAGGATTCAAAAAATATGCCCCCAGGACTTCCCTGGTGGTACAGTGGTTAAGAATCCGCCTGCCAATGCAAGGGACACAGGTTCAATCCCTGGTCCAGGAAAATCCCACATACCATGGAGCAACTAAGCCCGTGTGCCACAACTACAGAGCCTGCGCTCTAGAGCCGGTGAGCCACAACTACTGAGCCCGCATGCCACAACTAGTGAAGCCCGTGCTCCTAGAGCCCATGCTCCACAGCAAGAGAAGCCACCGCAATGAGAAGCCCATGCAACACAATGAAGAGTAGCCCCCGCTTGCCGCAACTAGAGAAAGCCTGCATGCAGGAACGAAGACCCAAATGCAGCCAAAAAATAAATAAATAAATTTATAAAAAAACGATATGGCCCCATCTGAGCAAAACCTTCCGTGACCACTTCAGCCCAGACTTCATTTTTTTCTCTCTTCCAAGGGTGTTCCAATTCATTGGCAATTAATATGCTGAATCTAAGGGGCTTTCTGAGGTAGGCCATAGAATGTATTGGAGAGAGACACTTTGGATTTCCTAAGGCAGGAGTGAGCTTAAGGACCATGCTTAGAAGTTATACCCCTCAAGCTCCATTGTTCCGAAAGTTCAATAAATTGCCTCTTCCTACCTGAGATAGAGGAATGAATTAAATGTTTGGTGAAATACGACTTTCAAAGGGCACTATGTATAAAGGACAACATTAAGGGGAAATATGGGGGAAGTGATAAATTAGTAGATTGGGATTAATATATACGCACTACTATATATAAAATAGATAACCAATCCAAGGACATACTGTATGGCACAGGGAACTCCACTCAATATTCTGTAATAACCTATATGGGAAAAGAATCTGAAAAAGAATGAATATCTATATGTATAAATGATTCCATTTTTATACACCTGCAACTAACACAACATTGTAAGTCCACTATACTCCAATAAGATTTTTTTAAAAACACAGAACAACATTAATAGCAGATAGACTTTATTCAAGAAGAACAATCTCTCCTCTATATCAGCTAAGTTAAATCACTAATTTCCCATCACCCAACGTTACTGAAAATGAAGCTAGACTGGGACTCTCCCTGCCTCAGTCTTCACTGAGACACGTACTAGATGAGCTCAATACATAATATTAGATAGAAAAGTGGGAGATAGACCCTATGTCCTGTGCAGGAACTGTTCCAGGACTCTGACCCCTTGGTCAGATCCAAGAGATAAAAGGGATTCTATGAAAGAGAATTTGGGGGGAAAAGCTGGGGAGAATTCTTTTTCTTTTTTTTTTTTGAGGTAGAGTTTCCTGTGTTGTCATTTCTTCTTCCTTCTCCATGCAGGGGGGAATGGGGTGCTCCTCACACAAACCAAATGTGGGGAGGGGAGGTTAGGAAACTCCTTAAAGCTTGGCCTGTGTCACCTGACCAGTGCCTGATTCTTGTGGCAGTGAACTGACTCCAGCCCCAGGAATCTGGAGGACCAGGGAAGGCTGGCTGCCTGCTTTGGTGGTGAAAAAGAAGACAATGGCCAGCACTCCTTGAGTTGGCAGGACGAGACGTGAGAGTGTTTCCCATGGATCACATAAGGCAGGGGTCCCCAACCCCTGGGCCACAGACCGGTGCCAGTTTGTGGCCTGTTAGGAACCGGGCCTCACAGCAGGAGGTGAGCAGCAGGAGAGTGAGTGAAGCTTCATCTGTATTTACAGCCGCTCACCATCACTTGCATTCCCACCTGAGCTCCGCCTCCTGTCAGATCAGCGGAGGCTTTGGATTCTCATAGGAACGTGAACCTTACTCTGAACTGCACAAGCGAGGAATCTCGGTTGCGCTCTCCTTATGAGAATCTAATGCCTGATGATCTGAAGTGGAGCTGAGGCAGTGATACTAGCACTGGGGAGTGGCTGCAAATACAGATTATCATTAGCAGAGAGGTTTGACTGCACAGAGACCATAATAAATCAATTGCTGGCAGGCTCATATCAAAACCCTATCAGTGAGTGGCAAGTGACAATTAAGCTGCATCTTATGGAGTAGACTGGACATAAGCAACACACTTCAGGTGTCACTGTCTCCCATCACCCCCAGATGGGACCATCTAGTTGCAGGAAAACAAGCTCAGGGCTCCCACTGATTCTGCATGGTGAGTTGTATAATTATTTCATTATATATTACAATGTAATAATAGTAGAAATAAAGTGCACAATAAATGTAATGTGCTTGAATCATCGTGAAACCATCCCTCTCACCACGGTCCATGGAAAAATTGTCTTCCACAAAACCGGTCCCTGGTGCCAAAAAGGCTGGGGACTGCTGACATAAGGGATATGGAGGTGGAGGTGGGGAGAAGACCAGCATCATGACAAGAAATTCCCCCAAAGGGAAAGAATCAGTTTAACCATTTTCCAGGTCCAGAGGGCATGATACTTCTCAGCTAAATGACATCTGTCCTTTCCCCTTACCTCTCTTCATTCTCTGTCACCCCCCACCTTCAGCTCTTGGAGATGGAGAAAAAAACTATAGCTGGAGAGTACAGGGAAGGAAGTAGGCTGTGACAAAGCAGAAGGCAGAGGGACAAACTGTCCCCATGTCCCCTTTCCCACTGCAGGCTTTCAGCCTTAAGCAGGTACAAGGTAGAGTTGAGAAGCAACTTTAAGCTGAATCAAGCTCTGGCATTTGGATGGAATGGTGTCTTGGAATTACCTTATGACTTGACTCTGTGACTTAATGACTTGAAGTGACCCAAGAAGTCTTTGTTATCAGAGAGCGACCAGAATCGTTAAAGGCCGGAATTTTTATCCAGGGCAGAGAAAGTGAAATAAAATTGAATGGAAACTGCCATTTCACTTCAACAAGCCAGTTATTCTACCAACAGCAGTGCCATTAACAAAGATGTACTTCCCAATAAGGATGTTAGCGTCTAAGAAGCTAAGTTAGGGTACGACAGAGGAGGGGAAAGAAGACATAAGAAGAAGAACCAAAGCACTGATCAAGCCACAAATGGCTCTGAGAAAATGTGCAAGTCCTTCAGGGAGCAAACTTGGTTTCAAAAGGATTCCTATACTAAGAAACGTACGTGAAGTTATAAATGTCTAATTATTAGTAAATTTATGGATAAGTCTACCTTAAATATTTGAGTCATTTTCAAATAATTTCCATCTTTCTGAAGTGGCAATGATATAATTCCATTCAAGCGTTGCCAAAATCGAAATAAACTGAATGACAGCAGTTTAGTGATTCTACCAGTACCAGTTAGGGATGACCCAGTAGTCAATCTGCCTGATTCAGGTAATAATGAGCACCTAGCAGTGATATCTTACATATGTACCTAGTCACGCTAAGTCCATCATATGCTTTGTAAGATGAAGAATCAGGCTTTATCCTTTGATATTTAATAAATATTTGTTAAATTAAAAAATGAATATAATAGGCAGTCAATTATGCATACCATTTTGATTCCCATTCTCCAACAAGTAGAATCTTACTTTTACCCAAACTACCCAAATAACTGTCTCATTTTATTACCTAGTTAGTAGAACAGTAGCTATATAAATGTTTTCTGAAATCGATTTATTTTCCAATTGTCAATTTTGTTATATTACTCCCCATCTTTATTAGTAAATCCTACTGAAATAAACTTAAGCCACAGAGCCATATGAAATAAAGTCTGAATAAATCTGCTAGGAATATCTTAGCTAATTATTACACAGAAAGGAAAAATGTGACTTGGCTGTAAAAATTATGGCTAAACACTTTTAATTTTGTTAATTTCTGTTCACCTAACACTGGAATGATAGGAAACACAGAGAAACAATTCACATTTACAAGTGACAAAGTCATCTTCCTAGCTCTGGAAACAAGAAGTCAGTTTTCCCATTCTCTGGACTAACCAGCCTCCCAGTGGGCAGGGGAACCAAGCAACCAGTTGCCGCCCATCCAAGATAATTGTTATTAGAAGATCTAATCGGTAATTTTGTGTTCTCAGAGGAGGACTGGAGTTTATACTCTCCTTTGCTTTCTCTGGTGGGATCTCCTTTGTATAGATAAACCAGAATCTCCTTTTTCAGAATAGACCTTTCCAGAAACAAAAATATTAAAGTGAAGAATGAAAACCTGCCAAGTATAATTCCTGAAAAATCACTTTAGCCTCAGAGAATTGTTTTTCTCTCTTGATCTTTCTCGGTTGTACCATTATGGTTTTGTCAAAAACAACATTGGCCCAAAACTGTAAGAATCCTTTTGGGTGGCCATTAGCAACACTTTCTTCCCACCAAGCTTGACCACAGCAGACTGCAGCCGCACTTTCAACATTCCTTTGAGAAAGCAACCCAACATTCAACTACCTCAGATTTATGGTGAGAAAAAGGACATTTTTAAAGACCTTTGAAAATGTTAAAAATGAACGTGGCTTTGCTATTATTTCCCACAGCAGGAATTTAAATTTATAAACACTACTCCTAATCAATTTGGGAACTGCCCACAGAGCTAGAGAAAAAAAAGTTCACATGAACATTCTTTAGATATCATTACATGTTACAACCGACTTTCCACATTGAAGCCTTGCCACTGTAAACGTGTATCTTTCCACACGTTCTTGTTTTAAATTCCCAAAAGATCTTCTTGCCACCCTATGGTTAAGAGCTAATACATTTGTGTCCAGCATAGAGGGCTGTTTATCTTTCTCAGAGCAACTTTTGTTGCAACGTTGTGTGAGTGTAGATGGTTTTCTGATTGGTTAGTGAAAGCCAAGAAATACGTTTTAAAGCAATTTGTTTCTTAGAACATTTTGTCCACCTCATCACAGCGATGGCTATTAATGCTCTATTTGCCATACTTAGCAAGATAATTTATATTCTATTAATACCTTTATCCGTTTCAGCCCTCTATTACCAATGTAGGTCAAACATTTGGCACTTAAAATGTTTAGCACTTAAAATTCCAGATAGAATAGTGATAACATGTCTTAAACACAGACATTCTTTCAAAAAGAACTACAAGAAAAAAGAAAACTTTAAAGTTTCAGCAACACGTCGTAGACATGAAATTGATCCCCAACCCAAACAACTCTATGCTCCATTATCATAGAGTAAATTTCAGAGCTATTTAGGTAGAGCATAAAGTTCAGAGAGTCATGTGACCAAAAACTCCAAGAGCAAGTAAATGCACCAGGGGTCGAAGGGCACAGAGCTGAGAGAAACATCTGGATTCCATCTTTTGAACTTTTAATGGAAACACCGATCACTGGGTGCACATCTGGGGGTTTTGACCAGAAGAAAGGGTGTTTTGTTTTTTTTTTTAAATGGGGAGTTTGCTCTAGTTTACTATAGAAGTTTACTTCACTTATGTTGGATATGAATCTCTTCACATAGTGTTAGTTTAATATTTGAGACATCTTAGAATATTACTGAAATTTTGTTGCTTGATTATTTCTTTAATAAAGTAGGTTTTTGCTGTTTGAGTTTCTTTCAAGTTTGGCTTACAAGGCAGTATCCCAGGAAAAAGTTAGGCGAGCCGTTTAGCTATGCAAACTGCATTTTCCCTGGGGAAACTGTTCTTATTACTTAGTGGGAGAACCATTTTTAAAATCACCAAACAGTAACCAAGGAAGAGCCCTGTAGCATTTGGCCCTGCTGGTTCACAGCCTCCACCCCAGATTAACTCCCTGACATATCTGTGTAAGAAAAATGTGGCTGCAAAGTATTGAAGAGCCTTTACCACACTGTTAATGGCTGAAAAATGTGTCCAAAGCACAAATAAAAATAATGCAAATCTCTTTGCTGGAGACTTGCATGGTTTAGCTTCACACCTACTACTAACTGAGGACAGTATAAGCAAGTCACTTAAGTTCTTTGGACCTTAGTTTTCTTTTTTGTAAAATGACAGTCCTAGACTATTTGTTTTAGCCTAGTTTGTTTTCAGCAATGATGTCTTATATGGGTTGATCATCGTCCTGGTTCGTGCAATGAAAACAAATTTTAAAAATCTTGATTTTTCAAACGGTACTTTTCAACTTCTACAGCACACTCACAAGTCTTATTTCTCTTGATCTTGTGAGGTAGGAGTGGCAATCATCCTCCCTATTTTGCAATGAGACCGCCAAGGCTCAGAAAGGTCTAGTGTCCCTTAGTGGCCACAGAAAGGCAATGCATTTCCTCCCAGGACAGAAATCTTTCCTGGACATTGGGAGACTCTCATTCCCTGTGATTAATTCCATGAAAAAGAGGTTCCTCAATCAGCAAGATCCATGCCACAGAAAAGCTGATCAATGGTATGGATGGTAAATAGGGATGCACCCCCAAAATTCAGAGCAAAAGGGGCAGTTGCTATTCCTTAGGAAGGAACTAGGCAAATACATGAGAGCAGTAATCAAGCTGTAATAGGACACTTTTCTACAGTGGAAAAGGGCCAGTGTTCAGATAAAAAAGGCTCACTATATACCAGCCAAAAACAATGAAGAAATGAACATCTAGAGATAGCTTCAAGATGGCGGAGGAGTAAGACTTGGAGATCACCTTCCTCCCCACAAATACATCAAAAATACATCTACATGAGGAAGAGCTCCTACAGAACACCTACTGAATGCTGGAAGAAGACCTCAGACTTCCCAAAAGGCAAGAAACTCCCCACGTACCGGGGTAGGGCAAAAGAAAAAAGAAAAAACAGAGACAAAAGAATAGGGATGGGACCTGCACCACTGGGAAGGAGCTGTGAAGGAGGAAAAGTTTCCACACACTAGGAAGCCCCTTCACGGGCGGAGACTGGGTGGCGGAGGGGGGGAGCTTCAGAGCCACGGAGAAGAGCACTGCAACAGGGGTGCAGAGGGCAAAGCGGAGAGATTCCCGCACAGAGGATCACTGCTGACCAGCAATCAGCAGCCCGAGAGGCTTGTCTCCTCAGCCGCCAGGGCGGGCGGGGGCTGGGAGCTGAGGCTTGGGCTTCGGAGGTCAGATCCCAGGGAGAGAACTGGGGTTGGCTGTGTGAAGACAGCCTGAAGGGGGCTGGTGTGCCACAGCTAGCCAGGAGGGAGTCTGGGAAAAAGTCTGGGACTGCCTAAGAGGCAAGAAATGATTGTTTCGGCGTGCATGAGGAGAGGGGATTCAGAGCACCGCGTAAACAAGCTCCAGAGACAGGCATGACCCGTGGCTATCAGTGTGGACACCAGAGACAGGCGTGAGATGCTAAGGCTGCTGCTGCCACCAAGAAGCCTGTGTGCAAACACAGGTCACTATCCACACCTCCCCTCCCGGGAGCCTGTGCAGCCTGCCATTGCCAGGGTCCCGTGATCCAGGGACAACTTCCCCAGGAGCACGCACGGCGCGCCTCAGGCTGCTGCAACGTCACGCAGGCCTCTGCCGCCGCAGGCTCGTCCCGCATCCGTACCCCTCCCTCCACCCGGCCTGAGTGAGCCAGAGCCCCCTAATCAGCCTCTCCTTTAACCCTGTCCTGTCTGTGCGGAAAACAGACGCCCTCAGTCAACTTACATGCAGAGGCGGGGCCAAATCCAAAGATGAACCCCAGGAGCTGTGCAAACAAAGAAGAGAAAGGGAAATTTCTCCCAGCATCCTCAGGAGCAGCGGATTAAATCTCCACAATCAAATTCATGTACCCTGCATCTGTGGAATACCTGAACAGACAACGAATCATCCCAAAATTGAGGCAGTGGACTTTGGCAGCAACTGTAGACTTGGGGTTTGCTTTCTGCCTTGAATTTGTTTCTGGTTTTATGTTTATCTTAGTTCAGTATTTAGAGTTTATTATCATTGGTAGATTTGTTTATTGATTTGGTTGCTCTTTTTTTAATATATATATATATATTTTTTTCCTTTTTCTGCTTTTGTGAGTGTGTATGTGTTTGTTGGTGTGATTTTGTCTGTACAGCTTTGCTTTTACCATTTGTCCTAGAGGTCAGTCTGCTGGTGGGTTTTTTTTTTTTTTAATATAGTTTTTAGTGCTTGTTATCATTGGTGGATTTGTTTTTTGGTTTGGTTGCTCTCTTCTTTCTTTCTTTCTTTTTATTACTTTTTAAATTTTTTTTATTTTAAATAATTTATTTTTTATTTTAATAACTTTATTTTATTTTATTTTATCTTTCTTTCTTTCTTTCTTTCTTCCTTCCTTTCTTTCTTTCTTTCTTTCTTTCTTTCTTTCTTTCTTTCTTTCTTTCTTTCTTTCTTTCTTTCTTTCTTTTTTTTTCTCCCTTTTCTTCTGAGCCGTGTGGCTGACAGGGTCTTGGTGCTCTGGCCAGGTGTCAGGCCTGAGCCTCTGAGGTGTGAGAGCTGAGTTCAGGACATTGGTCCACCAGAGACCTCCCAGCCCCACGTAACATCAAACAGCGAAAGCTCTCTCAGAAATCTCCACCTCGATAGGAAAACCCAGTTCCACTCAATGACCAGCAAGCTACAGTGCTGGACACCCTGAAAAACTAGCAAGACAGGAACACATTAGCAGAGAGGCTGCCTAAAATCATAATAATTTCACAGACACCCCAAAACACGCCACCGGACACGGTCCTGCCCACCAGAAAGAAAAGATCCAGCCTCATCCACCAGAACACAGGCACCAGCCACTCCACCGGAAGCCTACACAACCCACTGAACCAACCTTACCCACTGGGGGCAGACACCAAAAACAATGGGAACTACAAAACTGCAGCCTGTAAAACGGAGACCCCAAACACAGTAAGTTAAGCAAAATGAGAAGACGGAGAAATACACAGCAGATGAAGAAGCAAAGTAAACACCCACCAGACCAAACAAATGAAGAGGAAATAGGCAGTCTACCTGAAAAAGAATTCAGAGTAATGATAGTAAAGATGATCCAATATCTTGGAAATAGAATGGAGAAAATACAAGAAACATTTAACAAGGACCTAGAACTAAAGAGCAAACAAACAGTGATGAACACCACAATAAATGAAATTAAAAATTCTCTAGAAGGAATCAGTCACAGAATAACTGAGGCAGAAGAACGGATAAGCAGCCTGGAAGATAAAATAGTGGAAATAACTACCACAGAGCAGAATAAAGATAAATGAATGAAAAGAATTGAGGACAATCTCAGAGACGTCTGTGACAACATTAAATGCACCAACATTCGAATTATAGGGGTCCCAGAAGAAGAAGAGAAAAAGAATGGGACTGAGATAATATTTGAAGAGATTATAGTTGAAAACTTCCCTAATATGGGTAAGGAAATCATCAGTCAAGTCCAGGAAGCACAGAGAGTCCCATACAGGATAAATCCAAGGAGAAACACGTCAAGACACATATTAATCAAACTATCAAAAATTAAACACAAAGAAAAAATATTAAAAGCAACAAATAACATACAAGGGAATCCCCATAAGGTTAACAGCTGATCTTTCAGCAGAAACTCTGCAAGCCACAAGAGAGTGGCAGGACATATTTAAAGTGATGAAAGGGAAAAACCTACAACCAAGATTACTCTACCCAGCAAGGATCTCATTCAGATTCAATGGAGAAATTAAAACCTTTAGAGACAAACAAAAGCTAAGAGAATTCAGCACCACCAAACTATCTTTACAACAAACGCTAAAGGTACTTCTTTAGGCAGGAAACACAAGAGAAGGAAAACACCTACAATAAGAAACCCAAAACAGTTAGGAAAATGGTAATAGGAACACACATATCGATAACTACCTTAAATGTAAATGGATTAAATGCTCCAACCAAAAGGCACAGACTGGCTGAATGGATACGAAAACAAGACCCATATATATGCTGTCTACAAGAGACCTACTTCAGACCTAGGGACACTTACAGACTGAAAGTGAGGGGATAGAAAAAGATATTCCATACAAGTGGAAATCAAAAGAAAGCTGGAGTAGCAATTCTCATATCAGACAAAATAGACTTTAAAATAAAGACTATTACAAGAGACAAAGAAGGACACTAAATAATGATCAAGGGATCAATCCAAGAAGAAGATATGACAATTGTAAATATTTATGCACCCAACATAGGAGCACCTCAATACATAAGGCAAATGCTAACAGCCATAAGAGGGGAAATCAACAGAAACACATAGTACGGGACCGTAACACCCCACTTTCATCACTGGAAAGATCATCCAAAATGAAAATAAATAAGGAAACACAAGCTTTAAATGATACATTAAACAAGATACACTTAATTGATATTTATAGGACATTCCATCCAAAAACAACAGAAAACACATTTTTCTCAAGTGCTCATGGAACATCCTCCAGGATAGATCATATCTTGGGTCACAAATCAAGCCTTGGTAAATTTAAGAGAATTGAAATCTTATCAAGTATCTTTTCCGACCACAACACTATGAGACTAGACATCAATTACAGGAAAAAATCTGTAAAAAATAAAAACATGTAGAGGTTAAACTATACACTACTAAATAACCAAGAGATCGCTGAAGAAATCAAAGAGGAAATCAAAAATACCTAGAAACAAATGACAATGAAAACGTGATGACCCAAAACCTATGGGATGCAACAAAAGCAGTTCTAAGAGGGAAGTTTATAGCAATATAATCCTACCTGAAGAAACAAGAAACATCTCAAATAAACAACCTAACCTTACATCTAAAGCAATTAGAGAAAGAAGAACAAAAATCACCCAAAGTTAGCAGAAGCAAAGAAATCATAAAGATCAGATCAGAAATAAATGCAAAAGAAATGAAGGAAACAATATCTAAGATCAATAAAACTAAAAGCTGATTCTTTGAGAAGTTAAACAAAATTGATAAACCACTAGCCAGACTCATCAAGAAAAAAAGGGAGAAGACTCAGATCAATAGACTTAGAAATGAAAAGGGAGAAGTAACAACTGACACTGCAGAAATACAAAGGATCATGAGAGGTTACTACAAGCAAGTGTATGCCAATAAAATAGACAACCTGGAAGAAATGGACAAATTCTTAGAAAAGCACAACCTTCTGACACTGAACCAGGAAGAAATAAGAAATAGTAAATATAAACAGACCAATCACAAGCACTGAAATTGAGACTCTGATTAAAAATCTTCCAACAAACAAAAGCCCAGAACCAGATGGCATCACAGGCAAATTCTATCAAACATTTAGAGAAGAGCTAACACCTATCCTTCTCAAACTCTTCCAAAATATAGCAGAAGGAGGAACACTCCCAAACTCATTCTATGGAGCCACCGTCATCCTGATACCAAAACCAGACAAAGATCTCACAAAGAAAGAAAACTACAGGCCAATATCACTGATGAACAAAGATGCAAAAATCCTCAACAAAATACTAGCAAACAGAATCCAACAGCACATTAAAAGGATCATACACCATGATCAAGTGGGGTTTATCCCAGGAATGCAAGGATTCTTCAATATATGCAAATCAATCAATGTGATACACCATATTAACAGATTGAAGGAGGAAAACCATATGATCATCTCAATAGATGCAGAAAAAGCTTTCAACAAAATTCAACACCCATTTATGATAAAAACCCTGCAGAAAGTAGGTATAGAGGGAACTTATCTCAACATAATAAAGGCCATATATGACAAACCCACAGCCAACATCGTTGTCAATGGTGGAAAACTGAAACCATTTCCTCTAAGATCAGGAACAAGACAAGGTTGCCCACTCTCACCACTATTATTCAACATAGTTTTGGAGTTTTAGCCACAGCAATCAGAGAAGAAAAAGAAATAAAAGGAACCCATTTGGTTTTATAAATGAATTCTTCCAAACTTTCAAGTAATAGATCATTCCAATGTTCTATTTCATTTATAATTTTTGGTATTTTCCAGATTATATATAATTAACATGTGATAAGACACAAACAATTAAAAAGTGATATTTTATAAACTTTTAAGGGAAAGATATCCATACCAACAGAAAAATGACAAAGGATATCAAGAAGCAATTTACTAAATAATGATAATAGTATTAATAACAGAAAATAGTTTTATAGTACAGACTATTTGCCAGATATTTCCTAAGTAATATATTATATAATTATATAATAGTAATATGTATAATATATAACAATTATATATAGACAGGTAATTATGTATAATTACATCTCACAGAGAACCCTATGGCTTAGGTATCATTATCATCTCTGATTTAAGATGTGTAAATTAAGGCACAGAGAGATTAAGTAACTTGTCCAATGTCACATAAGTAGTAACTGGTAAAGCCAGTATTTAAACCAAGACTGCTTGTCTCCAGAGCCCATGGTTTTAACTCAAGTCAATAGGAAATATATTTACCAATGAAATGTAAACAAAGACAATAGGTTCCTATTTCTTTAAGCTATTGATTGCAAGATTTACAGAAATAAAACCAGTGTAAATGTATTTATGAGGAAATAGAAATCTCATACACTTCTGCTGAGTGTATAAATTTGTATAATGTTTTATTGAGAATAACTTTACAGTATATATTAAAATCCCTAAATTATATAAAACATTTGCCCCATTATTTCCACTTCTAGGTGTGCATATTAAATAAACACATATTTCCAGATGAACATAGACTTTATTATGTTTATTTATAGCCCTGAAAAACTAGAAACAAATCTAAATGTCCATCAGTTGGCGAAGTGATAAATAAGTCATCAAATTGAGTGCAGAGAGAAAAACACCAACTCTTCAGCCTTTCCTATGGGCTTAGAGACTCAGAACAGTGGTCAAGTCTCGTGGAAGATAAAAAGCTCAATTCAACCCAAGTTGGAGTCTTCCCTATAGAAAGCTGAAGAATTGGCTTAAGACCAAGCTGGTTTAAATCCAGATCCATAAATTGAGGGACATGTAAAGTCTATGGACCTAGGGGAACCAAGACAGAGAGTGTATGCATGAGACGCTTGTGAGCTTATATCCTCTCATTTGTCCAGCATTAAAACTATCCTTATGATAATTATGTTCTTCTGTAGCGTTTTGAAGTTTAAGCAGAAAGTTTGGGTGTGTCACTGAGGTGCCAAGGTGCTAAAGAGTTGGTATTTTCTTCTGGAAAGAAAAAACATAAAGCAGAAGGTCTGGGAAAGTGGAATGGCCATAGTGCTTTGCATAATGTTCAATAAAAATTAAAGACTAGCAGTTTGAAAAAAAAGTGGTGCATACAATTAGAAGGATGAGTGTCACCAAATTTGGAACGTTACCTTTACATTTCAAGATATAACTCCACTAATGAAAAAAGACAATATCCTCTCTGCCCCCAAATCTAATCAATTCATACAAGGAGAATTCAAAAGAAACTTCTTTCCTATTTAATTTCAAATGATTTCAATGATATAAATTTCTACAAGCATCAACATGATAAAAGTCTAATGGCATTTAGAATTCTCTATTGATCTGTAACTGTTTACCACTTCTTGAGAATCCCCAAACCCATGAATAAAAAGGCTTTTCCCTCAAGGAATATCATTTATCCAAAGGTCAGGTAGACATGATTCTTATTTTTCTCATGCACGAAGATATAGTTCAGCCTTCCCTCGTGCACAGACACAAGTGACAACACTTGTAATGCCCAAGGTGAAGGATGGCCTAAAGCGTCTTGCCAGGAGAGCTAGGTTCAGATGGTGGCATCAGAGTGGGAAATTGGGAATTCAGAGCTCAGCATGAAGACATGGGCGCTGCCTGTTTGTAAATGCCACCCTGGGCATCGAGTGGTAGGCCCAGACCCCAACAACACTGGGCTTCTCTTTTACTAGAATATACATGCTCTGACATGTCATTTTCACCCCTCTACTTATAGTGCGCTTCTGCATCTCCTTTCGTCCTACTCAGCTCAAGTGTACCTCCTTTGAGATGTCTTCCCCATAACCCTAGGCAATCAGTCCCTCTCTACTCTTAGCAGCTATAGCATTTGGTAAGCATCACTAGCTTAGTGTCCCTCATCACTCTGTGACTATTTGGGGATCTGATCCCCCTGCTGGACCAAGAACAGCTATTAAATTAATTCGTGTATTCCTAATCCCCAGTAAGGGCCACTGATTCCCCAGGGCAGAATTTAGCAAGTTTCTTGGCTAAAGGGAGTGTTTATATTTGTGAAGAGGAACAACTTTCTGTATGGATGCTCCCAATTATAGACCATGGGACACAGTGGGGCGTGACTGTAATAAGAAGTTATCCAGGAGAAAGAGAAGACAAAACGCTCTATGGTGAGAATTGGGCTGCTCCTATTGTTTAGGATTCTACACACTTTTTTGAAACTCAAAATTCCTCCAAGAACATTTCGTCTTTAGGATACCTTGGCAGAGTGTGCCATTAGAGTTTATAGCTACCTTAGTCATTAGAAATGTTTAGCTGAGCAAAAGGAAGGAAAAGGAGGACACTCTAGATATGGGATAGTCATCTTCTGATATTTAAAGGACAGAGACTAGAAGAGGAGACCAAACTTGTTCTACACAGTCCCAGGAATGGAATAAGACTAACTGGTAGAAATTCTGGAAGATTTCAGATATATTCTAAAAAGCAATTCGGCAAACATTTATTGGCATGTACTATGAGTAAGCCTTAATAAAGGGAAGAAATTATAAGAGTGGAGACTTAAAATGAAGTGACAAAAGGAAAAGGAAATGAGTTGCCTGACCCACGAGAGGTTCAAAGGAGACCATACTCATTCATCCATTCATTCAAGATTTCCTGAGGACCTGCTATCTGTCATGTGTTGTTCTAAGAGTGTGGGTCACCCCATCCCAGCACCTTACACTGCCAAGTACATTGACATTGATGGGGTGATTGATCTAAATGTCTCATCCAGAGATGTTGTTCCTAAACCAACTTCCTTTTGCAATTTATGATGAAATTAAATGATCAAGCGACTTTTTCAGACATCACAGTTTGTGGAAGAATTGAAAATACTATCTGTGCCTCCGAGTGGTAGCAGTGTGTGTGTGTGTGTGTGTGTGTGTGTGTGTGTGTATCTAATTGGCTCTTGGTGAACACCAGCTTTTACAATTATATAGAGCAGAGTTGCCTATGGTGGCAGCAGAGGCTGTAGACAAAAACACGGCGAGGGAAAGCAGTGAAGAAATAAAGTCAAGTCAGATGCAGAGTTGCAGTGACTCTCTTCTAAACATCCCATAAATGTGCATTTAGCTCACATTTATTTTTACATACTTCACCGGAAAATAGCAACTGCAGCGTCTTATTCCTGATGGTAGCTTCAGGCAAAGAGGAGGCATAAAGTGAGAAAGATGCACAATAAACAAACAAGCAACAAGCCCCTTCCGCAAAGTGCAGTTTTCAAAACTTTCACTCCAGTTCTCAGCCTCAACAGCTGAAAGGACTTGCAGCATACTTTGGGTGAATGTTAATGCTTTTTCCTGAATATCAAGTGTGTATGAGGATAAATTTAGGGTCACTTAACCAAGAAAACAGTTTTGTTCCCAAACCAAAAAATATATTTTTACACTTTATTCATTACAAAGTCTCCTATGACAAAAAGCCTCGATTTCCTCCCCCATTGATTTGGCTTAATCAATTATTGACTATTTTTTTTTTTTTAGTTATAGGGAATATTTTATCTCCACTTAACTAATAACAAAACTGAACATATATCATGAGAAGGTAGATACAATTTGCCTGATTCCAGCTACCAGGCAGTCTTCACAAATTTTCATTGTAGATTATTCCTTTCGACAGGCAAGATTTGTAAATGCTGTTTGATTGCTTCCCTTGATAGCGCAAAAGCTTGTCAATCTCAAAATGTAAAAGACTAATCACATGGCACATCCTTCTGTCCAAAAGATCTCAGAAGATCCCAGTTCAGTGAGTGAGCCGCCAGCCTCCATCTCTAGAAAACCAGGGGCATCCTGCCTATTTCCACCAGCTCAACTCCTTTACCCAGCCCACCACCGATACTATGATTTCACCTCCTAACAACCTCTTGCATGTATTCGCTTATCTCCTTTTCCACCGTGATGACTGCTATAGCTCCTATTTGATGTCTCATATCCATTCTTATTTATATCCACTCCACCCTCCTTGCTGAAATAAGACAATATTTTAAAAATGAAAATCAGATTGTATTGCTCCTCTGTTTAAGTATTATATGGCTTCGTTTTGGTTTTAGTAGTAAATAAGCACTCGAAAAGAGTTCATCCAAAATGATGATTGCAACTTTATCATCATTCTGGTCTGGGTTCTCCACCCCAACCTGTGCTGTATGGTCTTACTTTTTTTTCAGTTCCTTAGATGGGATGTTCCCTCCTGCCACAGGGCCTTTGCACAAGCCAACTACTCAGCTTGGAAAGCTAACTCCACCTTCAATTCTTTTTGCCTCCTATCCTTCCACTTTTTGATTGATTTTCCTTTATTTAGGGGAAGTCTTCTCTGACTTCCACAGATGGGATCAAATATTCCTATCATAGATTTTGAATATTTGATATACCTCTCCTTCCTAGTCCTTACTACAATCATAATAATGTAATATTTGTTTTCTTATCTGAGTGATTTTAGCCTCCTTGACTTACTTCTCTGAAAGAAGCGCTCGTATAAGTTTTTGGTTATTCTTTATATCACTAAGATCTAATACTATTTCTGGCATAGAAGAGATTTCAGTAAATAATGGGTAAAGGAATGAATAAATGAATGAATGAATGAGTAAATGGCACATTCAGTGTGTGAGTAGTAAATAGACACAGTGAGAAAGGTCATCCAAAACAATACTAACAATTTTTCTCATTACAATATCCATGCAGATGGAAACAACCACATCACAGAAGCAGCGGCTATGAAGTCAGAACATGTGACTTCATGCTGATGTCTCCCCTTGGAAACTCAGTGATCTTATGAAAGACCCTTAAAGCTCTTGGGTACCAGTTTCTTCATCAATAAAACTTGGGAAAAAGCCACTCACTGGAGTAATGTGAGAATTGTACAATATACATTTGAAAAGGCTTGGAGGACTATAAACCCCAGTAAGTCTGGTTTAAGAAGCCAAAGGGAATATGGAGGCTTGTAGGAAATGGTAGAAAAGAAGGTGAGTACAACCTTGACTGTATCAACTTGTTCTCCATGGTTTTATGGAACATGATTACATGCATTCATCTATGGACTGTTCATGGCTGCTTCCATGCTGCAGCAGAGTAGCTGTCACAGAAAGAGACCACGTGGCTCATAAAACCTAACATATTTATTATCTGTCCCTTTACAGAAGAAGTTTGTCAACTCCCGCTCTAGAATATTGTTATTATCACTGTCTCGGTGACTGGTTTCAAATAAGCTTATAAGTGAGTCAGTTTGATCCCTCCCTCCACCCCATCCCCAATATCTAATCCCTCCTACCCGTTACCTGAGGCCTTTGTTTTGGCCCTCAGATTTCGTTTTCTAGCCAACACCTTTAACCCCATACAGTTCTTTAGTTTTACAGGTCATGCCATGTAATGACACAGGGTATTGTGTTTTATTACAACTCATTCCAGAGGAAGGAAGACTAGAGACCATCACCTCCATCTTACCACCATGCCCTCTGTTAGGAAGATGTTGTCTAAGTGAAACATAAAAGTAAGGATGAGCCAAAAAAATCATTTTATTTATTAGAGTTACTTAGTTATATGTGCCTCACTTTGTAAAGCAGGGAAAGTGAAAGCACATATATCATAGAAATGTCTAGTGGATAAGAGTGATGATTGCACAATATTGTGAATGTACTTAATGCCACTGAATTGTGTACTTAAAGATGATTACTTTGTTAACTTTCATGTTGTGTATATTTTACTGCAATAGACAAAATCTATGAAACTTTTGGCTTACTTGAATAATACTTTGGCTATAAAAATCCACCTAGACCCCAGAAGTCAGAATTAATCAGTCCTTCCTGTATACCCAGACACATGTTTGTTCTTCCATCAGAAATCTTATTTCACTCTCTCATACTGAAGTTATGTCCATCTACGTTTTATGCTCCTCTAGGTTATATGTTTCTTGAGGGCAGGCACTAATCATTCATCTCTGTATCTCACACTGCTGAGCACACACCAACTGCTTTATAACTATTTGCTGCAAGCAGGCAGAGGGGAATGGAGGAGTGCGGAAGGGCCACCAGTGTCAACTCCAATGTCACTGGGGGCAGAGCAGAAACAAGGAGGTTCCTTGATTTCCATTAGGCAATACAAGTTACTCCAAATAACTGCTCCCCATTCAATTCTGCTTTCATCTGAAAAGTGATATCTGTATCCTTCTCAACAAATAAATATACTCGAGCTCGTAGCTAATGGTCCATACTCATCATTTTAGGATTCCCTGCTCAAATGCCAGTAGGAACCTAGGAGGCAATATTACCAAGCAAAGCAGGCCAGAGAGTGACTATGGCAAACTGATGTCACAGACTGTCAAAAGTCTGTGGCTAGCTTTTCCCGCTAGTCACTTAATTTCCATTCCAAGTGTAGGCCCAGTGTTGCCAAAGCTTCTGATTTTCTTTAAGCTGGACATTGGCTCAAATTTTTTAAAAACGATATTGCAGGCCAAGCAAAACATATCTTTGGGAAGTTTGTGACCTTATTCTAACCCTTCACATACTATCACAAATACTTTCGAGAACGTCTATTGTAGAAATTCCTGGAAACTCACTCTTCTGAATGAGGAGAATACTGTAATGTGTACCTAATGCAAACAGCTATTTTTAGGATTAAATGAGATCACATGTAAAAGTGCCTAGTAAAGTCTATGTTTCTGTATAGATGCTCAATAAATATTATTTTCTCCTCTTCCTTTCCTCTTTCCTGCCTTTTTAATTGAGAGAAGGGGTTACTTGATTTACTGGAAAACATATAAAAAGAAAAAGATGCATTCTTTTTAATAAAAGATGTCATTTTAGAAAGATAAGCTCAAGAATGTATTGTGCAACACAGGGAATATAGCCAATATTCTATAATAATAACTGTAAATGGAAAGTAACCTTTAAAAATTGTATAAAAAAAATTTTAGATGTCATTTTGTTACATCAAACTCCATATCAGCCAAGTCAATGTATTCTACACATTGAAACCCTTTCCCAGGATAGATCTCTGTAGACTTCTTTAAACCCAGATGAAGCTGACTTGTAATTGATAGTTGGATTTTTATATAAAAATGATGTTCCAAACAGGTTTAAGACTGCTTGAATACAGATTTTTCTCTTTAGTGATTTAAAACATTCTCGCATATTTTATTTGTACCATAAAGATTTATAAATAGTTTTTTGGACAGAATAAAGCTTTGATCCAGTTTTTATCTGACTTATTGTAAATTTTGCATCCAATTCCATATAATTGTATGCTATTTCCTGTATTTTCAAAAGCACAACAAGCTCACATATTCCCAAACCAGTCCTTTCCCAAATCATTAATCTATTGTAAGTCATGAATCAGGTCTATGGGGGCAGTATAAACAAGGAGAGAAACCACTGGACTTGGAGCATAAGACTCAAGTTCAAGTTTATTTCTCTTTAAGATCTGGTTAAATGTGGGCAAGTTATTGAATCCTAAGGAACTCATTCCTCATCTGTGAATTGGGGCAGATAAGCACTACTCTCACAAGCTTATTGTAAAGGCCAAATGAGATACTGTACTATTTGCAAAATTATATAAATTGCAGAGGGATAAACCAGTACATATACCACTTTGAGGGGGAAGGACAGTAAGGAATTGGGATGGGGACACAATCTAGCTATGTTAGTGGCAATGTCTTTTTTTTTTAACGGTTAAGATGGTAAAATTTATGTTATGTGTATTTTAGCACAGTTAAAATTTTTTTGTTATACATATAAATGTATCTACTCTTACTCAAATTATTTTCCCATTTAGGTTATTACAGAATACTGAGCAGATTTCCCTGTGCTATACAGTAGGTCCTTGCTGGTCATCTATTTTAAAATAACTGTGTGTACATGTCAATCCCAAACTCCCAATCTATCCCTTCCCCCCACCCTTCCCCCCTGGTAACCATAAGTTTGTTCTCTAAGTCTGTGAGTCTGTTTCTGTTTTGTAAATAAGTTCATTTGGATCATATTTTTAAGACTCTGCTTATAAGCAATATCATATGATATTTGTCTTCCTCTGTCAGACTTACTTCACCTAGTATGATAATCCCCAGGTCCATCCATGTTGCTGCAAATGGCATTATTTCATTCTTTTTAATGGCTGAGTAATATTCCATTGTATATATGCACCACTTCTTCTTTATCCGTTCATCTGCCGATGGACATATAGGTTGCTTCCACGTCTTGGCTATTGTAAGCAGTGCTGCAATGTCTTGACGTGATGGTGAGACTCACTCTTTGTTTCACCTTTATTTCCACTGAGTGGCCCCTTCAAGTGTCATAGCTTCCCCTGACCTACAACTTCATCCCCTACATCTGTATACATAATCAAAAACAGGAGGGAAAAAAATTTTTTTTACATCATTGACAGCAATTTTCTATATTCTAGGCATAGAGCTAAGCGTTAGACACACGTCAAATCAATCCATTAGTACTTAGAACATCCCTATGTGGTAGATATTATAATCCCCAGTGTACAAATAAAGAAACTGTGGTTAGCAATGGGCAGTACCTTGGCCAAAACCATTGACTAATACATGGTTGAGGCAGGACGGCAACCCTGGCGACACCCAACCAAGATATCACTGGGGCAGCAGCATGCAATACGGTGTTCCCAGGAATATAGTTTTCCAGATAACTGAGATAAATGCTTCAAGTGCCAAATTTATTTTGGGGAGAAAACTCCACTTTTTCCTACCATTTCTGAATATGGTCTCTGCTATGAAGACAGCAACACAATTTTCCTTTTTTCCCTCCTTTTCTGGTGGAGAAGCCTTGGAAATTATCTAGACTGTCTAAATTTTCAAGTCACATGACTGACACAAAGCTCCTTTGGTTATGATATACATCAACAGTTACGCCGAGGGCTATAGTGATATGTAGAAGCTTCCCTACACCAAATGATAACACATCACTGTGGTCTATTTCATACTAAGTATCTTTATATTTTGTTTGTTTCATGGTTTTCTTTCTTTTTCCTTACTTTCAAGTTGTCAGGCATCACTTTCCCTGGTTATAAACAAAGTGCCTTTCATTAAACACCTCTTTCCCACCTTGAGCTGCGCTGCTTATAATTTGCTACAAGCTAGGCAACCGGGTAACTCTCTAAGATTGGGTGTCCAATAAATTCTGAGCAGGGACTTAAGAAGAACTCTTATGGGTGAACTGCATAAGATTTTGTGAATATATGCAACCTCCATGTTGGCTTCCCTGATGACTGTCAACTGTATCTTAGATAATTGAGTTTACCAGAGAAATGAATGCCAAATGAGTGAGGAGTTTGAATACTTTTAGTGATACACATCCCAAAAGAAGGCATAAGTCAGACTTCCAAATAAATCTATCCCCTCTTCTAGTCCCCTGCAGGGATCCTTAGAGCTAGCAATCTCCACCTGCTTCCTTTACATTACTCTGCCCTGTCTTTTTTATAAGTATAGTCAAATCATCCTTTACCCTTTAACTTCAGTTGTCACTTTCCAGCTGGAAAACAGCAAATTTGATCATTCAAACAGAAACAGCGTCTGTTGCTAATCCCTCAAGCTGGTGTACTGGTTTCCTTTCTTGCAGCCAAACATTCAGTAACATGTGTTTATATGTATATCTTTTCCTTTATATTAGTAATAAGTCGGTCATTAAGGGCTGTCTAATGAGAGAATGCAGTTTTCTGGCCTGATAAGTCCCCGAGCTTCATTACCAAATTCATCTTATATGTCAGCCATTAAATAGCAAGGCATTTTCCTCTCTCACCCATGCGGTATCATTTAATTTCATCTAAATGGAGTTTTCTCTATGGCCATAATCATCATCATCTTCATCGCCACTACAATCAAGAAGCATTTATTACCTGCTGCAATGCATATGGTGTTATATTCAGTATGGTCCTACAAACTCCACCATCATGGCCGTCACCCATGGGAGGTCAAAAAGTACAATGGGATTATTGAAAATGGTGAAATGTGAGTTCAAGTCCAGACCTCACCACTGAATAGCCGGGTGAGCTGGAGTACTGCATCTTCCTTCTTTGTGCCATGCCTCATCTGAAAATAAGACAAATGAGTTGCATTATCTCTAAGATCATGTCACACTGTAATGTCAAGTCCTTTTCCAGACTCAGCTACAGGCATTTCAAGTGGGAGGAAGACCAGCAGAGGAGAAAACTGATCTGGAACTTTAAGCAGGTGGTTACATCCAGTGAAATAATTAGTCTCTGGGTCTCAGATCAGAGTTGTCTATTCTGAATATTGTTTCTTTCCCTGGTCCTGATTTCTCTGTGTTCTCAATATCTTCTGCCACACTTATTCCACTCTCTGTTTCTGACCTTGGCTCTTTTCCCATTTTCTCCAACTCCTGGTCTTCTTCTCCAGGTGGCAGTCCACACCAAACCCTCAACTTCTGTTCTTTTACTTTTCCCAACCACACACAGGAGCAGTGCCCCAATCAGAACACCAGCTTTGAATGGTTTTAGGAGGTAAATCCTGAGCCCCCTGGTTCCCTGTTATGCAGGTTATGTCTGATCCCCTTGAAAGAGGAAGATAGAGCCTGAGGGTAGGTTTCCAACAGGAACTGCGGACTGAGGCTCATCGTATAGGGAACAGGAAGAAGAACACAAAATGATTTCAAAGAGAATAAAGGAGGAAACTCAGAAAATGCAGACAAGTCTAGATGGTGATCACAGAGACAGACATGGAAGCAAACACCCCAAAACCATGCCTGGGTTGGACTGGACACACAGGAACAAACGAGACGTAGGCAGTAGGAAGGAAAGGTACAAGGATTTAATGGGATCCAGAGGGGAGCTCTGTGATTTATGCCCTGAAATGTACCCATGGGTCAGGAGAACCATCACATCCCCTCCCAGCCAGTGCATTAATTAGACTGAGTCAAAAGTCATCAAATCAGATAGGTAGGCTGATATACGGACAGTAGCCAAAAAATCCCTCTAATCATTATAGTTACTTGTATTAGCCATTCATGACTTTGTGCTAACTGCTCGACATGCATATTTTCTCATGGAACCTGACAAACTACCTTTTTTGTTGTCACTATAGTAAAATACGCATAACATAAAACTTACCATTTTAATCGTTTGTAAGTAGTGGCATTAAGCACATTTATAATGTTGTGCAACCATCACCACAATTCATTTCCAAAACTTTTTCATCATCCCAAACAGAAATTCTGTACCTATTAAACAATAACTCCCATTTCTCCTTCCCTCCAACCCCTAGTCACCACTCTTCTACTTTCTGTCTCTAGGACCCAACCACCTTTTAAGAGTAGCCATAAGAGTGGAGTTACATCTTACCGCAGGGTGAAATTCTAAAGTTAACGCATAAGGCAAAAAAAAACATAGTCTGCATTCTCACTGGAAATACCTGAGGCAGAAAGGCGTTGTAGTAGTGACAGGAATACCATCTCTCAATAAGTGTGACCCAGCCAGTCTTACCTCCTTCAATGTTCAGCTGAGTCCCAGAGGAAGTGGCAACGTATACATTAGGATATTATTGTACAAAAGAACATACTGTTTCTTTAAACAGTGTAAACGCTAGGTTTGTTGAGATGCTTGTTTCATATGCGGACCTCAGGAATTAAGACCAAATGAAGGAAGAACAAGTTCATTCCTTCCATTTCACACTTACCTGGGGAAATTCATTGAGTAGAATAGCAGATGGGATCATTCTTGCGATTCAAATGATTTTCCTCCTCTGCCCTTACTTTTCAAACAAATGCATTATGCTGCATTCTTGTCCATTGAGTATGTACGAAATACTTCCTTCCTATGATACCCTCTTTGTAATGATGAGGCTTAGAGAAGTTAAGGCACTTGCCCAAATTCACAAAGCTTTGTAAGTCATTGAATTACTGCCTTTAAGCACTACCCAATGGCTGCCGTCCAAATGGTTCTTTCTTTCAAGCAGAGACTTTTTTTCAATATTAATTTTTTCCTCTTCTTTTTAAAGTTAATCAGGGGGTATATTGACCAGGGAAGCTCCTGCGAGGCACTTTTAAGGGTTACTCTACAATTTCCAATCCATTTTCTCCTATGACACAACATGTAAATCTCTGAATTCTAGGGGCCAGTTGTAAGTTGGTTCCAAATACCATGGAACACATAAACATTTCTCCTCCCTCCTTTCTCCCCCCCAACCCATAACTTACTCACTCTTTGACCTCCCCACAAGAAGCATGACTGCCTTAAATTTAGAGTTTCCCTTTCCATTAAACAATGCACGTGTTTCACCCTAATCATATTTCAGAGATAGAGTCGATCAGACTCTTAGTGAGCTTGCTCACTGCCCCAGGTGAGGAACCGCCTACAAGTACATAAACTGCCAGGGGCACACCATTGATTGGAAGTCAGGAGGTAGAGCTTTCAAGAATGATTTAGGAATGCAGACCACTTTTACTAATTTGAACTAACAGAGGGGAAGGTCAGGCCAAAACCATGAAAAAAATCTAGATAAGGAAATATTTTTGAAGAAATATTGTTTTACGACTCCCACCCACCGTAATTTAAGTTGTCTCCGAGTTTATCCATTCACCCTTCTGCTGACTAAGAGGCTCTTAAGGTTGCTCTCAGGAATAAACAAGACTAGTTTCTAATTAGCATAACTATTATAAATAAATGTAGATTATTCAAGTGCTCGAAGATAATTTTTTTCTAAGTAACATGTTCATACCACTAATTTGTAAATATTTCTTGTAAGAAAAGAGTATGCTGAATAAAGGTAAATTTTAGCCAAAAGTAATGTAGTTTCCTCTCTGCATCATAATTAACTTTGGTCCAGTACAGATTAGCCTTGATCAAAATTTCAGTTACGTTATGGCCAAAATAACACAAATAAACATATGATTCGTTGAACAGCAAAATTCATTTTCATAAAATAGTGACTTTTTTCTGGAGGAAAATAAAACAAAAAGAAAGGTGGTTCAAGGCATGGGATGTATACAATACGAAGAGTTAGTAATTAAAAAAGGAAAAATCTCCTTTCCAAAGCAAGAATCCTGTCTTAAGCCAAAATCAGAACAATATAAGACAGTTTAAGCATACTCATTATTTTCCTATTTGGAGAAGTCCTCTCTTTCATATTATTTACTCTGTTTCCAAATGCCACGTTCCAAACATAAAAGTGATTTTTCACTGATGTTCTTCAACTTGGTCAGGCTACCCAAACCCCCTCCCCTTCCTTCCTAAATTTAATTAAAACCAGCATTCCGCCATACTGGAGAGAAACCCTATTTACATAACACAAAGAAAAACAATTTTTAAAAGCCCACATTAATCATGGCTTTAGAGAAAGTCACCACAAATAGGATGTATCTAGCCAAGTGACAAGCTCCAGCCACTTTAGAAAAATATGTCTTTCTGGCCGCAAGGATACAAGTGTTACTCCAGAACTAGCTCTTCTGTCCCCCAAATTCCTTGTTTTCTTCTGAACTGACATGATTTGCCCACCCTGATATAGAATAATGCATATTCAAAGTTGTCTCTTTGTTTTATGGTATTGCCAGGAATAGAGGAAGGAAAATCAAGTACCTGCTATGTGCCAAGCAAAATGCTCAGGGCTCTGGAGACATTACTTCCCTGTATTGTCCTGGCAGCTCCATGAAGTTGCTTGTTTACTCACCTTGAGCTTCAACTTTTAACCCAGAGAGGTTCTCCTGCCCCAGAGCTCCCTCCTGGCCCACAGAGATTCAAGGACATATTTAAGAACCTCAGACATCCACTGCCTTTTTCTGCCTTACAAACATACACTTCTTTTTTTTTTTTTTTTTAACATCTTTATTGGAGTATAATTGCTTTACAATGGTGTGTTAGTTTCTGCTTTATAACAAAGTGAATCAGCTATACGTATACATTTATCCCCATATCTCCTCCCTCTTGCATCTCCCTCCCACCCTCCCTATCCCACCCCTCTAGGTGGTCACAAAGCACTGAGCTGATCTCCCTGTGCTCTGCGGCTGCTTCCCACTAGCTCTCTATTTTACATTTGGGTATAAACTTCTTTTGTCATTGTTTTATTTCAACCATTGCACTGAGAAGCACCTTCATCAAAATGAATAGAAAAGTATAGAAAGTTTGCCAATGGCAGAAACCTCAAATGGGTGAGCAAAATGGAAAGAAGAGTCCAGATTAATCAAGATTATTCCAGAAGGCTGCTAATGAGCAGGGATCAGAATTAACTATGATAGAAGAATTCACCCAACTCTCTACCTCAGTTTACCTCAAATATAAAAAGATAATGGCCTATACTGTCTGCCCAAAAAGTATGAGAAAAGGTTACAAAATTGCCATACACAACTTTGTCAAAAATAAAAGAAGAAAAATATAAACTATTGAATTTTTGTTATAAGTCAGGCCCTTGTAGAGGAATTTGTATATATTTTCTTACTTAATCTGTACCACAAACAGGTGAGATGGGTATTCTCATCCACATTTTACAGATAAAGAATCTAAAGCAAAGAGAGTTTAAACTTTTGACAGAGGTTACACAGCTAATAGCCGGTAGAGCTAGAGTTTAAATCCAATTTGCCTGATTCCATTTCTCCATCTACACCTGCTCTACCTCTCATCAGAGGTGGTCCAGAATAAAATTGTTATGGCCACATCACGGATATACCATGAGGAGTAGATGGAGTGGCCCAGATTCTGTTGCTGACTCTTATCGATGATTCATGGTTTGTTTTTTTGTTTTTTTTAATGCCTTTTTAAAATTTATTTTATTTATTTTATTTTTTTTTAAAAGTCAGTGACCCTTACTCTTTTTTTTTTTTTTTTAATTTATTTTATTTTTGGCTGTGTTGGGTCTTCATTTCTGTGCGAGGGCTTTCTCCAGTTGCGGCAAGCGGGGGCCACTCTTCATCACGGTGCACCGGCCTCTCACTAACGCGGCCTCTCTTGTTGTGGAGCACAGGCTCCAGACGCACAGGCTCAGTAGTTGTGGCTCATGGGCCGAGTTGCTCCGCGGTATGTGGGATCTTCCCAGACCAGGGCTCGAACCCATGTCCCCTGCATTGGCAGGCAGATTCTCAACCACTGCGCCACCAGGGAAGCCCTAAAATTTATTTTATTTCTATTTATTTTTGCCTGCGTTGAGTCTTCATTGCTGCACGTCGGCTTTCTCTAGTTGTGGCGAGTGGGGGCTGCTCTTCGTTGCGGTGTGCAGGCTTCTAATTGCAGTGGCTTCTCTTGTTGCAGAGCACGGGCTCTAGGAGTGCGGGCTTCAGTAGTTGTGGCTCGCAAGCTCTAGAGAGCAGGCTCAGTAGTTGTGGTGCACGGACTTAGTTGCTCCACAGTATGTGGGATCTTCCCAGACCAGGGCTCGAACCTGTGTCCCCTACATTGGCAGGTGGATTCTTAACCACTGTGCTACCAGGGAAGCCCTTTTTTTTTTTTTTTTTTTTTTTTTTTTTTTTAATTTTTTTGGTCACGCCATGAGCTTGCAGGATCTTAGTTCCCCAACCAGGGATCGAACCCAGGCCCCCTGCAGTGGAAGCGCAGAGTCCCAGCCACTGGACTGCCAGGGAATTCGCCTGATTCATGTTTATTCTGACTCCTGAAATGCTGTGAATATGTTGTCAGCTTCTTGGACTCCTCACTAAATGTAAGCTCCAAAAGGGCAAGGATTGATTGATTGATCTATCCATTGATCTTTTTGTTTACTGACACATCCCAACTCCTGAGGACAGTGCCCCGCACTCTGTAGATGCTCAGTAAATATTTGTTAAATGGATGTAGTGAATGAAATCCTGTTCTGGCCTGAGCTCTGGGATAGCTGTTCTCTCTGATCACCCAGCTACACATAGGCTGGCTTTACCCTGCCTAGGAATAATGTGAGCTTAGCCAGACAGTTATGTCTCGATAGCTTTGGCGACCAGATGAGTTGGAAAATACCTGCAATTACTACTCCCTGGAGATTATAGAGGCACCAACAAGGTGAAAATTGGGAGAAACCCCACTGCATTGCACAGAATCACCCTGGTTGAAGACCAGGCTGCTTGTCTTCACATGTCCTTCTGCCCAGGCCTCATGGATTCAAAGCATTTCTCCATGACCCTTCAGGGACACTCGGGGGGGTTGGGGTGTGGTACATCAGCCAGACCACTGGGCTTGCTGTCCTATGTCCTCCTGGCCAGTTCCAATCTCAAGTTCAGTACTGACTCTCCCTCACCTTTTTTGGATGTATATATCTAAGTCAGTTTCTACTCTGCCAGAAGTGCTCTGTTCTGCATTTTCCAAAGCTCATATTTTTGTGGGGCAAAACCCCACAGGTTTCCTAGTGGACAGTCTGCGTTGTTCCATCGCTTGTTTTTAGTGGGTCCTTTTCATCTCTGTAATTACTGAAAATCAACAGAAAGTCAGGTTCAACAGGCAACCTTGCAAAGTGGCAAGTTCAAGAGTCACAGGTTCATAGCTCACTGACAGTTGAGACTTCAAAGTCCCCTGACAGACTGGGATGCCTGGATCTGACTTTATTGACTGATTAAAGAGGGAGGCAGTAAACAACTTCTGCCAGAGTTGCTTTCTCTTTTTTCCTGCACTTGAATGATTCACCCTACAGAAGTGCCAGTACTGAGACCCCCAAACTAAAGCCTAGGATTGGCCTTGCATCTTACTCTGAACAGTGCCATAAACCAGACCCAATTGTCTCTGCTATTTCCAAGAACTACCTGAAAAAAACCTTTTAAAATCTCTTATTTGATACTGGTCTAAATCACATTGGTAACTTAGTCATTATATCTGTGATGACTTGCATTCTTGATCTCGGCATCAAATAAGCTACTTCTCATTAGCCTCCCTCTTTCCCTCTACCTAACCTTTCCTACAAATTCCATCAACCTTGTTGTGAATGTTTAAGATGGTTGAAATTCCAGATTCAAGACTGCACTTGTTAATATGCATCAGCAGTCTTTGAGCACCATGTTTCCAATGGGATACAATCTTCTCAAAGACGGATGTATATCAAAGATTTATGTACATAAGTGCAAGAACCCGGATGATGTCTTGGGTAAAGGCACACACATTCTGCCTTACATAAGCATTATACAACTAACTTGGGGTCCTGTGATACCCTAAACTTAACCTCCTTCACTGATGACCTCTAAGCCTTAGCAAAAACAAATTACACCATCTTTGGAGAGCAGCTAAATATCTGGAACCCTGAGCCTCCCCGATCTTCCCTCCAAAATTTAGTCCGTTATTTCTGATTCTAGCCATTTCTTTACTGGTCTCCTCTAATCTTCCTTCTCCCAGGCATGAAATTTCTCTTATTGGTCCCGTGAGAGAGTCCTTTGTCATTTGTTTTCAGACATAACTCTGTATTTGATTATCTCACATTTATCAGTTTGCCAAACATACATGTGTTTGCAATGAATAGTAGAGGTAAGAAGATCAAAGATACTCAAGTAAAGAGAGGCTGATCTGACATAGATAACTCTAACATATGGCCATATGTTTGGTTTTTCCCAACGATGTGCCATGTGGACTTACCATTTCCAGGGTGAAAAACACAATTTATAAACAAAAGCATATGAACAGCTAGTGCTTAACATGGAACCTAGCATACAGTAGGTGCTCAATACTCAATTAATAAATTTATGAATGTCAAAATATTTGACCAAAATTTCAGCCCAAAGTTACATGCTATATTTGTCCAAAGAAGTGGTCACCAAACTTTTTTGATTGGATTCCTAACTCATACATGTTTGAGCATGCAACACTATATGTACAACTGGACACAATATGTCATGTTTTTTATAAAGCATACGCAGAGTAATGAAAGTGGAATGGAACTTTTTAAATATATAAATAGATGTTCTAATATTGGAGCCAATATATTAATTGCTTTAAATAGATGGGAACGTCACACCAACGGTTGAGCCTCAAAATTCATTTTTGGAATTTCCAAATCAATGGAAGAGAAACACATAAGAAATCTAAACTATCAAATTGACTAAACATGTTACATTTTGTTTGGGGCTATTTTAAAGCTAGCACTTATATTATGAGGATGTCTCGAATTCTAGAAATTTTCCTCAAACGAAACAATAAAATAATATTGAGAAATCTTAATTTAGGAAGAACTTGGAAAATGACAAATTTTCTCTATTTCTCTCTAGTTTGTTCCTCTCTTTAAGTCACTGATTTTTTTATGAAACAGAAAAGCAAAAAAAAAGCAAAACTTTTTTTTAATTCAGTATTTTTCAAGTATAAATCAAATTAGTTTTTTTAATTTATTTATTTATTATTTATTTATTTTTGGCTGTGTTGGGTCTTAGTTCCTGTGCAAGGGCCTTCCCCAGTTGCGGCAAGCGGGGGCCACTCTTCATCGCAGTGCGCGGGCCTCTCACTGTCGCGGCCTCTCTTGTTGCGGAGCACAGGCTCCAGACGCGCAGGCTCAGTAGTTGTGGCTCACGGGCCTAGTTGCTCCGCGGCATGTGGGATCTTCCCAGAACAGGGCTCGAACCCGTGTCCCCTGCACTGGCAGGCAGATTCTCAACCACTGCACCACCAGGGAAGCCCCTCAAATTAGTTTTTAATCTTCCTTCAAGCGTGGTGGAATGCACAGGCAACAGAAATACACAGAGGAAGTAAGATGTCCAAAAAAGAGGAAATTGGCACACCGTCATAGGTCAGAGGGCTGTCAACTATCAATCATTTCCAAAGCCAAACCTCTCAGGGGTCCATTACCCAAATAGTTCAGAACTCCTTAAATTTGTTAGAACTAGAATCACCTTCAAAGTCATCTGGTCCAACACCCCCTTTCTACAGATCGAGGGACCACATTCCCAAGCAGTTCACGGACACACCTAGTGATAGAACTAGGACTAGAACTCACATGCCTGATTCTTATTTTAATTCACTGCGCCATGCTGCCTAAATAGTGACTTGATAAAAAAAAATTGCCTAACTACAAATTTTTTCTGTGCCAGGCACTTTTCCAAGTGCTTCACAAGTTTCAGTTTCATTATCCCAACAGCTCTATTAGTTAGGTTCTATTATTTTACTTTTTCCATGGCAGCGATTATTTATTTGTTTATTTATCAGCTTTATTGAGGTGTAAATGACAAATAGAATTATAAGATATTTAAAGTGTACATGATGATTTGATATAGATATACATTGTGAAAGGATTCCCATCATCGAGTTAATTAACACATCTGTCAAATTAGGTTATAGTATTATTCCCTCTTGTAGAGATGAAGAAACTTAGGCATGGGGAGCTTAAGTAACTTGGCAAATATCACATGACAAGTGACAGAGCCTGGATATTTACTACTTACCTCATCACTTCATTCTGAGAAAAAGAAAGGAAGATTTCCAAATTATACCCAAGTCAAAATTAAATAAAAACAAGGTGTCAGAATAGCTATTTTCATTGGCTAAGATACTGCCAAGTTACTTTTATTCCTTTCTGACAGAATAATTTCATTCTCCACTTATTCAGCAAGCATTTCATAGGGACTTTTTCGTGCCCGCAACTGTGCCAGGAGCTGGGGACTCAGAGTGGAGAATTCAGGCAGGCTGTGCTCAGAGGGAGGCTTCCTTTGCTGGCAAAGGCTGAGAAGGACATGATCACAACAAGTGCGACCAAGCTGAGCTAGGCCAGAGCAAGCCCAGACTGTGGTGGAATGCCATGTGCGCTGCTCTGGCCCTCTTCCACTGAACTAGGAGTCCAGAGCAAGACGACACCATCAGGTGACAGTAAGACCTGAAAGCCTTCTCCCTTTGCCTCTTCCTCATTGTACAGGAGGAGCTATGCTGGTGCTGAAGCAGGCACAGGTAAAATATTGGTATCACCAGAGATACTCAGACAGACCACCATCCCGGGTCCCTCTGAAGAAAAAAATGGAAGCAGGGTTTTCTCTTGTGGGAAGAGTATTGCCTCTGAACTACTTCTGTCAAGGATTTGGGATTATCTTATATCCAAAAAAAAATCTTCTACTCATGGATCAGTGCCAAAATTTCTATCCTTAGTTTTCCCCTATTAACCTCAAAGCTTGATATAAATATCTGAGGTGAGGTGAGGGCTGAAGGTTCTCTTATCAACTATTCAAGTATTCCTTAATTTGAATTTAAGAAGTGTGAAAATATTTCACAAGAGGACGTTAACTTTCTCCTGGTCCCTGGGAACCCAGAGGGAGAAGAAAGTGGAGAGAGAAGTATGTTGAACAGAGAAAACAAGGCACCAAAGACTCTCACGGCCCTCTACGCTCAGGACTGACTGGAGTTTTAACGCAATGAAAGACATCTGTATCCCAGGGAGGGGAGGACAGTGGAGGTCAGAACACTAGAAGCTGTCCGTAGCAGCAGAGCAGCACTGCAGAGCACCTAACAAAACTTGGTAGCTCCAGTAGTTGGCTATTTCTGAAGTTGTTGGGTGTGTGTAATGGTTGCTCTTGTTTTCCCCCAAAGCCACTCAAAGGGAGACCAAAATATCTGAGTATTGATTAAAGCTTTAATGATTACGCCAAACCATTCACCTTATGTTGGAGAAACGAGAACTCATGGAGATTGAGAGACTTGCCTGTCTCCAGACTCTGAAACCAGCACCCTTCCATGTTATCAGGCTGCCTTCCATAAAACTGACCGTCCATATAACTAGCATGTGTGGCTTTGGGTAAGATGAAGACGAGTGAGTGAAAAAGGACCTTCCATTCATGGATCTCTCAAGACCTATGAAAAGGAATTAAAAGTTTTCTTTTACTGTTGAGGATACTGAGGCCCAGAGAGATCAAGTACCTGTTCAAGTTCACTGTACATCCAATGAGTAGTAGAGTTGGGGGGAATTTGAACTTTGAGTGTTCCCTTCAACTCAACAGTCCATACTCTGTCTGCTATACATACTGCTTCTGAGGGGTATCTTTTTGGTTTTCCCATTAGACATCAATTTGGGGCATATTTTTCCTTCTAGATCACATCTTTAATGAGTTAAATGGAATTTATCAATATTTTATTTTATTATGATTATCCAATAGATTTAGCCTCTGTTTTTGAGCAGGATTGTCTAAAGCACTTATATATGTTTTATGTATCTTCCTCAAAATACCAAGAATTTTTAAATATTTTAAAACACCACTGTCACTTTCATACCTAATGATGACCCTGCTGATGGTGGTCATTCACTGTGTCTGGCTACAGCATCGCCTGGAACTGCAAGCAGTGAGGAAGACACGTATCTGAAGAATCTTGGTGTGTACAGTACTGAGGAAATGACTCAAGGCTCTAGGATGTCATCCATAATCACCACTTTTGAAACAGAAGTTGCAAAATCTGAGGGTGGCACTACCACTGAAATTCCACCATGTCTCCTCCCACTGTCACATCTGCCTATGTGACACTATCAATCAAGACTTGGATATCACAGCCTGGCTCTGAGCAATAGCATAGTATAAGCATGATCTTTGATGCCTAGTAGATTCAGAAAGATTAAAGAACAGCATCAAGTTACCTAGACTGTACTCCCTTACTTTCTACAAGCATTCGGCATATTAAAAGAAGGCTAATGCATTGTGTATTTCAAGTAAATTTCATAATCAGCTTCACTAAGGACACTGATCAATAACATCCTGATCTGTAAGGAACACTTGTCCAAACATCTTCTTATGTCAGAATGGGATAAGCCTTTCCCCGGTGTTAAATGCAGAAAATACTGAAAAAGAAAATCAATTCCCCTTCTTGCATTCAACTAGGACAGTCGTTCTGAAACTGTTTCTTTTAGGTCCCCAGCACTGATGGCTGTAGCTCAACGACCACTGGGAGGGGACCAAGGGAAGGACTCTAGGTCTCCCAGCAGCTCTAAAGAAGTTTCCTTTGAAAAATGAATATGGGAGGAAGGAGGGATGACTAGGCAGAGCACAGATTATTTAAGGGAGGTGAAACTACTCTGTATGACACTGTGATGGTGGATATATGTCATTACTCATCTGTCCAACCACATGGAATACACAGCACCCAGAGTGAACTCTAATTAAACCATGGACTTTGGGTGATAATGATGTGCCATTGTAGGTAACAATGTACATTCATCAACTGAAACACTCTTGTTGGGGATGTTGATAATGGAGAAGGTTATGTGTGTGTAGGGGTAGGATATATACAAGAAATATCTGTATTTTCCCCTCAATTTTGCTGTGAACCTAAAACTGCTCTGAAAAATAAAATCTGTGAATAAAAAAATGAATGTTGCAAATTCCTAACAGGCCTTTGGAGTCTTCACCCCCGCCCCAAGCAGTTAAATTGTACTTTTCTCATGCCTGAATCTCTCCTTTAATGCACTTAGCACTGTCCTATATTCATGCCCCTTACGAGGAAGCAGATGTTGGGCTGGCATATGGTGCCCACTCATAAATTTCTCTAACCTTTCCCTGGTGGACAAATCACAGGCAACGATGGGTTCCAGTGACCGGCCTTCTTAGCTTTCCCTGAGGAGCTTGGGAGCTCTGGTCTCATTTGTTCACCTCAGGTGGGTGAGCTAGTGCCGTGGGCATCCATCCACTGACAGCAGACCCAGATGGAGGCAGCAAGAGGCCGGCAGGCTTGATCAGGCTCTGAGAGCCGCACCCAACATTCCACCTGGGAAAGCCAGGACTGGGGAGCTTGTGGTCTTTTGCAGCCCGCTGGCAGCCACTGGAGGGACTGAGCCAAGGGCTTCAGCTGCATGGGGAACTCCGAGCTGAGTTGCCCTGAAGAAAGGGGATGAATGGCAGAAAATGGAGCTACTTATTAGTAGATCCTGATGCAAGTGCCAACTGATTAGATCATGGAACACCCAGAGGTGTCTATAAAGGTCAAAGGAAGAGAGGCCTCTCCCGACATAAACATCACAGTGTACACTCATTAACCCTTTTCCTTCTGACACAAATGGTCTGCAATGACACAAACGGTCTGATCACCTATGACCCTGCATTTGCACACATCTTGCTTGTAGTTGATTTGCTTCAGTCATGTCTCCCGATCCATATTGCAAACAATCTGAGAACACAAACCACGCGTCCTAAAACTTCCCCTCCCTTCTAAATCACAAACCTGAGCACATTCTATGTGCTCGTAATCAAGTATGGACTAAATGACAGATGGAAGGCCACCACCACTGACCTTTCTCACATCAGTAGCAGCAACTAACACTGATGTTACACCCCATTGTGTTTGTACAGTCACAGTGGATAACCTGCTTTCATGTGCATTGCCTAATTTGCCTATTATACAGAAAATAACACTGAAACTGTTGTTTCAATGATTTGTCAAAAGCCGTAGAGATTTGAAATATAAAAGAAGGATAAAATTCATGTTTCCTGACTTATAGCCCAGTTTTAGCTAGAGTTTACCTGAACTTTAATTCTAGACTAAGACAGCTGCTTTTTCTTTACAGAGGAGTTCAGGCAGGTAAGCAGTCACATTGATGGTACTGGGGTAGTATTAGAAGTGCTCTGGAAATGTTGCTCAATGGTGAGTGTGGAGCCCTATCTAACCCTCTATCCTGACACTCAGCCATACTATTAAGTGCCTCTCTGTTCTAGAAGCTGAACTTGTGCCATCCCACAAGGAGCTTGGTTAATGATAGAGAGCTGGAAGTGTACACATAAACATAATAAACGTGTCACACATTACATGAAATTTCTAAAAATGTTATATGTTCTGGTATAATAAGTCATAATTCTAGTTATTACTTTAAAATGTATATCCCAGAAATAACTATATTTCCTTGTCAATTGCATTATTATGAACTTTCATCAAATCTTTAACCGTGGTCATTTTTAAGTCTTTTGTCATTTACAGACAGTTCTAGGTGTAACTCTGATGCTTTTGCAACAATGTTCCTATAAAAGGGTTTCATCTTCAAGGAATTCATGGAAAAGACTCTTGACAAGTACAGGTTTCTGATAACTGACTGTACTGCTGAACTGAATGAATAAGCATTTTCAGAACTCTAATGGAAAACTGGTGAATTCATAAAAGTGCTAACAAAAGATCAAGATGAAAAAAAAATTAATTACATGGGACTGAGTGAACTGATGAGGATGAGTATAATTTTTGTGACTTTCTTTTTGAATAAAAAAAAAAATCCCACAAGGACTCAGAGGCAAAAAAAATACAAATCAATTTTCACTGCAAAGTAAAGGAGCTGTTACAGTGGAGGATTACTGGCCTGAATGTCAATATTATGACATAGTATGAGTGTGTTTCGTGTTTGGTAATTGCAATCATTGTTGCTTTTGTTGTGGTCATCCATTTACAATGCTTGGTGTCAGTTTATTTATCTCTTGTAAAAATAAAATACAGTGTGTGTGTGTGAAAAAAAAAAAAAAAGAGTACAGAAACTACAACTAGATTATCTGAGTTTGAATCCAGTTCTGTCATTTACTATCTGTGAGATATGGGCAAATTACCTCACCTCTCTGTTCTTCAGTGTCCTTATTTATAAAAAGTAAGGATAAAATGAGTTAACATATATAGAGCATTAAAGTATTGACTGATGCATATTTATGGATAAATAAATGTTATAGAGTCAAAAAACAAAAAAAGAAATCCAAACAATGGAATATTATTCAGACCTAAATAGAAATGAGCTATCAAGCCATGAAAAACACATGGAGGAAACTTAAATGCAAATACTAAGTGAAAGAAGCCAATGTGAAAAAGCTACATACTCTATGTTTCCAACTATTGTATACGACATTCTGGAAAAGGCAAAATTACGGAGACAGTAAAAAAAAAAATCGTGGTTTCCAGGGATTAGAGGGAAGGAAGGGATGAACAGGCAGAGCACAGAGAATGTTTAGGCAAGTGAAACAACCCTGTAGGATACAATACTATAATAGTGGGTTCACTGTCAAAACCAATAGAATGTACAACACCAAAAGTAAACTCTAATGTAAACCATGAAAAAATAAAATAAAATAATAAATAAATAAATAAATAAATAAATAAACGTGTTACATGCTAGAATAGTCTGGGCCGTCAGTGAGGCCATGAAGGAAGATGCCTCCAGCTCTGACTGACCAATGGGGAAAAGGCATCACAAGGGAGTGGCTGTTAGGCTGAATCTTGCAGGTTGGAGAAGGGGCACGAAATAGAGTTACAGGTGAAGGAACAACATAAATAGGAGGTGGGCATGAAAGAACATGACATGTTTGATGAACTGTGGGTTTCCTCCCATCCTCCACTTTGATATTTTTCCTCTTCATCCATCATTTCTTCCTAAAATTCAATCAGTCAACAAATATTTATTGGGCATTAGTTTATACCAGATACTGCCCTTCCCTTGTTTCCTATCCCAATTTCTGCTTACCTCACACCTGTAGAACTGCAACTACTTTTCTACATTAGATCACAGCCCCTGGCCATTCAACACTGAGTTGTAAGCACGTGTTGATGTGTACTTAAGTGAGAGGCACTCTTTTGGATGCCGTACAAGGTCTAAAACTCCATAAAGCAATAACCCTGTCTTCAAGGAGTTTGAATTCTTGTAAGGAAGACAAGACAGGTATGAAAATAACCATAATTTACGGCATAATATAAGTGCTGCATAAGAGGTGTAAAATGAATTATAGACATTTGCACAGTGTAATAGAACTCCATTATGACATGGTTCATTAGTACATGCATTTGGATATACCATAAATCAGCTCTCGATTCACACAGAAATAACGAATGGATCAATTAGGAGGAGGAAGATTGTTTTTCAGATGAAGCTGAGATGGCAGAACTAAGACCCAGGCTTCAAGTTCAGCATCATCTTTAATGGCTTCATAGCTCTCCTCAAGATCCAAGACAACAGGATTGTGGCAGCTGACACTGGAAGAGGGAGCTGAGACTTCAAGGTCAAAATCCAGTGAGTCATTACCACAGGCAGGGTCAAAGGAGTATGTGGAATTTTTCTATAATGTCACGCAGGAAGATGGGAGGAACACTGAAGAACCAGACCACCATTTGGGAGGACCATCAGTGCTGAGGTTCAGAGAACCTAGGACACGGTCAGTCAAATTCAGTCTAGGGCTTACTCACATCACCCCGTACATGCTCATGACTTCAGTTACCATCTTTATATAGCCTACCCTGACTTCCTCTGAGACCTAGGTTTATATATCTGCCTGCTCAACCCTCCCTCCTGGATATCTATTTCAATATTCCCAAGACTAGTGTCACCCTCCATCCATCTAAACCTGCTCTCTTGTGTTCTTTAATTGTTCCATCATCCACTACTTACCTAGTTATATAGTGAGAAACCCAAGAGGCATTCTGGCCACTGCCTTCTCCTCCTTCCCCATGGCCAAACTATTACCAAATGATGTAAATTTACCTCTGAATTATCTTTTGATTGCATCCATTTTTTTACACCTCTGTGGCCACCCCTCTGGTCTAGGAAGGCTGAACTACTGTAGTTGCCTCCTAGCTGGTCCCCCACAGCCATTCTGACTACTCTATAATCGATTTCCCACCCTGCTCTCAGAGTCATCTTTGCAAAATGAAACATGACTATGTCACCCCCCAGGTGATGATATTTCCATTGTTTCCCATTGCTCTGAGAAGAAAACCAAAATAGGTAGCTTATGTCAAGGGTCTTGCTTTATCTAATTTAACCTGCCTCTCTAATCTCATTACCCCTATCTTTCTCCCAAGCCTCTTATAATTCAACCACAGTGGGCCCTCCTTGGTATCAAACATGCCAGGCTCCCTCCTTGGTGGGCTGCACCCTGCAGGCCTGCAAGCCTTGTAGTTGCCCAGCCTCGAGACTGAAGAAAGAGCCTGGAGACAGCAACAGAGACAACAATGGTTTTTTGGACAGGGCATCTTACACAAAGTGTTCTGGAGGACACCTCACCGTGAGAGGTTATTTTAAGAATGGACTCCTGACAGAGATGCTTTATCAGACATTTCAATACATGTAATTATGATCCATGGGTCTGATTGTGCCCAGGGTGTTGCTAAACTCAGGTGGTGAGGAGTTATGGGTCCTGGTACTTAACAGGGAGAATAAAAGCAGTCAAGGCATAAGCTGCTAACATTCATTTAACTCTTTCTTCACCTGAGCCCCAAGAACCAGAAAAGACACTTCTTTAGCAGCAGCTTGCTACTTTATATAAAAATGATAAATGTTGACTCTACGAAATTCAAACAATAGAGACCATAATACATAGGAAAAAATCACACTGCTCAGGGATACTACTGGTAATACCTTGGTTAAACTTCCTCCCTAGGGATATATGCATTTTTTATTACATAAATTAAATCACATTTTACATCCACTCATCATGCTCACAAGGGAAATGGTTGTTGACCAATGGTTGTTGACCATGACGTTGTCATGACGTCATAGGTGTAACGATAGCTGAGGTAACATTCTTAACTAAGACAAGGAAGTGGTAGATTTTCTAATGATTTGGATTCAAGCCCTTCAAATAATGCAACTTCTAAAGAGACCCAAACTCTTAAAAATGGAAACCCACCGAAGTGATGTAAGAGATCATAGAAAGGTAGGGAGATTCTGGATGTCACCTGTGTCTGGCTTTCTGTTAACTCCTAGACTGGAAAACCAAGGCTCACAGAAGAGTGGGGGCAGGTGATGAGGAAGGCAGAGACCGGAAAAATGTCCTGTGTGCATATTCAGTTTGGACATTCCCCATGATCACTGCAGAATTTCAAGGCGAGGAGCTTGAAGTAAGATTAGCAATTCATTAGTGGCAAGTTTGAGAAGTCACCATAGTCACTGTCTAATGAGGCTTTACGGTCTAAATCTCCAAGAAAGAAACAAAACATCTCCATTAGCTGGTGACAAACATCCTTGTGCAGTTCTGGAACTGAGGTTTTGTTGATTGCTTAGACACTTGAGAGAGGGTTGTGATTCATATTATGAAAAGAACTAGATTTTTTTTTTTTTTAGGAGATGCAACTCGGTAACTAATTTTTGTCTCTCTCTGCCAGTCTAACCGTTTGAATGTTAATTTAATTTTACAGAATATCATTTATGTAAATGTAATTAGAAGGGAAACATGATCTGGAGATGCATAGCACCAAAGAAAATTTATTACTCCAAGGGGTATTGCTCTAATCATTCAGCTGCAATATTGAGTTTCCCCAGATTTAATCTAAAAGCAATAAATTACAAAAGGCTAATGCCCTGTCCAACAACAAGCTGTCACGAACCCAAGATTCAGGAAGGGAAACCAGAAAGAAGAAGAGAGGGGTAAAAGCCTGAACTTGATTTCAGCAACAGGCTATCAGCAGCTTCACATTTCCTGACATAAAACTCAGGAGAGACAACAGAGCTAGGGGGGAAAAAAAAAAAAGAAAAAAGCTTCATTTCCTAAATGAGAATAAAATGGTGACTTCCAACCCCCTACTGCTTTTCCCTCCAGAAATCTGACCAGGGCTCTTTACTTGTTGCTAAACATTATTATAAATGTTCCAAGTTCAGGGCCCCATGTTCCCCAACAACAGAGGGAAAGGAATCTAGCCAGGATAAAACAGCCCTGTCTCTTCACTTTATGGCGAGGCTGTTCTTTTGCAGAGACAAGGAGAAGACCCAGTCTGATTAATGTCAAGGTCCGTATTGCATTCCGTTGCGCTCATGCCGGAAAGCCAGTTCTCCCAGGGCACCCTGCCAACACAGATAAGCCAAGCCTGTTAAAAGGAAACACTCTTCAGTCTCCAGCTCTCCTGTCCATGACAAGTGAGAGGTTGTCACTGGAAGAACTTGGGGTTGTAGGTCGTCTCCCTGTTGCATAAGCCCTATACCTGAACTTGAACGTGGATGTGGCTACCCGGTCCTTTAAAGGTGCTCAACAATTGCCACGATGGAAAAAGAGAAAAAAAAAAAAAATCAATCAATCAATCAATCAAACAAACCACCTGGCTCCACGAAAGAAACCCTTGGTGAGGTGCTTAAAAATTCCATAGGCTGGGTTCCACCAAGGAACGATGAAATTAAGATTTCTGTGTTTAGGAATCGGGTATGGGCACCTTTTAAAAGCTCCCTGCTGGTGATTTTAATGTGCAGTCCACATGAGGACAGTCCTGGAAAAAGGTTGATGGCCTGCAGTGGGATACCTGGGTTCAGTAGGTCACGGTATCATAGAACCATTCTCATGGATGGGGATTTCTTGGATGGAACAAAGGTGAAGGGGAAAACGTATCTACTCCCAGAGAACAGAGAAATGATTTGCAGCTGGCCAGGTAGGCAGCAGTAACTATCAAGTAAAACCACATCATTTCACGTGATTTCAAAACCTAAATAATAAAAGGCCTTAAGTTGTTGCTACTATTTTCTTTTCCTTAAAAATACATGTTAAATAATATAACCTACCTCATCTTCTGCAAGTCAAGGAGTTTGAACATTATAACCAAAAGGCACTTCTGGGAAAAAAAAAAAGCCAAATCCTAAAATAAGTTGTACATTTCTTTCAATACTCAGAAACATCTTGACTCTGTTTGATTGTTTGTGTTTGTTTTTTGTCCTGGAATTTTGTGCATTTGTTGGGCTGCTTCATTGAAAAAAGGGTGTAGTATCTGAGGCAAATGAATATTTTCAGAGTTCAAAGAGAGAATGGAGGCTATGACTCTATCAGTATTTCCAAATTTTACATATGCAATTAGAGGTACATGAAAGATTCTTAAAATCTTTAGCTTTTTTGTTCTTATTCGAATGTTCAGTTGAAGAAATATAAGTAGCGCTTCAAACCTGTGCTTCAATGGAAAATATTTCTTAGAGTGGGACTAAGGAAAATTTGACTTTATTTAAAACAACTTAGGAAAGATATATCTAGTACGGATGGCAAAATTCATGAAAATGGCACATGAATAAAATTTGTCCATAAACACCCTGATTAAATAACAGGAGAGAAAAACTAACTATAACCACTGAGCATTCAGTATTTTCATTATGTTTCCTCTACCACCCCCAAACCCCCCACCACAGACATACACTTCGCTATTTGAAAGGATTTGTCTTTATCTTCCTCTCGTCCCCAAATTAGTGAAGATACTTTAGTAGGAGTCTTTAAAAGATAAAGTACTTGTTGATGATGATGTTCTGAAGTATTTGAACAATGTAAAAAGGCAATACCTTTATGTCCATTGGTCCAGCACTTACTTCACAGAAAAATCAGCCGCAGACTTCAATGATTGACACAAGCTGTCTGGGAATCGATAACTTTTGGCCACAGGATGACAGATGAGAGAGAGAGAGAGAGAGAGAAAAAGGTGCTCGTTTCCGACTCCATTTCTTGGAACTATGTCTCTGCTGATTCTACTACTCTTTAATTGCACTTGCTAAGCAAAACATGCTGATGGGCCAAGCAGAATTAAATTACCCAAACAAGTCAGGTGGAAGAGCATTCTTTGTTACCTGATCTGTGGAGGCTGTGTTTCAAGTCTCTTCCTCCCCACTTGTGAGTACCCTTTTCCTGTCTTAAGACCATTATATCTCATGTCTCACTAAACTTTTTCTTCCAAATCACACATCTCAAGAGTCTTCAGTTAAGTGATTCATTATCACAACCCCCCTTTATTATATTACAAATTTAATCAGCTAATTATTTTTTCACATAGCAGATATTTAATTATTAGTTAGTTCTTCTCTTAGGAGTCAACCAAACTACATAAAGATGGGGCATAGTACAACTCGTCTTTCCCTACTTGTTCCAAAAAGTGCTACATAATTGCATCAAAAATCAGCGAAAACAAGACAAAATAAACAATATCAACTGGTTTTAACAGTCATATCATGAGGCAATGGTAACAGTTTTCAGCAGCATGGTTGGGTTGCAACAACTCATAGAGAAAAACATGGTTTTTCCAATTTGTCTGGTTCACATATCAGGTCACAGCTAAAAATATAATGTTCTCAACATCACCAACCAATGACACCAAATAATGTCACCAACCAATGATCAACATATCTTTTTCCATTGAAAAACAATTTAGAAGTCACTCATTTCCAGTTACACATAGGATTTTCAAATGAAGTTGATCAAATATTCCCAATTATTATAAATTCCCAAGTAACCATACTGCTGAGATAAAATGAAATGCTGAGCAATTCTTTAAATAATACAGCAACACAGACCATCTAGTCTTGGAAATGCGGGCCATGTTTTCATATCCCACCTCCCTTTACTTTTAGTTACAGTTATTTGCCTAGATTGTCTAAATTTTGGTTTCAGTGTCTCAATTCATTTAGCCTATTGAGATAACCTTTGCTGACTAATGTATAAATTCTCACTATCAACTTACCAAGAGGAGAGAAAAATGGTTGTGGCCTAATAATAAAACGTTTGGGGAAAAAAGAAAAAAAAGTAGAAGTTAGATTGTCCCTAGAATTAAATTAGGACAATTGAGTAGACAAAAAGGGAAATATCTAGGTATTACAAATGGAAAACACCTGAATAATATAAATAGAGTTGGTTGCCTTAAATCCTTTTTGGAATAATGAAGGGTAAACACAAATCCATCTATCCATACTTGTAAACATACAGAGAGGTTCAATAAGTTAGTTGTCCAAGTATACACAGCTAAATACACTAGTAAATACACTAGTAAGTAGTAGATCTGGGATTTGAAACCAAAGAAATACATCCACCCAAAAACCAAAAGTAATCGAAAAGTTTGAATGAACCATCACAGAGGGTGGCAGTGGGTCAAGTCCTTAAATGAAGGAGGTCATCCATGTGAAGATCTGGGGATAGAACATTCTAAGCAAAGGAAACTCCCAATGCAAGGACCTGAGGTAGGAAGAGGCTGGAAGTGAAGGTATTGAATAAATGGAGAATCCAGCTGGGCTGGAGCAAGCCCCATTTATCAAGGACATTGTTGTCCAATTGCACTCTAGCACCAGAGATCGGTAATGGCCACATCTTCTAGAAATGTGAGGTGACCACTTTTCATTCCAAAAGGAAAGGACCTTTGATTCTTTTGGCATTTCAATCGTTAGTGTTTCAGGCAATTACTAGCTGGCTAACATTTGAGCAGGATTGATAGATTCCATTCAGGTCAATGTGTGACTTATGCTTTCCCATCCCAGGAAATTTGCCAAGATCAGTAGGTTATAGGGCAAATAAATGCCATGATATGTCAGAATTTCTTATTCTTTTTGCATTCCTCTGGCCTTCTTTTTTCAGGTACTAGAGCCAGGCTGGGAAGTGGATGGTGTAACCCCTAACCCAGTGCTGCACATATAGGCACTTAGTAATACTTAGAAACTGGATCAAGGTAATAGCAGCTATTTAAAACATCAAAAATTTCCTCCAAACACTTAATTTACTCAGAAATGAAAAAAAGTACAAAACAGCTGTATTTATTTTATAAACTCTATTGTCTTTTTTGTTCTTGTCCTTCTTTTTTTGATTATTGACATACAAAAAAGGCTGTACATATTTAATGAATGATGAGTTTGAAGATAATTATCCACCTGTGAAACTGTCACCATCTACAACTCCATAAACTTAACCATAACCTCTAAAAGTTTTCTCCTTCCTGCCTATTTTCAAATAAGCATAATTAAATGTATTATCTTTTTAAAAGGTGGAATTAATAAAACAAGGTGAATTTGGGGAGATGGGGTTGGGTGGTGTTTCTCAGGAGCCAAAGAGCCATTTTGGTAGGTTTTTTCCTTCTACCAAGAAGACACATTTTGGTATTATATAAATACAGTCTTAAATCTCAAAATATGGACAAAAGCAAACTAGAAAATCTTTAACTTCATGGTTGATATAGGCAATGTGTTCAATTCAGGTCCATAAGCAAGTTTATCCAAAACTACCTACAATCTAAAAATTCTGCCTGGATTTCTAGAGCTCATTTTACCTGAGCTCAGGAAGCTCAAGTCTAATAAAAAGTTAAAATAATTCTTAAATTCAAGTATAACTGTTAGAGACTAATCCATCAGTCTTTGTGAGGTTGTGAAAGCCGCCATGGGGAATGCATTTGACCCAGGTCTAAGAGTTAATTACTACAATTTCTGTCAAAGACCGCTGTTTTCATTATGCAAGGGCTTTCCTATAGCATAGCCATTCATTACAATTTCTTAATTATTCAATCCAGCAAGGTTTATAATTATAATCCTTCCACTAACGACAAGGAAATATGTAATTCCTTGGGAATCACATTTTTTATCTGATGTTAATTAATGCCCACTGATAAATAGAGACTTAACCATAAAACCCACTTGGTGCTTGAATTTAATCTTTTCATATTCATTGTAAAACTAAAAGGAATCTGCTCCAAAGCAGCCAGGTGAGTCCAATGTGCTAGTTTTATTAACATTCAAATGTACAACAGGTTTATTTCTTGGTGTGAACTCCCTTCATAAGTAATATTTGGGGCATGGCACCAGCTCAGAGCTTGAAGAGGGAGGTGGGGTAAGTCTCATTCTTTTCTTCGCCCTAAGAGGCAGCTCTCTGTCAAGATTTCAACATTTTTAAATGTTGACAAGCATGCACTCTCTTAAGATGCACTTTTTCCCTGGCTCATTATGTAAATTATATTCATGTAATGCATCACTTGGGTATTCAAGTGCAAGCCCGTGGTGTCTAATACATGTCCTCCTTGTCAGGAGCAACAGCACTGTACATTTTCAGGAAAGATAACTGATGAGGGGAAAGAAAAAGATAACTGCTGTTTTCAATCAGAACTTATAGAAAGGGCCCTTAGTCCAGAAAAGATGTGATGCCAGGCTAAGGCTGTAAAATACATTTCTGACCTTATTAGCCAGGCTCCTGTGTTAAATATAGTGGCTATAATAGAATTTGTATGCCCTAGTTTCTGACAGGTTGAATGTTGCTTAGTGATCCAGGAGTGGAAACTGGCGGCCTGCATCCAAAGGAGATCATAGATTACAGACATTTCCTGGGTATTGCAACAAAAGGATGCTGTTACAATGGCTCCCAAAAAGAGAGACAGCCTCCTACTGCCTGTAATTGGAAGGGAGCTGTATTTGTTATCTGTTACTGTGTTATGAATTACTCCCAAACTATTTCTTTATCTTGAAACTGTTTATCTGTGTGCTGGGAATCTGGGCTGGCTCAGTGGGTTCCTCGACGTTAGCGTCTCTCACAGGCTGCAGTCAAGGGGTCAGCCAAGACTGTGGTCATCTCAAGGCTCAACAGGGGAAGGATCCTATCATTTGCGTTAGAAGTGAGTCACTAGGCTCAGCCCACAGGCAAGGGGTCAGGAACATACAAGTGTGTGAATACCAGGAGGCAGGGATCACTGGAAGCTATTTTACAAGTCTTCCTACCAAAAGAACTGAGGTTTCTCAGGTACCCAAAATATCCTTCCCCTATTATTATGACATACTTATCATGGCACCTAGTGAAACCTACAAGCCAACAAAATGAAATGGAAGCACTTTGGATCTCCTCCTACATCATGGTGACTGGCAGGAAATTTAGTGATGTTATTCACAGGAAGTGCATGGCATAGTGCAAAAAATGAACTTATTTTCAATTCCAAATATAAGCAAAAAAATATTCTTTCTGGAAAAAATAGGTGTTAATGTGCTTTTCCTTCGTGTCTCCAATACACACAAAGCCTCTTCCAAAAGTCCAGAGGAGACCCTCAATCCAGCAATGGAGATGGCAGACATAGCAGCACAGCTGAGAGAGCTAGGGAGCTGCAGCACCCTGGAGCCAGCCACAACCAGTGTTGCACAGAACATAGTGGATGGAAGCAAAGCCTTTGATGAAAATCACTTGATGAACACTCTGAGCTGACGACTCTACTCTTGTCAAGGGCTTAAGCAAGAATAACATTTAACAATAAAGCCACTAAAACCAGAAGCAGACCTTGCCCAAGCAAGAGACACAAATGATGTGTGATAGCAGCCATGTTTAGGGAATAAAGGAGAATATAGAGCAGATCAGGAGCATTCCTTTGGCCACGCTGATAAAAACTTATCACTAATCTTCAGTGGTGAGGAACTGGAAGATTGTCACCAACATCCACTGTGTGTTTGTTATATTTTGTGAAGAGATGGGTAGGATTTTCTGATGGATGACCTTTGAGCTTTCTCTGGCTTGCTTGACAATGCCCTAACTGGGACTGACGGCTTCCTTCTTTAGGGAAAGGTATGAGGCTGCAACTTCCCATGGGTTCATGAGGTACTACTCAGAATCACTTCCCAAGTGAACAGAAATTCTAAGATTTCCAGATGCTGGGCATCTGTATTTCTTCAGAACACCCTTAACAATTTTGGTTCTAAGCCAAGACTTCTTTGAACAAAGCAAGCCCAATGTGCTTATTTCCCCTCAAGTCTGCTCTCACAATTGCCTTATAAAAATGAATACTTGCAGGGCTGAGGTTCCTTCAAGGGAGGAACAGCCTCATAGTACACCCCGTGGTGTACTGCCCAAGCACACTGTCCTGCAGGATGAGCAGAGGACTGAAGACATCCACGTCTGCTGACCCTTCTGCCCCTAAGGTCCATCTGCACCAAGCGATGTTGCTAGTGTCCCCCTGAGAACTTTGCCCCAAGTAAGTGTATGTGTATCAATACCTTTAGAAAATATCATATTATTTTTGTTATAGAGTGAGTCTGGAAACAGCTAAGAATCATAAGAAATCCATGTCTCCAGTGTGGAAACTATGAGAATGAATGTTTCAGTGCTCAGAATCGACAACATCTGGTAAGTCACACATTTCATGAAATGCAATCTTAACCAGGCTTATTGAAGTCTGTGTGTTTTGTGTATAACACTGAAATTTTATCATCGGTCATCTATTGATTTAGTTCTTTTTTGAGTCATTAAAGCTTGAAGGTTGTCTTAACCCAGATTCCACAAGAAGCAAAATCTAAGAAAATGGTCATGTGTGAGGAGTTTATTTGGGAACATGATCCCAGGGAACCAGATTGAAACGGGAGGAGAGAAAGGCTGAGCTAGGACATCACCACGGCGATGGGTTGCTCACTCCTGAGGGATCATCTGAGAAGCAGAGTGAAATGCACCTCCAAATGTTCCTGGGGTAGAAAAGGGGACAAAGGAAGAAGCATTTTCTCATTGACTTCCATTCCTCATTGGTGAACCTTTCTCCCATCCTGGATTTAATTCTTCCTACTTCTAGGTTGCACGGTCTTGGGCATAAAGTGAGTTCCTAAAGCATCCCATGCAGTAGTACCAATAAAGAAGCTTCATGTCTGCCAGAGGCAAGAGGTGTATAGCACTGGCCTGAAGCAAGGCTGTACGTACTGGAAACTGGCTGGAACCTAAACAGAACTATTGTTTGCAATAGTGGCTGACCTAGGATTTGGGGGGTGGCTTAGAAAATCAGAAATGGTGCTTAAGCATTATCTATTAAAAAGACTTTCAGATGGAAAATTCTTGTGGAGACACCAACAACCCTCAGAGGGCTAACACCTCAAGTGCATAATAGCTAGTTTCCTAGTGGAAATTCAGAGATAGTACTGAAGCTATGAGACACAATTTCCATCTTCGAATGGAGAGTTCAGCTTGTAGGTTTCACTAGGTGTCATAATATGGTCTCATTGGAGTGGAGAAATATTTTGGCCCCTGATATACCTCAGTTTCTGTGGTAAGGTACCTTTAGAATAGCTCCCCCAAACTCCCACCTCGTGGTATTCAGGCCCTTGTGTAATCTTCTCTCCTTGTTTATGGGCTGGACCTAGTGATTTGCTTCTAATGCAAAACAAAAGTCATAGAACACTGAGTGTAAAAATTATTTTATTTACAAATTTCTTTAGGCCTGACCCTATGAGAATGTAAGCTCCAGGAAGGCACAATTTGGCCAACAATCCTATCACGAGCCACGGGATAGTGTTTGGCACATAAGAGATGCTCAATCAGTATTTGTTGAATGAATACAATTGGATGAAGAGGGAGAGAGGAAGAGAGTGGTGGCCAGTATTTAAATCAAGGAGGGATCAAGCCTGATTGATTTTCGAGTGGTGGCATGAGTAATCAGGACTTTTCCTAACAACCAGAATGAGAAGAGGTTACAAATCCCCACATTACACTGGAAAGATGGTGGGATGAGTACTCAGAAAACCTGCTAGCTCTTTGGCTAAACTCCTTTGAGCTGTCCTGTTTTGTTTTGTCTTGTTTTCTTTCTGTTAAAGGGAAGAGTAAAATCATGATCTTGCAAAGTTAGGAGAACGATTGTTTGTACACAAAAGCATTTGCAAATTCGCAAAGCACTGAGCAAATATTTGTTGCTATTTGTCCTGCCTCCTTGGGTACTTACCTACAAGGTGCCATCCTCTCCTTTGAGTTAGAGCCATAGGAAAAATTCCAAAGTCCCAGAAACCATTTCTCTCTTTTCCCTATCTTCCAAATGAAATAGTTTGGCTTTTCATTTGGTGAAATGCAAGTTAGAAGTCAAGGTGAAACCAACGTAGAAATGGAGGTGAGAACAAAGGGAAAGAAACTCAGATGGAAGCAAATATAACTTGCCATGAGGACTTAACATGAAGACTTAAAATGTTGCCGAGAACAAGAATGTGATACTTTCCCATGTGACACATTTATTGATTGATTTCTTTTTGATGTGGTTTGATGGAGCCTGAAAGAGAACATGAGAACCTTTCCACCCAAGTTCTAGAATGTCCGGTATTGGCTTAAGACTTCACATTCCTCTTTGGTTCCCATGGATTCACTCAGCTCTGGTAAACCCAGTCTCTTTCCAGAAAGCAGGCCTGTAGAACTGAAGGGCTTGAAGAGAGCTATCAGCGCAATGTCTTGGAGGGAATCTCTTGAACAGCAGTAGGAAGAAGGTAGTTCATTTTGGAGTAAGTGGGAATAGAATTGGGAATAGGAGATGTGGGCCAGCCAGCAATCTCATGAGTCCGTGTCCTCAGAGATGCTCAGCTTTGCATGGTAAGATTATATCGGCTGCTCAATTATTGAAATATAGCTGTTCTGCTTGGTAAGAACATGCTACCACCTGAGGGTCCACCTCCTGCCCTGGACACACTGGCCACTCCCCCAAAAGTCCACTCTGTTGAACAGCCCCACAATCCAACAATTGGGTGGTTAATGCCTGGCTCAGCATAGCACCTCCTGGACTATGCCTTAGTGGAAAGATCTGCTTTTGAACTTGCACCAGTTGCTCAGGCTGCCCTCTATCTGTGCTAAAGATGGTTAATACTGCTCCTGACTGTGCCATTCTACACTTCCTTCCCATCCTCGTTTCTACTCTTTGAACATATGTGCACACACGTGCTTGTGCACACAAATAGCTACACTCACTGTGCCCCAACTTCAACAACTGCCCCCTGCTTTTCATTCTGTTAGCATTTAGCTCTCACCCTGGGGCTCAGCTTCTGAGTCTCTCCTTTGTTGTAATGATGGCAGAGGCTTCAAAGGGTGACTCACTCCATTGATGCATTTCCCCCACGTATGCCTTATACCAAATTACTCCAATATTTCTGGAAATATTTAACATTTACCAACTGTTTATTTTCTGCTGCATGTCAGTCTTTGTAAACCTCACTTTTCTAGTATGTGAAATGATACTAATCATATCTAGCTCACAAATTTGTTATGAGGAACAGGTAAGACAATGTGTGCAATGGATTAGCTTAGTGCCTGCACATGGTAATTACAATAAATGATAGCTATTGCTTTTATCATTAGGTGTTTGAGTTTGAGTCCCCATTTTCCTTCCAGTGAACCCATCACATTTTCAAAATGGTGTCTATAGCAAAGGACAATAAGAAAGTGTTTCTTCACTTCTTTTGTTTCTTATTCTAACTTTATTTTAATTTATAAAGAAAAGGAGAGAGGTAAGTATTCTTAGAAGTTTTGGGTTAAATTTAAACTAACTTAGCAGCTGACATTCATAGAAAATCAAATAAGCTAAGACTCTTTAAAATATATTCCCTCACAATTAAACCTCAACTAACAATTAAAATAATTCCAAGCGTTTCAATTAAGGAGCAAGAGGATTCAAGGTACGCTCTCCTTTCTGGAAGGTCAGTACAGATTTTTCTTGCACCTCTTTGTGCAACAGAAAGGGCATGTATGACACACATTACACTTCCAGTGAGGACATTATGAAAATCTAAACTACATCCAAAGTGTATTTTACTCCTAATAATTAGAACTGGATGAACAGCTAGAAAAAAAAAAAAAAAAAAAATGAACCTACTCAAACTAAATTGGTTCAGCTCTAACTGATCTAATGCAGTTTTCTGAAGAATAATTGATATTATATAATCGTAACTGCCAGCTTATGTCACAAAAGTGACATTTGACACTTTCCTGCTAACCAGCCTAACATCATCGATCAAAACATCACTTGTGTAATGACATTTCACCAGTCAGCTTAACATCATAAATTATGACATCACCTCTTTTATGAAACTAGAAGATTGAAGAAAAGAGACTGGGAAGACATTCCTATTGAAAACCAGCATTCGTCTTTGATTTGTATTTTCAGAATCTTTGATGTTCTAATCATGTTGCCAGAATGCTTATTAGTAAGTGAATATATTAGAAAAGAAAGAAAGAAAAAAGGAAAGGAAGGAAGGAAGGAAGGAAGGAAGGATGAAAGAAAGAAAGAAAGAAAGAAAGAAAGAAAGAAAGAAAGAAAGAAAGAAAGAAAGAAAGAAAGGAAGGAAGGAAGGAAGGAAGGAAGGAAGAAAGAAAGAATGAAAGAAAGAAAGAAAGGAAGGAAGGAAGAAAGGAAGGAAGAAAGAAAGAATGAATGAAAGAAAGAAAGAGAGAGAGAGAAATCTCATGAAATCATACTGGAAGCCAAAAACAAATAATGCATTTTCTAGCTCCCCTTAGTTATGGTTTCACATCCCTGGATGGTGATAAAAGGATTTTATTTCATAACTGAACTGTGAAATGGCTATTCTTGGAAATCCCTGGAAAATAGGAAACAGGAAAGAAAATTTTAACTTTCGGTTTGAATATGGAGGAGTATATTCATGTCTGACCAAACCCATTTAAAAACAATTTATATGTCAGGAAGTTTGCATATTACCTATAGGATTTCCAAAAGCTAACTACTTGTTTTTCACCTGAAGCTTATAAGTATGTGCTATAGAAAATATGACAGGAAATAGATTTTCTAAGATGGAAGACCATAATCCCAAAAAAGTAACATTCATTTCTGTGTATCTGAAATACTGGATTTGGGGAGACTTCAAGATGGTGGAGGAGTAGAACGTGGAGATCAACTTCCTCCCCACAAATACATCAGAAATACATCTAGCTGTGGAACAACTCCTACAGAACACCTACTGAACGCTGGCAGAAGACCTCAGACTTCCCAAAAGGCAAGAAACTCCCCACGTACCTGGGTAGGGCAAAAGAAAAAAGAAAAAACAGAGACAAAATAATAGAAGCGGTACCTGCACCTCTGGGAGGGAGCTGATGAGGAAATGAGAAAACAGAGAAACACACAGCAGGTGACGGAGCAAGGTAAATACCTACCAGACCAAACAAATGAAGAGGAAATAGGCAGTCTACCTGAAAAAGAATTGAGAATAATGAGAGTAAAGATGATCCAAAATCTTGGAAACAGAATGGAGAAAAAACAAAAAACGTTTAACAAGGACCTAGAAGAACTAAATATCAAACAAACAATGATGAACAACACAATAAATGAAATTAAAAATTCTCTAGAAGGAATCAATAGCAGAAAAACTGAGGCAGAAGAATGGATAAGTGACCTGGAGGATAAAATAGTGGAAATAACTACCACAGAGTGACATAAAGAAAAAAAAATGAAAAGAACCGAGGACAGTCTTAGAGACCTCTGGGAAAATATTTAATGCACCAACGTTCAAATTATAGGGGTCCCAGAAGAAGAAGAGAAAAAGAAAGGGATAGAGAAAATATTTGAAGAGATTATAGTTGAAAACTTCCCTAATATGGGAAAGGAAATACTCAACCAAGTCCAGGAAGTGCAGAGAGACACATACAGGATAAATCCAAGGAGAAACATGCCAAGACACATATTAATCAAACTATCAAGAATTAAATACAAAGAAAAAATATTAAAAGCAGCAAGTGAAAAACAACAAATAACATAGAAGGGAATCCCCATAAGGATAACAGCTGATCTTTCAGCAGAAACTCTGCAAGCCACAAGAGATTCACAGGACATATTTAAAGAGATGAAAGGGGAAATCCTACAACTAAGATTACTCCACCCAGCAAGGATCTCATTCAGATTCAATGGAGAAATTAAAAACTTTACAGACAAACAAAACATAAAAGAATACACCACCACCAAACCAGCTTTACAACAAATGCTAAAGGAACTTCTCTAGGAAGGAAACACAAGAAAAGGAAAAGACCTACAATAACAAACCCAAAACAATTAAACAAATGGTAATAGGAACATACATATCGATAATTACCTTAAATGTAAATGGATTAAATGCTCCAACCAAAAGACATAGACTGGCTGAATGGATACAAAAACAAGACCTGTATATATGTTGCCTACAAGAGACCCACTGCAGACCTAGGGACACATACAGACTGAAAGTGAGGGGATGGAAAAAGATATTCCATGCAAATGGAAATCAAAAGAAAGCTGGAGTAGCAATTCTCATATCAGACAAAATAGACTTTAAAATAAAGACTATTACAAGAGACAAAGAAGGACACTAAATAATGATCAAGGGATCGATCCAAGAAGAAGATATGACAATTGTAAATATTTATGCACCCAACATAGGAGCACCTCAATACATGAGGCAAATGTTAACAGCCATAAAAGGAGAAAACAACAGAAACACAATCATAATACAGGACTGTAACACCCCACTTTCAACAATGGAAAGATCATCCAAAATGAAAATAAATAAGGAAACATAAGCTTTAAATGATACATTAAACAAGATGGAATTAATTCATATTTATAGGTCATTCCATCCAAAAACAACAGAATACACTTTCTTCTCAAGTGCTCATGGAACATTCTCCAGGATAGATCATATCTTGGGTCACAAATCAAGCCTTTGTAGGTTTAAGAAAATTGAAATCATATCAAGTATCTTTTCCTACCACAATGCTATGAGACTAGACATCAATTACAGGAAAAAAAAAATCTGTAAAAAGTACAAACACATGGAGGCTAAACAATACACTACTAAATAACGAAGAGATCACTGAAGACATCAAAGAGGAAATCAAAAAATACCTAGAAAAAAATGACAATGAAAACACGACGACCCAAAACCTATGGGATGCAGAAAAAGCAGTTCAAAGAGGGAAGTTTACAGCAATACAATCATACCTCAAGAAACAAGAAACATCTCAAATAAACAGCCTAACCTTACACTTAAAGCAATTAGAGAAAGAAGAACAAAAAAATCCCAATGTTAGCAGAAGGAAAGAAATCATAAAGATCAGATCAGAAATAAATGAAAAAGAAATTAAGGAAACAATAGTAAAGATCAATAAAACTAAAAGCTGGTTCTTTGAGAAGGTAAACAAAATTGATATACCACTAGCAAGACTCAACAAGAAAAAAAGGGAGAAGATTCAAATCCACAATTTTAGAAATGAGTAAGGAGAAGTAACAACTGGCACTGCAGAAATACAAAGGATCATGAGAGATTACTACAAGCAACTATATGCCCATAAAATGGACAACCTGGAAGAAATGGACAAATTCTTAGAAAAGCACAACCTTCCGAGACTGAACCAGGAAGAAATAGAAAATATAAACAGACCAACCACAAGCACTGAAATTGAGGCTGTGATTAAAAATCTTCCAACAAACAAAAGCCCAGGACCAAATGGCTTCACAGGCGAATTCTATGAAACATTTAGAGAAGAGCTAACACCTATCCTCCTCAAACTCCTCCAAAATATAGCAGAGCAAGGCAGACTCCCAAACTCATTCTACGAGGCCACCATCACCCTGATACCAAAACCAGACAAAGTTGTCACAAAGAAAGAAAACTACGGCCAATATCACTGATGAACAAAGATGCAAAAATCCTCAACAAAATACTAGCAAACAGAATCCAACAACACATTAAAAGGATCATACACCATGATCAAGTGGGGTTTATCCCAGGAATGCAAGGATTCTTTAATATATGCAAATCCATCAATGTGATAAACCATATTAACAAATAGAAGGAGAAAAACCATATGATCATCTCAATAGATGCAGGAAAAGCTTTCAACAAAATTCAACACCCATTTATGATAAAAACCCTCCAGAAAGTAGGCATAGAGGGAACTTACCTCAACATAATAAAGGCCATATATGACAAACCCACAGCCAACACCATTCTCAATGGTGAAAAACTGAAACCATTTACTCTAAGATCAGGAAAAAGACCAGGTTGTCCACTCTCACCACAATTATTTAACATAATTTTGGAAGTCTTAGCCACAGCAATCAGAGAAGAAAAGGAAATAAAAGGAATCCAAATTGGAAAAGAAGTAAAGCTGTCACTGTTTACAAATGACATGATACTATACATAGAGAATCCTGAAGATGCTACAAGAAAACTACTAGAGCTAATCAACGAATTTGGTAAAGTAGCAGGATACAAAATTAATGCACAGAAATCTCTTGCATTCCTATACACTAATGATGAAATATCTGAAAGAGAAATTAAGGAAACACTCCCATTTACCATTGCAACCAAAAGAGTAAAATACCTAGGAATAAACCTACCTAAGGAGACAAAAAAACCTGTATGCAGAAAACTATAAGACACTGATGAAAGAAATTAAAGGTGATAAAAACAAATGGAGAGATATATCATGTTCTTGGATTGGAAGAATCAACACTGTGAAAATGATTATATTACCCAAAGCAATCTACAGATTCAATGTAATCCCTATCAAACTACCAATGGCAATTTTCACAGAACTACAACAAAAAATTTCACAGTTTGTGTGGAAACACAAAAGACCCCGAATAGCCAAAGCACTCTTGAGAAAGAAAACCAGAGCTGGAGGAATCAGGCTCCCAGACTTCAGACTATACTACAAAGCTACAGTAATCAAGACAGTATGGTACTGGCACAGAAACAGAAATATAGATCAATGGAACAGGATAGAAAGCCCAGAGATAAACCCACGCACATATGGTCATCTTATTTTTGATAAAGGACGCAAGAATATACAATGGAGAAAAGACTGCCTCTTCGATAACTGGTGCTGGGAAAACTGGACAGCTACATGTAAAAGGATGAAATTAGAACACTCCTTAACACCATACACAAAAATAAACCCAAAATGGATTAAAGACCTAAATGTAAAGCCAGACACTATCAAACTCTTACAGGAAAACATAGGCAGAACACTCTATGACATAAATCACAGCAAGATCCTTTTTGACCCAACTCCTAGAGAAATGGAAATAAAAACAAAAATAAACAAATGGGACCCAATGAAACTTAAAAGCTTTTGCACAGCAAAGGAACCCATAAACAAGACAAAAAGACAACCCTCAGAGTGGGAGAAAATATTTGCAAATGAAGCAACTGACTAAGGACTAATCTCCAAAACATACAAGCGACTCATGCAGCTCAATATCAAAAAACAAACAACCCAATCCAAAAATGGGCAGAAGACCTAAATAGACATTTCTCCAAAGAAGATATACAGATTGCCAACCAACAAATGAAAGGATGCTCAACATCATTAATCATTAGAGAAATGCAAATCAAAACTATAATGAGTATCACCTCACACTGGTCAGAATTGCCATCATCAAAAAACTACAAAAAATAAATGCTGGAGAGGGTGTGGAGAACAGGGAACCCTCCTGCACTGTTGGTGGGAATGTCAATTGGTACAGCCACTATGGAGAACAGTATGGAGGTTCCTTAAAAAACTAAAAATAGAACTACCATATGACCCTGCAATCTCACTACTGGGCATATACCCTGAGAAAACCATAATTCAAAAAGAGTCATGTACCACAATGTTCATTACAGCTCTATTTACAATAGCCAGGACATAGAAGCAACCTAAGTGTCCATCAACAGATGAATGGATAAAGAAGGTGTGACAAATATATGCAATGGAATATTACTCAGCCATAAAAAGAAATGAAATTGAGTTATTTGTAGTGAGGTGGATCGACCTAGAGTCTGTCATACAGAGTGAAGTAAGTCAGAAAGAGAAAAACAAATACCATTTGCTAACACATATGTATGGAATCTAAAAAAAAAAGAAGAAAAGAAAAAAAATTGGTTCTGAAGAACCCAGAGGCAGGACAGGAATAAAGACGCAGACATAGAGAATGGACAGGGAAGGGGAAGGGTAAGCTGGGACGAAGTGAGAGAGTGGCATGGACTTACATACACTACCAAATGTAAAATAGATAGCTAGGAGGAAGCAGCCGCATAGCACAGGAAGATCAGCTCGGTGCTTTGTGACCCCCTAGAGGGGTGGGATAGGGAGGGTGGGAGGGAGACGCAAGAGGGAGGAGATATGTTGATATATGTGTATGTATATCTGATTCACTTTGTTATAAAGCAGAAACTAACACAGCATTGTAAAGCAATTATACTCCAATAAAGATGTTAAAATAAAATAAAATACTGGATTTTAAGGCAGAAAAGAGACATTTCCCAAACTATTTATTGAGCACCTGTTAGGCCAATAATTACATGAGTAAGGAAACAAGTCCAAGAGGAGGGGGAGAAATACATCTCTCCTTCACTTCTGTGGTCTTCCCATGATCAAACATGAAAAATGCCAGGCATGTACTTCATTTATAAGAGCTAATAAACAAGAGTCTGTTGCCTTCCTCTTTAGTTTACAATTTGGTAGTAGAGAGATAAAGGTGAGTTTTCAATGTCTTAATCCATAATTTTCAAGAAAGTAATCAAATAGATTACTTTAAAGTCATTTATATAATTATGTATATGAATATCACAAGAATTTATGAAAAGATATTTTTTCTTTTTATACCTTGCTGCTGAGCGGGGTAAACTGTAGACATTCTTAACTTCCATCAGCATTGGTTTTGGGGCATGCTAGAGTCATACATCTCCTTCCTGGCTAACCTGTGCTTAAAATAAAAAAGAAGGGCTACTCAAAAAAGTGCCACGAGGCAGATCATATTAGAACTCTCAAAGTTCTATCTGTCTGGTATTTGAGTTTTTAGTTCTTAAGTTCTGCCTTTAAATTCCTTGGATCAATGGGGTTTCCCACATCAGCTAATGGTAAAACAAAGAAACAAGTAAACAAAAATTAAGGCAAAACAAAAAAAGTTCTTTGTATTTGAATATTTTAACTGCTTTGCATAGAATTAACAGATTCTGCCTTATCCTGAAATTGATTAACTGTGACAGGCAAGCTCAGGCCTTGACACTCATTGGGCAAAGTCCCATGATACCAAGCCACAAGGTATGGCTGCTGGCACTGTTTGGTGATCGAATACCAAGAAGTACCAAAAGTTCTCATTCATCTTGCGATGATTCTTGATGGATGACTTACCCTGACAAGGAAAATTTTTAGTAGATTTCTCAAAGCTTAAGAAGATAAAGTACAAGACTATATAAGGTCTTCCTTTATTTCTTGCTTCTGCAACTGTAGTCACATCATGAGATTTCTGTGTGTTGATTCTTGAAGGAAAGGTAACCTTTTGACAGCATCTTTGGGTTAAATGAGATAAAAATTAAGTCTGATATTTGTGACAAAAAGGTAAATTGCTCTTACTGCTAATTAGTGGTTCCCTTTATAATAAAAAATACCAAAACTCTTCATATATACACATATATTTTGGGTGGGAGGGCAGGGTTATTGACTTTATAGAATTTATATTTTTTAGAATACATGGGAATCAATGTTTGAGAGCTGTTTAGCCAGTTTTTGTGTTTTTTGTTTTTGAAACGTGATGATCCATTTTTTAATTAATTAATTTAATTTATTTATTTTTGGCTGTGTTGGGTCTTTGTTTCTGTGCGAGGGCTTTCTCTAGTTGCGGCAAGCGGGGGCCACTCTTCATCGCGGTGCGCGGGCCTCTCACTATCGCGGCCTCTCTTGTTGCGGACCACAGGCTCCAGACGCTCAGGCTCAGCAATTGTGGCTCACGGGCCTAGTTGCTCCGCGGCATGTGGGATCTTCCCAGACCAGGGCTCGAACCCGTGTCCCCTGCATTGGCAAGCAGACTCTCAACCACTGCGCCACCAGGGAAGCCCTGTTTAGCCAGTTTTGATCATGAATGAATTCAATAGCAGACTTCAGAGTATAGAGCAAATCCCATTTCCAAGTAATTGTGTATAAGTTGAGGCATGTTTGGCTGCATTGGAACATGAATAAATCTTTGAATTTTTTTTAAGGACCAAAGTTTTGGAGAAGGAAGGCTGTGTCACAAGGAGTAAGAAGAACTGGAAAGGCTCCAAGTGCACTTGCTTTCTTCTCCAATGAGCAAAGCATGAATGAGGCATCCAAATACTGGCACAGAGGTGTGTCAGTTGCCATGCAGATTTCTTAAATAACAGAGGAGAATTTTAAGCAAATCCATGTAAATTGTCGTAGCGTATCTTAGTCATCTCTGTAGTGGGCTGTGATTTACTTAGTCTCATTCCTTGACTTTTTTTTTTTTTTTTTTTTTTGGAAAAGTTTTGGCTATGAATATTTATGCCCAAACTTCATTTACTGACTGAATTTCCACTCTGTTGGAATTATGCATTCCCATAGTTCACCCAAGAAAGGTGAGCAGTTAGAGGTGAGGAAAGAGATTTCCTGACCTTTTAGAGATAACAAGTTACACTGGATTAAGTACAGCCCAAGCGAGGTTACTTGCATGTTGGTGGAGTGTAATTATCTCAGAATTATCTCAGTGAAACAATTAGTTCTCAATAGATTCAGTGCCAGACCTGCCATTGTTCTGAAATTTTGTTAAAGCATCTCACTCTGTCCCCAAATTGGGCAATTTATAATTCTTACGGTAGGTGCTAGTGAGAAAGTCCATGGATTCCTACTCCTGAGTGTAAACTTATTTACAGCTGGTGCTTTTCAACTGAGTTGTAAGTGCAAAGGTGCTAGACTTGATGTGATGGGACTGTCTCCTTGGTGATGAAGCATTCACTAGCCAGGTTTCCTGAACCATCAGATGTGCAGCCAACAGGGAAGCCCATTCTCACTTCAGTCCTCAAGTGTGCAGGCTGAAGGTCCCAGACTTTTGGCTCTCAATCTCCCACAGCTGGTTCTTTTTAAAATGGAACTTTAGGCAAAAGGAACTCAAGTTTGAACACACTGCCAAAGTGTACATTTTTAGAAGTCATTTCCATTTCCTCTTTGCATTTTGACAAAACTGCCTCAAGTAGAAGGGGCAGGTTTATTTCACCTTGTTGATGTTTTTGACCAAACTTAGAAGGTAGTTCTTAGGCTAAGCTACCGTCTAAACCGCAAGGATGGGTTAGTCATAGGTAGGCTGGTTCCTGTGGCTGCAGTTTAAAGGAAGGCTGATGTTTCCTTTAAAGATGCTCTTAAGCAGTTATTTCTTTAAATAGTTAAATAATTTAGAAGCAGGTGAGAAATCACAGTGAAATGGGGTATTTTTCAATATTATTTTTTTCTAAATTGATTACGTATTATAGAGCCTGAAGGTAGTATCTGTGTAGAGTTAGGGTAAAGGGAATGTACTGAATGAAATAAGATTTATATTTCATAAGAGCAACTGTTTCTTTTACTCTGTAGAAAGGAAACAGTATTTGTCTTAAGTAGTAAACAGATACATGCTGATACATATACAAGGGCAGCTTATTCTGCCACTTAAATCAAGTCATACAAAAAGAGATCACCCAAAAAGGTGTTTGAAGGATGGTAGATGATTATAGTTGTTGAATAAAAAGGAACATAACATTATAAAATACATTTTTTCTTGTTTTTCCTATCTATAACAACGTAGTGAATAAAACAACCTGGATATACTACAAAGTAAGCCAGGGTAGGGAAGAAAAATGTCTAGACAGGATTATTCACTAGGAATGGCATTTATTGACATTTGCTAAGTACCAAGTACTGTGTTAAGATTTTACATATCATAACTAAGCCGTTTATTTTACACAACCATCTTTATAAAATCATTTTGATTCCCAGATGAGATGTCTAAGCCTCAGAGAAATCAAGAAACTTGGAAATGCCATACAACCAAACCATCGTAGGGCTATAGAATAAACCTAGGTTCCATTCCAAAGTTACAACTTCTTTTCACTCTTTTACTGATTGATCAACTTTCTTCTGAGGAATACTGGCAGAAAGAGAGAGGGTTCTGTTAACATTCATCACAGGGGTGCTATAAGTTTAAGCCAATACTAAATAGAGACTGGAAGATATTGATATAGGTTAAGGGTTATTCATAAGGAGAAGGGGATGATCATATTCTTTGGGGCAAAAAAAAAGGTTACATTTATATGCTCAATTAATCTATTAAGATTAACTTATTAATTATCAAGACTAACTGAATACAACTCAGCATTAGTCTTATGGAAGCCTTTTCAATTTCCAGCTTTGCTTTCACACAAATCTGCCATAAGTGGAGGGTGCAACTTTACTACCATATTTTTGTTTCTGACAAAATTGAAATGGGATTTCTGAGGCTAAGCTACTGTCCAATGCAACCTCTCAGATCAATGGTATATCAATATGCAACTGCAATCTTTATACATTTTTACTTTTTGTTAGAATAAGACTTTGGCTGATGTTTAAGTTATGACTTTTCTCACAAATTCCCTTTAGTTTTTTAATTGTGTAGCAAGGCAGTGAGGTAGAAAGTATGCTGAACTTGAAGTGAAAGGACTCTGTTAGCCTTGATTCATTCCCTTTTAGGTGTGCCATCCTGGTTAGGTTATTTTCTTCATGGCTCCAGGCTTCCCTTTGCTGATCTGTCAACAGAATGATCTAGAAAATCTCATTTGACTCTAAATTCCATTACCACTAGAAAATTTTACTTTTGGAAAATGTACTGTGTGACTATATAATCCAAAATATGTTCATAAATGATAACCGAAAGCCTAATCCCTGAAGGGTCAACTCATTATCATTATGCAGAGGCCATGCCTATTATTTTTTATTCTTTAATGAGTTTTAATGAGATGCACTACTTAAATTCAGCACCAGCTCTCTAAATGTGTTTTTCAGAATGGTTTTTATTTAGACAAACTGAATTAGGAATATCTACTCAGCACTATTCTCTTCTGAAACAATCATTTTGGAAAATATAAATGCAAGACCTTTCTGGGGTTGGCAGGCTCATTATGTTTATATTATGAGTTCCACCTACATGAGAAACTAGAACACATCTTCCCAATATGAGATGTTGACATTTCTTCCACTGTTCCCAACTTCTAAGTGACTTTAGATTTTATTTTGTTTATGCTCACTTTTTGGTGATCTCACCCCATCTTATTTATACCATTTATAATGCTGATGACTCCCATAGTTTTGTTTCTAGACCAAACCTCTCTCCTAACTTTAGACTACTTCGCTGACATCTAACTGTTTACTAGACTTCTTTACTTGGAAGCTGTTATGGGTTGAATCATACCCCCAAAATGATATGTTGATGTACTAAACCCCAGTACCTCCGGATGTGACCTTATTTGGAATGAAGGTCTTTACAGAAGGTCATCAAGTTAAAATGAGGTCATTATGGTGGACTCTAATCCAATATAACTGGTTCCCTCTTGAAAAAGGAAATTTAGACACAGAAACAGGCACACACACACAGAGAGGATGATGTAAAGACACATAGGGAGAAGACAGTCATGGGACTGGCATGATGTTTCTACAAGCCAAGGAACGCCAAAGATTGCTGGCAAACACCAGAAGCTCAAAGAGGAAATAAAGGATTCTTTCCTAGAGCCATCGCAGAGAGTATGCCAACACCTTGATTTCAGATTTCTAGCCTCATATGTGTGAGAAAATAAATTTCCATTGTTTTAAGCCACCCAGTTTTTGGTATTTTTTACAGCAGCCTTTGAAAACTAATACAATTGCCCAATAATCATCTCAAACCTAAAATGCTCCAAACAGAGCTCCTGCCCTGTCCCCCTCTCCTGCCATTTCTCTGTCAATGGGAGCTCTATTTTACTGGTTGCTCAAAACTCTTTGGAGTCATCCTTTTTTATTATTATTTTTATTAAGGTATAGTTGACATATGATGTTATGTTAGTTTCAGGTGTACAGTTTAGTAAATCAATATTTAGATACATTAAAAAGAAAATCACCACAGTAAGCCTAGTTACCATCTGTCACATACACAAAGTTATTGCAATACTATTGACTATATTCCCTATGTCATACATTACATCCCTGTGACTTGTTTATTTCATAACTGGAAGTATGTACTATTTTCACCTATTTTGCCCAATATCCCTCCCCTCTGGTGACCTCCAGAGTGTTTTCTGTATCTATGAGTCTATTGTTCTCTGTATCTATGTATCTATTTTGTTTTGCTTGCTCGTTTGTTTTGTTTTTTAGATTCAACATATAAGTGAAATCATACAGCATTTGTCTTTCTCTGCCTGAATTATTGCACTTAGTATAATAATCTCTAGGCCTATGTCCCTGTTGTTGCAAGTTGCAATATTTCATTATTTTCCATGGCTGAATACTATTCCATTGTGGATAGATAGATAGATAGATAGGCCACATATTCTTTATCCATTCCTCTTTTGATGAACACTTAGGTTGCATCCATAACTTGGCTATTGTAAATAATACTGCAATAAACACAGGGTGTGTATATCTTTTCCAGTTAGGGTTTTTGTTTTCTTTGGATAAATACCAGAAGTAAAATTGCTAGATCATATGGTAGTTCTGTTTTTAAATTTTTAAGAAACCTCCATACTGTTTTTGATAGTGGCTGCACCAATTTACATTCCCACCAACAGTACACAAGAGTCTCCTTTTCTCCACATCTTCACCAACACTTGTTATTTGTATTCTTCTAGATCATAGCCATTCTGATAGGTGTAAGATAATATCTTACTGTGGCTTTGATTTGCAGTTCCTTGAAGATTAGTGATTTTGAGCATCTTTTCACATGTCTGTTGGCTATCTGTATGTCATCCTTGAAAAAATGTCTGTTTCAGTCCTCTGCCCATTTTTTAATTGGAGTGGTTATTTTTATATTGAGTTGTGTGAGTTCTCTATATATTTTGGATATTAACTCCTTATGAAATATATCATTTGCAAATATCTTCTCCCATTCAGGACATTGACTTTTTGCTTTATTGATGGTTTCTTCACTGTGCAAAAGCTTTTTTAGTTTGATGTAGAATAATTTCTTTATTTTTGCTTTCATTTCCCTTTCCTGAGGAGACAAAACCAAAAAAATATTGCTAAGTCAATATTTTGACTTAGCAGTGTCAAACAGTGCATTGCCTATGTTTTCTTTTAGGAGTTTTATGGTTTCAGGTCTTACATTTAAGTCTTTAATCCATTTTGCATTTATTTCTGTATGTGATATAAGAGAGTGGTCTAGTTTCATTCTTTTCCATATAGTTGTTTTCTTTTCCCCAGACCATTTGTTGAGGAGACTATCTCTTCCCCACTGTATATTCTTGGCTCCTTTGTCACAAATTAATTAACCATATAAGTGTGGGTTTATTTCTGGGCTCTCTATTCTGTTCCATTGACCTATGTGTCTGTCCCTTTTTCTCTCTTTCCTCCTTCTGGTACCCCTATAATGTGAATGTTAGTATGTTCTATGTTATCTTAGAGGTCCTTTAAACTATCCTCATTTTTTAAATTCTTTTTTCTTTTCACTATTCCAATTAAGTGATTTCCACTATCCTGTCTTCCAGATCACTGATCTGTTCTTCCACATCCTCTAATCTGCTGTTAATTCCTTCCAGTGTATTTTTCATTTCAGTTATTGTATTCTCCAGTTCTGATAGGTTGTTTTTTACATTTCTATCTCTTTGTTGATGTTTTCACTGAGTTCATCCATTCTTCTCCTGAGTTCAATGACTTTGTTTATAAATATTTCTTTGAATTCCTTATCTGGTAAATTGTTTATCTCTATTGTGTTTAGTTCTTTCTCTGAGGTTTTGTCTTGTTCTTTGAGAGGTATTCCTTTGTCTCTTCATTTTGCCTAACTCACTCTATTGTTTCTGTGTATTCAGTATATCAGCAACATTTCCAGGTCTTGAAAGAGTGGCCTTATGTAGGTGTCTTGTGGGGCCCAGCGGCACAATCTCCCCAGTCACCAAATCCAGGTGCTTCAGAGGTATCCTCTTGTGCGCTATGTGTACCCTCCTGCTGTGGTTCGGCTGTGACTGCTGCAGGCACAGTGGTGAGTGGGGTTGGTCCCCAGGCCAGCTGGCTATGAGGCTCAGCCACAACTACTGCAGGTGTACTGATGTGTAGGGATGGCCCCCAGCAAGAGTACTTGTGAGGCCCATCCATGAATGTTGTAGGTGTGCAGGTATCCTGGGCTAGCAGGTATCCTGGAGCAGGAGATGCTTTGGAGGGGTGCCAGGTCAAGCCAAGGCCACTTGCTGGGTGGGGTGGAGCAGGAGCCACTCTGGAGAGTTGCCAGGACAGGAAGCAAGGTGTTAGCTAGTTGTGGAGAGTGACAGAAATGGTGCCTGTGAGCACAGGGCCAGCTAGGTGGAAGGAGAGTTAAAAAAAAAAAAAATGATGCCCACCGGTGCTTCCATCCATGGAGGAAATTTCACCAGATCTCTGACTCTTCAACACATGCCCTAAAATTAGTCAATGAATCTTCTCTGGTATGACCCAGGCACTTTTCAAGCTGCTGCCTCTCTGCTGAAACTCAGAGCAAGTGAGTTTGTGTATGAGCCCTTCAAGAGAGGAGTCTCGGTTTCCCATAGCCTTCTGGTTCTCCCATTGACTTTCAAAGCCAGACATCATGGGGGTTTGTCTTCCCAGTACAGGTCTCCAGGCTGGGGAGCCCAGTATGGGGCTTGAACCCCTTACTCCTCAGGAAGGACCTCTCTGGTTGTGATACATCTCACTTATAGGTCACTGCACTGGGGGTGTGGGTTCTGACTAGACCACATCTCTGCCCCTCCTACCCTTCTTAATACATCCTTTTCTTTATATCCTTAGTTGTGGAAAATCTGCTCTGCTAGTTTTCATGTCATTCTCAGATACAGTTGTTCTACATTCAGTTGTAGTTTTGGTGTCTCCATGTTAGGAGGTGAGCTCAGGATCTTCCAACTCCACCATCTTGATCCGAACAAGAATCATCCTTGATTCCTATTTCCTTCTCATTCTCCTCATGAACTCTACCCTTAAAATACAGGTATTTTTTAGAACCTAAGATGCCATCAGTTGTGAGATACATGATTATAGTATTCATCCATAAGAAAGAAAAATAATCTGGCAACAATATGATTCAGTGGCATTGTTTAGAATTTTTATTTTATACCTAAAGACTTCCAAACTTACGTAGACTTTTTACCATGTTTAATTCTTGTTAATGCTGGGAAAGGAAAATGTATGTGAAATAAGTTGGTTAAGACACTAGAAAAGAAAAATGTATGTGAAATAATTTGGTTAAGGTTTCAAAAAATATTATCAACTTCAGAACCCACTTTCTTAATTGCTTTGCCTCAGAGCCATACAAACACATGTTTTTCCACAACACATCATCCATGGTGCCACTAAGAGTAGTGATGCAATGCTCTACTTCCTACAGATTTAAAATAGAATCTGCCAAACTTCTAGTAACCTGTGACTCAAATAAGAAGGTAAAAAAGCACTAAACCAAGTGTGTTCATGTGCAGATAAATGGCAACTACATCCCTATGCCTCCCGGTCTGTAGTGATGGTCAGAGGCCATCAATTAGAAGATATATCATTTTCAGAGGCATTAACATGAAAAAAGGCAGGGGAAACTTCAGACCAAAATATGTATATTCTCTACCACTATCTCCCTGGTCCTAGCCGCCATCATCTCATGCCTGCCAGCTTCTCACAGCCTCCTAATTAGTTCTATACTTGCCCTTCTACAATCAATTCTCCTTATAGCAGGCCACGTGATTCTTTCACAATGTGAATTCAGTTTCCTGAACACACCAAACATAATTCTCACTCAAGGTCTTTACTTGCTGGGCCCTCTTTTACGTCACTGCTCAAGTGTTGCCTCGTCAGCAAGGCCTTTCAATTCCTCCCCAAAACATACTCTGTTTCCTTGCTTTTTTTTTTTTTTCTCTAAAGGACTTATTACCATAGATCTTTAAATAAATGTTTATATACACACATACATATTTATTTATATGTTTATACAATATATTTATATGTATAAATATAAAGCACATTTAAACGCTGATAGATAGATGGATAGATAGATAGATAGATAGATAGATAGATAGATAGATAGATGATAGATAGATAGATAGATAGATAGATAGATAGATAGATAGATAGATAGACATTTATGTCTGCCTAGTCTCCTCTCATCATAGAATAAGCTCCAAGAGGACCTAGACATTGTCTGTTTTTGTTCTCCATGCCCATAACACTGACTTGCACATAGACAATACCTAGTAAATATTTTTTACTTTTTTTAAAGTAATGAAAATGAGTTAACTATAGTGAACTAACTAACTAAATTGCCATAGAACCTGATGAGTATGGTAAGAGACACTAGGTATATTTCCTTGAATAAATTTTGTTCAAACTTCAACCATGCCACAGAACTAGTGTTGGAGGAATAAATGAGATGACCATAAAAACAAATGCACCTCCACCTGCTCTTCCCTGCTACTGATTGTTATTAAGACTCTAAGGAGAAGAGCATAGGGGAAGAACAGAAATGAATGCTACTATTTCTGGGTATACTGGATTTCTGGCATTATGTTCAGAATGAAAGGGTGATGGGGTGTCAGCATTCAGAGTGTTCATGGTGATCAGAAACCTATCAGCACACCAGGACATGCCAAGTATCACCTTTTCTGGGAAAACTTTCTTGGTCCTCCTAGCTCACATCTTTCTCTTTTTATGGATTCCCACAGGCTACAGAATACTGCCCACCTGATTCTATTACTTCTCTACATGCAAATCTTTCTCTCCACTATACTGTACATTTCTGAAGAGCAAGAACTTCATCACCCATATATAGAGTATCTTCCACCACTCCTAGAACAGAGTTATATCCATTTGGAAAGGAAGAAAGTTTCAGGGGAAAATGAAGCATTTTAGCAGTTAATGAGAGGGTCAGTAAGCCAGGTCTTGCAGAGGAGATAGGTTCTTCACACGGATAAGCCTTGGACAGGGTATTTGGAAAGTTTGCTTGCCAAGAATCTCATTGATTGGAGGCCATCAGCTCTATGGAAGAAGTTGTGAATGTGAATCAAATTACTTGTGAAGAGTTAAGTCTGTCCACATTTGTCTCCCATTTGAGGGTGTTGAGCAAGGGTGGAGGGACCAACCTTCGGCACACTTACACTTAGAGGCACTCTGTAGGAGGCAGTAATTTATAGTTATGGGATAAAGTTGTGTAGGTATTCAATGAAACTCTATTTTGGGGGTGCTGTGTATAGCTGATTGTTCATTATAGGTAGAGCCATCTTCATTTGGACAATACTATCAACCATAATTCTAGCTCTAGAGAACTTCTCCTTTTTTGGCTTCAGGATATACACTTAGAGAAATTTCCTAAAATCCTTCCTGGAAGAAGCATCTATTGGCAGCTGCTTACTTTAAGGTAATATGAGCCATTATCAAAATGAAACTTAAGTGACATACGTGTTTAATTTTTTAAAAAAAATTTTTAAGTACTTTTTTAAAAAAAATTAATTTATTTATTTATTTATTTTTGGCTGTGTTGGGTCTTCGCTTCTGTGAGAGGGCTGTCTCTAGTTGTGGCAAGTGGGGGCCACTCTTCATCACGGTGCACGGGCCTCTCACTATCGCAGCCTCTCTTGTTGCAGAGCACAGGCTCCAGACGCGCAGGCTCAGTAGTTGTGGCTCACGGGCCCCGTCGCTCCGCAGCATGTGGGATCTTCCCAGACCAGGGCTCGAACCCGTGTCCCCTGCGTTGGCAGGCGGATTCTCAACCACTGTGCCACCAGGGAAGCCCCCGTTATTTAATTTTTATTGTTCACTCTTAGTTCTATATTTTATCTTGCTATTCTGCATTTTATGCATTTTTCAAAAATAAAAATATTACATTTTTTAGAAATTATAAACAGCATACAAATTTTAAGTAATAAAGGAATTATTTGACTCCTATTTGGCTGGAACTTCCTAACCAATTTCTTCCTTTTTTATGCAACTATATATTTACCTCATGCTCAGTGGTTGTACTGAATAGAGATCATCAATTTAAATAATTCATATCCTTAGAAAGGGGTTGGATGATTTGTGATATAAAAAGAAAATGCTGTTTCAATGGTTCAGCTGTACAGTGACTGCATGTGGGATTAATGTGATCTTTGAAAAGGGAGACTGGCCAATGCAGCTATTGTTTTATTCATTCTAAAAACTTTAGAACTTAGTGTACCATCTTTGTAAGGTGAGCAGTATCACTGTTGCCCAACTTCAGGGAGCATTACTCACATTTATTCTTGTGTGCGAATGGAATTCCTGGAGCAGTTGCCTTCTGACATTTACATAGAACACAATTTTGAATGGTGCCTCTTGAAGAATGGTTGCCCCAAGGAATACCAGGGTGGGTATGAAGAGTTAACTAGAGAGAACTAGAGGGGGAAAAGTCTTCCAGCCACCCTGGAATCTATAAAAAGTCCTCCCAGATGCTACCCACCAATTGATGATTCTTTCTTACAATTTTAAAATAAGCTAAATATAAACACAAATAATAAAATCATTATATTCAAGATTGAACAAACATGACAAAGATTCTCTTAAATGAAAAGTTTTTCTTTTCAAGTTTAAAGTAAATAATGGAAAACTAGGTGACATTAAATAAAAATAAAAGCAAAATTTCCTCATGACCAATAAGATGATAAAGTCAATAGCAAGTAACAATGGCATAAAATGATTAATTAAATGATTAATTAATTAAAAAAATAGAATATTGGCCAGCTCATGGTTCCAGAAATCTCCTAGATATTGGATTGGAGGCTAGAGAGAGTAGTGACCCATGCTCAGAAAGTTTGCAGTACTGGTTTCCTTTTCCTGTCCTGTCTATCTTTTCTCTTCCTTAGCAAATCAGGAAAGGCCAGGATGGATGAGGATGCAGTGAACACTTCTGCACAACCTATTTTTTATGTATATGAATTCCTCTCATGACCATGAGACCTAGGCTTTTTAAATTCAAAAGCCAGAAATTGAAAGAGAACAAAACATTTGACAAAGCTCAGTAATATTTATGAGAATACATACATATTTGATAAACCTCTCAATAAACTAGGACTAGAAGGGAAGTCCCTCAACTTCAGAAGGAACTATTAAAAACCTATAGTGGACTTCTGGTCTGGAGCCAGCAGCAGCGGCGGTGGTGGCAGTGGCAGTAGAAAATGGCTCTGGTGCAGCACCTCAGGCTTCTCCCCATGGTGCTACAGAGGGCTTGAGGCTCATGAGCCTCACTTGCCATGCCCCACTTGCTCGTGCACTTTACACACATGAGAGAATTGGAAGCTAAAGCTACCAAAGACGTAGAAAGAAATCTTAGCAGATATTTCTGTGTCCCTCCCAACAGGAAGCTTCCACAAGCCTCTTAGGTAACCTCATCCACCAGAGGGCAGACAACAGAAGCAAGAAGAACTACAGTTCTGCAGCCTGTGGAACGAAAACCACATTCACAGAAAGATAGACAAAATGAAAAAGCAGAGGACTATGTACCAGATGAGGGTACAAAATAAAACCCCAGAAAAACAACTAAATGAAGTGGACATAGGTAACCTTCCAGAAAAATAATTCAGAATAATGATAGTGAAGATGATCCAGGACCTCGGAAAAAGAACGGAGGCAAAGATTGAGAAGACGCAAGAAATGTTAAACAAAGACGTAGAAGAATTCAACAACAAACACCTAGAAGAATTAAAGAAAAAACAAACAGAGATGAACAATACAATAACTGAAATGAAAAATACACTAGAAGGAATCAATACAAGAATAACTACGGCAGAAGAACGGAAAAGTGACCTGGAAGACAGAATGGTGGAATTAATTGCCATGGAACAGAATAAAGATAAAAGAATGAAAAGAAATGAAGACATCCTAAGAGACCTCTGGGACAACCTTAAATGCAACAACAATCGCTTTAAAGGGGTCCCAGAAGGAAAAGAGAGAGAGAAAGGAACTGAGGAAATATTTGAAGAGATTATAGTCGAAAACTTCCCTAACATGGGAAAGGAAATAGCCACCCAAGTCCAGGAAGTGCAGAGAGTCCCAGGCAGGATAAACACAAGGAGAAACACACTGAGACACATAGTAATCAAATTGACAAAAATTAAAGACAAAGAAAAATTATTGAAAGCAGTAAGGGAAAAATGACAAATAACATACAAGGGAACTCCCATAAGGTTAACAGCTGATTTCTCAGCAGAAACTCTACAAGCCAGAAGGGAGTGGCACAATATATTTAAAATAATGAGAGGGAAGAACCTACAACCAAGATTACTCTACCCTGCAAGGATCTCATTCAGATTCGATGGAGAAATCAAAAGCTTTACAGACAAGCAAAAGCTAAGAGAGTTCAGCACCACCAAACCAGTTCTACAACAAATGCTAAAGGAACTTCTCTAAGTGGGAAACACAAAAGAAAAAAAAGGACCTACAAAAACAAACCCATACCAATTGAGAAAATGGTAAAAAGAACATACATATGGATAATTACCTTAAATGTGAATGGATTAAATGCTCCAACCAAAAGACACAGGCTTGATGAATGGATACAACAAGAAGACCCATATATATGCTGTCTACCTGAGACCCACTTCAGACCTAGGGACACATACAGACTGAAAGTGAGGGGATGGAAAAAGATAATCCATGCAAATGGAAATCAAAAGAAAGCTGGAGTAGCAATACTTATATCAGATAAAATAGACCTTAAAATAAAGAATGTTACAAGAGACAAGGAAGGACACTACATAATGATCAAGGGATCAATCCAAGAAGAAGATATAACAATTATAAATATATACGCACCCAACATAGGAGCACCTCAATACATAAGGCAACTGCTAACAGCTATAAAGGAAGAAACTGACAGTAACACAGTAATAGTGTGGGACTTTAACACCTCACTTACACCAATGGACAGATCATCCAGACAGAAAATTAATAAGGAAACACAAGCTTTAAATGACACAATAGACCAGATAGATTTAATTGATATTTATAGGACATTCCATCCAAAAACAGCAGATTACACTTTCTTCTCAATTGCACATGGAACATTCTCCAGGATAGATCAAATCTTGGGTTACAAGTCAAGCCTCAGTAAATTTAAGAATAATGAAATCGTATCAAGCATCTTTTCCGACCACAAGGCTATGAGACTAGAAATAAATTACAGGGGAATAAACGTAAAAAACACAAACATATGGAGGCTAAACAATACGTTACTAAATACCCAAGAGATCACTGAAGAAATCAAAGAGGAAATCAAAAAATACCAAGAAACAAATAACAATGAAAACACAACTATCCAAAACCTAAGGGTTTATAGATCTAAGAGGGAAGTTTATAGCAATACAATCTTACCTCAAGAAACAAGAAAAATCTCAAACAATCTAACCTTACACCTAAAGGAACTAGAGAAAGAACAACAAACAAAACCCAAAGTTAGTAGAAGGAAAGAAATCATAAAGATCAGAGCAGACATAAATGAAATAGAAACAAAGAAAACAATAGCAAAGATCAATGAAACTAAAAGCTGGTTCTTTGAGAAGATAAACAAAATTGATAAACTTTAGCCAGAGTCATCAAGAAAAGGAGGGAGAGGACTCAAATCAATAAAATTAGAAATGAAAAAGGAGAAGATACAGTGGACACGGCAGAAATACAAAGCATCATAAGAGACTACTACAAGCAACTCTATGCCAATAAAATGAACAACCTGGAAGAAATGGACAAGTTCTTAGAAAGGTATAAACTTCCAAGACTGAACCAGGAAGAAATCAGTGAACCGGTAATGATATTGAAACTGTGATTTAAAATCTTCCAACAAACAAAAGTCCAGTACCAGATGGCTTCACAGGTGAATTCTATCTAACATTTAGAAAAGAGCTAACACCCATCCTTCTCAAACTCTTCCAAATAATTGCAGAGGAAGGAACACTCCCAAACTCATTCTACGAGACCACCAACACCCTGATACCAAAACCAGACAGAGATACTAAAAAAAAGAAAATTACAGACCAGTAGCACCGATGAATATAGATGCAAAAATCCTCAACAAAATACTAGTAAACAGAATCCAACAACACATTAAAAGGATCATACACCATGATCAAGTGGATTTTTCCCAGGGATGCAAAGATTCTTCAATATGTGCAAATCAATCAATGTGATGCACCATATTAACAAATTGAAGAATTAAAAACCATATGATCATCTCAACAGATGCAGAAAAAACTTTTGACAAAATTCAACACCCATTTATGATAAAAACTCTCCAGAAAGTGGGCATTGAGGGAACCTACCTCAACATAATAAAGGCCATATACGACAAACCCACAGCAAACATCATTCTCAATGGTGGAAAACTGAAAGCATTTCCTCTAAGATCAGGAACAAGAGAAGAATGTCCACTCTCGCCACCTTCAACATAGTTTTGGAAGTCCTAGCCAAAGCAATCAGAGAAGAAAAAGATATAAAAGGAATACAAATAGGAAAAGAAGTAAAACTGTCACTGTTTGCAGATGACATTATACTATACATTGAGAATCCTAAAGATGTCACCAGAAAACTACTAGCACTAATAAATGAATTTGGTAAAGTTGCAGGATACAAAATTAATGCACAGAAATCTCTTGCATTCCTATACACTAACAATGAAAAATCAGAAAGAGAAATTAAGGAAACAATCCCATTCATCATTGCAACAAAAAGAATAAAATACCCAGGAATAAACCTACCTAAAGAGGTAAAAGACCTGTGCTCAGAAAACTATAAGACACCAATGAAAGAAATCAAAGATGACAGAAACAGATGGAGAGATATGCCATGTTCTTGGATTGGAAGAATCAATATTGTGAAAATGCCTGTACCACCCAAAGCAATCTACAGATTCAATACAATCCTTATCAAATTACCAGTGGCATTTTTTACAGAATTAGAACAAAAAAATATTAAAATTTGTATGGAGATGGAAAAGACTCCAAATAGCCAAAGCAGCCTTGAGGGGAAAAAACGGAGCTGGAGGAATCAGACTCCCTGACCTCAGACTATATTACAAAGCTACAGTAATCAAGACAATATGGTACTGGCACAAAAACAGAAATATAGATCAATGGAACAGGATGGAAAGCCCAGAGATAAACCCACAAACCTATGGTTAACTAATCTATGACAAAGGAAACAAGGATATACAACGGAGAAAAGACAGTCTCTTCAATAAGTGGTGCTGGGAAAACTGGACTGCTACATGTAAAAGAATGAAATTCGAACACTCCCTAACACCATACACAAAAATAAACTCAAAATGGATTAAAGACCTAAAAGTAAGACCAGACATTATAAAACTCTTAGAGGAAAACATAGGAAGAACACTCTTTGACATAAATCACAGGAAGACCTGTTTTGATCCACCTCCTAGAGTAATGCAAATAAAAACAAAAATAAACAAATGGGACCTGATGAAACTTAAAAGCTTTTGCATAGCAAAATAAACTACAAACAAGACGAAAAGACAATCCTCAGAATGGGAGAAAATATTTGCAAACAAATTGACGGACAAAAGATTAATTTCCAAAATATATAAACAGCTCATGCAGCTCAATATTGAAAAAACAAACAACCCAATCATAAAATGGGCAGATGACCTAAATAGACATTTCTCCAAAGAAGACATACAGATGGCCAAGAGGCACATGAAAAGCTGCTCAACATCACTAATTATTAGAGAAATGCAAATCAAAACTACAATGAGGTATCACCTAACACCAGTTAGAATGGGCATCATCAGAAAATCTACAAACAGCAAATGCTGGAGAGGGTGTGGAGAAAAGGGAACCCTCTTGCACTGTTGGTGGGAATGTAAATTGATACAGCTACTAATGAGAACAGTATGGAGGTTCCTTAAAAGACTAAAAATAGAATTAACATATGACCCGTCAGTCCCACTACTGAGCATATACCCTCAGAAAAACATAATTCAAAAAGACACATGCACCACAATGTTCATTGCAGCACTATTTACAATAGCCAGGTCATGGAAGCAACCTAAATGCCCATCAACAGACGAATGGATAAAGAAGATATGCTACATATATTCAATGGAATATTACTCAGCCATAAAAAGGAACGAAATTGGGTAATTTGTAGAGACGTGGATGGACCTAGAGACTGTCATTCAGAGCAAAGTAAGTCAGAAAGAGAAAAACAAATATCGTATGTTAACGCATATGTGTGGAATCTAGAAAAACGGTACAGATGAACCAGTCTGCAAGGCAGAAATAGAGACACAGATGTAGAGAACAAACGTATGGACACCAAGGGGGGAAAGTGGCGGAGGGAGTGGTGGTGGTGGTGAGATGAATTGAGAGATTGAGATTGACATATATATACTAATATGTATAAAATAGATAACTAATAAGAACCTGCTGTATAAAAAATAAATTAATTAAATTAAATTAAAAAGTTAAAAAAAAAAAAACCCTATAATGAACAACATTGAATTCTGAAACACTACAGGTTTTTTCCCTTAAGATCAGGAACAAAACAAGGATGTCCACTCTCACCACTTCTACTCAACATATTATAGGGGTGTCTAGCCAGTTGAATACAGCAAGAAAAAGAAACAAAAAGCATCCAAATTAGAAAAGAAGATATAAAACTCTATTAGCAGATGTCATAATAGTCCCTATACAAAATCCCTTGAAATCTCCTAAAAAGTCAATAAAATCAATAAATGAGTTTAACAATATTACAGATTATAAAACAAAAATCAATTGCATTTATATACATTAACCATGAACAATCAGAAACTGAATTTAAAAATTAAATCATTTACATTAGCATCAAAGTGTGAAAAATTTATGAAAAATATATGACAAAATATATGCAAAAACTTTATACTAAAATTTACAATACATTGCTGAGAGAAATTAAATAATACCTAAGTAAATGGAAAGATATACCATGTTCATAAACTAAAAGACTCAATATTATCAAGGTGAAAATTCTCCCCACACTTACCTATAGTTTCAATACAATCCAAATCAAATTCCAGCAAAATTTTGTAAAAATTGGTGAACTGATTCTCAAAATCATATAGAAATGCAAAGTATCTAAAATAGGCGAGATAACCTGGAAAAGATAAAGTTGAAGAATTTACAGTACCTAAATTCAAGATTTATTCAAAAGCTACGGTGATTGTGGCATTGACATCAACATATACAAATAAGTCATTGGAAAATAGCTGAGAAACAAGAAATAGATCTATGCATATATAGTCAAATGATAATGTTTTCAACAAATGGTGTCAGAACGATTGTATATCCATTTTTTAAAACATCCTTGATCAATATCATTTATTGCAAACAAATATTAACTTAAAATGGGTCATAGACCTAAATGTAAAAACTAAAACTTCTAAAGAAAGAAAAGTAGAAGAAAATCTTTGTAAACTCAGTTGGCCAAGATTTCCTAGATATAACACCAAAATACAATACTCTTAACAAAAATTTGATGAATTGGGCTTCATTAAATTAAGAAATTCTGCTTTTTGGAAGACACTGTAAATGAAAAGATAAGACACAGACTAGGATAAAATATTTGCAAGTCACATATCTGATAAAGAACTTGTATCAGCAATATAAAAAGAACTCTCAAATTCTACGCTAAAAAAGAAATCAAATAAATCCTCAGTAAAAAAATGAGCAACAGATTTGAACGGACACTTTAGCAAAGAAGATATATGGATGACAAAACACATGAAAATGCTCAATATCATTAGTCATTAGAGAAATGCAAATTCAAGCCGCAATCAGATACTAATTTACCTTTTAAGATGGCTAATATTAAAAAGACAGATCTTGCCAAATGTTGGAAAATATCTGGAGCAACTGGAATTTTCATACACTGATGGTGGAAATGTAAACTTACACAACCACTTTAGAAAACAGTTTGCCAGTTTCTTAAAAAGTTAAAGATACACCTACCACCTGACTCAGCCTTGCCGTTCCTAGGCGTGCATCAAGAGAAATGAAAGCATATGACTAGATAAAGACTTACACATAAGTGTTCACAGCAGCTGTATTTGTAATAACTGAAAAACTGGAAACTTAAGTGTCTATCATCAGGTGAAAGAATCAACAAATTGTGGAACAGCGCTCAGCAATAAAGAGTAATGATCCATGAAACAAAATGGATGAATGTGAAAATAATTATGCTGAGTGAGAGAAGCTAGAGAAAAAAAAAGTACACACTGTATGATTCCATTTATATAAAATTCTAGAAAATACAAACTAATCTATACTGACAGGAATATATCAGTGGCTTTCTGGGAATTGATGTGGGATAGGATAGTGGGTGGAGCTGGAGAGGGGTGAGAATGACAAATCAGGAAGGAACACAAAGAAACTTTTGGAAGTGATGGATATGTTCATTATCTTGATTATGGTAATGATTTCACAGGTGTATATATGTCAAAAATCATTATATTGTATACTTTGAATATATGCAGTTTATTTTGTCATTTATACCCCAATAAAGCTGTTAAAATTTTTAAAAAGGTGTTTAATTAGAGGAGTAGTATGTTCAAGTCATTCAGTGAAAACTGATTGGATTCTAACTATAGATCAAGTTTTTTAAAAAAGGAAGTTTAGAAAAATTATCTAGATTGGTTATATGCAGGTAAAATTTGAAGTTGAAGAAACAAGAAAAGGAGTAACTAAAGGAAAAAGCATAGACTCTGGAGTTAGAAGGACATAGGCTCAGATCCAGGATCTTCCACTTAATGCCTGTGTGACCTTAGGAAAGTTGACTAACTTCTCTGAGCTCAGTTACTTCATCTGTAGAAGAAGAAAGCATGTATCTGAGAGTCATCACGATGTTTAGAAATCATGGACATAAAGTATCTGGTGCAAAACAGTCACCCCTTAACAGGAGAGCAGGTATCAATTGTATTTGTTAATAGGTAAGAAATATATTTTTGTTGGTCAGACATGAGGTTATAGAGGCCAAAACTGGGGAAGGGAGACAAAGTGAAAGCAGTGAAATATCTTGGATTTTATATAAAAAGACAAGATGTGGTGACTAGTTAGTCTTTAGAAGCATGGGAAGCAAGAATCAATCACTAAAAGAATGATAGCTCCATCACTAGAAGTTTTTCTAGTAATCAGGTGGGAGGGTCAAGGATAGTATAGACTAGTATACATCCACACAGATAGATCCTAAAAGTGGTTTTTTGATGCAAGTCTGAAGTTGAGTCTAGTATATGTTATTAATAATTGGAAGCCTCCCTGGCTGCAAGGCTCACCAGCTTCTGTGTTGCAGCAATGGCTATCAAAGTTCAGTTCCATACCCAGCATTGACCAGGGCTGGAGTCCCTGGGAAGGTGCTTCACTGCTGGGGCTGCTAGAGACCAGAATCACCGCATTCTACTGCTGCCATAGAGACCACCTGCACCTGTGAGTGAGCGCTGCACTGAGGGGACCGGGAGAAGGAGCTTCTACTTTTCTCCTGCTTTCTGACCTCCCCCGATGCCTCTACTGCCTGAATTGACAGCAAGCCAGCTAGTGAACAAGCCCAGGGAAATAAGAGTTTGCTGACCCCCAGCCCGGGCAGCACAGAGCAGAGCGTAAAAGTGCAGGACTGAGAGGGGACAGGTAAATAACCAGCACAGCGTCTACAGGAGTCACTGCAGAGAGAGAACAGGGATGAAGGTGAAATGGAAGCAATGAAGAAAGAAAAATAGTTAGAAAGAAGTGAATCAGAAAAATTAAGTGCCCCAGAAGTTCAATGAAGAGAGAATTTGAAAAGGCAGGCATTCAAAGGTGTCCACTGCTAGAGAGAGGGCAAGGTCTAAAGAAGGCCACTGGATTTGATGATCAGCGGTCCTACTGACCTTGAAAATCTAGTGTTAGTTTCTCAACTATTGCAGAAGCAGGTGCCAGGTTTCAGAAAAGAATCAATTTCAGCATATAAGATTGTGGGTATAAACTCATCATAAACTTCAACTCATCGTTGAAGTTTAGCAGAAAGTGTGAGAAGTCAACTGACTTATACACCTTTCTCAGAAATTGGACTCTAATAGGGTGACCAACCTGTTCCCATTTGTCTAGAACTTTTGCAGTTTTAGCTTGGAAAGCTCCTGGGTCCAGGAACCACTTAGTTCCAGGCAAGCTGAGATGGCTGGTGACCATGACCCAGAATGTCTTAGAGAATGTGCACAAATAAGCTATATTCAGATTTCAACAAAGGATGCGGATGATGGTAACGTGTAACTTCTAATGTATTTCCAGAACAACCATTGTTTTGCTCCCTGGTTCACTAATAATGCAGTCATTCCACTTCACTTTAAACGTGATTCTTCTTCATCCAGGTCTTACCCTTTTTAGTCTGTCTACTGGCTGCAATGACATCCCAAGAGAAACATTCTCCTACTTGGCTTTTTTCAAGCTCAACCTTTTCACGACACCCCAGTTAATTAATATCTGCCCTGGGTCAGCCTGGAGGGAAACGTGTCGAGCTTGGAGATTTCCATTTGAACATTGAACCCCAGGAAGGAGCAAGGCAAATTTATACCAGTGGGTCTAATTGCTAGAAAGATAATTCTGCAAAGATGGAAATCAGCTGAAAGATTAACACTGCCATACCAGCTTGAGTGCCCTGGCTAACAGAGAGAAAATAATGTTTCAATTAAATGAAGGGATACTGAATTAGGTAGATTACTCAGGAGACTGGTAATGGAATACAGAGCCTTTCACCTCCAGGTCACCATTACCAATCTGGTCCAGGGCAGTTCTAGACCATAGTTTTGAGGAGCTGAGGGCTCACCCCAGCCCTTACTGTCTGCAGAACTTGATGAACTGGTCTCTCAAAGCACCTGCATCAACCTCTCAAGGTCACTGTGGTTCACTGAAGATGTAAGAGGAAGCAAAGCCCCTCTTTGGAGGGGAAGGGCTGGCCCTGCGGATAGCCAAGGGCCACTACAGGGAAATTAGGATGGGGGAAATGATTCAAGATGGGGAGACACACAGAGAGGGGGGGCGGGATTCATGTTTCAACTCTCATAGGAGGCAGTTAACTGTTTCACCTTAGAATTGAGATAGAAGTGAAAGTGGTGATTAAGAGTTTGTTCTTTGTTTGGGGAGGGAGTGGCAATCGAAGAGGAGATTTGCACTAGAAGTCAAAACTTCATTAGAGGGCAGAACAAGATGAGCAAAACTGAGTCATGATATCACTTGTTACCACTCACGTTTGAATATGTCCCAGGGCTTATCTTATTCCACAAAATATTACCACAGACGGATAAAGTCTGATATAAGGAGATTAGCTTAATTCCTGGTGCCAGCGTAACAAAAATCCTCTCCCATAATGGAACCCATATGTCAGCTGGGATCTCCCAGTCATTTATGATCCAGATAAGACTGTCTCAAACTGTACATTCCATACTTTGTAGGAGTCTAAAAAGTCCCCAAGATTCCTGCAAATTCTCAGAGGTTGTGTGCTAATGGTTACCTCTGTATTGAAATTCCTGCTTTTCCTAAATACATTCAGTGGATAGGTTATCTGACCATTTGGGGCCTGCTCTGTCTGAGAAGATCTAAATGAGAAACTCAGCTGCTTCCTCCATCTCCACAATCACTGTATTAAAATGCACAGAGACTTCAGTCAAAATGGGACGTGGGGTGCGGAAGGGTGGAGGCCATTTCTGTCACAGCAACACAGACCACAAATGAGGGCAGTCCCTGATTTTAAAAGTCTCAGAACACCCCACCACAGGGACATTCTCCTGGCCCCTTCACTCAGCTTGTGACTATCCAACTGCCCCTCTCTCTTCCCCTTGACCTTCTCGAGTGCCCCAGAAACCCCACATTCTTATTTCCTTTGCAATTCTCAATTCCAAAGTCTCTGGGACCACCTTTTTGAGCATCTTGGCAAGGCAAAAGGGCTTCCAGGTCAGGAATTCACCCTCTAGAGGAGGCGGTCTAGGTTTTAAGAAACACTTTTTTTTTTCCTCCCCACTACAGAAATACACCAAAGAACTATTTCAACAGCAGCCCGAGAGACAAAACTCTAATTCGAAAAGATACACGCACCCCTATGTTCATAGGAGCACTATTTACAATAGTCAAGACATGAAAGCAACCTAAATATCCATCGACAGATGAATGGATAAAGAAGATGTGGTACATATATAAAATGGAATATAACTCAGCCATAAAAAGAATGAAATAATGTCATTTGCAGCAACATGGATGGACCCAGAGATTATCATACTAAGTGAAGTAAGTCTGACAAAGACAAATATCATATGATATCGCTTATATGTGGAATCTAAAATATGACATAAATGAACTTATCCATGAAACAGAAACAGACTCATAAATATAGAGAACAGACTTGTGGTTGTCAAGGGGGAGAGGGGGTGGTGGAGGGGTGGATTGGGATTTTGGGATTTGGGGATTAGCAGATGCAAACTATTATATATAGAATGGATACATAACAAGGTCCTACTGTATAGCACAGGAAACTATATTCAATATCCTGTGATAAACCATAATGGAAAGGAATATGAAAAAGAACATATATATGTAGAACTGAATCACTTTGCTGTACAGCAGAAACTAACACAACATCGTAAATCAACTATGCGTCAATAAAATAAATTAAAACAACAACAAAAAAATAGCTCGAGAAAAGGAACTTCCCAGTTCAGCTCATTTCTCAGGATATAAAACAAAAACATGGAAATGTAGTACCATTCAAATACACTGGCAGATTGAGTTCCCCCAAGTAGAAGGCATAACTAGAATTTTGGCACCTTGATGAAGAATTGCATGGAATACTGAGCAGGGACGGGCTGTGGCCATGTTATTAGACATAGACGTGAGTGGTCCTACAATAATTCCAAATTGATGAACCAAACCTTTAATAAAGACAGTTTGGGGACATTTGGTTTGAGAGGGACTACTTAGGGTTGAGTGCCTTGGAATGTGTTTCTGATGGGGGCGGGGGAAAGACGTGTAACTTCAATAGAGAATGCAAGTTTATCATCACCGGCTGCTGGAAAAATCTATAGGCGTCAAAGTTGTTTCCAGAAAGGTAACTGTGGTAAGTGCATAGTTTTTCACTTTCCTATTAAATATTATAGCAATGTACCCTTTAAGCAGAAGATACTGCTTAAAATACCTTCATTCTCCTCTAATTCAAGCCATCATTTTACAGGTAAGGAAACTGAGGCCCTAAGAGGCTGGTGGACCTAGGGCAGGAAATGGGAGCTTTTCTCCTTGTCCTCCCATGTTACCATCCCCTGGTTCTCATGCATTAAAGCCATGTAGATTTGTAAGAGCAAAAATGACTTATGAATCCTGGGGAACGACAACGAGGAGAATTTTTTAAACATATGTTTAAATATTCTGTGCCCTTGATTTGATGGGAGATGTAAGAGAGCACGGGAAAGTTGACCTATAGATCACTGGGGTGATCCAGCTGAGCCAAATAAGACAGCTTTTCATTAGCTGGGTGCTTTGGAGTAGCTGGGATATTTTTATTCTGGTAATGGAGAGATAGATATGGCCTCTGGGAACACTTCTTGGAAATTGTACTTTCTCCAGATGCTCAATTTGGGTGTGGGACAGATTGGCTTCAAGGCCAAAAGCAACAGACATTACCACAATCCCACTGGTCAGAGAGCTGAGGATCTTCAAAGGTTTGGAGGCTTGCCACGAGACCCTTGGGTTTTTGTCATCAGTCTCAACAGCAACCTTAAAATTCTTTTGACAGCAATAGCCATCAAAGCTGATGGTTGATAGAGCTTGCGCAGGCAGGAGTGAGCCCTGGCTGCTGAGCTCTGGTAGTTAATGCCCCTCTCCAGACACTCACTCCATCAGGCTCCAAGACAGGCATTGAGCGAGGTTAGCCATTTACCTAATGGTTCCCTACCACTCAGTGGGAGGTAATAAAGTTCCTCCTGCCCCAGGCTGCCACACTTACTGGCAGAAACTGGCTGAATAGAAAATATCTGGGAGTATTTTTAAGTACACAATCTGGTCCTGATAAGTAGTTATCTCCATAAAGCCATCTAATTTAAATTTTATTGAATCTTTTCAAAAACACGCTTGGAAATCTCAAGTTTGGAAGTGAGGGGGCGTGGGTGGTGAGTAAGCCAAGACATCAGAAATCTATTATATGGGCAAATATAATATCAACCTCAGTAGTAGATATGTACGAAGGTCCACACATTGGAAATATAGCTTGGAAAGAGTAGACAGTTCCTACCCACATCTGTATAGCAAGTGTGTGGGGAAACAGTCTATATGCAAGTCGGTAAGAAATAACCTCTATGTGCAGCAAAATACGCACTCAGAAAACATGTCATTCTAGTGTCAGAAAATGTCAACAGATATTTGCTCTCTTTCTTGCCTGACTTTCATATGCATCACACCCTCATTTACGGTATGTTGGTACTTGCCTTAATTTGGAAAAATCTGAATTCCAGAGTTTGTTGGAAAAGAAATGCTGTTTCGCTAGTTTTAAGAATGTACTTATCTGTATATTTCAGTAAACTCATTCATATTTTGAATTTTTTTTTAAATTGGGGTAACACTGGTTTATATCATTATGTATATTTCATGTGGACAACATTATATTTTGACTTCTGTATACACTATAGTGTGCTCACCAATAGTATAGTTTCCATCCGTCACCATACAGTGGAGCCCTTTAACCATTTTGCCTAACCCCCTAACCCCCTTCCCCTCTGGCAACCACTACTCTGTTCTCTGTATCTGTGTATTTGTTTTTGTTTGGTTCAGTTTGTTCATTTATTTTTTTTAGATTCTACATATGAGTGAAATCATATGATATTTGTCTTTCTCATCTGACTTCTTTCATTTAGCATAATACCCTCAAGGTCTATCATGTTGTCACAAATGGCAAGATGTTATCCTTTTTTTATGGCTGAGTAATATTCCATTATATATTCCATTACATTACACACACACACATATATACACATATATACATATACATATATATACCACTTCTTCTTTATCCATTTATATGGGGATGGGCAAGATATAGACTGTTTCCATATCTTGGCTACAGTAAATAATGCAGCAATGAACATACGGGTGCATATGTATCTTTTAAAATTAGTGCTTTTGTATTACTTGGATAAATATCCAGAAGTGACATAACTGGATCATATGGTAGTTCTAGTCTTCGTTTCTTTGAGGAAACTCCATACTGTTTTCCACAGTGGCTGTACCAATTCTCATTCTTACCAACAATGTGTGAGGGTTCCCTTCCCTCCACATCCTCCCCAAAATTTATCATTTCTTGTCTTTTTGATAATAGCCGTTCTAATGGGCGTGAGGTTTTATCTCATTGTGGTTTTGATTTGCGTTTCCCAAATAATCAGTAATGTTGAACATCTTCTCATGTGCCTGTTGGCTATCTGCATGTCTTCTTTGGAAAAACGTCGGTTCAGATCCTCTGCCCATTTTTAATTGGGTTATTCGTCTTTTGTTGTTGAGTTGTATGAGTTTTTGATACATTTTAGACAATAACCCCTTTCTCGATATGTGCCTTGCAAATATCTTCTCCCATTTGGTAGGTTGTCCTTTTGTTTTATTGAGGGTTTTCTTTGTTGTGCAGAAACTTTTTAGTTTGATGTAGCCCCATTTGTTTATTTTCGCTTGCTTCCCTTGCCTGAGGAGACATATCCAGCAAGATATTGCTATGACTTATGTCAAAGAGTGTACTGACTGTATTTACTTCTAGGATTCTTGTGGTTTTGGTTCTTACCTTTAAGTCTTTAATCCGTTTTGTGTTCAGTTTTGTATATTGTATAAGAAAGTGGCCCAGCATCATCCTTTTGCCTGTAGCTGTCCAGGACTTTTTTAAATTTTTCCTTTTATTTCTTCATTGACCCAGTGGTTGTTCAGTAGCACATTCTTATAGTCTCCACGTATTTGTGATTTTTCAAACTTTCTTCATGTAGTTGATTTGTGGTTTTATACCATTGTAATCTAAATTTAAAAATAAGTTGCTCATCCTTATATATGGATTTACTTGAGGTTATTCCAGCCATTTTATAATCTAATTTAAATTCTTAACTTTCTTCTCAGTGATATAAAATATAGGTCTCAGTCTATTTCTTAACCAAAGATATATCAGTTCCACTGAGATTTCTACTGTTTCCCTGTTTTCACTGCATTTCTAAATGCTTTTCATCTTTCTACTTGACTTACTTGTTTCTTTCTTTCCTTTTTTTTCTTTGTTTGTTGTATTTTTTGAGGAACATCTTAAAATTGAACTGAGATGATTTAAATGAAGAATGTCAAAGCCAATTATGGATTGACTGGAAATGACAATTGAAGATTTGATAGCTATGATATAATAGGACTTCTCCCTCACAAAGTGCATGCATTTTTTCCAATTGTTCTCATTTTGAAGATGGCACAACTTTTATATAATTGACTTATTTTATAGGAGAGGTGATGAGCTGAACCAAAGGACTAACTGCTTTCATCATTGTCAAGTCACCACATATATTCCCCTGAAAAGAGGGAAATAGCCCTACCGAATTGGTTTGAAGGAGAGATTAATAGGGAATTAGGGCTTGGTCTGGTCTGATGGCCAGTGTAGTAAATGCTGGGACCCAGTCTGCTGTAGTAGTGAATGCCCAACAAATGAAATGGTCGCATTATTACTCTTAGACTGTTCATTGAACTCCATACCTACCAGAAGCCAAGGGAGAAAAGACCACTGACTGTTAAAGATCACAAACTTTTAGCAAACATGCATGTGTACATGTGACCAAAACATCTTGGCCAATGAGTTCACCTAAAACAGAGCTCCTATTTCATGTACATAGAGTACATTTCATTCACTTCAAAGTTTGGAAAGAGTATGGGGCTGAGACCCAGAAGATCTGCGTCCAGTCTGGCCCTGCTAATAGCTAGCTGTGTGACTCTTGGTTTGATAGCGTCTACATCTCCAGGAGTTGCATCCATGGCACAACTATTGGGAGAGGGAAGGCATTAGAGCCTGGGAGGTAGAAACTTTGATTTCCCTTTTTGGTTGTTGGTCTGTCAGAAAAAGATGTTCATCATCTTGAACCCTCCCCTGTGCCTCCCTTTTTCTCAATTTCACCTCCCCCCCAAATCTTTCCTTTGCTATCCATAAACACAGAATTCTAAAGTGATAGGCTTTCAGGATATATTGCACTAATACATCATCAACATTGTCATTATGATGTATTAACACAATGCATCATCATAGACCTGTCAGAGCCATGATTTATGACTCAAAAATGTGTTGTAGTGTAGCAAGGCATCGGGGACCCAACTGACTGAATATTTGTCTATTTTTACACTTAAGGGCTTTGAAAGTAAGTTTCACACTACTTCTCCTCAAAGAAAAATTAGGGGAAAACTTTGAAAGGAGGACTCCATTTCAAAACACTGTAGGGGCCAGTGGGTCACACTTAAGATATAAAGGTTTATGTTTTCCCATACCACTTTACGTTCAGAATCAAACTTCCACACGTCAGGTCATTTGGCTCCCACTGAAGAAATCTAGCCTTTTCCATGCCTTTCCACCCCTCTATTTAGAACTCCTTTAATAGTAAAGTGTGAGAGGTGTGGTAGGAAAGGTATACGTTAGAGGCTTTCTTTTACTGCCAAAAGTAATAAGGATAGTGTTATATTTTATGAGAATAATAAATGTGATTATGCAGGGAAAATCTGCTTGTGCGGTAGCTGGGTGCTGGCATTACACATTTTCTTTCTGAGCATTAAGTTCTTTCATAATGTCCTTGTCAAAGTATTAAGCACATACTGCATGAAGAGCATTGAGCATGGTGCCAAGAGAAAGGCAGAAGAGGTGGAGCCATTGCAGAGAAAGAAAGAAAGAAGGGAATTAAAGCCAGCTAAGAAGAAATATTGTATCACTTGAATTATAATAACCCCTTGGAAATGACTGAGATGGAAGAAGATTCATCAGGAAAGGCTGCTGGAAAAGATGAGTCATGGGGCAAAGTTGGAAGGACGGACGCTGGGGAAGAGACGAGAGGGATGTCTGATTGTCCCCAACTCTAGGATAACAGTTCTTTCCAGAATACAGTCATTCCTCGGCATCTGCGGTGGATTGGTTCCAGGACCCCTGCAGATACCCAAATCCGTGGATGCTCAAGTCCCCTACATAAAATGGTGATGTACAGTCAGCCATTGGAATTGGCATCTCTACACTTGACCCCACTTGCTCCCTAGAGCCTGGTTTCTTAAGAACTAAAGGGATATTAAATCTGGAGTCTGCGAACTTGGATTGACTCAGGTCCTTTCAGCCTCCTCTGCATAGCCCACCTCCACCCTTCAATTTGTCTACACAGCAGCATTATCACTTTCACAAATGGCAAAATCTGCAATCATCAGAAATGTAGAAAGTGCCTTTGGCCAAATGTTATTATCGGATCCAATGACCTAGGGCATAGCCCCAAACTTGACAGATCAGAGCAAATGTCACCTTAAGGATATCTGTACACTATGACACACTTTTTCTTATTGCAAAAAAAAAAAAAAATGCTTAGTGTAATTACAGCCAGGCCTGGTTCGTCCAGGCTTATTCATCTCCATGTCTGGGGAGCCGGAAATGTAACTAGCAAAGAATTCACCAACAGGAGAGGCAGGGAATTTGCCAAGAGTTTGTTAATCTAAGGGTTTATTTTTTTATCCAAACGTAAAGGGAGTTTGCAAACTGGTTCAGATTAACCAGGTCAAGTTGTATATTTTGTTAACTTTAAAACATTTTTTAAAACCCTTTTCACATTAAAAAAAAGTACTTAGAGTTAGACAGGGCTGGTGAGGGTGAAGGAAGGTTGTCTGCTTAATAAAAGTTATAGGGAGAGATGCGTCAGCAACTTCATTTCCACTTTCTGGTTTCAGCCAGAAACAGCTGCAAAATGTCTCTTCTAGCTCAAGCCTTTTTATGATTTTTACTAACTTCTTATTCAAAGATGTCTTTTATTGATTTTCTAAGGAACCTTGCCACCATGGAGAGAAGAAAGAACATATATGAACACTTTATGCCTCATTCACCATCACAGGTGAATCAAAATCTTCAAGATAATTTGGTTATTGGCTTCAGGTATTTCTGTTGACTTTTTATATTTTCCAGAAAAGCAAAATTACCCAGTTTTCCCATGTATCCTACATTCTAATCACTGAAATGGCTGCCATGATTGAAATTCATCATTGGAGCCCTGTTGTCCCCAAGATAACATCTAAGCTCCTGGGCATGGATGCAAATATCTTCATGAACTAGTCTTTCTTTACCTCTCTACCTGTATCCTCCATTATTTCCATGCCTTAAATTCTAAATTCTTGCCGTAATGAACTATCGACTGTTTCATACTTTGTCAGCCTCTCCCTTGTTTCCAAGCCTTGCACAGGCTGCTCCCTCCATCCTTCTTGCTGCAGCTTCCTCACATTTTGTCTGGCTCACTCCTCATCCTCTAGGTCTCAACTTGGGCATCATCTCTCCCAGGATGCTTTCCTCATCACCTTAAGACAAGGGCTAGCTGCCCAATCTGTGTGCTGTCATGTCAAAGCTTGCCAGGGTGACTGATTTTTCCACAGTACTTATCACACTGTCGTGGAATCACCATACTTGTACTTGTGTCCCTGACCACACAATTGGCCCATCAGATGTATCTGAATCTCAGTTATAGCTCCCAGAATCTAACATGGTGCCTGGAATATTCATCCCTCATATAAATATTTGTTGAATAAACGAGCACAAATAAATAAATATAATAAGTATATCGATTCCATGTCCTGCTGCAAACCTTGCATTAATTTGCATGACTTCTTAAGTATATTAAATTATTTTAAACCCTTTACACATTAACAAGATCCCTTATCTTCACCCCAGCACAAAGCCTTAGACATAGCAAGTGCTCAATCAGTATTAAACAATTGACTAATGAATAGAAGCTCTTTGTGCCCAATGGAATAACTGACATCTTTGTTAAGCAAAACCAGAGACCATGCCTAGCTTAGTACCCCATGTTGCTGCTGTTAGTATCATGTTGGAATTCTTGATTATTGAAACACTAAAATTCTTTTTTTTTTCTTTTCAGTTAAGCCAACTTAGACATAGGCTCCTTGGGCATTTACCGTCTTGATCAAAAATTGGTTCATCATAAGGAAGACTTTGGTCTAGTGCAGTGTATATTTTAAGAGACCCCAGGAAAAGGCACAGTTATCCCTTTATTGACCCTCGTAAACTCACTGGCTTTAAATGTCTAATGAGTGTTTTACCATTTGAGTTTAGGGCTTTGATCTCCATAAAAATGTTGATGGCCCGTGGCAGAGAGGTTCTTAGTCTGCTTGGTCACCAAGACCCTGACATTGGCAACAACACTCTAACCCCTCTTGAATGATCTTAGATGGATTTGTATCTCGATTGAGACCCTTTGAAGGCTAGACAATTAATCCAGTAGCTGGCAGTGTCTGCAAAGCCACGACCTCATAACACCCTCTGGCCGAGAGCAGAGTCTAAGGAAACGGAATTGGGTTGGGTAAGATTTGACAGGGGGAGGATTCTGGGAGAATGCTGGGATGATTGCCCTGACCAAGTGTGGTGCTGTTAAAGCCCATGAGCATCTAGTGAGCAGTCTGGGGATACTGATGTCTGGAGTAGAGACAGACCTTGAAAGGTGAAGAAAAAAAGAAGAAGGGAGAGGAGAATCAAACACAAGCTACACAAACTTTACAGATTTTCCCTCTAACTATGCCTCAACCAGAGGTGGCATTTGGGAAACACAGCCATGTTAACCCTGGTAACCATAACTACCTTCAGCTAACATAAGGGTATCTTAGTAACTCAGTGGAAAGAGTGGAGACATTTGAATCAGAAAGATTCAGGCTCCCTTTTGTTAGGGATCTAACAAGATCTAGGTGATCTTGGACAGGTCATCTCAAAGGCTCAGTTTCTTCGTCCATAAATAGGAATTGCAGTGCTTATGTCGTAAGCCATTCTGAGGATTAGAAGTAACATATGCCTGAAAAATAGTGGGTGTATAGTAAGTTTCCTTCCCCTTCAACAGGATTGCAATGTCTTTTCAGTTGGGCATTTAATTCTGAGTTATCATCACCTTTGGCCAATAGAATGCTTTTAGAGCCTTTCTATATAACAGGAGAGGAGAAACAGGGAATATCCATAATTGAAACCTCTTTGATTTAGAGGCGCCTGTTGCCAACACTATAAAGTAAGTTCCATGTTTCTCATGTCCAAGCCATAGGGGGAAAGAAAGGTGAAAATTCAGCCAATTAGTTGTAAGTTCCCTCTATCTCCAAATACCCAGGTATTTAGCCATGTGGGAGAAACAGTATATGACTTGATGACTTTTTCATTTGTCATCCATATGGCTTGGCCATTTAGAGGAAGAGTAATCAGTATAGATACCTATGTCATTTTGAGTCTTCAGGTTTTCTCATCAATCTAGATCATGGGCCAAATTATTAACTCCCTCTTTCTCCCTCAGGAAGTACAAGCATATGTGTTTGTTAATACCCTAATGAGTTTTTTTGTTCTACTTCAGAGCAAGGTTCTTTAACAAGAAGGTTTTAAATAAATTTAGATTTTGTTAAGCTGCAATTAATCTATTTTGCCAACTTCAGTTGGACTATTTTAAAATTCTCTGAGTGATGATATTTTTCATGAATATCACTGTTTTTAAACTCATCTTATACTTTCACAGCACTTTTGAGATGTCTCCTGTCAAATCACATGTAGAATTGCCAACAGTTAAACAGGTTTTTTTAAGAGATGAGTCAGAGAAAAATTAATCAAAGATTTTGAGAGATGAAGGAACCTCAGGTTTTCTAGCCCAATCCTTCATTTTACAGATGAAGTTGAGACACGGAAGGGGTGTAATGATTTGCCCAAGGTCACACAAATAAAATATGACAAAACTGGGATAAAACTCAGCCTTTCCAGTTCAGTTTCCTTCTTCCTAAAAAAGAATCAAAACTCTGAAAAGTTTGAAAGAAGCAGTAGCTAGCACAGTCATGACAAGCTACTGAAGGAAACTGGGACATGGGCTGCACCAAGGAACTGTTGACAGCAGTTTCAAAGAATATAGGGAAGTTGTTCATTAATAAGTAATGGTACATGCACCTCAGCGTTCAGAGAAGCACTATTCACAATAGCCAAGACATGGAAGCAATCTAAATGTCCATCGACAGATGAATGGCTAAAGAAGATGTGGTGTATGTATACAATGGAATATTACTCAGCCATAAGAAGGATGAAATAATGTCATTTGCAGCAACGTGGTTGGACCTAGAGATTATCATACTAAGTGAAGCAAGTCACACAGAGAAGACAAATGTCATATGATATCACTTATATGTGGAATCTAAAAAGTGATACAAATGAACTTATTTATAAAACAGAAACAGACTCACAGACATGAAAATCAAACTTATGGCTACCAAAGTGGAAAGGGTGTGGGAGATAAATTAGGAGTTCGGGATTAGCAGATACAAACTACTATATATAAAATAGATAAACAATAAGGGTCCTACTGCATAGCACAGAGAACTATATCCAGTATCTTATATCAAAGTATAATGAAAAGAATCTGAAAAAGAATATGTGTGTGTGTATATATATATATATATATATATATATATATATATATATATATATATCTGAATCACTTTGTTGTACACCAGAAACTAATACTACATTGTAAATCAACTATACTTCAATTTTAAAAAACCAATAAATTTTAAAACCCATAAGATTAAAGTTGGGAAAAAAATTTTTTTAAAATAATGGTGAGCTAAAGAAAAGGAGCACATATGACAATTCTAGAATTCTTACTATATCTTACACTAATACAGTGGTTCACAGTTAGGGATGATTTTGTCCCCTAGGGGATATTTGTCATTGTCTGGAGAAATTTTTGGTTGTCACAATTTGGGTGTACGTCGGGGGAATGCTCCTAGCATCTAGTGAGTGGAAACCAAGGATGCTGTTAAAGATCCTACAGTGAGCAGGATCGATCCCCGCAACAAATAATAATCCGCCCAAAATGTCCATGGTAACAAGGTTGAGAACCCCTGGGCTAATAGTCCTCAACTTTATCAGAACCAACATCTACTTCTTATAACCACCTTTACTATCCTGAAATGAAATCCATAGGAAATATCTGCAGCCTCGACTAAATATAAAGGAGAAATAAAAGTATAATAGTTTATAAGAAAATTATCTATAGTTCAGTTTGTAAAACTCAGAGACAAGTACACTGGAAGGTGCTTGCACCTATTCATTGAATCATCACTAAGGATGCTACCTATGGAGGGCTGCTGGTGCACGTACCACAAATGATTTTACTGCTAATGACATGACTTTCTGAAATGGTGAACAAATCTTAATAAAGCTTTGAACAAAATATGATAAAATAAAATCTCTCACTAATTTTCTTGTCAGTATATGTTAAAACCATGAAAAGATACTTTGTGCTTATATGTAAAACAGAGTAGGTGTCTAGTAGGACGTCCAGAAGTCCTGCAGATCATGGGCAAGTGCTTATTCTACAGGACTCTCTAGCACATCACAGGGCATGTAACATCCCTGACCCCCATCCAATAATTGCCAGCAACACATGCCAAATATTTTAACAATCTAAACCCACCCACACACATTTCTAAAATTCCTTTTGAGAAAGCAACACTTCCCCTTTTAAGCACCACCAATTTGGACAATAATGTAAATGTATATATATCATAAGTAAATTTAATAATTGACTTGGATATAAAACAGCTTCTTAAAGAGTACCTTTACTCTTTCCTTGGTAGGCCCTTCTTTGGTTTTAACAAAAAGCCAGATTGACCCCTAAAACTTCCTGTGCCCATATTCTTTTTTTTTTTTTTTCTTTAAAAAGAAAATCACGTAACACCTATTTCACAATAATAAAAAATGGTGGTTTCTCTGATGACCTTATTTCCAAATATGTATATTTTTTCTCAAAAAATGTTTCTTTTTAATGAAAGAACTTCAGACTTTATTTTTGTGGAATTCACAATGCTTAGTTATGGATATGAGAAGCAAAATAGATAGCAACAACAAAACCATCCATTTTCTGAAAAACTGCTTCTTAAATGAGTGATAAACGTAGTAATTTCTCTCCCATTAGAATGGATGTGTGTGGGTTCTGATGGTGCAGTGAAGAGCTATATTTCCACACCATAATAAGATTTCACAACAGTGAAACCTCAGCAGTTGATTAACTTCTGTCCTTCAAGCCAAGATACTATTTAAAAACACCAAATTACTACTGATTCTCAAAATCTTAACTTATGTACAAATTGGAAGATTTAAGTGGTTATCTCATAGAATCTAAGGAAATGAGCTGGTGGAAGAGAAGAGAATATTTCCCAGGTCTTTTACTTATTCTTGACTAGATGGATTTAAATCTTACTAAAAATAAATCATTGACAACATCTTAAACCATGATCCAAACATGTATGTGTGCTTTAAAGTAGAGGGTAGGGATGGGAAAGTGGATGAGCTCGTGGGGTTTGTAGGTAATTTCTACTCATAATCCTTCATCTAGAGCCACATCAATTTTATCTGTTTTATTTGTATGTTTCCAAAAGATTTTGTTCCAACAAAGCATTTCTCCATCTAAAAAAATTTGAAAACCACAGCCTTAAGGGAAATTAGGCAGCAGACGTAAAGAAATATAATATAGGTCAAATTTCATCACAATAAATATTATTGTGACAAAATCTCTATATAGCAAAAGATTTCTGAGCCCTAGGCAATAACACATTCTTCTTAAGAAATATGCAATACAACAAAATAAAAGAATCTGGACAATCTTTTTATTACAATGGCCTTTGACCTGTATTCTTTGCTTGGTGGAAGAGTGAATCTGTAAGTTGGAATTCAGTGTTGTTAGTTTCCTCTAGGTATAACCATTTCCTTTTCTATCTGTTTGGTGTCTGCCAAATGTTTATAGTGAAATAAAGGACCTGAGTGGTTAAAAAGCCACACCTAGAAGTGTGCTCCATAAACCCTAATTACTATTCAACTTTGGTGCCAAGAACAAGAGGAATGATAATCTTAAAAGGAACATTGAGGCCCCATATGATAGGGAGAGCTGGTTCCCACCCAATGTCCATTTTCTCCCTCTTCCTTGTTATCCAAACCCTGATTTTACCTGTATACATTAACAACTGACATACAGCTTACTTTCCCCAGCCTCCCTCGATATTAAATATGGCTAACGAAATATAAAAATGTGGGGTGGGTTTTCAGAGAAGGTCACTTAAAAGGAATAGTCTAAGCAAAGAAGAGCTTCCATCTTCCTTCCTGTTTCTAGAAGTCAGTGATAATGGCTAGAATTTCCTCTGCGATCTGGGAAAATTCATTATCCTTGAAGATGAAAGCCATGTGTTATGAAACAGAAAAATCTTGAGTTCCTAGTGCTTTTGGAGAGCCACCCAACAGCCCTGGATTGCCTATCTCTGAACCACTATTGCAGGAAAGAATAAATATTTGTTTGATTTATCCTCTGGAATTGGGACTCTGTTACTAGCAGCCAAATATAAATGGTATATCATCCTATCCTAACCAGTATATCCTTCTTTTCTGTATACTTTGGGATTATATTGCTTGTATTTTTCTATTCAGTCAAAGTATACCATGTACCTTTATTATGTACCAGGACCTGTACTGAGACTTAAGGTTTTAGTAACAGAAATAAATAAGACATGCGCCTTTCTTTCACGGAAATTTCTCTAATTCCAGTCATCTAATAGGCAACATAATACCCTTAATGGAGATGATAGGGCCACACTAAAAAAATGCCTTAAAATTCTGAGTTTCTTTCATGTTAGTTTTATTTTTTAACAATCTACAATTGTTTTCAGGTTCATTGAGGTAGGATTGATACAATAAGCTGCACATTTTTTAAGGCCATAATTTGATAAGGTTTGAAATGTGCATACACCCACGAAACCATCGTCACAATCAAGATAGTAAATATATCCATCACCCCTATGCATTTTCTTGTGTCGTTGCAAAATCCTTCCCATCCACACTTCCCACCTCCAATCCCATCCTCAGGCCAACATTAATCTGCTTTGTATAAATGTGCTAGTTTATTTTACCAACAGTTCTGATGGAAAGACACATGGCTATATACTGGCATGTTTTGCTCAGTCTAGAGAGCTCATCTGTTTTCCAGATTTCTAAGATGGCAAGCTATTCTGTTATTGTTTGTTTTCTATAATTTATAGGACTATATCTCAGGTTAGCTACATATGGATAAGAAAGGAGGAATCCTTGATGTTCATCTTTTCAATTATATGCATGATCAATGATAAATATTTTTATTTGTAGGTATGGGTGGATACCAAGGTGAGACTTACACATATCACATGACTGCTGGAACAGGGAAGTTACTAACAAGGATTCCCATTTAATTCAGAATTCTTCCTGTCTTCTAGACTCTCTATTTGTATCTGAGGGCATAAAGAGAGTGAATGCATATACACACACACACACACACACGCAAACAACATTAACTTTTTAAAAGAATTTCAGATATTACAAATATAAGGAGCTTTTATGGTATCATACGTTTTTCCTTAATGATTTCAACTTGTATCTTTGACATACAAATTAACTCTTGGTTCAATTTATAAGAAGCCAAAGATTTTGTAGTAATTGTGGGATAAAACTTCCCAAGATATCTTTGAGAGAAAGTACCTTTTTAAAGAAAAGGAACCCCTATACCACACAGTAAGGCTCTGGAAATTGAAAGACATCTAATTCCTATAGGTTTCTAGCTTTGAGGAGTTTGCACAGTGCCAGGTTAGGAAACCCTATTTGAATGGATTTGACTCAAACTCATAAAAGAACCCATCTCATGCGGGGGAAGAAGGGGTAGCAACTTAAGAAAGCCTGCTTGTAAGTTGCCATAGATCGTCATGTGTGACCCTACCTCCACGTGATTTCCTGCTTCTTCCAGGTCATTAGCCACTGATGACTGCTACTGATGGCTACACTACACCAAAGACAGTAGACAAGGGGGGAAGAGTAAACTTTCAGAGTCCCTGTTCTCTAATACATTTCTCTTCCTACTCTTGGACCCCATTCTGAATTCCTCCAAGCAGTGTTATTTAGTTAGATGTTTGGATTAGACTCTCATGCTGCCAACAGCGCATCTGTTTTCTCTCTCCACTAACGAAATCAAGTGTAGGTTGGAAACAGCTCATTGACTATGTAAGAAGATAGGTCCCTGCAAACCAGGGCAGAGCCAAAACCATTAAGCCATTACGTTTTGTGTTCTCATGTTTTATAGCCCTCTTATTCACCCTCTGTGGTAGGAGGTTTTCTGACGTACTTCTGACCTCTCAGGGATAAGTCACTGGCACCTCAGCCCCGTGGCTGACCTTGTGGTCTGGGCTCATGCAGGAAACAAATTAGATGGTGTGATTTGAGGAGTGCTGGGAAATTCTCTCCTCCCGCCTCCTTTTCCTACCACCCAGCCATCACTTTACCAAATATTTAGACTATCTCCCAGATCACTGATACCTGGTCACCAAGTCATCTTGAACTGTCAAGAGTACAAGTGGAATCCACACTGGAAATGTTGACCATTACATTAACATGATGCTATCCAATTAAATGAAAATTCACAAGTTAGAGATTGCTGATCATACCTCTTAAAACTGTTGGTAACCTCTCAACCATTGCCACTTCTTTGATTCTTTCACAGTGCCTTGTATTTAGAAAGTGCTCAGTAATTGTTTACTTGACAAAAAGAGATGGAGAAAAGAATGCATGAAACACTGACAGGTGAGCTCTCACTTAGTTTGTGAGACACATAGGGCCCTAACTATTTCCTGACTGAATGAATACCCTGTGTGATATTTGACCAAGCTTGCCATAAATTCTCTTCCAGTGAATTTCTAACCTTAACTCTCTTAGTGTTCATAACATCTTTCATGTTCCTCTTAGAGTTCTAATCTCTGAATGGCTCTGGACCCACATGAGCAAAATAATAGGATTCCTATTTGAAAAATATAGTGCGTTCCAGCTCACTCAAGTCAAGGCAGTAGTAGGGTAGATGCAGGGACAGTGGGCTAGGAATTGAGATCTGGAGATTTGGAGAGCAATCTTTGCCCTGATGTTCTGAGGCCACCATTGACAGCAGCTATACAATTTATTGTTCCAACAGGACACTTTTGAGTGTGAAATGAAAGTGCTAAGAAAAATTAAGCTAGAGCAACAAGTATACACTGAGCCAACCAGGATACAAGCTCACTTGCAAACTAGGCAAGTTAACTTCTCTGGGAACTTCAGTTTCATTATCTATAAAATTGAGTCAGAAAAGATTACCTGGTTGGTTTCCTCGAGAGCCAATCTTCATTTCTCATTCCTAGGTTCTCAGCTACGTTTAAAATAGGAATACATACTTTCTCTGATTTTTCACTTCTCTTCCATGTCTATTCAATGGAAATTTCTGGCCACACAAAATCCTCTTGGAGATCAATTTCAAGGAAGTCAGTCTTTCTAATGGTCTGTCTCTAGGTGTACAGCAGCTTTCAGCACTGCCAGAAATGTAGTTATCCAGAGAGCGTGTGGGTCACTATCTCCATGAACTCTTCCCTGAATATATTTTTCTTTTAATTATAGCAGGAAAATAGTGATGAAAATGGTGATGGGAAGACTGTTGCAGGATATTTACTCTTCATAGCTGAGTTCAGTTCCAATTCCTTGGACTCCCTTTTTCTAGAACTGCCTCATTTCCATTCATCACCATCTGTCAGCCATAATGATGCGTTAAACAACTGTATTTTGAAATAGCCAGTAGTTTCCATATGGCCCTTCTTCCCAGCCAACAAGAAAAACAATTTATTCCTTACACATGTATCATTTCACTTGATCCTCACATCGACTCCGTGAAAATTAGATGATTCAGAGAAAACAAGTGACTTGTCTAAAGGGACGTAGGTATCAAGCAGCAGTCAGAATTGGATTCCAGTCCAATTTTATTATGCCATGTTGTATCTCAAGAAATCCTGTGATGGATGAGGTAAAAAGATTGATCATGCTTAGGAACGTTTGCTTTATAAAATATTTAAATTATTTTTAAATACCAGAAATATGATAGTAGGAATGGCAAAAACAATATGGTCAGTTATGGTCCAGGTGTGAAATTCTTTTTATTCAGCATTTAATGATTCCTTCAACATGGTTGTCCTTTATCCCCAGCTAAGGGGATGTTATAGATAACTCTTCGAAAAAAGAAAAAATCTTGCAGGATATTGGAGCCAGCACTTGCAGATCATCCAATGCTGTTGCACCCTGATTTTTTTTAAAAAAGCACATTTCTCACTCAACCACGTGTAAATGGACAGAACGGGAGAGAGTATTCAGTGTTGTAATTGCGGATTTAAAAAGAATGGGAAAGGTTTCAATCCTTGAACTTTTAAAGGGCATATTAAAATACCTCATTTTAAAAATGCTGAACAACTCGAGGGCTTGTACATGCTCATTAAGAGAAAGAAAGTTAATGAGACTAAAGACTCCCTGGAAAAATCCACTGGGCTATTTGAATGTATCTTCTTGTTCCTTATTAGGACAGCCAAGGAAACTGAGTTAACCACCTCCCCAGAAAGACTTGGGATTGGAGTTCAAAATTTAGGTGCTTTAAATAATCACTCAGTACGCGCCAATCCACGTTAAATGCTGAAGTATTTATAAATATTTCTTTTAAATACACAAATTTTTAAGTTTACCCAGACAGGTGCAGGGATGTATCATGTGCCAACAAACTGTCAAAACTTTTGACAAAGAGTCATCAAGCTGTGGCAATGTTTTTAGAAGAGCACAGGTCTTTGTGTGACATAAAATCCAATGCCAGGGAAAATCACCAGCTCTTTCTGCAGTAATTCATTAAAAAAAAAAAAAAAAAAAAAGATTAAAAAAGAATTTTCCTCTTTCTGCAGAAGTCATTTGCCTTGTGAAGTAATGTAGTCATGTAAACCATTACTATGCCTGACTTAGCCTTAAAAGCCTCTGGACCTAATAAGTGATCAAGGTGTGGGAATCACAATTGAAATTCTGGTTCTCCAAGCAAGGTTAAGAGACTGACAAATTCAAGCAATCTTTGCCAAAGAATAGTGAAGCCACAAGAGATTGGAGTCAGAAGACGGAGCGCGCCACTGCTCTTTTGAAGAGTCACAACTTAAAACAGGAAACAGAGTAATTGTTTAAAGTGTTGTTGAAGCGTTAAATTCATTATATACTTGGAAGTAATCCCTCTTATAAGGTGCGTATAGTTTATGGACTGATTTTGATATTGTTTTGTACTTTTCTCAGCTTTAAGCAATAGGTTACCGGTATCAGAAACAGATATGCTCAAAGCTCTCGGGTGAGTTTCATGTTTATCAATCAGCCAATATTTACTACAGACTCAATAAAGGCAGGGTGCTCTGCTAAGAATCAAAGGATTTTTTAATCACATGAGACAACAGCGATAGCAACAACAATTGTGGTGTGACCTTGGCCTTCAGAGTCCATCCTCTAGCTGGGGGAGTCAGATACCGACACCTACCAACATAACCCACAAGTACAAGGTAATAAAATGTTAAGCACCCAATGGAACAGCTACATAACTGGTGGAGGAGTTCAGGTAAGGGATAGGTCACTTTAGGAAGGACTGATCAAGAAACTCTTTAAATAAGAGGAAGGATTGAAAGTGTGCTCTGAAGACTGGCTAAGAATGTAAATAGAGAGGTAAAGAAAATAAATAGAGAGGTAAGGGGTGCAATGTTGATAAGGGAAACAGCTGGGGTAAATGAGCAGATGTGAGTAACGTATGATTTGAGTGGAGAGTTATGGTAGACGAGTTTGCTAATAGAGGCAGAGAAGATGAGAGTCTTTAATGCAGATTAAGTAGTTTGGACTTTCTAGGCATTAAAAGTCAGGGAAGATTTTTGAGCAGGAAAATATCTATAAATACATATATTTAATTAGCGTGTGAGGTACCAGTTGGATTTAAAATACAAAGGTTAAAGTTGAAGGTACCAGGTAAGAGTTTATTCTGAGTCTTAGTTTGAGGTTATAGTTCAAGAAATCAAAATTATGAAACCCTTAGGATGTCTGAAGCACCATAGTAGTTGCTCCAGGACACAGAGAGTTGAAAAACAAATCACTTGCCTTTGAGAATTAGAAAAAATTACCCTGGACTATCAAAAGAAAGAAAATATCTCTGGTTATGTCAGTAAATTTTTATGCTCAAGTACAAGAAGACATGAATTCTATGGAACAGGAGAGGAAAAGTCATATGAATAAAATAGAATAAAATGAAAAGGCAGAACAATGATTAAAAAAAATAAGAATGGTATATAAGGAAATTTAAAATATTATAGCAGGAAAAAATTTTGGAGATTAAAAATACAGAATTATAAAGAAGAAAAAAGGAAATTTATGAAATGGTGGACAAATTTAAGAAGTTAAATTATTTTTAAGAAAATATATGTAATATAGTTAGTAAAACTTCAATAATAATATTGATTGGAAATTCCAGATTACATGAACAGAAACTAAAATCTGAAAACTGAGGAGACTTGAGAAGAAATAAAAGCTTGACTTATGTTCCCTCTTATATAGAAAGACTTTAAAAGTAATATTTTTTTACTCGAATTAATACAAAATAGATTAAAGAATGCTTTTGAAAAATTGAAAAGTAATCAATAGTTGAATTAAAACAAAATATACTCTTCCTAATACACTAGAAATTAATATAGCAAAGAAAGTATGGCTTATATTCTGAATTTCAGAAAATAATAAAATAATAAGAAAGCATGACTAAAAGAATTATAGAAAGTGACAGAAGTAAGGCCAAATATAACAGTTATAACAAGTATAAAAGAGTTAAATAGTCCCTTTTTAAAAACACTCAGTTTGAAGAAAAAATCTAACTACTTCAATTAACAAGAATATATCTAAAAAAAATACAAATAAGTTAACAGTAAAAAGTTGAACAAAGCAAATTATATAAATAAAAAGAAATGAAAGGGTTGCAACAGTCACATCATACAAAACATTAAGGCAAAAATACAGAAAGAGGGACAGTTAATTCATGCCAATACAGGGTACAACTCACTAATAATATATATTGCTATAATTTTCCATATAGGTAATTTTATTATATCAAAGTATAATTATATATAAAATATAAAACAAGTATATAAAATATTCACAAATAAAATTTTTAAAAGTCAATAGAAGAGAATTAAGACAATCTTTGATGAATCAAGCAGCAAAACATAAATATAAAAAAGATATAATAATATAGATACTTAGCTTAATAACTCTATCAGGCTTTGTATCCTCCAGTGAAAGAATACAAGTATACCTTGCTTTTGGTGTTGTTGTTTATGTTTGGTTTTGTATTATTTTTGCAATATCCCTGCAGTGTTTACAAATTCAATCATTTAATTGGCTACACCCATACACACACACACACACACACACACACACACACACACACACAAATCTCAGCAATTATTGCAGATATACCTCCCAGAGAGGCACATTCTAAGACGGAGATTAGCATTCAGAAGGTTCAACCTCTATGGAAGGGAAGGGAAGGAAAGGAGGCAAGTTTGGACGAAGGAGTAGCAGAGCTGTGAGTTGGAGAACAGGATCAGTCATTGAATTTGGCTTCCCAGGGAAGGGAGTGTGACATTGGGTGCGGCAGCTTTTCAGTGGAGACAATCCCCAAGGATTGTGATAGCTGAGGGCTATTTACCTGCTGCAATCCCAGGAGGAATAAATATATTTTTCCATTGCTGAAAGAGAGTCTGAACTGTGCATCACGATGTCCATCACGGAAAGCTTAAAAAATTAGAAATAATAATGGTCATATTTTCCAATAGAAAAGGAATAAAGCTGCAGGTTAAAAATAAAAATATAAATTAACTCCTAAAACTAGAGTATTAAAATCTTGTTTCTAAATAGATTTGTTCAAAGAGAAAACCAAAATTGCAATTACTTCACATTAATTAATAATGGAAAAGAGTAACTACACATCAAAATATAAAAGATGTGACTACATATATGCAAAATAAGATATATTTTCTTAAATGTTTTATTTAAAACGTATTACCTCATAGTGTTAAGAAAATTAATGAACAAGCTGAAGACAGGGAAGAAATATTTGCAGTACATATGTTTGACAAAGGATTTCTATCCACAATATGTAAAGAGCTCCTACAACTCAATAGTAAAAAGACAAACAACCCAATTTAAAAATGGGCAAAAGATTTAAACAGACATTTCACAAAAGAAGATATATAAATGGCAAAAGTGCACATAAAATGATGCTTAATATCATTAGTCATCAAAAACATGCAAATTGAAATCACAATGACATACTGTCTCACTCCTTCTAGAATGGTAAAATTAAAAAGATTGACAATATCAAATATGAATGAGGATGTGGATCAAATGGAATTCACATACATTGCTGGCAGTAGTGTAAAAGTTACAGCCTCTGAAAAAGTGGCACTTTCTGATTAAGTTAAACTCATTACCTGCCCTATGACACCCATTTCTACTATTAAGTATTTACAGATTGCCATAGGAAAACTTGTATAAGAATGTTTAAAGCAACTCTACTTATAAGGGCCTAGAACTGGAAAGAACTAATATTTCATCAACAGGAAACTAGATAAACAAATTGAGGCATTCATACAATGGATTATGACTTGGCAATGCAAAGAAATGAATCATGAACATATGTAACAACATGACTCTCAAATGTATGATTTAATTTATATAGAGTATAAGAACAGGCAGGTGATGAAAGTCAAGGCACACGCCTCTGGAGGTGGACCTGTCTGGAAAGTCACATGATAAAACCTCCTGGGATGGTGGAAATGTTTTAGGTCTGGATTTGGATGTGAGTTACATGAGTGTATGGATTTGACAAAACTAATTGAACTGTACACAAAAATTCAAATGCATTCCATTCAGTGCATTCCACTCTCTGCAGATCATACCTCAATAGAAAGAACAACAACAGTGTTTTCAAAACTTTAAGAATTTTATTTCTATGTTATTTAAGTAATTTCAGAGCATCAAAAATATGGAAATCTCTCTCATTTATTTTCCAAAGTTCCTGTGTCTCTGGTTATAAAACCTAGTATTGTGGATGAAACACACACACACACACACACACACAACCTCTACCAAACTGAATCTAACATTATGCTAAAAGAATTATAAATTATGAGCAAATTACCTTTATTTATGGAAAATGAGTATAACGTCAAAATCAAAGTATTAAAAAAACACTATCATTTGATAGGTGTTTAAAAGAACTTGATAGGAATTAACATTCATTCTTGATTTTAAAAAATAGCTAGATGGGGATAATAAGGCAATTCCTTAAACATTAAAAAGTCTATCACAGCACACTCATCCTCAATATCATAATAATGTGAAATACTGGAATCATTTCCATTAAATTCAGAAACAAAATAAGCCTAATATTTCAATAATTATTTATTTCTCTTCTGGAAGTTCTTTTGTAATAATACAAGAAAGACAAAGGAGTACAAGCTTTAAAAATGTGAAAATATGGAACAACTAATAATTTTCTCATAAGTGTAAAAAGGATGGATTACTTAATAAGTAGCTTGGTATAATTTCCTAACATTTAAAAAAGATAAATTTCATAGCATACTGCAAATAAATTAGAAATAAATTACATTTTAAATTAAAAGCAAACAACCACAAAGCGACTAAAAATAATTATAGGTTAAAATATACATAATTTTATGGTGGTTGAAAACATTGTAAGCTTAAACCTATGGCAAAAGCCTTAAAAAGAAAATAAACAAAATTTGGGAAAATCTCTTTTAAAAAGTCAAAATTTTCTAAGGGTTTTTTATCACAAATATATAAAGAGCATTTGTTTGTAATTGCTGCAAATTATAAGCAAAAGACAATATGAAAAATAGGCAAATGACATGAATAGGAAAATGAAAAATAAAAAATAAAAGTAGTTAAAATTTGTTGCTAGTAAATTTAATTAATGAATTCCTGTTTTAACCACACAAATCAAATTGATAACGTTTAAAATAAAAATGACAGTATCTATAACCAGCAAGACATTGAAAATGGCCTAAATGAATAGAAATATGTAATTGTCTAAACAAATCATGATATGACTGTATCACAAACTACTCTGCTTCAATTATAATCATATGTTGTATAAGAAAACATCAGTGGAAATAGAGACAATTACTGTGTCATGAATAAAATATGTTGCCTGATATCTCTGTAACTTGACATCATTTTTGGAAAAATTAATATTCATTTTTTAAAAGACCAGAGCATATACACCAAAATATTAAAAACATTGTTTCCCCTGAGTAATAGAAATAAAAATGAATAATACATTTGTCTTTGTGGTTTTTTTGCTATACTGTCCAATTTTGTCTACATCAAAAAAGAAATAAAAAGATGTTTTTTGCAATCAGAGAAAATATATACATAAATGATAAAGATACGTGCCATAAAATTTTAAAGCTAACCATAACCTTGATTAATAGAGGTAAATTTTCATTGTTATTCTTCAGCTGAAAAACAGACAGATGAATCTTCTAATCCTGATATACTGTTTAAAGCAGAAAAAAAAGGAAGAAAAAGTAAAAGAAGGAATACCAGCCTAAGCTCTGACAATAAGACAGACGAAGTTGTTTTTTTTTGTTTGTTTGTTTGTTTGTTTGTTTTATTTTTGGCTGTGTTGGGTCTTCGTTTCTGTGCGAGGGCTTCCTCTAGTTGCGGCAAGCGGGGGCCACTCTTCATCGCGGTGCGCGGGCCTCTCACCATCGCGGCCTCTCTCGTTGCGGAGCACAGGCTCCAGACGCGCAGGCTCAGTAGTTGTGGCTCACGGGCCCAGTTGCTCCGCGGCCAGTGGGATCTTCCCAGACCAGGGCTCGAACCCGTGTGCCCTGCGTTGGCAGGCAGATTCTCAACCACTGCGCCACTAGGGAAGCCCCCAGATGAAGTTTTTATCTCAGAATTTTATGTGTTCTTAATACCAAAGATCAGACTGATAGTAAGTGTCCAAATTTAATTACTGTTATTGACACTTTAGGACAAAATGAGAAAACAGGAAGTTAGCTGCCCAGAGATAGATCCTACAGAAGCACATATTTCCCTGGAATATAAGTAGCAGCAGCCATACAATGTAGGTTATTTTTTAATCAAGCTGAGCTTCATCAGCTGGTGTGAGTGAGAGTTACATGAAGTATAGTAATTAAACATGCCTACTAATGTTTTCTGAAAACATTTAAGTCTGGATCCAACATGAGCTATCAGCATGGATACCTGTGCAAGATCCAATTTTCTGTTGGCCCTGGAAAGTGAAAAAATATTCTCCAAAGTATCAGCAGGGTTTGCAAGGTAGTAAGCACAAAAAATAGGAAATAATTTCAAGTGGTTCTAAATGGTACTTGGGAAATGTCTTTAAAAATAAATCCTTTCTGACTCTTCATTATGTTGCACAAATGAGAGGCCCAAAGATTATGGCTCAATGCCAATTTTACATTCAAGGTCAGATAGGCAACAATCAGGTGATGATATTTTATTCTCCCACACATATGAGATTCTGTTTGAACTCATCAAAATGAATTTATAGACGTGCTAGACTATCCAATGAGAAGATTGGGTGTAAGTAGGACAAGCTCCCTACTTGGTTTCCTAATGCAAGTAAATTACTAGCCAGTCATGATTTCACTTGGTACAGAGGGAAAAGAAAGTAAATAATTCTTGTCCCAACCTTGACCAAAATACAGGCCTGAATTTTTCAGGACAACAAATTTTAAAACCTTGGCAGTGATCATTCAGGGATATTTCTGAATAGGATACATTCACATGAAGTCTTTTTCCCTTTGCCAGAATCTCTATAACTGCTTGGAACTTGGAAGAATGAAAACAAAATATCTGAGTGTAAACGGGACCAGAGTTGAATATTTATCCACTGCAATTTAATCTGAAGAGATGCTCTTCTAGCATTTAGGGTTTGGTTGAATCCCACAAAACCCAACAATATTTAGAACTAAAATGGTTCTCTGTCCTTAGTTCACCTCTCAATGTCATACTTACGTGGGTGTAAGTGAACCTCATGATGTTCAATTCCATTTTACATCCATTCCATTCCAATTGATGTCAAAATGGAATTTAACATCATCTCCTTTGTGGTTGAAATCATGTTGTATTTTTTATTTAGAGGGTTTCTTCTTAATATTTTAGAGGTATAAAGTTATAGAGTCCAAAATATTCCTCTCTGGGCATGGAGCAGAGGCTCTGAGAAGGGGAAGGACACAGTCTTACAAATGAATAGCTGGCCGAAGAAAATGTTTTGTTAATCCTTAATAGCAAAAGAATAGAGGAAAGATTTGAGGATACCCCATATAATTAATAGGGTAGAACTAAGCATACCACACATGCCTCCAAGAAGATCACAGAATGCACTGTGGAAAAAAAGCAATACAATGGTTAATCACTTCAGAGAAATCATGCAGAAAGTACTACATGTACCACATCCAAGATAATGACCAAACCTCTTCAAAATCATCCCATCTGGTAAATCTCTTCCAAAGCTCAAATTGCACCAGGCCATCCTTAACTGTCCTTGACCCTTCAGGCACATAAAGCTAGTTTTACTTCCACTGCTTCGGCAATGAAAGCTACATGCAAGTAAACAACAACAGAATCCTCTTGTTCTCTTAAAAGACTGAAAAATGTCTGTAAGCTTACGAATGAAGAGGGGAAAGGGTGGCAGACTACCAAGTTGGATTTTCAAAGGGGATGGAGTGAGACAATGGCATTTTGGGTCATACTAAGAACACACAGAAACTGACCTCATGCACAAGGAAGATGTTCCAAACTCAAATCAGAACCAGGCAGTTCAGAACAACATTCTCAGGAGCAACACATGATCTTCTGGAATAATGGGACTAAGAACAAATGATCTGTAATCGTGTGAAATATTTATGTGTTTAAGAAACAGACTTTTCCATCTAAATTACTGGTAAACCATCCATCCAACTCCAAGAGAGATTTTATGTCTCTGCTGTAATTCCTGAAATCTGTGTTGCCATCCAGTGTTATCCAGACTCATAGGATTGAGCTGTTACGATTTTAATTAAACTTGCAAAGTGGCATATTAGAAGCGGATCTAACCAAAGAGACAATGAAGCAAGAGGGTGAGGCTTAAAACAATATTAACGACGAGTGTTTTGTGGTTTCTCTTCAAATACCAAAGGAGATTGAATTGGAGTGAGGAGAATATTGGCTAATAAATATCCAGAGGAAAAAGAAACCACCTCTGTTTTCAATCTGTAAGTATGAGGGCAAGGAATGACCTCAGTTAAGTATTGTTTATAATGTTTCTCTAAGTTCAATTCAGCATAATGAATTTGGTGACACCCCAAGCAATTCTGCAGCAAGGTAAAATTTTGCACCCAGGATATTTTATGTGTACAGCATATACTAAGAGCTGAATTTTCTTAAAATATGCATAGAAAAATTCAGAAGAAAATGCCAACAGATTCTTAATTCTTGGAAGGCTAAGTGTACACCACCATCTACTTCAAAATATAGATAGCTGAAAATGTTAAACAAAAGGTTAATGGTCAATTTTACTTCCTCTTTCTTGCAGCTCTTATTTAAACAAGTTGCACACATAAGTGATGCTACAGGCATAGGATTTTGCATTAAGTTTGCAATGTCAGGTTTGTTTATAAAAATCATAATTTTAACCACTGGCCCCTGGGGCTCTGTTCCGGGCAGTTACAAGTTCCAAGCAGTTCAATTCTGATTTTTAAAAAGATAGCTCTTTTTTCCATGAACTTTCAATGGAGACATTTCAGATCTTGGCACAAAACATTTGGTTTATGCTTTTTGTGGCCTTACAAACTTACAATTAAGTTTATTTGCTTAGCACAGAAAGTGTACTTCTGTTTGCCATGACTGGCGGGTGGCCACTGCCAGCCCTGGGGAGACCTGCAGAGTTTTTATTCCTCCTCTCTCTCTCTCTCCCTCTCTCTCTCTCTCTGTGTCTCTCTCTGCCTTGGCACCAGTACTGTGAAAAAATTTCCTCGTAGTGCTTTTGAGAGCATTTACCACAGTTTTGTTCCTATTCAGAACTTTTAACTCCATTCATAAACCTAGTGGTCACACGGTAGTTAATAAGGGGCAGAAATCTTTAGAGTCTTTTCCACTGTGGTTGAAATCGTGGCTTCTGTAATTTATGCCCAAGCATAACAATGCTCCTAAGCAGTTGTGGAACACAAGAACTCCCATTCCTGGATTTGCTGCCATTTCAAGGAAAATGCAAAGACGTTGCCGAATATTTATGAGAAATAATTGCATGTATTTGTTTTGCAGTCCATTGTAACCTGGCAACATCATGCAGTTTTTGCTTTGGTCTTAACCACAGAACTTAAATTAACATTTTTCTCCATCGGTTTTTTTTTTTTTTTTTTTTCCCCTCTTTGTAGCTCAAGAGCACCGAAACATAAAGTAAATGTGATCATTATGAGGTTCTAGAAATATATTGTAGCTGGGCTTCCCAGATAAGATGTTCATTAAGGGGCTATGTTATGATGAACGCTATGTGGATTTCTACAATGTATCTTAAACGTCAGTATGGGTTGGAGGCCAAATGGTCATGACTCTCACAGCTAATTACTCATACTCAGTCCAGGAAGAACTGTTGTTTGCAATGTGGCTTAGGCTTGTATAAACTTGATTCTTTGATATCAAAGAAATTGTCCGTGGCAAAATTACGTGTGTGGTGCAACTCCGCAGGGTAAGCTTTCAGCTAGGGTTGACCCAGGGAAATGGGCAGAACGGAGACCGTTCTCTAGGCTGCTGTCTATAACTACCGCTTTGCCATCTCCCCTGTCCACGTACCTCTCCTGAAGCCCATTCAGAGAACTCTAGAATGTTACCTGAGCTGCTATTATTTACACGGCAATCCCTGAGTCAAGAGAAATGTCATTTTTTATATGGCAATTTCTACCAGCTCTGGAACTGAGTTGAGAGTCATATTTGGAGGCGGTGCCATTGCATGAGGCACCATTGGTGATCGTTCCTTTCGTAACTTGGTATTGTTAGAACTCAGAGCAGCATCATAGAATCACAGCAGTGGGGAGGCTGACAGAAGTTTCTCTAAGTCTATCAGTGCCCCCTGGAAGACTCCCTAAGTGTAGACAGTGGTCTATCATCTTCAAAAAGATCTGTGTCAGCAGTATCAACCTCATCGCCATTTTCAGTGCCAACGTCAAAGACCATTCACAAAATGTCTGCTTGTCAATAGTACCAGGATCACCCTCTTATTTAAAACCTAAATAAATAAAATGTATGAAACTTCACCCTTGTTCATTAGAAAAGCCCAGCCTAAGACATTATCGTGGATATTTGTGGGGTTTTTTAACTTAATGCCCATTTCCTCTTCTTGGGTAGCTCTTGGATTCTCTTTGGGAGAATTGTCTCTTTTCCATTGTAAGTAGTTTTAGTGGGATGGTAAAGCAACATTCTGCTAGACAGTTGAAGAAGTCCTTGGATATTCTTTCCTCTTTCATTCTCTCAGGTCTTAATAATGATCACATCACACAGCAATCTCCTTGAGTATAAGCTAGAAATTTTAGAGACATTTTCATTTCCCGACATCTCAACTCCCATAGCCATCAGGCTCTGTTGATCACAGTCTGTAAATATTTCTTGAATCTCCTTTTTATCCCCATCTCTCCCTCCTACCAGAGTGAGGGCCCTTGGTGTTGGTCCCTACACTAACGCGATGGTCTCCTCAGCAGTATGCCTGCCTCCTGTCTCTCCCCACCCCAGCTCTTTGCAATAATAAAAGTAACTCTTTAAGTAATTGATCCCTTACGATGGGCCAGACATTATGCTAAGCACTTTTAAAAATCTAATCTTCACAGCTCTCCTGAAATAGATACTACTTTTCTCACTTTATAGACAAGGAAACCAAGGCTAAGAGATATTAAAAACTTACCTATGATCTCCCAGGTACTACCTATTCTAGCCAAGATTGGAATTCACCTCTGCATGCTCCAAATTCTATGTTTTAAAGGAGGTAGAAATAGTCACATGTTACAAATGTCATTATTTATTTCTCTGCTCAAAATTCTAGTGATTCCTAAACCATTGCCTGTACGATAAAGTCACAACCAAGTGAGGCTTTCCAGAGTCAGCCATGGTCACCTGAGACCCAGACATCCAGCCATCCCTAACTGCTTGGTGTCCTTCAAATAAGTGACATTCTCTTTCCTTTGCATCCACTGCTCCTTCAGTCAGCAGTGCTTGTTCTGTTTTCCTCCATCAGAAAAATCCTTCTCTTCAAGATGCATCTAAGATGTGATTTCTCTCTGGGATCATCCCTGGATCCCCTGGCCTAGTGCTTATTCAACTCCCTGGGGTACCCATCACTCTTTGACATTCCTCTACTGAGTCCTCCTGGCACTGTACTCTGAGTACTTGTGGGCACGTCTGTTTCCCCATTAGGCTGTGACTTCTTCAAAAGCCTGGGCTTCATTGGTTTTCTATCCTTCCTGCTTCCACCCTGCCCCACCTTATTCTCCACATATGTCAGGTCATATCATTCCTCTATTCAAAACCCTCCAGCAAACAATTTCCTATTATATTTAGAATAAAGTCAGAAACCCTCAACAAGGTCCATAAAGCCTGACGTCTGTCTGAACTCACCCCCGCCTTCCCTCTCTTTGTCCAAGTTCAGCCACATGGCCTCTGAGCCATTTCTTGACCAAGCCAAGGACACACCTACTCAGAACTCTGGGGCTGACCATTCCCTCTGCCTGGAAGGCTCTTTGCTCAGAGGTCTACCTGGACACTCCCCTCGCTTCATTCAGATCTCTGCCAAATGTCAGCTCCTCAGAGAAACCTTCCCTGACCACTTACATAAAACATAGAGAATTGCAGCCACCATCACTCCCTTCACCCTTCTTTCTACTCAGCACGGACAATTATATGTCATTATATGACACACCTGGGTGTGTATCTATCTGTCTGCCATGTCCACTGAAACGCAGACCCCATGAGGGCAGGTCTGTGTCTGCTTTCTTCGGTGCTAAGCCCCAGGGCTTTTACCAGCCTCTACTAAGTAAGCATAAATGAATAAGCGAGACTCCTTCCCGACTTTCCAATGTTTACAGCATTGCCAGTTACACTTTAGGGGCTCAGAACATACTTAGCATACAGGAGTGAGTTCTGGTGCAGAGCATGAACAATTTCCATGGAATGTTCCCTTACAAACTTGATAGGTCAAAGCTTCTTACCTCCCAAGGGACATTTCAGAAGCTAATTAAATGATAAGAGGATGCTGATTTGATAGACAGTGAGGCAGAAGAGAAGGCAAAGAGAGTTCCAAAACAGAACTCTTGAAATCTTTTAGAGATGTCATATTTCAGCATCTGTGATCCACCCTGTCACAAATGTCTCCAAATCTAAGTCCTTCCTGATGTTATCACCAGAGAGAAAGCAACTTCTCCTTGTTAGCCCATGAACCGCTTCATAGACAAGAATGTTCAAAATCAGGAATCCCTAATCCTTTCCTCTCTAAGTGAAATGAAGCTGGCATTCTCATCTGGGACCATGTCTCAGAAGTGTATTTAAGTCAATTGCAGCATAATCTTTGAGCCACCGTTAATTCTTCTTGACCTTTAGGAAGCCAGGTGTCATGAGAAAATACCTCTTTTACTGTCTGCCATGATTTTCATGATGTATTAGGAGACCCTAAGATCCCTTTCCAACTTCATTATTTCCTTTTTTCTGAATGTCCTGATGCGTGTTTGGTATAAAACATTAATCCATCATCTGCAAATGACTCTGGTTTCATCTTTAGCAACAATGCTACTTACCTGATATTTATTTCTTATAAGTAGAAAATATATTCTCTATATTTAAGTTCTCAAGTCTCTCTCCTTCTCTCTCTCTCTCATGACTGACGTTTGAAATCTGGGTGACTGAAAGGGATGTCATTATATCAGAAAGTCTATACAGATTGGGAGGGAGATTATGTTTTGAGGGAAAAGGGGATAAATTCTGTTTTGAACATTTTGATTTCAAGATGGTTTTAGAAAACTAAATTCAACTTCTCCAGAAGCAGATAAATGTAGGATCCTAGAGCTCTGGTCATACCCCACCATCTTCCAATTCATCCCAAGCAATGGTGAGAGACAACTCTTGTTCCAACATACTTTGGTAATCTTTCCTCCACTACCAAGAAAAGAAAATTCCCCACGGTTTCAAAGATAATTCAATCATATCCAAACCTAGGTACTGAGGAGCTATTGTGTTCCAGTCATTGTCCTTAGTTTTTTAATATATTCAAGGGCTGACATAGTCCCAAGCACTTAATCCAAAGCCTGAGTCTTTTATCATGTTGAGGATGTGAAACCCTAGCACATGATTAGAATGCTTTGTACCCTCCCTCCTCCTCTACCCTCCCTTTTCCCCTCTTTTGTCTTCTTTCCCCTCTCCCCTTCTCTTTTCTCTTCTCTTCTCCCTCCCTTAATCTTTCCCACTTAGAGGAAATCTTACTTTCTGGGTCCAAACTCAGCATTCTCTCTAGCTCACCTTCAGTACAATGATTTTCTTCCTGACGGCGTTGACAAAACTTTTGTACGTCTTTCCCACGTGTTTGTCAAGTTTCCCACATTGGACTGAACTCTCCTTCTGTTTGCTTTCGCCACATTACAAGACATGCAGGGTGAGATGAATGACTTGGCAACATCCCTCAAAACTCAAGGAGGAAATCGGCAAAGGGTCAGCTCCAACCAGCTGTTCTCTGGACTGACCTCATTCACCTTGAAATCAGGTCACTGGAAGCAGAAAGGGGAGAGGAAAACCACACGCATGGTTGCATCGCTACATCCTCTGGGAGAGAACGTGTCTGTGTGTAGTGGGAGTGAGGGAAGATTTTTGTGCCAAGAGGAGAAAGCTATGCAGTGGGACCAGAGGCAGACCCGCCTTAGCGGGTGTGACAAAAATCAGGAGAAATAGTCCACTCAAAAGAATTCTCCTGCACCTACACTGGAGGATGGCTAATTCTAGCCCACAGTGTGGGTTGCCTCATTTCTGCTGGGTTGTAACGTTAGGTATGTGCGCATGCAATTAAGATTTTCCTGGCGTCACCCCCACTTAACCCAATGACAACGGGGAAGCAGGATTTCTCCATCTTAACAGCTAGTTCAGAGCCCAAGTGGCAGTCCACTAGCAGCCAACGTGAGGAGAGGCTGAGTGGCAGTTCTAATTGACCATTTCTACCCAGGATCCTCTTAAGAATGTACAATATGAGCTGTCAGAGCCCCCTGCCAATCACAAGAAATCTGACCCAGAGAAAGCACCATCTCAGAGCGAGGGCTGTTTATACGTCCAATGAATTCAGTTTGCATTGCGTTATCTTTAGGCCATGACAGAGAAGAGCCTGCTTAATCATATCATAAAATCATGAATTTAGTAGATTATAGATGATACCTTCAAACCTAAATATGTCCTCTGGCTGCCCAAACAAGGGGTCACTTAGCGTTTGACATCATCAACCCTTAGAGCTCCAAGTTTCTTATTAGGGGTTACTTGGGAGCTTTGGCAGAGTTGCAGCTTACCAAACACTCTGGAGGAGTTGCTGTTTTATGACACACGCGGGAAAAAACCTAAAAACCTAATTTGCATTGCGATGCACAATAAACAGGACTTCTATATGAGCTGTTTCCCTGGAATGCAAGGGATGAAGGCAATTTATGGAGACATGTTCCATGCCACATGTGCCTGTTTTCCTCTCCGTCAATGAGAGATATTTTACTCTGACACAATTTCGTCAACACACGTCATAAGCAATGGGGGCTGGAAAGAAAGAAGCCCACAAAGGCAAACTAACTAGACAGATAAGAGCTCATCTGTGGCACCTGTGAGTGCTCAGCTCTGGTGGAATGATCCGGCCATAATAAGGCTAGACACATGGATTTCTAAACGTCTCTACAAGTGGCTAGTTAGCAAGGTGGCCACACACCCACAGATGCGCTGACAGGGGAACTACGGGAGAAAACATGTGTTTCCGTTTGCAGCTGCCATCTCCACTCCATCAGGGGACACAGCCGGTGTCTTCTCTCCCCAAGTTAACAGGAGGCTGTGGGAAAGATGACAGAGCTTCAGATTCCCCACCCACTGAGCAGGAGGAAAAGGGGGGTGATCAGACTGGGAAACGCCCTTCCAAATTCTCCATCCATGAATGGACACACACAGGTGTGTCTCCATTATTCAGGCTTACATTGTTCAGCTTGTTTCTGAGCCGTGATGAATTCTGCAGGAAAAGAGCTATGGCAGCTTAAATTTTTGTTCCCAAATACTCATGGCCCTCTCCCGGCAGGAGAATCAGAGTTCAGTCCCCTATGGACGGGGCTTGGCCATGCAACCTACCCTAGCCAGTGAACTGCATGGAAAGTGATGTGTTTCACTGATGTGTAGAAGTTTTAGGGCCAGTATGTGGTCTCCAGGCTCTCTTTTTCCTCCTGCTTAATGACCAGCAACGTCCAAAAGAGGAATTGCTCTGTCAGCCTGGACCCTGGAGTGAAGACAACGTGTAGCAGTACTAACGTGGACCCAAGACGAGTATAAGCAGGAAATAGCCTTTATTGTTGTGCACCACTGAAATTTGGGGGTCCTTTGTTACTGCAGCATCATAGCTTAGCTAATTCTGAGTCAATTTAAGAAAGGACTACCTATAATATATCTAAGAGGGGGTGACATCTTTGCTTGCGAATGTCACACATTTCCTTCCTCTTGTCATGATCTCTTTCTTACCTCTAGCCCATTTGTGTCTGGATTAGTTCTAACCTTGGTTTATTCATCTGATCTTCCTCAAGCTGGGTATCAGGGTGGGCAGCTCTCTGGACCTCAGAACTGAACACGTTAGGCTGATGATAATACGGCTAATTCCACTGGAAGAAGCAACTGTGGATCTGACAATCATAGAACATATTATTCTCTTTGAAAATCAGTTTATTATCTTTGCAGTGGACACATTTAGCCAGTTTTATACAAAAGTATATAGATGCTATCTCTTAATATTAGAAAGATGTGGTCAGAGAACTATATGACAAGAAAGACCTATGATAATATAACATAATCTTTTTAGAGACTCTATATAGAAAAAAGATCCCAATCTTAAAATGGTTGGGAATCAGGAATGTTTCAAGAATGAGAGTAAATGCTGTATTTCTAGGCATGAAATCCACTGCATAGCAGGGTACTTTTATCTCATTTAATCCAATTAGTATACATTGACTACCTTCTATGGGCACATCATTATGTTTTTTGCAGGAAACAGTTTTGAGGTTCACACATGTTCCTTATTTGCTAGTGAAAGGCAATATCCACTTACATCTCATCCAAAACTCATGAAATTTTATCTTATTCTTCTCCTTTAGGTTTTAAGAGTTAATCACCTCAGCAAGCAGAAGATCTAGATCTGAGTGGGTGAGAGTTTCTCAACATTATCAGTTACACCATTAATTACAAAAGACAAACAGGGACAGAGAAAGTTAGTGGCTTGACATCACAGTTAGGAGGCAACATTCCAGAACCATAAAATGTTGGATTTGAGTAAAAGAAAGCATCTGAAATCCTGAGACCCAGAGAGGTTTAGTAACTCACAAACAGTAGATCAGAGTAATGAGTTTTTGTATCCTCCCCGGCACATTGGCCCTTTCCCTATAACTGTGTGCTGAGGATGGGCTAAAGAATCCCATTTGAGATGAAATTGGCTTCAAAAAGAACATAGAGTATGGGAAAATTAGGAATATGGAAATTATGAATACCAACAATCTATTCAGAATAGATGCTTTATTTAGAAAAATCCCAACAGTCTCAGCCTTTGCTTGGATGTCTCCAGTGACCAGCACCTCGTCTGTTCTGTTGTGGGACCTCGTTGATTAGTAATAAAGAATAAACACCTTCCTCATGGGCATTTCCACAAGCTGGTCACAGTTTTACTTTGTTCTACAAGATTAACCTAGTCCAGCTGTTTCCATACGAAGAGAGGTGCCATTGTGTCCCCCCCCCAGAAGACATTTGGCAAAGGGTAGAGAGACTTTTGGTTGTCCTGACTACTAAAAATGCTACTGACAGAAATACTAAATATGGTATAATGCACCGAACAACCCCCCCAACAAAGAATTATCTAATCCCAAACTCCAATAGTACCGAGATAAAGAAACTCCGATCTAGTCCAAACCCTATTTGATACAAAGCCCTTCGCATATTTGAAAGGAGCTATGCTATGCCTTCTAAGTCTTCTTTCTGCTAATACCTTCAGGTTTCTCATCATCCTACATATGACTCAGTTTCTCCATCCTGTGGGGACTCTGTTGGACGTGCTTCAGTGTGTCCTCATTAACTGCCTCAACCGGAAGGGCACGCTATCCTCTAGATCATTCATAGATCCAAGGGACTCTTAATCCCCATGATCACAGCACCATATGTGTTCAAAGCACGAAGTACCAATAAACCATCACAGAAGCATGAAAAGAGTTTGCTGTCTTAAATCAGAGTGTGGACTCAGCAAGCCTTCGTGGTATTTAGATGATGGTAGAAATAGCAGTAATTGCAAAAATAATACCTACTGTGTACTGAGTGTTGATGATACGGCAGATACCTTCCTAAGGTATTTATATGCATTATCTTATTTAATCCTCCCAGAAATCCCACGTGGTAGGTTGTGTTATCATCATTTTTACAGATGAAGAAACCAATTCCTAGCTAGGTTAAAAAACTTGACGAAGGTCATGAAGCTAGTGATCAGATTGGCCAGACCCAAACCCAGATCTGCCTAACCTCAAAACACAGGCTCTTAATCCCCACAGTGTGCTCTACCCCATCCTCTTCAAAACATGGGTAAAATGGCACATTTTGCAAAAGAGTAACAAACTACCATGAATTAGCTAATGCATCCATCTTAGTATGCATGCACATATCTTGGCAGGAGGTCTCACTCCTTTGCAACCTAAGACCAGAACACACTTTGCAAGAAAACAAAGCTACTAGGATAAATAGGTCTCATATTTTAAGAGCCAAAAGCTTTGTGCGTTTTTAATAGTCTCTCGGGTAAAAACAAATCAACAGCAACATTAAGAAAAGAAAGGTTTCCAACATTTTCATGGCCCTCTGTTCAAGAAAGTTGTCCCACTCAAAACTAAAAACTCTGGACTGGACCATCCCAGATTCATGACTATCCTGGGACCTTACATGAGCGAGAGATGGCTACAAATCTTTGTGCCTTTGACATACCAGGTTTATTTGTTTCAAAGGAGTTTGGGTAGTTTCTGCCTAGTCCTTCTACATTTGCACCTTAAGGACCAGAGCTTTTAGGCTTATGACTCATGGATTTTTTTCCTTAGAAAAAGGGTGGACTATATTTTTTCTTTTGGCAGCTCTTAAATTAGTCAAGTTACCATGTAATCTTTGAGTTTTACCAAGTGGCTTCAACGATTAGATACTGAGAGCTCAGGAAAAATGCTTGGATTACAAACTTTCAATATGTTGCAACTGAGAGCTGGTCTTTTCTTTCTTTTACAATCCAGGAACATATTTCTGCCATATTTATATAGCACTTTACTGAAGACAAGGAAAACTGCTAGCAGAGGTGAGGGAGAAGTCACCTGGCATTTAGAGGGCAAAGCTCTTTTGGCAGCAGAGCTCGCATTAAAACTCATCATAATTTCACTTTCATTTTTAAACTGAAGAGTCTTTGATATTGGTTGCTTTTTGTCAGTATAAACGTCTCCTCTTTCCTTACTCATGGGATGACCTCAGTCCTACTCTGTAGGTGAGTACATCCCTGCCACATAACTTTCTTAGAATGTACTTGAAAAAGGATGTCTCTTGCTTTCATCATTTATCCACCCCCATGTCCCCAGATGTCCCTTGAAGTTGGATTCTCCCAGTGCCTTTCCATCTGCCCCTAGTGACTGGTTCTTACTCCTCCAAAAACAAGACCTGCATTAGCCATAATGGAAGGGAGAGCTGATCCAGCTCAGTGCCATTAAAGACAGACCAGAAAATCCAAACCCCTCCTAAATAATGCCAACTCTTCAAGTTGCCCAATGGGATTTCAAGTCTCTAGTAGGGATCAGAAAACCTTCCTTGTAAATGCATGCTGACCATGCGATTGAATAAGTATTGCTCTTGGGTCCCATAGTCTTCCCTGCCTGACCAACTATGTCAGCTAGGATTTATGAGAATTAATTGAGATAAGGGTCTGAAATCTCTTTAATCATGGTAAGGCAGCTCAAAATTCAAAGGATAAATATTACTACTAAGTAGGAGGCTCTGGTCAAAACAAAATCCCCATTCAGGTGGATTTGAAGAGGAAAGATGCACCAAATAAACATTCCTCAGATCAAACATAATCACTTCTTGGGAACATGTCTTGAATCCCTCGGACTTTACTGAATCACCCTCACCTGTATTTTCCTGATGAACTTGCACAGCACCTCTTATATGTTATCTTTTATAGCAACAATTAGGGATTTTCTCATCTGTTCCCCTATTGGATTGAAAGCTCCCTACTAGCTCCTACTATGTGTAGTGTTGGCTACGTAACAGGCACCCAACAAATGCCTCGATTTAATTAATAAGTTAGCTAATTAATAATTAACACAAGTCAGCATTTGCTGAGTGCCAAATAATGGGCAAAGACATGTGGTTTAGGATTCAAAGCAGGGCTGAGAAAACACAAAATATGTTAGTAAGATAAAGGATCTATAGAACAGCTGGGATTCAAAGAAACACAAGGATGAATTTGATCCATCCATCCATCCGTCCGTCCACCAATCCATCCATCCATCCATCCCCATCCATCCATCCATTCGTTCAATAAGTATTTCATCTTACTACAAGCCAAGGAAATGCACAGACCTGGAGATTCGATTTCAGTGAGGGGAGATGGCACGGGAAAACCTTGGAAAGTCCTAAATATGAATATATTTATAAAGTAATGAGCAAAGAGGTTTATCTGGAAGGGAGAAGTGAGAAATTAGGTTTTAGAAGGAGGCTGGTGTCAGATGGTTCCAGGCATGGTCTGCTTGGCTAAAGAGTTTGTACTTTCTTCTATAAGCCATGAGGAGATAGTTTGCAGAAGGGCAAGGTAGATGGGTTGCAGAGAGCAAGGGCTGTTGGCAGGGAGACCTGTTAGGAGACTGTTATAGAAATTCATGGAAGAGGCAGAATCCACAATTAGGCTACTAGCGAATTACACCCTAGAGTCTCTCTCTCTGCCCTAACTTAAGCTGTGGATGCTCCTGTGACGATATCATAATTATGTTGCTTTTTAAGACAGAACCTGGGCAAGAGGAAGAGGAACCTGTGGGTATAAGAGTTAAGCAACATTGAATTCAAGGCTTCGCGCTACTTCAGCTTGGGCCAGCATCACTCAAGTGGTTAAGGAGACTGGTAAATCCTGGGGGAGCTGTCAGTTCTCTCCTTGTCTAGGCTTCCTTCTATACCAACCACAAACATCTTAGTTTGAAAAGACATGTGTTAGACAATGACAGCGCCCATTTACAATTATGTCTTTATTTCTGAGTGGAATTAGATTACAAATAGTCCCCAACATAATTCATATATTTGCTTATTCATTCATTTTCTACTAGCATGGTGAAAATGAATAAAACATAGACCTTCTAAATTATTAATTTTTTCCTTGGAATTTAAAAAGCAGAATTGATCCTCCCAATGAAACACTGACATGATTATTATTACTTGTGTCTTACAAAGTTTGTATTAGATAAACTTTGTACCCAATTCAAAAATATTTTTAGGATATTGGGAGTCATTCAAGAAGCTTTTCGATATACACTAAGAAAATCAAATTTTTCCTTCTCCTAGCAATTGGGTCAAGTGACATAAATACCCAAATCAAATGGCAACCTTATCTTCCCAAACGTTTTCCAAAAGACTCTCCCATTTGGGGTCCAACAGCTAGCTGTCTGTGACTAGTTCTCCTATATCATTCCTCCATTCCTATTTTGACTTTAAACGCCAACTCTTTTTGCTGTTTCCCACAATGGTTTTAGCCTTTCTTGGTAATCTAATGCCCCAGCCAATTTACTGAGGTAAAGATGTGTTTATACAAAAATTGCTATCAGCAAAACAGTTCAAGAATTGAGAGAAGTCAGTGTACATTTTAACTGACAACTCCATAAATAGATGGAGATGGAGTCACATTTCAGGGTCCTGAACTGCTATGTACATTGCCTTGTTCTCTTGCTTGGACCTAAGCATGGATTACATTCCCACAAAATCTTATTCAACAAATCTTAATTGAGTGCCTACTATGTACTGGGCACTGGGCTGGGCCATGAGGCTGCACCAGGGGGCAAAACTGCAAATCACCACGACGGGTGCTGCTTGCTAACTTATACTTTATTTATCCACAGGACTTATACTTTCCCAACTTTCGATTTTAAGCTCTGAGAGGGCAGAGACCATGCTTCATTCATGCTTTATTCACCTTTACTTTTCTTAGACCAGGCATGGAATAGACATTGACAAGGAAAACCAGAAATTTTCCTCCATTCGTGATTTCCTTTGCTTTGCATTCCTCCAATATGTCTATACTTACATGAGTTGTCTAATCTAGACTTTGACACGCCAGTTCGAGTTGGTTATTTATACATGCAGAAGTTCAGCTTTCTCATCTATAAAATGGGTCTAATGATAGCTGCTTTCCTACTTACAGTGGTTATTTTGAAGCTTAAATGAGAGACTGGCCTATGAAAGCTTTTTGTAAACTCTTAATAACATAAATGTAAGAAATTATTTTATTTACTCCTAAGATGGCTCGGAATTGTACCTTGGTTGTTTCAGAAAGGAAAGTTTTAGCTCTTTAAATAAAGCACAAAAGTCTTCAAAGACCAGGTTCCATATTGCCTACGGCAATGGTGGGCTTATCACAACACGAGAAGATGAGAATGAATGGGGAAATGCAGAGCGCTGGTTCCATAGCACAGTCATATCTAGTGGAGAGAGGCATGCACGTAGAGCTACCAAGAAGAACATGAGTATATTAGGAGAGCAAACCAACCAGGCAGTGAAATCTATAATCTGTGTTACCTCTTATGGTCACCTTTAACTACATGTTACATTTGAATCCATGGAATGTGGCTAGTTAAGGACCTGAATTTTTAACTATTGACTTGTAGTTTTAAATTTAAATAGCCACCTGCAGCTGGTGACTACCCTACTGGACAGCACAATTCCAGTCTCAGCTTGGCCATTGGTTATGCCATTAGCTGTGTGACTCCGGGAAAATCTGTTACCTTCTCTGAGCCTCAAAGTCTAGCAGAGGAAAATAGATTAAATCATCTCCCAGGTATCTCTTTCAGGTAAAATATCGTGTGAATCAAAATACAAGAATAACAGTTAAGACACAAGCGCTAGTCTCAGCTCCGTACAGATTTCATACTTGCATGTAGCATGTGGAAAATCTATGTAAATGCTAGTTCTTAGCCTCTCTGTGCCTCGGTTTTTTCTTCTATAAAAAGGAGATAGTAAGAGAAACTACCGCTTGGGGTTATGAGGATGAAATAATTTAATAAATAGAAAGTAATAGCACAGTTCTTGGTGCACAGCAGTGATGAAATGCTACAATAAATATCTAAGTTCGGTTCGCTCTCTCCAGTTTCTTTATGTGATATGTGCCATCTCAACTGCACAGGCTTTTATGAGAATAAAATGAGCTGATACGCACGATCAATTTGAAATGCTAAAAAAAATGGGCGCCTATTAGTTTTTATCTTATTTTTTTAAATCATGGATTTGGTTAAGATTTAGGCTAAATCCAATCTCTCATAATGCATTCAACCAATATTTACAGAGTGCCTATAAATAGTGCCAAGGACTATTTTTCAGGCTGCAGCTTATTGTAGAGAACAAAACAATGGCCTACCCTTGGAGAGTTTACTTTCCGATTTGTGGGCACATGCGCAAACACACGCGCGCACACACACACACACACACTCATTCTTTCTGTTCTCTCTAGAGTCAGTCTGCCTCAGTTTGAATCCCAGCTCTGCTACTGACCACCTGTGTAACTCTAAGAAAGTTGCTTAACTTCTTTAAGCCTCTGTTAGCTTATCTGTAAAAGGGGACTAATAATGGAAATGTTTAAGGACGAAGTGAAATAATGAGGGTAAAACGCTCAGCACAGTACCTGGCACTCTGTAAGCGGTACATAAATGGTAGTTATTATTGTTTTTATTATTAGAGCAGAGAAAACCTGCTTTCCTCCTAAGGCTCAGTTCTTAGCTGAGTTGTGGGTCATGAACGTGAGAGGCCGTGGACGATCCCCTCTCCTGTTTTTCATGTTCCTCTGGGACTTCTGAACAACTGTCCATCTTGAAATCCCCCAGAGAGAATACTCAGCAGTACCAGACTCTGAGTTTTTTGGATTGTTTCGAAGAAGAGGGATCCTGATCTAATCTGCCTCAGAAAATGGGTCTTCCTTAGGGGAGGGGGGGTGGGAAATGGGGAGAAACAACTTATACATTAGAAGGTGTAGGGGAGAGTAGGGGTGCAGGGAAGGGTACTTGGTGAAAATGGAGAAGCCTTGCCACCTCCTAGTCTATTCAAAGCTGATCAATCCTTGCGTTTCCCCAGTATTTTCCTGAGCTGCTTTTTGCTAACATCAGTCAATGCCTAAGGAGAAATCTACAGGGAAAGTGGAGGTCGTTCTGCCAACTAGTTATTAAAATAGTGGTCCTCGCCTCCTTGTATAGGCTGCTGATAACACAGCAGCAGAATCAGCCATGAGGACCCCTTCTCTTTTCCACACTTGGCTTAAAGGATCTTTTTCGTGATGTTTTCCTCCTCTTTAAGACTCAATTTGATGCTCATTTTGGCCTTATTTTTTCAATGCACGCAAAGAATTGGGAGCTGGAGAAGGATGTACCTTCCTGAAAGATGACTCCAGATCCTCACTGCTCTCGGGAGAACTTGTGCGTATCCAACCCTCAAAATCCATGACAAATCAACAGAGCTATGCCCTAGAAATAGCCAGGCTGACTGTGGCTAGGTGGCTGCGTGTAAACAATGTTTCCAGTGCTAAAAGGATCCTAGGCTGTTTATATCATGGTTTACATCCCCCATGTCTACAATATCACCATTGCTCCTTCCTTTGGATCATAGCGTTGAAGACCTCAGATAAAACGGGAAACCTGCCAGGGAATTGAGCTATGAGACCCTATCAGTACTCCCTCTTCAGAGGCCCACAGAGAGGGGGACTTGGATATGGGAATGAACCAGGGTGAGGGATCCAGGAAAGCAATGGAGGGCTGCTCAAGGTGGGCTCTCTGCAGTGGGTAGGGGTGAGGGAGGCCTGTTTGAGAACGATAGGGCCTTTATGGGACCTTAAATGCTGGGGGTCAGGTAAGGACAGGTACAAAAAAAAGGAAAGAAAGGGTCTGGGAAGGAGAGAGAAATTCATCTCTAAGGCCATCCCCTCCACTGTTTTGCTAAGGGAGCAACTAACTGCCTTGTTACATAAAGGTCAGGGTAACCCCATAATTCATGGAGTTTATTTTCCCTTTCTGGAAGTTGCAATTGTGAACTTTGGAGATCTGGCAACAGTAGGCAAGGATGCTGCCAGCGGGAGGAAAGATATAGTACAGTCCTGCATGGGCTATCGCTTGCTCAGATCTTACGGCAACCTTGCCTTGTATGGCGTTGGAGCCATGGCTTTCCTTCCAAAAGATCATGTCCTCCCTTAATCCCTTGTCTGTATCTAAAGCCAGGCACTCCATAAATGACTATCATAGCTGCTCCGCCGAGTGTTTAGACAGCAATAGAGAAGGGACTGAAGCCTTGGGACAGCGCGGGACTCACTCACTCTCCCCACGAAAGCCCTGGGCTTGAACTTCAGGGTCTGTTCCCAGTGTCACATGCTGATACCCCTCCCCTCCTGTTTGGATAATTTAGTAAATTAGCAAAGGAACAAAAACAGCTTCTTTTGCACGTCTCCCTTTGCCCTCAAAAAACAATTTGGGAGACCCAAAACTTTTCATTAGACACTTGTAGTTTAACAAAGCATGTCACATTCCTCTGGAAAAAGGGTGACATTTATTTCTTTATTTTTCCTTATTCCTGAAGCGGCTTTAATCTCATGGCAGAGCTCATGCTGCGTTGAAGCTGAAGATGTCACCCACGATAACCATGAACTGCTGTGACAGTGGGAAGGGAGGGGAAGAATTGCCTCTCCGAGTGGGGTAGGGGCGCTGAATGCGAGAGAAAGGGAAAGATGCATTTGATTGTGTTTACAAGATTCATTCACAGCCCAGCAGGCAGTATTCACACTATAACATTCACCCTAACACAGATAATTTGATTTTCAACCTGGTTATCATGCATTCAGACATAGCAATACATGAAAATATATGCTTTAGCAGTGCATGTTAAACAAGGTTGCACACTTTAAGTCGGAATATATTAGAGGTGAGTGCTGAAGTTAGTGACTGTAGAAGTCTCAGAAATCTCCGTTCAGCACATGGCATAGGCTTTGAAATGACTCAAAACATTTTTTACATACTGTTCCAGCTGATCACTGTATATTTATGTATCTATCTACATACAGGATGCAGTGAAAACGATAAACTTGCTTGCTTTTTAAATTTTTCACGGTTTGAAGAGTCTTTAACTTTCTTTAGAATCCCAAAGCAAAATGGAAACTTAACCCCACCCGTACACCTTGAAATGATACCCATTACTATTATAACTAAGTAGTGGGTGATGTATTGTCTGGCCCAAACCACTTACCTGGTGAGGGAGGAAACAGCCCAGGTGCTTTAGGTGACTTTTTCAAAGTCACACAATTAATAAGTGAAGAGCTGAGGTTAGTTTCCATGCCTTCTGAATTTGTGTTTCCTGCCTTCTTTCCTGCCTTTGGAATGAAATTAAATAAAATATGGGAGATAGTCATACAGTTAAAATCAAAGTTTTTTGCTATGGCCCATTGAGCACATAGGCATACCCACCAAGACATCGCCCATCCTGGCCTCCAGTCCTATGGGCCTGAGAGTCAGCCAACACTTGTAGAAGATTAGTTCACTGCAAAGATTGCTTCCCCAACGCCTTCATTCTTCTACTGCTTATGATATTAGTCAATAAGGGATATTTCTTGGCTATGGGGATGCCAGAATGGAGAGCACTGGTCTTGGAAGGACTTGGTCTTTTAACACTATAGTGTGACCTCCTGAGACAGTATGACTCCCAGAGAAATACAAATTGAAGGTCCAGTAGATTGACTTGTCTTCGTATGGGTGACGAATCTGTTTGTCAAGTGTGATGAATACAGACTTTGATTTGGGTCCTGGGTCAAACACTCACACTTCACAAGCTGAAGATAATTGCTCCCCAATGCTAATAAAGCAAACGGATGCCTGGGACACATCAGGAGACAGGGGGCACCAGGGGAAGGGAGCAGGCAGATGGGGAGGCCCTCGCCTCTCCGCCTCAACCCATTCTGGAGCTTTCTGCACTCTGCGAGGTCCACATTCCCTTCACATCCCAAATCACCAAATTATTTTGCTCTCAGAGGTCTGAGCAGTTAGAAGTCGATAGGACCGGAAATCGCCTAAGAGGCTAGGAGAGCCACTGAAGTTTGCTAGGACTCAAGAGTTGGCAACCCAAAGCCTTCGTCCCCAAGAGGCCTGAGCGAGACCTGTGGGAAAATGACGTAGGCAACCTGGGAAAGGGTTGCCTGAAATAGGTGTTTTCTTTTTAATGCTGGAAACAGGCATTTTAGAATTGCCTTGTTGTAACGTGTTTTAAAATGAATGAGCTTCTAAATAGTCTAGGAGGTAAATGAATGTAATTTATAATTGTCTGCCAGCCCTGTGCAGCCATGGGCTTCCAGCAGGCTGGGACGTTGTCTGGTTTGCCCCCAGCATTTGTTAACAACATGGGCTTTGGGGAGTTACCGAGCCTCTCTGGGCGTCAGATTCTCCACCTGTAAAACTCTCATGTCTCCCTTACAAGGTTATGAGGATTTAAATTAGCTCATTAGAATAGAGTACTTAGAACAGTGCCTGACACGTATTAAGGGCTCACTAGAATGTTTGGGTCCATTTGTTATTTAAGTCTTAGGCCAGATAAAGGACAGCAATCATACCACTCAATCATTCAGAAATAGCTCCAAGAACCAGGCTCTGGTATTTCTTCTGGCACCACCCTCCAAAATAAGGTGATGTTCTCACAAACTGCGTCCTGCTTCAGAGAATATAAGGCACTTGTTGGTGGGATAGAGCATGCAGCTTGCCCTGTACCACACAATTAATAGTGTTTAACAACCATTTTTATTAGGATGAGAGTGGTGACAATAAAATTAAAGGAGCACAGACTCAACAACAACGAGCCAAAAAAGGAAAATTCAAGCGCCCCACACACTCACACCTAAATGCGGAGGCAAAACAATCTTTCCTCTCTTCTGTTTTCCTGGGCTTTCTCCATAAACTGAGCTCTACCAAGACAAAGGAAAGACCTGCTCCATGTAAAACTATGGTCTCCATGGCTACTTCCAACAGGACCGCCTGATTTTTCCAGAATCAGAATGCTGGCTTAGCCAAACCACCGTCTGCTCCTGAAGAAGGATTGCCCCAGCCCCAGAGCTCAGGAGGCCAGCCGTGGGCCCAGGCTGACTTGGGCTCACCCTGTGCTCTTGCAGCCTCCCCTCCCTTCCCCACGTCTGGGCAAACCCTGGCGGGCCCCAGCTTGCAAGCCTGCCCCTCCCCACAACGTGGAAAGCGTCAGCTCAGCGGCGGTTCAAGCGCAGCAGCGATGCTGTCATCAAAGCCTATGCTCCCACCTCGCGCTCGGAAGAGCAGCTGGCAAATGTTGTGTCTTGCGCTCCAGATGGACCAGGCCCAGCGCTCAGCATATCTTCTTAGACAGGTGTTTGACTCTGCGTTTCCCAGGTGGCCAGAGGAAGCTGATCACTTGGTGAAAGAGGAAGCCATGCGGGAGAGGGATGGCTCCCTGCACCGGCAAGAGGGCAGAGCCAGCCACTTGGCTTTCACCCATCTGTTCACCAGACATGGTCCTAAAGCCAGAACAGGTCCTCCTGGGGTTCCTACTTCCTTTGGATTTTAACGGAGAGAAAGGGGATTCTGCTGTCAGTTCGCACTCTTTTGGCAACAGTGGTCTTTTGGTTGGGGGACTTAACTAGGTCACCAGGATTAGTGGCAGCTGGCGTTTCCAGTCGGAACATCTCTGCCCCATCAGCCCAGGCTACCAGGAGTGGCGTAAGAAACTGAAGGAGCTGCATGGTGTGTTTCTCCCCAGCGCTGCCGTGTCCACCTTCACGAGCGGAGGGCAGTGAAAGGGACGCTTTCTGGTCACTGGAATGACATCCACAGATACCCTAGCCGGGCAACCACAAACAAAGACAAACAAATAAAACAGCTGCTCCTTGGAAGGCAGAAATCAAGGAAACATTCAAGCAGCCTTTTTGCAGCAAGAAGATTCACAAATGATGTTTCATACAATCAGGAGCGGAGGGGACCGGTTACCCCTGTCTCCTGGGGGTTTCAATGACCTGAGCTCCCGTGCCGACACAAGGTACAATGCCATTTCCAAGGTGAACCCGGGAAACCCAAAAGACTAATTGGAAGACCTTTAGGGAAACTAGCACAGTGATACGAGGGAAAGCACACAAGTGTATAAAACTAAAAGACCAGAAGAATCTCCCACAAGGACTTCCCAAGAGAACAGGGAGGAGAGAAAGCAAGCCTGCAAATTCCCAAAGACCCCCTGTGAACAAACTTGGCACTCTGAAACTATCTTCAATGTTGGGGGGGCGCGGAACCATCTTTCTTAAGTCCCCTCCAAGAGCTCAGAGTAAATGGAGTACATCTGTCATAACATAAACGGGAGAAAGGGGTTGGGAGGGGGTGGGAAGGGGCCTTCTCATGAGGCCACCTGGCCCAGAACTGGCACTGTGGGACGGCTGCTCCTTCTCCTTGGGTCCTGCGACCCAGCAGACGCTGGCAGGGCAGGAAGGCAGCTGTCAGTTTTCACATGGCACTCGATTCTGGCAAGGGAGCAGGTCCAGTGGAAGCCAAAGCCTCGTCAGGAGCCCATCAGCCCCAGGATGGCGGAGCTTCTGCGGACTGGTCTCAGGTCACAGGACTGTGGTAACACATGGCCTCTTACATCTGACTGTACAAGTCATAATCCTTCCCCTCTGGAAAGCCCAAGGAAACCTATTGCTGAAATTTGGGATGCAGAATCCCTCTATACCACTAAGTGAGAGACACCCGGAGGGTGACTAGTCCAAAATGAGATGTGCTCTAAGTGTAAAAAAAACACTCCAAATTTCAGAGATCTGTTGAAATGGTATTTTGACTCTGTTGGATTAAACAAAATACGTTATTAAAATCAATTGTACCTTTAAAAAAAATTTTTTTTAATGTGGCTACTAGAAATTTTAAAATGCGGATGTGGCTTGCATTAAATTTCTATTAAACAGTGCTGTGCTAAACAATACTATCTCCCCTGGCATCAGGTTTAAGAAAGGCTGAAAAGGAAAATTATGTGCTGTGGGCCAGGAGGTAGATACCCAGAGCAAGGGAACAAGTATCTTCCCCCTTTTGTGATCAAACTAAAAATAAATACAAGGAAAACCAAAGAAATCTTTTTAGAAATAAAGTTATCTGTAAATTTGGTAAAGGGTCAAATGGGGAGAAAAAAGAGTTTCAAAGTATCTATTATCAAGTTCATATGTCAGCCCAGTTTTTCTCTTCGTGGATATCAAATGCTGATTATTTGATCCCACAATCAGCCCCGGGTGGACCTGCTGCTGGGTCAGCTTAAGCACGTCCTCATTTTCTTCTTCATGATCACTCCACTAGCCTCATCTTTGCGCATTTCAGCTGGTCCAGGGCAAAGGCAATTTTCCAATCATCTTATAGCTCCAGTCACTGGCGAATTTGTTTTTGTTTTTTTTTTAAAATCTTACACAGATTTGTCGCTCAGAATGAGTCTCTGGGTGCTTTCCTGTTACCTGTTCAACCCATACGGTCCCTTGTGCCTCTTCCCCTCATCTGGAGATACCATCTTCCATCACAATCCCACCTCTTCTGCAAGGCCAGGCCACGGGCTCAGCAGGTAAGCTGGTAGACTGGGGGACCAGCAAAACGGTCTTGATAAATAGTACCAACTTCATAGAGTTGTCGTGAGGATTAATAAATGAAGGCAAGTACCACCTGCGAAATACTACCTGGAGCGTGCTAAGTGTTTCCTAAATTCAGCTGCTGGCATTTTCAGTTGTCTTTGGGTTAAAAGGGGGCCAAATCATGTATGTGAGGAAACTCCTTTTCCCATCTACCCATGTACCTGTGCTGATTCTCTCTCTCAACCATTGGGGAGCTCATTGTGATGGCAGAGAACGGGCAGTGCACCAGGGATGGAACCGCAGCAAGAGGAAAGCCGCTCTTACCACATTGTTATTAGAGTTTGATGAACAACTCTGATCATCACACAGTTTAAAATTATGGGATTCAGGGCCAAAGCCGAGGGATTTGTTTCAAATCGGTAAATCCCCAGAAGAGGAAGTCTCTAAAGCAGACGCCAGGAGAGCACACCCAGAAGACACACGCAGAGGGCTGCAAAGGGCTTTGTTGGAAAGGCATGGGGGCTGCACTCCATTCCAGCATGGGGCCAGGGTTGCAGGATAGAACAAAAGCAGGCGGCAGGCTGGATACAGAGGAATGGTATCCCACCTCCCACTCAGTCAATAATGAGAGATGGATGATGGTACCCGCTGAATAACCTCACTTTGCAACTTTTATGCGAAGGTTTGACAAATGACACCAGCAAAAGGTACAAGGGAGTGATTAAAACCAGCCCTGGTGAAAGGCAGAGATAAGCGCCCTGGGGCTCAAGTCTCCTTGAGTTCCCCCCATTTCCACCTCCAATCCCTGACACTGCCTTGAGTTTTCCAGAACTTTTTCCATCTAATCACGTCCTTCTTCCTTTCCTCTACTGCTCCCCATACACGAACTTGTCTTTGGAACCACTTTATCCAGTCCAGTCTGTGTGGCTGGACTCAGAATAAAAGGCTTCATTCACTCACTCATTCATTCATTCAATGCACCAAAATGTTCATCAGCTTGCTGTCAAAGCAGGAATTTTCGGCATGTGTTTAGCAATGACAATTTTCCCAAAATCCTTACCAAGAACATTTCCTGTTGAGGAAAATCATGTGGAAGTCCTATTAAAAACAGATTCTCAGACCTCAAAGGAGATTTACTGAATCAGAATTTCCCTGGGAGATGGTGCTCTCTGGGGAGACCCAGTGAGTCTTATCATACAGAAAGCCCAGAGAGATGGCTGTGCTTTCTTGTACCACTTGCCTTGCAGGAAGCTGTGGCTTGAGGTGGAGAAAGTTGCCTCTCATGCTCTGATCTTTAAGCTCTGTCCCCTACTTGGCTGAAACTTTCCGTCAAACTCTGATTCAAATGGTGCTCCATGAAAGGGACAAAATCCATCAAAGGCAAAATCACAGGGACCCAGATTCTCAGACATGTGGATGGCTCCCAGGAACAGAAATGAACCAGATCAGAGCCACTGCAGCCAACGAGGGCTGTGCCTCCAGAGAGGCCATGATGTGGTGAGAAATGTCCGAAGGCATTGACGATGGCAAGGAAACGAATTACGCTCAGGAATGGTAACCCTCAACATGGTCTCAATCTCTCCTGCATTACGCAGAGGTGTTGGGAAATGTCACCCTACCTGCTGGTAAAGATGTGTCTTTACGTCCTTCTACCACACTCACTGGCAGGAAAATAATTCACCAAAGCCCTGTTTTTTAGCATGTTCTGACCTGCTTCCAGGAGTGACAAAAATATGGAAACGAGCTGCATATAAACACCTTGAGGAACTGTGCTTAGGAATCCAGGCCTAAAATAACAAATGACTTGACTCCAAATATGTGGGCAGCTTGTCAGAAATCAAGTCTCCCTCCCCCCTTTACCCTGGGTAAAAGGAGATATGGGCTACCCTTAAAAAACATTTTCTTTGTCCAGGCAGTGGGTCTGTACAAACCATCACTGAACTCGGTGGCCTCACTGGGCGCCACGTTGATTATTTCCTGCACAAACTTCGCGGACGCTGCTAAGATAAGCCAGAGCTAAGTTTAGCACGCAGTTTATTGATACTGGCCCTTAAAAATAAATAACAAAGTGACTCCTACAAACTCTTTCTTCCCTGTCCCCAACCATCTCCATATGCTTTACGTCTGCTGTAGTAAACATAATACCATTATTATTACACGTCAGTATATGTCAAGAAACCCCTGTGAGGAGGGGCAGGAGGAACAAGTGAACACCCTTCCAGGGTGGCCAGTGGGACACGGGACAATTAAAGCATTAAGAGGAAGGATCTATGTACGGGGTTCTCGGGAGGCCTGCGAGGCTGCTACAATCAGCAACACCTGTGCAAACTAGCAGAGAGAATAATGGAAAGGTAAGATTTCTGAACCTTCCAAGACAAGCCAAACTCGTTGAAGATGACAGCTGTCATTAATACAAATGTTTATCGCACTGTTATGGGAGGCTAGTAATAGGTGTTGGAGGGTCAGGCTGACCTGGAATACTGAACAAGAGCACTATGTGGGCTCTGACCCTACCCTGGGCACAAAGGGACAGCCAACACATACATCAGACTGAGGGTCACAAAGGATCACCTCAAGACATCCAAAGAAGGAAAGCTCCCCAGTAGAAGAATGAGCTTAGTGCTGTTACCTGTCTAGTTGATGACCTTTTCCCTTTTCCTTTTTTTTTTTTTTTAACTGTCCTTCAAGGGGGCTGAAAAGCAATTTTCATGTTATGGCTCTAAATATCGTTTTCTTCCTCCAACAGGGTTCTGAGCATGCGCAGTAGGAATGATTTAACACTGCGTTGACGACTTGCTACAGAAGAACGTCATGTGGAAAGGTAGACTGCCACAGCTAATGGGCTCTTGTTTCAAAGGGATGCTGTGTGTACATTACCAGCGTATTCAGAAGGTGCAGAAAGGCCCAGGCAGCCATTAGGAATGGAGTGTTGTTGATGATGAAAAGGCACTTTGCCGGGGAGGGAATGGTGGGAGAGAGAAGGCTTATCTGTCTTTTTGATTAGAAATGCATGCTTCCTTTCATCATCTGAGCTGAAAAATTGGCTTCTGCTCTTGGTTTATGAAACCATTTTTCTTTTTCCTTTCTTCCCAGGTTTGCAAACTGCTTAATAAATTAGTTACTGTGAGGTACATGGGTGCCACAATAACCTTAGAGGCTTTTCCCAAATGCATCCTTAATATTTTATAAGTATTTAAATAGATTTATTCAGTTCGAGCTGGCTGATTTATGAAAGCGGGCATTCTGGCACGAAAAGGGGGTTCCGTGCAGATTAAAGCTGATCCAAACACATTTAAGAGGTGCTCCCAATTCATATGAAGTTTTTTTTTTTAGGAATTAGAGTAAAACTTTTGGATACAGTTAACTGTGCAAATGAGGTAAAGAAACATCCGAAGCACAAAAGCTTGAAATGGGAGCATCAGGCCGGTGGTCACGTAAGGTGTTTGGAACAGTTCATTCCTTTATTCATTCACTCATTCAACCATCACCACAGAGAACGCTGGGAATTGTGCTAGGCGCTGGTGACTTTCTGTCCTCTGTTTGGTCCAGCTTTAAAGATTATAAGACAAAACGTAGACGTCTATATAGCTCTCAACCCACGGAAGACAACAAAAGTCAGATCATCTTGTGTAAGTTACCATTCTGAACTGCAAATGAAAGTGACCACCCTTTTTGATAGAAAGGACAAAGATTTTTGGCTCCAAAGGGTGGTTCTTATCTCCAGTGAAAGTGAAAGAGCCTGCTGGGAGTTCCTATGAGATGACTCCCATGTCAGCAGGTCAGGGTTGGCCAATACCACCCCCCAAGCCAGTCATGCCTTGGGCATCCATTATACCCTCTGCTGGAACTAGAGCTTCCAAAGACCACCCCGAGCCTCTGATCGAAAAATCAGATTCCAGATTCCAGCAGCATCAGATGCTCGAACAGAATCCCTCCCTGTGTGTCCAAGTAATCTGTGCAAAGCTAAATTCTATTCTACTGGATTTAAAAAAAAAAAAAAAAAAAAGCAGACTTGGAGATTTATATCAGGTCACGAAAGCTTCAGAGAAAAGTAGTCAGAATTAAAGAGAACATAACGAATGTTCTTTTCAAAATATATTTTTTCTTACTTACCAGATTTCTGCAGGCATAATATTTGTCAAGTTTTAAGTCTAAATAGTCAGACATCCAATCCTAAAGAGGATGAAATATGTTAGAAAGAACACAATGATCAATTTCAAGCAGCATAATAGATAATGCCCCAGTGATACTTTAGAGAGTATGTGAACAATTAAGGTAATTATCCATACCAAAAACTATTTTATGGAAATGTGCTACAAAGAAACAAAATTACATTAGGGTCTAAATGATCAGAAAGCAGCAGCCACATGGGCAATCGTTCTAAGGCCTTACCTTTTCTTTTTCTGCTACTATCTGTTTCACTAGGAGAGCTGAAAATGATACCATTTGTGTTAGCATCAAATGCAAATGGAATGATTGTCCCTTCTCTAATCAAAACACATTTGTGGATTGAAATACCACATGGGGCAATTTTCAGTTAATCACGGATGTTAATAAATATGACTCTAAGCTCATAAACAAACATTACTTTGGCAAATATAATATAGGAAATTATTGTTAAGCTTGATCAGACATGTAACAAAAACTGAACTTTGAAGAAAGTCAGCAAATTAGCCATCTGAAATAGAGATGGGCAGCAACAGTAATGAAAGATTAGATTTAGCTAAAATGCTTCGACAAACCATGCATTAGCCCTAGGAAATATTTAAAGCTGGCTTTGCTGAAAATGGCAAATATTAAGTATTATCATAGTATTAGTTTCTTTAAAGAGCAAAACCCAGATGCTTAGTGATTGGAGATTTAAAAACTGGAAAATCAGGTTTACCAAAGTCAGTTACCCAGAGCCTGAGTTATATTAAAGCCCCTAACAACAAACGGTGTTTTCAAATGAAATAGAAATATGTAATACTCATTCTATTTCCATCACAGAGCTTATAAACCAATTTGAGATTCCTTCCTTTAGCCTTCCCTAAATGTAAAATAGGTATTTGTTTTGGTGACAAAATATCTAAATGCCTATAAAAGTATTCCAATCCTCTCTAAGACCAGGGTTAGATTCAGACCTGCAAAGGCAGTCATACAGGAAAACTTTAGACACTATTTCTGTCTCCTGCCATGCACTTAAAATAAAACACTAGCTTAAACCCCAGACTTCTTAGGTATGTAAAGCCAAAAGATCTTCTATCTAGGTTTACTCATTCCAAAATTCTAATATGTTTGTTTAGAAAAGCTCTAATATGAGCTTTTCTCTTTTGCAGGAGTGAGGAAGTCTCCACTTGCTTTCCCGGTACCCTACGTGAAGTCTGCTGTGGGGTCACCCAGCACATGAGAGAAAAGGCCTTGAAGTGAAAGTAGTGTGAGCGAATATTAACATCTAGGTTTTAGGAAGAAGAAGCGGTATTTTATCTGTTAACATTATCTCTAGGTCAATCTGCAGATTAAACGCTATGTATCTATGCAGCTAAGTGAAGCATCTATGAAATGCAAGTTTCATCTGAAAAACTGCAGTGACAAAGTCCAGAATCAGCACTTCCTTTGGATGATACGGATAACTATCTCTCTCCCCTACTTTCACTGAAAATGTAGACGTACACCTAGAAAAAAAAGAACCTTGAGTAACAAATGAGTTCATACTAAGGGGGCCATTTTCAACATGTGTGGAATCATTTTATGAGCTACCTTCCACTTTTTAGAAACTCCTATATCCTTAAGCCTGGCAATTAATAATATGGCTGGTAAGAGTAATAATTGTATCTATTTACCAAATACTATGTACATATCAGGATCTGTATAGTGTTGCTTTAACTTACTAATCACTTAGAACAATCCTATAAGGCAGATACTATTTTTAATCTGCATCTTTTCAATGAGAAAACTGAAGCTTAGAGAGGAAAAGAAATTTATCCTGGTTAATGGTCACATTGGGATCTGAACCTAGCCAAACTTCAGAACTGCTGGTGACGATCAGTGAAAGCATAACCTTTTCAAACATACACCGTTAGTTTTCTGAATTCCTTACATTAAAATATTCTGTGCAAACCAAAATTGCAAAATGTCCCCATTCTACACTGTATAATAGAAAATAATTACCCCTATTTAAAAAAATAGAATTTCTGTTTTTAGCTTTACGATCGCAGCTTGTTGCCCTGTCTTCTCCATTATCAAGGAAATCAAGTAAAAGAAATATTGTTCTGCAGGTCTTTGGCTGAATCCATTTGTCCTCCTTCCTTACTGAAAACCAGACTAAACATTTCGAATGTCTACATTTTAAAATTTCCAACAGTAATGAATAAACTGTACCTGGGGTGCTCTAACCAGCCCCCCAAATGGTTAGCATTTATTTTATCAGCATTTTATTCTGATAAAACTGCACCAGTGCACACTCATGGCCTGACTCTTTCTGGGTCCATCCATCCTTGGACCTTTCTCATACGAAGTCCATGAAAAGCACGGGCTGCTCCAAAATTCACTGTTGGAAGACCATGAAGAAGGCAATGAACTTTCAAGGCTTAGTATCTTAAAGGACCCTATAAATGAAATAGGTCAAGGATGAAGCACGTAAGTGGCTGGGAAAAAAAAAAAAAATCTCCGTTTAGTTTATACAACTTTAGCTTTCCTGTCTGTTCAGATTCCATATAAGGAATAGTAACTTTTCAAGCTCGTAGGCCTGGACATATTTCTTGGCCTTATAATTCTCACAGTTCTAGACATTCCAAGGTAGAGGGTCATTCAAACAGAGTTGTAATTTCTTGTGTATATTTATTTCCAAAGTATCTTATGCATAGTTTCCCAATGAAATCATAGATGGGGGCTAGGAGCATGCTAGCTGGGGTTTTTTCAAGCATGCCCAGAAGAAGCAGTTGAAAAGAACTGTTCTGGGCTCCTCAAGCAACAGGGCCAGACTTGAGCTCTCCCCACTGTATCATTCACTTGAACTGCAGATTTTGTCTTGGACTGATAAAAGAAGAGAAGAGAGAGGAAAGGTGTTCATGAGATTTAAGGAGTGAACTTCCCTATAAACAGCCAAGCCAGGTTGCTAGGTTATGATAGAGTCCACTGCGGATATGCTGAGAGGCCAACCACCAGCATTCAAGTGTCTCCTCAAATCCCAACCACTCAACTGCCTTAGTGCTTTGATCACTTCATCTGTGAAACGGGCGGGACAGACCAACATGGTGGCATGATCTCTCCGGATCTGGCAACTACTAAGCATTAAAAGTCAACTTTTTCATATTTCTTTTCCAGTACTCAAAAAGTAACTAAATAGTGTATATATCGTTTTACATCTTTAGTTGGAGTTTGAAAGGCAGGATGCCTCATAATGTGAAGAAGTTTTGAAAATCTACACAAATCCAGGGCTCATTGTTACTAACTCCAAGTTAGTAACAAAAGTGTTTCTTAAACTTTATTACAAACGCTGAATTATCTAAGGAAAAAAATAGGTCACACTCTATGCATTTAACCAGTATTTACCATGATCCACTTGTTCATTAAGTCCCTATTGACCAGATATTCCTCTAGACATTTGGGCTGCATCAGTGAATGACAAGTGGATCCGTGCCCTCCTGGAGCTTACAGTTTCATGGTGGGAGAAACCCAATAAACAATAAAGATAATAAATTAGAAAATTCTCCTATAAGTTAAAGCATGTTTAGTGCCAGGGAAGAAAGAGAAAGTTCAAGAGCCTAAAGGATGGGGAATTTGGGAGTTGAGGTTTGGTGATAAGGTAGGCTGCCCTCTCAAATACAGTGGTTAGCAGAGGCCTCATAAAAAAGTGACTGATATTTGAGCAGAGACTTCTAGGTGGTGAGGAAGTGAGCTATGCAGATATGTGGGAAAGAGCTGGCCTGGGGTTCAAGGAACAGCAGATAACTATAAAGACGGTGGCTTTCTGCCCCAAGAAGCAAGAGGAGCCTTGCAGGGATTTGCCTAGAGTGATGACCTATGTTTCTAAATTCAAAAACTGTATTAACATCCATAAAGATGTCTCTGGACAGTTAAAATATATACATATGTAAGCACAGCCTCCTATTCTTATTAAGGCTACCAAACCGCCATCCATCGGGCACTGAACCCTGGTTTTCTAGTTGGAAGAACAGAACAGGGTTGCTCCATCTAAACTTGTTCACCCATTAATCCTAAAGCCTAACTCAAGCATTTGCAGAATTGAATTCTACTGGTGTTTGTTAAGTGCCCACTCCTGGGCTAGAAAATGTACCAGGCACAGTTGGGAATAAAGAGTACCAAGGGCAGAACAGAAGGGCGTAAAACACACAATTTTATCACTTGACCTTGCTCGCTTTCAGGCTTTTCATTTCCAAAACAAAAGATCTTCTATTTCTCAAAGATTTGGTGAGGATTCAATGGAATAACGTGTCAAACACCTAGAATAGTGTTGGACACACCTACTACAGCCTTCATCACTTAACAAACGCTACTTATCTCTCACCTGAATCAATGAAAGAAGATGTTATCATTTTAAAATTAAACTGAGATGAAACCAAGGAGGTACCCAGTGTGCTAGTGGAGAATTTAAGTGTACCATCAGCAGAGTAGCATTTTAAAAGACATTCAGAAAGAAGTTTAAGATGGGCTTGGAGAATATGGAACCTTTGTGCAGCCAGAACTTAAAGTCAATCAGAGTGCAATAAAGACAAAATAGACAATGGCCAAAAAGATCTCCGCTCTTAAATTACATTTTCAAGAAACTCTTCTTAATTATATCTGACGGAGACTACGGAAAATACAACCTGGTGTTGGAAAGCTTAGGTGTAGCCATTTACTTCTGCTGTGACTTTGATCAAAGAATGAACCTGCTGGGACTTGAGATGGAGAACAGTCTAGCACAGATTGAGTTACAGAGAAATTTGGGTGCAGAGAATCCCCAAAGTTGTATTATGTAAGAAGCTGCCTCCAGTTGCTAGTACATTCAGCATAGAGGTTGCTGAGGGTGACATTACACCCAGTATCCCTGGGTCCCCAAAGCTGGGCCCATGGCCAGTCAGAGTCCTAGCCTTGAAAGTCAGGATCAGGCACCATGCTATGCGCTCAGCCATAACTCGGTCCGCTTTCTGCATGTGTCTGTCTGCTCTACACCACCCCCATCCTCAGACCCCATACCCTTTTGCTGCAAGGGCTGCAAGATCCAGGATGAGAATTGTGGCTTAGAAGACTCCATAAGAAGGCTTCTGGGCTTGAAAGAAAGCAAGGATCCAATGGAGCCTAGAGGCAACATAACTATGATACCCAATTAGCTGGGAGTTCATTTAGCAAACACGGTTCCCTTTATTTGATGTACTTTCAGCATTGCTTATGAGCTATATCCTACTTAGGAGTATGAACTCTGCAATTATTTCCCTTACATTATGAATCATTTATCTAGTCAATCTAATATTCTTCCCTTATGCATCTTAATAACTCAGTTAACTGTTATGAGTCATTTGTTATTTGTATACCAGAAAACTGCTTTCCAAGTTACTACTTATTGGTCATAATCAATTAGGGAAGTTTTTAGACTATGGCTGTCTTATATAAATACACTGGTAAAGTTCAGCTCCTATGATTTCTGACAAATTGTTCTGTCACTTGGGGACTCTCATTAATCTCAACTTGTCATCCTTGTTTATGCAGGTTATAATGGGCTATGTGTGTAAGTGAAATGAGACACTGAAAGCCTTTGGCTTTTTAACTCTTTGATGAGAATAGAATTGAAATACTTCCTTCAAGTGGTCACTTTGATTTGTACAGTCTGAAGGAACTGTGTTCTGGACAGCAGTTCATCAACTCTGCCGTAACCCACAGCAATCTTTATGTAGATTTGTAATTAAGAACCAGAAAGAGACGAGCTGGCACCTACTTCCACCCCAGATTCTTTTTTTTTCCTATTTATTTTTTATTTTATTTTATTTTTTTAATGAAATATAGTTGATTTACAATGTTGTGTTAGTCACAGGTGTACAGCAAAAGTGATTCAGTTTTTTATATATATATATGTACATATATATGTATGTATATATCTTCAGATTCTTTCCCCTTATAGGTTATTACAAAATACTGACTATAGGTCCGTGTTCTATACAGTACCAAAGGGGAAAGAGGAGGGGAGGGATAAATTAGGGGTTTGGGATTAATATATACACCCTACTATATATAAAATAGATAACCAACAGGGACCTACTATATAATCTCCTAGATTCTTGATACTTGTATACCCTGAAAAGGAAATCTCAGAGAAGAAGATCAAATTGCATTGCTCTCTGTCTTCACTGGTCAACTTCTAAAAGCTCTGGATATAACTATTACATAAATGGGTAAAAGAAAAGAGGCACCAGAGTGGTCAGAAAGGTCCTGGGGAAAAATGTAGATGTCAAGTGCCATCGACGAGGATTTGATCCATGGCTGGGATTTAAATTCAGGGAGTTGTTATGAGAGCTACTACAGGATTAGTATTAAGATATAATTTATTGGACATTATTTATGATGTGAAATATGCAAACAGCGCATTAATTAAATTCAGGTGTCCCTACCTATAGCAAAACCTCTGATGATAATTAAATTATACAAAGTGATGCAAGTCAAAAGATTAGAAATATGAACAGAAATCTAAGAGCTTTAATAAAGTCATAAATCATTGTAAAGGAAATGGTAGGTATTATTATTACATTGAGAGAGAGTCTGAAAAGAATGTGTGATAATAGAGCTGATGAAAAACATATCTGAAATAGAATTGTAAGGAATAAGGGGAGCTCATTTGCCCAGATGAATCTGCTAATCAGAAACTGGCTTGAGAAAGAACAGTTTGGCAAAAAAAAAATTTTTTAGAGTCCAGATTCACCACGGTTGACTTCCCAAGAAAATTCAAGTGGTCTCGTATTTGTTAAGCATGGTAGAGGGGGACCACGTTCATTCTTTGGAAAAAGCTTTAGTAACTTTTTGAGTTTTCTGAGTAGTGTAATATCTTTGGACCCACTTCTGAAAAGCAGTAACTGTTATGCAAGGACTTTCCTCCCGAGGTTGGAATAGAATTACTACTTAACATCAGACATACTTTATTATGATTCTGTGGTTCTATTTTACTATTCTGTTCTCTCCTGTACACAATGCCACCAGTGTCTCATTGACTGAATGCTTGTTACATGCCAAGCCCTGTACTACATTCTCGTTTATCTGCACAACAACCCTAGAAGGCAGATATTCTTATCATCCCCATTTTATACCCAGATAGGAAGTTTCAGTAATTTCCTCAAGGTTAAGGCAAGGATGTGAGACTAATCTGCCTGCTTCTAGACTCCAACTTGAACCACTCCACTGGCTTGCCTCCCTCTGGGTGCCTGATTTATCCTTGAGCCCCAAGTCCATCCATTTCCCCATTGATCCCTCCTGAATCTGAGAACCTTAATGGCAGCTGAGTCACCTACAGTGCCAAGTCCTTGACAGCAAGAACAATGTCTTGTTTACTTTTAAATCCCCCACAGTGCCACACACAAAGTAGTTATTGATAATATTGGAGGGAGACAGTGAAATAAAGAGGCAGATGAGAAGAGGGAATTGCTGAACTTAGTGACTGATTATACCTACCCACCATAGAAGGCCATATGTTAAATAAACGCAATGGAAGGTCAGTTAGGAAACATGGCGGCTCACCCACCTCTACTGCTGTGTGGTGCGTGTTGTTGAATAAATAATTTAGTTTATCTCAGCCTCCATTCCTCATCTATAAAATGAGGAGTTGGCCCAAGTAACCACTCTGATCCCTTGCAGCTCCCACATTCTCTGACTTTACATTCATTTAAAGGTGTTTCTTCACAGCCCCACCAGTGACCATGATAAACCTGTTTGTACTAAGTCCTTCCATGTACCAAACACTTTGTATATATTATCTTCCTGTGATCCTCATAACAACTATGTAAGGATAGTATTATCATTCTCCTTCAGCAGAGAAAGTGAAGCTTAACAGGCTTACAAGCTTAAGGTCATGCAGTCAGTGAGTGGCAGTAAGGTAACCCTGATCTCATACATTTAGAAATTTACAAGTCTACCAGAGCTTGAGAACTGTTGAAACTCTTAGCTAACTGGCTTCTTAGAAAGCACAAAATACTATCCTGTGACCCTGAAAAGCTTCAATTGTGTTTTCCTCAATCAACAGGAATCCGGGACTTGAGAAAATGAAACAATCACTGAGATGTGATTTTTGGAATTGCAATGTTCACAGTCACAACTGTGTCTCTAACCCTGGGCAAGCATCTCACAGAAACATCAGATCATTGCAAACCTGTCAACACTTGGCCGTCTCCGCCATGTCTCCCAAGGCCAGGCCTCCAGAGCACTTTCTGTCTGTACTATTTGGTTGTCACTTAATCACACACTCCTTTATCCAGCCTGTTGCTTCATGTGCCTTACTCTGGCCTGGCCAACACAAACACAAGTTCCTTAAGGACAGAAGCTGAGCTTTGTATTTCCTTCCAGCCTTAGAGTATCCACAATGGAGTGGAGCCCATTAAGTGGTTCTCCCTTTCATTCAGCTTATTCATCACATTTTCAGCAAAGGATCAAACAATGTGTTCTTGCTCTGCCCCAATTCCGGTGCCCTAAAAGTACCAGCAATCCCACAGTTCATCTGTTACGTAACTGCAAACCACCCAAAAGGGTCTTCGGTACCACATTGTTCTGCTGAGCCTAGCATTTGACTGCCAAGATAAGCATGGTGCCAAGGTGAAGAAGATGAGCAGAGATGCCTCCTGCCTTCCAGGGAGGGGTTTGATTTTAATAGCATTCTTCAGGTGATAGCTTTCTATCAGTCCAAGGTCAGTGTAAAATCAGGCCCAAGAGAGATGGAAGATGATGGAAATCATCCCAAGATCCCAGGGAATCCTGTCAGCCCCTTCCCTTCCACTTATGCTGTGCCTGCTCCGCTTCTATCAAAGCTGAGAGCAACGACCTAAGATTCCTTCTACTCAGCAACACATATGACATGCTGCCTGTCTTCTGGTTGAACAAATAGTGCACAGCAGAAAATCCTTCAAAAATCTCAAGAGGACTGGACCCAAATTTTTTGTTTAATGTATCATCTTAAAAGAATCAAGCAAATAGGGCTTGGGGTAGAGGTCTTGATAACCCTTCAAAGACCATGAACTTTGCAAATCAAGAGAGAAAAGCCATAATCCAAGAATATGCTGCAATATGACAACAGTTGTCACTTAGGAAAAAATTGTTTGATTTCAACAACAAAATCAGGGAGATCTTCAGGATACATCCTAAGAGTATTAGAAGTACCTTCTTCCTTGCATCTGGAAAGTTCAGGTGCAAAATATTAAGATCTATCATGGAAGTTGTAAGACAATTTGCATTTTCATTCACCAAAGAAATAGATATCAAGAAGACAGAAGGCAGAAAGATAACAACAAAGGATGCTCAGTAAAAATAGTTACTGTGTGCTAAGTACATACTATGTGCCAAGCTCCTTTATATATTTGTTTCATTTAATCTTCACAAAGACCCTGTGAAGTAAGATCTATCCCTATTTTGCACATGAGTACCTCAGAGACCTCTAGTCATAACATGTTTGTTAAGTGCTGGGCCCTGCATTCAAATCCAGACCTTTCCAAGTCCAGGCTGTTAATCACCAAAATTCAGTTTGTGTCTATCCTGGCAGATGGTTAGACATTCAAGACTGATTCTGGAGTTTGATTTGCGTTATTAATAAAGTCGGGGGGATAAGGAACAATTGCAAACTTCCCTAGATGCCTCTGTTGTGCTGAGTAGGAGCCACTGGTCTCTCCAGGTTTGCTAGTAAAGGGACAGCACATCAGTATAAGGCTGGTGTCAAAGGGGAGGCTGAGAGTGCTGACATTGAACATGGTCTTTGAAAGTGCTGTTAATTGAAAAAGCTGCACAGTGTCAGGGCTGAGCAGGGATCCAGCTGTGAACAGCACTCTGAAGGGTGTTGATAGAATGGGGACTATCCAGCTGTGACGGTCCCGGAAGTGCTTGAAGAGGTGACAAGCACTGGAGTACTCCCTTGGCCCTCCCCAGCGGTTGTGGCCACGAACAGCAGAAGCTACAGAGACTCCCTGTAGCCAAAAGCCACAACCATGGCACTCGCAGCCTTATGCCTTGTCAGGAGCCTGAAGTTACCCTCACCAATCATGACAGACACAAAACAGCTGCTCAAGGTACAAAGATGTCCCTGAGTGATGTGAAAAGAGCCCGGACACAGCCTCACCCCATGAGAAGTATCAGACGGGCCTAAGCAGAGAAACTCTTCCTTGGTATCTCACCAACTCCTGGACTTTGGTCGGTGGGTAGAAGGTGAAGGTGAGGTATGGTCTGCTTGTCATCCAGGGATAGTGTTGAAAATGATATCCTATCCGCATGATGTAGAAATTAGCAGGGGCTTTGGATTCAGTGGGACCTGGGATCAAATCCTGTTGCTTCCGTGTACTAGCTATGCAGTCTTGATGAGTTAAATAAGACTTTCAAGCCTCCCTTTGTAACCTTTAATGACAATAATAGTCATTTCCTGTTAGAGTTAGGGCAAAAATATTAAATGAGATAAAATATAAATTGTGACACATGGTAGATTTCTAAAAATGTTCATTTTCTTCCCTCCCCTGGTACATCACAGAAGGTGCAAACAGCTATTTTCTGCTAAAAAAAAAAAAAAAAGCTCATGGCGTTGGAAGCCCAGAAATGCCAGGTGAGAAGTAAGCAATCTACAGAGAACTTGAAGTGTGATGTAGATCACCAGTGGCAATGCCACCAGGGAAAGTGAGTGGGTCACAGAAGGAAACATATTAAAGTGCTCAGAAATGCCCTTTCAAGGTTTGATGATTTCGGATTCCTAGAATGGTTTAAGCATCTATGGGCAAGGTGATACAACACAGAAAGAACGTCCAACATTTTACCTATAAAGATTCTATCATCTTTCAAGTCCAAACTCCATGATCATGTGCTCTGTTCCAAGTGGCAGAAAACCCAGTTTAAGTTGGTTTAAGCTGAAAAACATGGTTCAGGTGACCAAGGAGTCCAGTTCAGCTTCCAGTTCCAGATTGATGTGGACTTCAAATGACATCAGCAGGATCCAGCTCTCTGTTGGGCTTCTCTGTGTTGGCTGCATCTGAGGATCTGCATGGCGGCCCACAGCACCTTCCAGCTCCCTTTGTCAAAAAATCCAGTCCAACAGCAGAAAGAAACTGCTTCCAGGATGGCACAAAGAGAACACATGGGTCCAGATTGGAGTTTCGTATTTACTGGTAAACTCAGCTCCAGATGAGTGAACTGGGAGCATTAGCTTCCTTGGGGCATGTGATCCTCTGGGATTAAACTCAGTACCACAGTTGGCACATGGGCTGAGAGTGAAGAGGAATGGTAACCCCAAAGCAAGTTGGGGTATGGTCTTTACACAAAAGTTGTGTGGATACTGCACAGAGAAATCAACCAATGTCCACTGTTACATCCAAGCCCCAGAGAACAATGGCTTTACATTCTTTACATGTTTACTAACTTTTTTGTGTGTCACTCGTACAGTGTTTATCAACCTGGTATTTTAGGTGAATGATTGGTGCCTCAAGGGCAGAGACTATTTTCAATGTCTTTGTCTCCAACCATATTGTCTTTCACAGTAGCTTTGCCCATAGTGAGTAAATTAAGGGGATTTCATAGAAATTAATGAATTTAACACACACAAGCGTTGAACATGAATAATTGAAGTCGAAAGTTGAAATAGTTGACCTGTAGAAGAGATTATTAAGAGGAAAAATTGTTAGACTTATAAGATTTCTGGAGGAGTGGAAGGAAAGGAAGTCAGAGGCTCTTTATTCAAAAATCGTTGTCAGAAATCCCCAACTTCCTTAAGGAATTTATTAAAGAGATTGAAAGGGCACATTGCTCAAAACCACCAAAAACCCTCCATGGAAAAGAAGGCTGAACATTCTGAGTCAACCATCAAGATAAATAACTAAAGAAAAATATTTCAAAAGGTGAAGGAGGCAGGTGAATTAATTGGAGTGGAGAGGATAGAGAAAAGGCAAAGACTCTGAAACAAACAAACTAAAAAAGAAAAACGGTTTTCCAATAACTCTATCAAGAATTTGGGGGGAAAAGTTCAGATAAGAAAGAGAAATTTACTATCAAAATTACCCAAGAAGTCTGTTTGCAGGATTAGATCTGGTCACCATCAAATCCTATCTGGAGGAAGTTCTCATAGCTACATGAGACAGAAAAGTTGATTAAGTCTCTTAAATACATTCACACTCTTTTTTAATTAACCTCTGGGCCTCCAGGGTCATGGAGTGTAGATTGCTTCTATTTTATTAGCGGTCACCAATTTTACCTTGTCAGGACTGCACAGCACACAAACAGGTGTAAGAAATTCATTACAGCTCTATTGTTGAGAAAGATATTTCAACTGAGACTCTCCCTTTGAGAGAAAAAGTTTTAATGTGTCTTTGGGTCAGGAGAACATTTGACAACATAGAACAGGAGATGGCCAAATTATGGCCAGTGGGCCAAATTCAACTTGATGTCTGTTTTTATAAAGTTTTATCGGGATACAGTCATGTGCATTTGCTGACTATTATCTGATAGCTGCTTCTGGTGCCTATATGGGCAGAGTTGAGTAGCTGCCATAAGGATCATGTGGTCCAAAAAGTTTAAAATATTTCTCATCTAGCCCTTTTCAGAAAGAGTCTGTTAATCCCTGCCATAGAAGAAAGAGAATCTCAGTCCCAGAAAACAAGTGTGGTTTTTCTACCAGTTCTCAAAGAATTTGCATGTTAACAGCAAAATGGTGGCAAGATAGTTTGTCATTATCAGTAATGACTTATGGATGGTGAGTAGAAAAGCAAAAGAGAGAAAGGATGCAGGAGATCTGGTTGCTGGGGAGAAGGCTCACTAAGGAACCAAGATGGGACAAGATACGGAAGGAGGAGGGGCATGTCAGACATCCTTGGAGAAAGAGAGAGAATGAAAAGAGCAATTAGTAGAAAAGCATCCAGTGCCTTTGTCTGCCTCAAAGTGTTTCCCTTGCCTGCTCCTGCTGCACATTTGAATGTTTTATTTCTTCGACCCTCCGAGCATTACCAAACAGTTATTATCTGAGCTCCTAACAAACAATTATTCCAGCTCCTAATTTATATTTCAATCATTTTAACTACTGATCTTATGATCACATCTAGGCTCTGATCACATTAGTGTCTATTAACTATGCAGCAACCAATAAAATCTGCATGAGAGACTTATTTCATATATACTCCCTCAGTGCAATTTATTAAAATAATGTAGACTATTAACGTTTAAGCTAAATGTAATATATATATTTAATATAAAAATTCTCATTAGTGTGATTAATAAAATTTTTAGTGTAAGCTGATATTTAGTTAGAGAAAATGAACAAGTTAAGCCAACTGAACTATTCCAGTTACATTAATTTAATTAAGTATGACTTTTACATGATGTAGGATTAGGTATATACACTGATAATTCTAATATATTTAAAGAATCAAAAAGTTGAATCCCACTATCAAAGTTACAGTCAAATCACCAAAGGTCGTTCTAGATAAAGCATACTAACTTCTCTCACTGAAGCTCCCTCACTTTTCTAAATATGCTCTCAGGAATTACAGAAGTTGAAAAGTAATATAGTAACACTGCAATGTTTTCCTCCTTAAAAGGTCTCATTGTTCAGCTTTTTCCTTTTGAACTGCACTAGGGCTGTGTGTGTGTGTGTGTGTGTGTGTGTGTGTGTGTGTGTGTGTGTAGGGGAGAGAGAGAGACACAGAGACAGAGAAAGAAACACAAAAACAGATCTCATCCTGGTTCTTTGAATTATCTCCATTTATATAGAAATATTTCCCAAAATGATTTCTGGAAGTACTGGCTGGTCAGACTCCACTTTCTCCTATCTGGACTCTTCCAGAATCACCTTGACCTGGGCTGATGTAACTGCCCTGACACTTCCTAATTTTGCAAATTTTGGCAAATAACTACTTCAGCCCAGTGTCTCTATCAGTAAAACGGGAATGAGAGGTGGTGAGGATTAAGTGAAATGGTTAGAAAAAAACCTCGTCTTTAATTTCTACCCCTCAGAACTTGGTGTCTTTGCTGCTATCCCAAAATATGTTATGTTTTATTACTTCTTCTCTTCAAGCATAATCTCATGGCCAGTGTGGCTGAATTATTTTCTACGTTCTAAAACTCTTTCCTAGATTGCCAAGACCGTGAATCCATCTTATTGCTCTCTTCTCTCTTCATCTCCATCTTTTTCTACTTTGTCTTCTGTGCTGGTGTCATTTTACTGACACCTAAGTTGTCCCATGACCATTTAGGGCTAAAAAAGGTGGAAGAGGAGATTGAGTAGAGCACAGACGCTCTGGTCCGGGGGGGTCTGTGTTTGAGTCCCAGTTTACTCGCTTCATGGCCTTGGTTAAGTGCTGAGTCTTTTTAAGTCTTGATTTCCATCCCTGCCAGATGGGGATGACCAATCATAATACCTACTTACAGGGTTAGTGTGAATAGTGAATAATTACTGCAAAAAGTGCTTTGAATCATGTCTGGCTCATATTAAGAGCTTAATAATAATACTATCAATAGTAATGGGGATGGAGATTCCTAGAAAAAAATCACTGCTCTTCTGGAAGCTAGGTCGTGCATTGGTGATGAGGAGACCCAGAAACGTCTCTGCAACTAGCAGAATACTGGGTACTGTGATGATTCAGTTCCCTAGATGCAAGAGAAGGCATTTTCTATATTATTCCAAGGACAGTCACTGATGCCCCCTCCTTTGGCTCTAGTGGTTTACTTCTAAAGGGTGTGCTTGAGAATGACTGGAGCTGCCAGTACAGCTAGAAATACAGTCCCTTTCAGAGAGTAAGATAAAAGCAAAAAGAAGAAAACTTGTCCCTAAAATCTCCCACTCTCGGAAATGCACCAAGAGCCCTGATGTCTGACAACCTGTTTTCACACCCAAAGCAAAGTGCTTCTGCCTCTGCTGCTAAGAAGGGACAGGGATAACGTGAAAACAAAATACTGACTTCCAGGCCTAAGATCAGCACTCATTATTGTCATTCTGAAACCAGGAGGAGAACCAGAACCCAGACTGAATTATCACCCAATCTCCTTAATAAATGTGGACAGGGAAATATCAAGAAAGATGCTGGCTAATAGGCTGGAACAGATATTCCCACACCAAATCCATCCCAATCAGGTGGATTTATTTGGAAAGGACAGTCAGGCAATAATGGGAAGCAATTATTAAATGCACTGCAGCGAACTTCTGGAGACAGGGAAGAGCCCGTGGCTGGCATTTCACATCCTTCCCTGAAAGGCCTTTGATCACCTAGTCACTCTGTCCCTCCCCCTCATTCAGCAATAATTTAGACTGAAGGCAGCATTGTTCAGGTGGAGCTCTCAGGCCTAACAAGTCCTCTCCTCCCCTTCTGTAACAAACTATTTAATAGAACTTGTGTCAGCACTTTTGTCAATTTCCCCTGCCCCATGACCCTTATTTTATTTCAAAGTTAAGCTAGAAAAACTTCCTCTGCCAATAAGTCCATCGATGCAAGGAATCCATCTCTCTTTGGCAACTCCATTATAAGAAGTTGTTTAGGGGTCCATGATGTGGAATTAGACTCCTTGATTTGAACTCTGAACCCAACACATATTAGCTGGACAATATGACTTAAACTTTCTGTGCTCAGGGTACCCATCTGTGAAATGAGGATAATGTATCAATAGTACAAGTTTCATTGGGGGTGTTGTACAAACAATTCACAAAAGGGCAAGCTAGTTAAGCTAATGCCTTTCGCATCATAAGTGCTCAGGAAATTTTAGCAATCATTGTAATCATCGTCATCACCATCATAAAAATTACCATTATCCTTTGTATTTGAGACACCCTAGTTCTCTGAATTTGGGGCCACATATTATTTAAGATCTCTTTAGAAAGACTTACAACATGGTATGGTGGCTAAGCATTAGATTGGATTTAAGACACCTGACCCTTTGTAAACTGTACAAATAAATAGTTATTACAAAGGAACTCAAGGACCATTTTTTCCAGCTGTGGAACAAGGACAAAGAATTAGGTCCACTGAGTCATGTTTCAAGGCCTCACATCTCTTCCTTGGTCTTCTCTGCATTCAAGCACTCATTTTCTGACTAGGGTGAAGAATATGGTCTGTGCATGTGATCTGGGATCAGTGTGGTCCACTTCAACTGAATTATGACTATGCCTTAACTATTGGAGCAGTCAAGACATAAACCCCACCAAGCTAATCAGACCCTTCCACCAGCATCCCAAGAAGCAAGCACCTTGGTTTCACTCTCTCACTCAGATTTTTTTCTTCCTGTCCTTTATGGTCATGCTACTAATTGGCTTCCCCAAGATGCCACATAGGACACCTGAGTTATTTTGCAAGAGGAGTGTTACATCAATCAGAAAAAGAAGGATCCACTTCAACAATAAGTACAAAGCAAAAGAAGAAAAAGCTGTCTCAAAAATCAGTTCTATTTTATGAATGTACCATGATTTTCAAAGGTTAACAGACCTTATTACCTGTGTCTAGTTATTCTATCTGCCAAGTTAAAGCCCATGAGGAGCTTTGAACCATAATGAACAAAATGCCTCAAGACCTAAAAGATACCACCAAACACCATCTTCATGCAATCAGCCTTGCCCAGAAAAAAGCTCAACCCAAGTCTTTACCAAACTTAATCAAAGTTATGCAAATAACCCAATCTCGGTAGCTTAGTGCCAGGGAACTTCCACTTACCAAAATCCATATGGGCCCAGATTCCATAACATGATTAAGACCTGCTTTTCAGTAGATAATACATGGTTTTACTTCATTAATGAAATAGCCCTGTGTTGATCAAAACAATAAAGAGAGAAATTAACTTGGTCTGAGTGGCTGTTTGAGCCTGAATTTTGAAAAGCTGTGTCTCTTAATTTCACCCTGACTTTAAAATATGGCACACCTGGACAATCTGTTTCTCTCCAGGGAATGTACTAACTCGGATTGTTTTATGCATTCGAGGTCTACCACATGGAACAACAGTGTCATTAAAATGGGCATTAAAAAGATTTGTTCACTCAGCTAGATTTAGACAGATAATAATACTTGCCACTTATATAGTACCTTTCACCTGTCCATCTCAAAGTAAGCAATTTGTAAACACATATTGTTACGAACTCTTTATAAAACAAGACTATGTTGGCTTTGTTCTCTGTAGAAAACAGTTCCAACATGCCATACACGAAGTCCGCACCAAGATAAAAGACGGTACAAAAATAACAACAACAAAGCAGTCCAAGAATGTTAACTACATACTATGTTAAACAGTAACTACAATCTGTCCACCCCTGGCAGACAAAGAGGCTCTGCATATATGACAAGAATTTGTTTTCTTTTGTCTCACCCTGGATCCACAAAAACGAATTTTCATGACAATTATAAACACTGTTACTTAAATTAGTTGTAAGTGAAATTGGCCGAAACCTCATCACTACTTTCACTTTACTAATTCAGTGTTCTGATGATAAGAATTATTAGGATTCCTATGCAATCTCTATTTGGATTTTCGTAATTGTCATACTATTTGTATATCTAGCTCTTTAGGTTTATTTCTCAAAAGGTCAGAACTCAGAGGTGTAGAGGGCTGTTCATTGTGCCTTCTACACCATTAACATTCCTCCTAGCTTTAAATATTTGTAAAACTTATTTATATGTATCTTCCCCCCCAACCCCGGTCTCTCTGATCATACAATGCCCACTTTCTCTTTATTTGCCATCTTTATTTGTGATTTCTTTGCTTGTGTGGCACAAAAGACTTCTAAGGAATAAATATTACATACCCAAGAAAAAACTCTGAGCTTCATACAGTTCATTTATCAAATAATATGTCACTATAGATTACAAAACATAAACATAGATTAAAAATCTATCCTATATAGGGACTTCCCTGGTGGCACAGTGGTTAAGAATCTGCCTGCCAATGCAGGGGACACGGGTTCGATCCCTGGTCTGGGAAGATCCCACATGCCGCGGAGCAACTAAGCCCATGCACCACAGCTACTGAGCCTGCGAGCCACAACTACTGAAGCCCGTGTGCCTAGAACCTGTGCTCCACAACAAGAGAAGCCACCGCAATGAGAAGCCCACACTGCAATGAAGAGTAGCCCCCACTCACCGCAACTAGAAAAGCGCACACACAGCAACGAAGACCCAACACAGCCAAAAATAAATAAATTTTTTAAAAAAATCTATCCTAAATATATGTACCTCAGTTCACAAGAATTTGTCAGATGGGGTAGGATAAAGATCATTGTGCACAGGCCAACGGTATGAGTAGAAACTTGTATTCAAGTGAACATTCCATAAGATATAAATGGATACAATAAGGCAGCCAATTATATACAATACGAGGCAACAGGAAAAGAGCCCTGTGAATGTAGTCTAGATAATGTATGTTTAATGTAAGAGTCTTGTATTAACAGTTTCCAGATGATCAAATTTTAAAGCATCTTGATGTATATACACTACTAAATGTAAAATACACAGCTGGTAGGAAGCAGCCGCATAGCACAGGGAGATCAGCTCCGGTGCTTTGTGACCACCTAGAGGGGTGGGATAGGGAGGGTGGGAGGGAGACGCAAAAGGGAGGAGATATGGGGATATATGTGTACATATAGCTGATTCACTTTGTTATACAGCAGAAACTAACACACCATTGTAAAGCAATTATACTCCAATAAAGATTTAAAATTAATTAATTAATTTAAAAGCATCAACTTTTAAAGAGGTTACTTATCATTCACAGAGTTTCCATAATACTAGAAAAGAGATTGAAAACTTAAATGATAACAGGGACTAACTAGTCACCATTAATGAATGACACATGCAGGTGTACAGTAACAGGGAGGAGTGCATCATAACAATAGTTTGCTGTGATGTGTATCCTAACAGAAATTCTTTCTTTAAACATATCAACATATGTTTATACATGCATAGATAAGTTTAGAAGTAAATGCATGGTAATTAAATGCATACACACACTCACACATACATATACATGCCATAATTTGTAAAATCAACATGGGTGAACTCTGTTGCAGTGGAAAACACACATGCCCCTTTGAAGAGGTTGGCTACTCCTCAGTACTAGGTAACTATGTCCATGAGAGAATGAAGGCCCAGTGGACAGATATTCTGACCTCCCAACAGGAACTGCAAATTTGAATTTTTTAAACGTGAAAGTTTTAATTTTTAAATGTTGGCTCCAATTTTTTAAAAATACTATACCTGTCAATCAAAAGCACTTCAGTGATTTAGTTCCCAGCACTCAGAAATATTTATAATGTAAATTAAATTCACTATTTAGAAATAGTTATGTTTCATCAACAAAATGAAAAGACAATTTGCAGAATGGGAGAAAATATTTGCTAACCATATATCGGATAAGGATTAGTAACCAAAGTATATAAAGAATCATGCAAGTCAACAACAAAAAATAAAAGACCCAATTAAAAAATGGACAACGGACCTGAATAGACATTTCACCAAAAAAGACATAGAGATGGCCAACAGACAGGAAAAGGTGCTCAGCATCATGAATCATCAGGGAAATGCAAACCAAAACTACAATGAGATATCACCTCACACCTATTAGGACATCTATTATTAAAAAAAAGGGGGGGGGCTTCCCTGGTGGCGCAGTGGTTGAGAGTCCGCCTGCCAATGCAGGGGACATGGGTTCGAGCCCTGGTCTGGGAGGATCCCACATGCCGTGGAGCAGCTAGGCCCGTGAGCCACAATTACTGAGCCTGCACGTCTGGAGCCTGTGCTCCGCGACAAGAGAGGCCGCGATAATGAGAGGCCCACGCACCACGATGAAGAGTGGCCCCCGCTTGCCGCAACTAGAGAAAGCCCTCTCACAGAAACGAAGACCCAACACAGCCATAAATAAATAAATAAATAAATAAATAAATAAATCAGTCAGGAGCTCTTAAAAAAAAAAAAAAAAGATAACTGTTGGCAAGGATGTGGAGAAAGAGGTCCCTGATACACCGTTGGGAGTGTACATTGGTCCCAGCCATTATGAAAAACAGTATGGAGTTTTCTCAAAAAATTAAAAGTAAGACTACCATATGATCCAGCAATTCCACTACTGGGTTTTTATCCAAAGGAATTGAAATCAGAATTTCAAAGAAAAATGCCTGCACTCCCATGCTCATTGAAACATTACAAGAATCTCCCGATTTTTGAAAGTTCCCTTTATACCACTTTGCTTTTACTAAAGACCTACATTAGTACCTATTTTCACTAACTAAAAAAAATCCAAAGAGGATTTTCATTTTTATGAAAAAAGACAAAAAGTCAAAATAGCATTCAGTGTTGGTTTTGCAGAGACGTTATAGAGACAGTGGGCACCCAGAGCAGTGAGAGTGGGCCGGTCAAGGTCCTTCCCCAGGAACCATACGTAACATCTCAGTATCAGGCCGCCATAGGTTAGACCTGTGTCTGTGAGCATCTGTGTTTTATCTCAATTTATTTTGTGCATCCGTTAGCAAGATGTATCCTAAGGTTATTTCATCTTCACTTCATGCCGTTTCAGTTTAGGAAAGGTTTCACAGGAACACTCTGTTTTCGGATATCTGGGGAAAACTGTATTCACAATAGCCAAGATGTGGAAACAACCAAAATGTCCATCAGTAGATGAATAGATAAAGAGAATGTGATATGTACATACAATGGAATATTATTCAGCCTTAAAAAAAAACAGAAATTCTGTCATTTGTAACAACATGGACAGACCTGGAATACACTATGCTAAGTGAAATAAGCCAGACAAAGAAAGACAAATACTGTATCATCACAGGTATATGTGGAACCTAATACAGTCAAACTCATAGAAGCAAAGAGTAGCATGGTGGTTGCCAGCAACTTGAAAGAGGAGGGAAAAGATACGTAATGGTAAAGGGAACAAATTTTCAGTTATGCAAGGTAAATAAGTTCTGGAGACCTACTACACACCATAATGCCTATAGCTAACGATACTGTATTGTATACTTAAAATTCGCTAAGAGGTAAATTTTATGTTAGATGTTCTTATCACATAATAATAATAATAATAATAATAAATAAAGGTGACAGGAGGAAACTTTGGGAGGTGATAGATATGTTTATGGCCTTGATGGTGGTAATAATTTAATGGTTGTATTCTTATCCCCAAACTCATGGAGTTTGTATACATTAAATATGCACAACTTTTTATATATCAATCATACTCAATAAAGTGGTTTTAAAAAAAAGACATAGTTATGTTTCTCAAAAAAATTGTTTGTGAATGAGATTTGTCCTCAATACAAAGACAGAGAGCTCCTACAAATGAATAAGAAAATGGCCATAAAAATATGTGTATAAAAATATGAGTAAATTACATGAACAAGCAAATATTAGAAGAAAAAAACACACCACTATTATATGTAAAAGGAACATTAATTTCAGAGTCATGCAACAAACTGAAAAATTTTTTAAGATTTGAAATACATTTTAAACATATTAGAAATATAATTTATTTAAATTAAGTAAATACACTTTTATAACAACATGAAGTATTTATAATATAGAATTAAAATCCCACACAAATGTTTAGGATAAAACAGACCTACAGAATTTCACTTTTGGGGATGATCCCAAACCCTGATCTGCCACTGGAGGTAAATGTGGTAGTAAGTGGAGAAGGAAAATGTATGCAAGAATCATGAGAACCAAGTTCTATTCCTAGTGACATCAGTGACATTGCCTTGGTCAAAATACAGCCTTTCTGATCTTGATATTCCTTTTCAGCCAAAAAAAAAAAAAGTTCTATGTCACTTTGGCAAATCAGTTATTAAAGTATATTTTGTTTGCTTTTTTTTGCTTTTTCAGCTACTCCTGCACCTCTCCTGGTAGCATGGGGCACACTTGGCTGTGTCTTGCACAACACTGAATGTGTAAGAATCCTAGGGATGCTGTTTTAGGTGATCTGATCAGAAACTTTACACTTGTCTCTATTACTTTTCTGTTATGTGGATACAGGGACTTCTGTGAGGCTTGCTACCAGTTGGGAGGTGACATGCAACTCTTCCCTAATCTTAAATCCTACAAAAGTGTATGGCACTTTCATGTATCTACTTCCTATTCATATATACATCAGCATTATCAGGTGGGTGGGTAGAAACGAGAGATTCTAAATGTTGAGAGATTAAGATGCGTAGGAGCAGCTGGCAGAGACAAATGAAAATTGACTGTCAAATAAGTGGAAGCCAAATAAAAATAAGGTGGGACCATAACATCCAAGAAAAGATGTAGCTTCCCATTGCTGCTGACAGGTCAAACAAGATGATTTCTAAAAAGGTAACCATTGGATTTAGCTACATGGAGGTCATTGTTGACCTTAATGACAGCAGATTCAATGAAGTAGTGAGGGGCAGAAATTAGGGTGGAAATGATTGAAGAATAAATGGGAAAAAAGTGGGTAAAGATGGTAGACAAAGCACACATGTCTAATTTAGCTCTCACCTGAAATTCCACTGCATTAATAGAAAAGATATTGTTGAAAAAGAAAGAGTGGAGTATCAGACAATAGCACGTAAAATTGTGGATACATTGTTCTAAAAAATCTCATTTCTAGAGATCTGTATTACAGATAAATCTGCACATGTCAGAAAATGATATATCTACAAGATTGTCCATTGTGATATTATTTATAATAACAAAAGATTAGAAACAATCTAAATGTCCAGCAATGGGCAACTGTTGAACAAAGTACAAAATATCCACAAAGAATACCATGCAGCTGTGAAAATAATAAAAGAAGGTCTCTATGTGCCTATTAGAAAAGATCTTCAGGGGAAAAAATAAGGGACAAAAATTTGGGTACAAGAAAGGGAGAGAGAAAAATAGCATATCTATGAATTTGCTGGGTTTGGGGTATTTTAAAAAAAACACTGAAATTAAAAGTTAGAAGGAGAGAAAAGGGATGGATGGATGAGGAATGAGTGAAAGTGAGAGTCTCATTTAAATAGTTTTTGACCTTTCAAACCTGGTGTTATGTATTTTTTAATAACGTAATTGTATTGACTCTTCGAAAAATAAAAAAATATATAAACCACTGCTTGGGGATGTAGAGACCTGAAAAGAGCATCCCTTTCACCATAGCAACAACAACAGCAAAACCAGACAAACTGCAAGTTCACAACTTTTCTTGATGCCATTAGAGAGCTGTAGTCACAGAACAAACTAGTCTGAAATCTAAAGAGAGACAGGTGGCTGGGGGGAGTGATAGGATGTGAACACCTGCTTACCTAGGGCAGACACAGACACAGGTAAGGAAGAATCAGCTAGGGATGTTAACAAATTTGTGGAGAATGAGGGTAGGTTGATAAGAGAGTTGTGGAGCCACCCACTTCCATATATAAAAATGATTTACTTCAGTCTCTAGTATTCTACATATGACTTCCAGTTTTCAACAAAAAATTGTGAGACTTTTGAAAAAAAAAAATAAAAACTAACCGTCGAGAGACTATACAATTAATAGAACCATATTCAGATATAGAACAGATGTTAGAAATGTCAGACAGAGAATTTAAAATAACCATGATAACTATATTGAAATCTCTACTGGAAACAATAAACAACATGAAATATCAGATGGATAATTTCAACACCAAAGAAACTATAAAAAAGAACTAAATGCTATTAATTAGAACATAGTAAGAGAGATGAAAATGGCTTCAACAGTGTCTTCAAGTAAGCTTGACAGAGCTGAAGAAAGAATCAGTGACCTTAAAGATAGATCAATAAAAGCTACTCAAACTGAAACACAAAGAGAAAAAAATGAGTTAAAATAAAAGAATAGAATATCCAAGAACTGTGGGACCATACTAAACAGCCTAATGTGTGTACAACTGGAATCTCAGAATGGTGAAAGATTAGTTGCTTTTACCATGAGACTGGGGAAAAGGCAAGAATGGCCCCTCTCAACACTGCTGTTCACTATTATACTGAAATTCTTAGTCTGTGCAATTAAGCAAGAAAAATAAATAAAATTAATACAGATTTAAAGGGAAAAAAATAAAACTATCTCTCTTCACAGAAAACATGCTTCTATACATGGAAAATGCCAAAGAATCTATTTAAAAGCTCCCACATACAATAAAAGAGATTAGGAAATTTGCAAGATATTAGGTCAATAAACAAAAATAAATTGTATTTATATATGCTAACAATGAAAGATTGGAATGCAAATTTTCAAAAAATGTACCTACAACAATAGCTAAAAAAATGAAATTCTAAATATCAATCTAACAAAATATATTGAGAATCTGTATTCTGAAATCTACAAGACACTCATGAAAAAAATAAATAAGACCTAAATAAATTGAAAGATATATCATGTTAACAGTTAGAAGACTTGCTAATGATAAGGCAAGCATCAATTCTCCCCAAAACTGATCTATAGGTTCAATGTTTTGTAGTTTTTGCTCACAAGTTTCTCAGGCAATACCAAAGTGTGGAACAATTTGCCTCTCCACAAAAATAAAAATACGAAAAAGCTTCTAAATACATCCCATACTTTTTAGTTTTACTGCTACTTATCTTGACTACAGGTTCTCAAGTTGTTATTCACTCAGCTTTATCAGTTTCTTCAAGTTTATTATTAGGATCATCAGGCAGGAATATACTACCTGATGTGACCTCAATGGTTCTAAATTTCTCTCATTATTTTGCTCATTGAGGAATTATCTTCAACAATTGTGGGAAGTTTATGTTCCAAGTGTGTTTATATTATTAAACCTTTAAAAGGTATATAAAAAGTAGCTTGTAAATTCTAGAACTATCAGTTCTTTTCTACTACCAAGGAACTCACTGTGAAGGGAAATAGAACTAAAAATAAGAGCATGTTTACAAACATTTGAGTATAATTATAGCAGAAAGTTGAACAAATACGTGGGAAACATTTTGTATGTGTTCAATCAAATTTAAATGTACTACATCTCAGGGGACAAACTCAGGTTCCCAAAATTCTAGCCATGCAAATCTTCTGGGACCCACCAAAAAAAAATTACCCTTCTAGCTGGTTACATCAGGAGATAGAACACTAGCCCACTGGACCTAAGTCATAGTTCCATGGCCTCCCACAAAGTCATCCTCAGTTCTCTTTGATGGATCTGCAGCACTAATGTAATGAGTGGATAATGCCAAAGTACTAAATTTTGCAGTTATTCCCTGTGCATTAGTGTTCTACTTTCTGCGCTTTTGTGAAGAATTCAAAATTGTGTGACATGGAAAATGGAATTCTGCTAATTTACCTGTAAATGCAAAACTGCTTTTACTCCCCAAAACTTTTCTCTCAGATCTTCACATAAGATTGATGCTCCTGGGCACATCATCATATTTATCCTGTAACATTACATGACACCCAGCCCTCTCTACTCAGCATACCACCTAATCTCCAGGGGTACTTGGGTCAACCTGAGAAGAAAAGCAATGTACCATTCTTTAGTGGCAGCTGCCTGGAAACATGTTCAACAACATCATTAAGATGCCCTAGTGAGTCGTGACTAAATATCTCAAATTAGCAAATCAACAAATTTCTATGCAATAGCCTATAAATATATTTGGCTTTCAAAGAGAGACAGGAATAAAACTAACCCTAAAAAAACCGTACACTGGGTGAAGCAAACATTACTTCCAATATATTTTTAATGGAATCTATAAGCAAAAGAGATTTTTCACACACCAAATCAAAAATCAAAAATATTTGCACATCAAATATATATATATGAATATGTATTTTCCCTAATTGATAAATGACTTCATATTGGATATGCATTGCCCTGAACCAGCACACACTACTATAAAAGGTCACAATGGGAACACCAATAAGGTAGTACATTAGAGGTAAAATGACAAGTAATCTATGAGTAGATAGATGGGAAGTAACTAAAAACTATGAAAGGAAGATATATTTCTATACAGATGAAAATGTTTTTTCTGTGCTGTGTTTACTGAAAACTTTAATTCCATTATTTGTCTTTAATTCATTTTAGTTCTCTTCTTTCTTATTCTCTCTTACAAACTAAAAAAAAAAGTCACCATTTCTTTTGCCATCCCATTGTAAAACTGCCCTCATTATTAATTCCAAAAATATAATTCCTTTTGTTCCCTTGTCTTACATGCTTCCTCCAACTCTCCACTGCTTTGCTCAAGGCTGACCTGCTCTCAATGTCAGATTTCTCCCCAAGCATTTCACCTGCCCTGATTATACCTGAGTCCTATCCCAGGGGCTTTTCCTGTGGGCCTTAGGCCCCTCTCCAGCTGAACTTGTGGCCACTGAAGACAAGGGCAGGCCAGTGGAGATGGGGATATGGGGAGTACTCATCTGCTTTTCCTACATCACATCTCAACAACTAAGGGCATTTACTTTATAGCTTCCCATGTCTTCCTGTTTTTACCTTCACCTGGTTTCAGAAAATGCCACTTCTTTATGCTTTGAACACCTCAGGAGCTACTTACAAACGTCCATCCAATGTGTTCCTCCATCATTGTTCTGAGCTACCCATGCTACAACCTGCCAATGTGCCCTTCCTTTCATCTGGCATCCCTCAGTAGTGATCTGAGCCCTTTTCTTTCAAAGCATCTTCCCATGGGACAGAGACCAGACAATTCCTCATAGTCATCAACTCTGACCACTGTGTCTTCTTGTCTTCAAACTCGTGTCAAACTCTATCACACCTACACCTACAAAAAGTCAAGAGTATTAGAGACTCAATTGACAATCCCAATCTCCAGTCATTATCAGCATGTTCAAGATAAAATGAAAATAGCAATACATTTTTGATTCCAAACAAGATGATGTTGACATATTTCTCCTTATTCCTCCCACTAAGTATAGTTAAAACCCTTGAATGTTATATATAAGAAGACACTGAAAGGTGGAAAAAAAGACAAACTGGCTAGGGAAATTGGGGCTCAAAACATGGCAGTATGTCCCCTACATTTTCTTTTTGCCTCCTTTATATCCCAGACCGGGTACTTGAGAAGCCTGGAACCTGGTACAGCTACTTTGGAAAAAGTTCTGGCAGTTTCTTATAAAACTATACACATGCCTACTCTATGACACACCAATTCCAATCTTCCATATTTATGCAAGGGAAATTCAATCATATTGTCACAAGGGACTTATAAATAGTGTTCATAGCAGTTTTATCCATAACAACCAAAAACTTGAAACTGCCCATGTGTCCATTAATAGAAGAATGAACAAACTGTGATTTACTCATAGAGTGGAATATTACTCATCAATTAAAATGCATACACTCTCAATATTTGCATCTATATAGATAGATCTTAAAGATGTTATGCTGAGTTAAAGAAGCTAGACATGAGTAGAACATGCTGTATGATTCTATTTATATGAAATATTAGAACATCCCAAAAATCCTATCATAAAAAACATCTGAATTCTTGTTGTATCTGGGGAACGGGACAGGAATTGGCTGGGAAAGGGCATGATGAAACGTTCTGGTATAATGGAACTATTCTATAACTTGATAGAGGATTGTGTTACATAGGTATACATACTTGTCAAATTTCAGATATTGTAGATTTAGTTGTTCATTTCATTATATGTAAATGTTACATCAGAAGTAAAGAACTGTAAAGAAATATTGAACACTAGTTAATGGTATTGATGTTGCAGTATTTAGAAGGAAGTGTAACACCTGGAATTTACTTTGAAATGCAATAAAATATATGACGGCTGAATGGATGAATAAACCTATGATAAGTGAGCATTGTTAAATGATTATGGTAGAATGTAGGTGGTGATTATTACTGTAAACTTCTTCCAACTTTGCTTTATGTTTGAAATTTTTGTTGGGGGAGAAAATGACCATGTATATGTGTATGTGTGGTTCTCTTTCAAGACTTTTTATTCTGTTATTTATTTAATCTTCAGCTAATACCACACTATCTTTCTTACTCTAGATTTATATTAAATTCTTCTTCTTCAAGATTACCTGTACTATTTTCAGGCCTTTTATTCAACTATAAATTTAAAATCAGATTGTCAATTTCTACAACAGTTTCTCTGAGATTTTGGTGTGAATTGAATTGAATTGAATCTATGGATCAATTTAGGAGAAATTAATTTTAATTTATGAACATACTCTGTTCCTCTATTTATTTATCTCTTTAATATCTCTCAATAATGTTCTGAAGCTTTTAGTATAGAAATATTGAATCTCTTTTTGGTTTGTTTTCTTTTAGGTATTGGGAAATTTTTAATTCTGTTGAAATGTTATTTTATTTCATTTTTGTTAGTATAGTAGTCCCCTCTTATCTGAGGAGGATTTGTTCCAAGACCCCTGGTGGATGCCTGAAACCACAGATAGTACCAAACCATTCACATACCATGTTTTTTCCTATACATACATACCTACAATAAAGTTTAATTTGTAAATTAGGCACAGTCAGATATTAACAACAATAACTAATAATAAAATAAAACAATTATAACAGTATACTATAATAAAAGTTATGTAAATGTGGTCTCCCTCTCTCTTTCTCAGAATATCTTATTGCAAAAGTATAATGCACTGTGGCTGTAACTTTTGCAGTGTGAGGTGCAACAGCAGCAAAACTAGAATGAATTTCTTTTTTCTTCTTCACAATTTCACAAATGAAAAATTAATTCTTACCATAGATATTAGCAACCTCAGCATACAATTTTTTTCTTCCCTTTCTAAAAACCCTGATTAACCAAAGCAATCTTGAGAAAGATAAACGGAGCTAGAGGAATCAGGCTGCCTGACTTCAGACTATACTACAAAGCTACAGTAATCAAGACAGTATGGTACTGGCACAAAAACAGAAATATAGAACAGGATACAAAGCCCAGAGATAAACCCACGCACATATGGTCACCTTATTTTTGATAAAGGAGGCAAGATTATACAATGGAGAAAAGACAACCTCTTCAATAAGTGATGCTGGGAAAACTGGACAGCTACATGTAAAAGAATGAAATTAGAACACTCCCTAACACCAGGCACAAAAATAAACTCAAAGTGGATTAAAGACCTTAATGTAAGGCCAGACACTATAAAACTCTTAGAGGAAAACATAGGAAGAACACTCTATGACATAAATCACAGCAAGATCCTTTTTGACCCCCCTCCCAGAGAAATGGAAATAAAAACAAAAATAAACAAATGGGACCTAATGAAACTTAAAAGCTTTTGCACAGCAAAGGAAACCATAAACAAGACATAAAGACAACCCTCGGAATGGGAAAAAATATTTGCAAATGAAGCAACTGACAAAGGATTAATCGCCAAAATTTACAAGCAGCTCATGCAGCTCAATATCCAAAAAACAAACAACCCAATCCAAAAATGGGCAGAAGACCTAAACAGACATTTCTCCAAAGAAGATATACAGATTGCCAACTAACACAAGAGAGGATGCTCAACATCACTAATCATTAGATAAATACAAATCAAAACTACAATAAGGTATTACCTCACACTAGTCAGAATGGCCATCATCAAAAAATCTACAAACAATAAATTCTGGAAAGGGTGTGGAGAAAAGGGAACCCTCTTGCACTGTTGGTGGTAATGTAAATTGATACAGCCACTGTGGAGAACAGTATGGAGGTTCCTTAAAAAACTAAAAATAGAAATACCATACGACCCAGCAATCCCACTCCTGGGCATATACCCTGAGAAAACCATAATTCAAAAAGAGTCATGTACCACAATGTTCATTGCAGATCTATTTACAATAGCCTGGACATGGAAACAGCCTGGGTGTCCACTGACAGATGAACGGATAAAGAAGATGTGACACATATATATAATGGAATATTACCCAGCCATAAAAGGAAACAAAATTGAGTTATTTGTAGTGAGGTGGATGGACCTAGAGTCTGTCATCCAGAGTGAAGTAAGTCAGAAAGAGAAAAACAAATACCGTATGCTAACACATATATGTGGAATCTAAAAAAAAAGAGCGGTCATGAAGAACCTAGGGGCAGGATGGGAATAAAGACACAAACCTACTAGAGAATGGACTTGAGGACACAGGGAGGGGGAAGGGTAAGCTGGGACAAAGTGAGAGAGTGGCATGGACATATATACACTACCAAATGTAAAATAGATAGCTAGTGGGAAGCAGCCATATTGCACAGGGAGATCAGCTCGGTGCTTTGTGACCACATAGAGGGGTGGGATTGGGAGAGTGGGAGGGAGGGAGACGCAAGAGGGAAGACATATGGGGATATATGTATATGTATAGCTGATTCACTTTGTTATTCAGCAGAAACTAACACACCATTGTAAAGCAATTATACTCCAATAAAGATGTTAAAAAAAAATGTACAAACAATAAATGCTGGAGAGGGTGTGGAGAAAAGGGAACCCTCCTACACTATTGGTGAGATTGTAAATTGGTACAATCATTCTGGAGAACAGTATGGAGGTTCCTTAATAAACTAAATGTAGAACTACCATAAGTTGAGAACTTTTACCTTTTCACTTAAAGGAAACACTTTATGGTTTCATTTTAGCATATCCAAATTGCCAGCATAATTACTCTTGTACTTTGGGGCCACTATTAGGTAAAATAAGTGTTACTTGAACACAAGCATTTGGATACCTTGACAGTCAATTTGATATCCAAGAAAGCTACTAAGTGACTAATGGGCAGAATACCCTAGACAAAGGAATGATTCACACCCCAGGCAGGGATGCATGAGATTTCATCACACTATTCAGAACATTGCCCAATTTAAAACTTGAGAATTTTTTATTTCTGAAACTTTCCATTTAGTATTTTCAGACCATGGTTAAGAGTGGATAACCAAAACCATGGAAAGTGAAATCGTGGATGGGGAGGACCGCTGTAGTACATAAAAAATACAATGAAAGAAACCAGGGATCCTTGGAGAAAAGCCTACTTCTAGGACTAGGGTGAGAAATATACAAGACGAGCCTGGAGCAACTTCCAGTGCCAGAAAGTAAAGAAGTGCTTTAAAAAAAAAAAAAAAAAAGCCACATTGATGAGAGTTTGTTAAAGAGTCACAGGAGCCAACTGAAAGAGTTCCAACAGCAAAAGCTAGGACAATATTGACAATAAAATAAAATAAAGCCATATTAGATTAACACCTAAGTTTAATTAACGCCTCCTAAGTCCATACTGATGTCAATAAACGATTGGATAAATAAAAGGGAAAAGACAAATCTCTCATGTAGAAGAATGAAAAATAATTTTTGCAGGTACCCACTCCTCAACAAGGGGGACCATAAATTCCCACTCTTTAAGTGTGGGCTACCCATTGTGACTTTCATCCAAAGAGTACAATATAGAAGTGGGGTTGGGGGGGTACCTTTACACTGAGTGATATTTTTCAAATGTTAAACGAACATTGTACTATCTTAATAAATTCTAATAAACAGTAAAGATGTTTACTATTTTTATATCTACTTTCATGAGAGAGGTTCACCTGTAATTTACCTCTCATATTATTTGTCAGGATTTAGTATGGAGATATTAGTGACGTTTTAAAATAATTTGTGAATTGTTCCCTCTTTTCCTAAAAAAGTGCATTGTAATTGGTGTTATTTCTTCTTTAAATTTATGGAAAAATTGATCAGTGAAGCCATCTAGGTCAAAAGATTTCCCTGTGTCAAGATGTAAATTGCAGACTCTTCAGTATTAATATATCTAGGACTACTTATATTTTCTATTTCATCTTTCGTCAGGTTGAGTATGTTTTGCAATTTTTGTGATTAATGTAATCCAGATCCTCAATCTTACTGTCATAAAGTATCTCTATGTCTTCTATGTTTGGGATAGCTGAAGAACCTGTAACGATGTCTTATTTTAATTCCTAACATTATTTATGACTGCCCTCTTTTTTTATTAATCAAACTTGCTAAGAGTTTATCAACTGCATGTGTTTTTCTTCAATTTTAAGATACAGCTCTTGGTTGCCACATGACATCTCCAAAATCTAGTTGACTGTCCATAAGAAATATATCCTTTTCCATATCCAGCATCATGGAATTCCCAAGTATTCACATTCAAAAGAACAACAGAGTTTTTTTTTTTAAACACTAAAAATGAAACAAAATCAGATCAAAATCCTTTTTAACACTGAGCACGTATATAAAGAATAGTAGAAAGCATTATGATAAGGAATAAATCTAGACAGGATGCCTGTTTGAAACTACTGTGCTTTGATGCAACAAAGGATGACAACTAATAAAAATGCTTTCCTGCAGGTTGACCAGTTCTCCCTCTGTGCTTCATTTGAGATGAGATAGTCTGGCCGGGAAGTAAAAAAATGATGTAGTCATCCCTTGAAACCAATCATTAAACTTTGGTGGGATGATGAGGGAGACATGTAAATTTCCCTGGAAGGACTTAAGAACAGAAAGTTTTCTCCCTGGTCTATCTATGTGGAAGCTGGGAGTACTGGATTGAAATAGATGACTTCTTAATTTTTCCTCTAGCTTGATTCATTTATAATACTGACAATAGAATCTGACTTAAGATACTGAGACTTTTGGATTGATTTCAACACATGTACATTGAACTTCAGCTGTGAAATTGCCTTGAGAAATTCAAAAATCTGTTAATGAGTTATTGCCTATTAGACAAGCATATCAAAATACTATTTAAAAGCTCATGAACATGCTTAGCAGGAATAGGAACTTTTAGCATGTCTCGTATAACCAACATATAAAAGCATAAAAAATGGTTCTGAAGAACCTAGGGGCAGGACGGGAATAAAGACACAGATGTAGAGAATAGACTTGAGGACACGGGGAGGGGGAAGGGTAAGCTGGGATGAAGTGAGAGAGTGGCATGGACATATATACACTACCAAATGTAAAATAGATAGCTAGTGGGAAGTGGCCACATAGCACAGGGAGATCAGCTCAGTGCTTTGTGACCACCTAGAGGGGTGGGATAGGGAGGGTGGGAGGGAGACGCAAGAGAGAGGAGATATGGGGATATATGTTTATGTATAGCTGATTCACTTTGTTATAAAGCAGAAACTAACACACCATTGTAAAGCAATTATACTCCAATAAAGATGTTAAAAATAAAAGCATGTATATATGTGTGTGTGTGTGTGTGTGTATATATATATATATATATATATATATATATATCGCCATATGTCCTTCTGTTAAAAATAAAAACTAGTGTTGTTAAGGAATAGCTATTTCCTGATAAAACTACCCATTGTCTTCTTTGCCAGACAAATGCAGCTCAGAAACCGACACATTTCAGTCCATCTGTATGTATAGCATGTCCCACGTCACAATGATAACACGGGCATCTTAACTTTAAATGAGACAAAACAAACAAAATTAACACTGGTGGGAACCCTCTGCCACTCAGTTTGTGTTGGGTTTAACACCTTCTTATTTTATATATCCTTCCACATAAATAGTTTTATATTAGCCTCTGATATGGTGCCTTCCAACAATTCAATGTTGAGCTGTTTAAAAGCACTAATTAGCAGCTTTAATACAGAAGGGAACATGTATATTAGAAAAATCCTGCAAACCCAGAATACCCTTTGGGCCCTGCCATTTGTGTGTGAAATAACTCAATAAAAAAAATACTATATTGTTAATCACAAGACCTTCCAGGAATATAATCAATCACACAAGAAATATAAACTGTACCTTTATAAACAAAAGAAGAAAAATGATAACTTCCATTTAAGCCGAGCACAGGAATCATCACAATGAGCAGATGCATTTGTAAAACTAAGCACACTTCATAATAATGGTAAAAAAATACTACATGTGCTTCCCTGGTGGCGCAGTGGTTGAGGGTCTGCCTGCCAATGCAGGGGACACGGGTTCGAGCCCTGGTCTGGGAGGATCCCACATTGCCGCGGAGCAACTAGGCCCGTGAGCCACAACTACTGAGCCTGCGCGTCTGGAGCCTGTGCTCCGCAACAAGAGAGGCCGCGATAGTGAGAGGCCCGCGCACCGTGATGAAGAGTGGCCCCCACTTGCCGCAACTAGAGAAAGCCCTCACACAGAAACGAAGACCCAACACAGCCATAAATAAATAAATAAATAAAATTAAAAAAAAAAAAAAATACTACAACTGTATGTATATCCAACTGACATATATGCATCACATTCAATTTTAGCACAACTAGAAATACATTTATTAAATTAACACTTCATCTATTTTTCTATCACTTCCAACAATACCAAAGCCATATCTACTTACATATTAACTTCAACAGAAAATAAATAGTCTTCAAGTACTTTGAAAATAAAGAAACATTTAATTTTCAAAGGATTCCAGGGACACGTTTTTTTCTATAATCTGGAATGTTCACATAACCTAATTGTTTCTTTTTAAGTAACCTTAAAATAGCTAGCTACTTATAATTTCAGGAATGTTTTGCTTTCCTCCAACTTTCCACATACCTTGATCAGATAGTTCTAGTTAACATTTCTAGTACATGTAAATAAGTATATCCTTGAGTGCTTTAAAATTACACTAATTCCTACACCATTAAGGAAGGAAAATGTTTCTAGTTTTTGATGCATTATAAGTGGAAGATATTAATTTCTAAATGAAATTATGCATTAGCAGGGGAAAAGCTTTGTACTGAGATAATATTTAAACATAAAATGTGAAGTATCTCAGGAATTATGGGTGATTAAAAGCAAATAGGACAACGCAGTCATATTGTATTTGGATTGTGGGACCCTCTCCCATTTCTGCAAATTTCTACTCCCTGAAGAAAAAGCATCTTTATACTATAAAATTGTTTAGCTGTCAGGATAGTTGGCTTGAACGGTAGCAAACACTCAAACCCAAAGAAATGGCATACTTCAGTAATATGTTTATGCTGTTATATAACAAACAATAAAGAATAGAGTAACCATTTTTGTTTTTATTTGCTAATATTTTGTCATTTGCACAAAACTGCCGCTAAACGATGTGATTTCTAAAGCAAGTTTTGAAAACTTGAAGGAAATTAACTCACACCAAGTTATATGTATTATTTACTAGTATAGTGCTAATTGTATTTTACTATTTTGGGTAAATAGCTTTTTAAAATTATGCAGAGATGATGGAATTGTCCCTTTTTGAGTAGAAATTTCCACACGATGGGTAATTTCAATTCTTTCCAGCTTTATCCCATTAGCAGAAACAGGCGTAGCCAAAGACTTCACATATTTGCTATGAATATATTTTAATGTATTTTCTCCAAAGGAATAAAGCTGGCTGACACATAGGTTTTTTTCTCCCTTCATGTCTTGGTATTTTATAATAGAGGTAGTGAATACCTTACAGTGTACTCAATGTATTTAGCATATGGTATTTCACTAAATATACTGAGCATTCATTTTGAGGGGCTGCCATGACACTGATGAGCAATTTTACATAGACTAGGGGTATGTTTAAAGACAGTCAAGCCTTTTAGGAGACAGATCCTCTGTTTCTGGTGAATACCTGAAGCTATATCTCTGGAGCTATACCTCTTTCACCATTTGTGACAGGTGACACTGTCTCTTAGTAAACCCATATCTGCCCATGATGATGGAAATGGGGTAAGACTGTAAGAGTTTAAGTTAAGGGGAAAAAAGAAGCTTTCCTATAAAGATAGGCCTGCGATGTTAAATTATACAACTATTGTATTCATTTCCTAGGACTGCTATAGCAAAGTACCATGGAGAAATCTATGTCTCACAGTTCTGGAGGCCAGAAGTCCAAAACTGAAGTGTCAGTAGGGCCTTGCTCCCTCTGCGATCTGTAGGGTAGAATCCTTCCTGGCGTCTTCATAGCCTCTGATGGTGGCCATCTATCCTTGGTCTTCTTTGACTTGCAACAATATGACTCCAATCTCTCTCTCTGGAGTTACATGGTGATTTCCCCTGTGTGTCTTCACATCATCTTCTTATAAGGACACTAGGCATACTGAATTGAGCCCACTCTACTCCAGCATGACCTCATCTTTATTAATTACATCTGCAACAACCTTATTTCCAAAGAAAGTCACATTCTGAAGTACTGGGGGTTAGGACTTCAGCATATCTTTTGTGGAGACACAATTCAACCCATGGTTAATATCAGATGTAAACCTAAATGGGTAGGTTCAGACCTCAATTGCTAGCTAGGATCTTTCTCTGGATCATTTCCTATCTTCTTGGAGGAGTTCCATTGCCTGGAGATGGGAGGCACTTTTCTCCTTTAGATGCCAATCAGCTAGAAGAAGAAAGAGTAAAGGGGAGAGGTTAGGGTTGCTGAGAATCACTTATGGACCACGGTATATCTACAAACAGTTAGTCTATAATGACTATCTTTTTGGAGGAATTAAGATGTACTGTCAGACAGAAAAAAATAAGGAAAGAACCTCCCTCCCTCTTGCTCCTGTTAAAGATTCTATTCTAAAAAGTTCCTTTGGAGAAATACTCTGTCAGTCCACTAGGAGTGCCTTGCTTTTCGTCAGCTCTACTCTGTGGAGGTCACTAATCTCTAGTCATTGACATCCTCCAATTCACCAATTGAGGAAAAAAAAAAAAACAAAAACACCATGAAGAAAGGGTTCAAAAACAATGTTTGGGGGCAGAGGGTGGGGGGACATTTGCATTGCCTCCCAATTCAGCCTTCGTCTTCAAAGTCCTTTCTGCAGAGTACTAAACGGTGTTTGGCTTTTTCCCCTTTTTGTTTTTCTCCGTTTAGAGGGGAGGAAAAGTCAATGAGATTTTTGAAAAGGCTCAGAACAGAGAGGTCACTTTTGAACAAATGACATGTAAGGAAAGATACATTTACATTTTTCAGGCCTCATGAAAAACAAGGCCAGCTTTGTCTGGGATTCACTGACAAGTCATTGAAGGTAAGCATCAGCTGGCCACTGGTTGTGATGGAGCCAAACGCAGAGAAACATGAGCTAAAGAGACTTTCTCTGTAACCATAGGTTGATCATCCCCAACTTCCCACAAAGGCCTTTCACTTCCATCTGGAATGAGTATAGGATAACCTAGATGGGGCAGCCCCTCAGTCCCCAAGCAAAACTCTTGACATTTGCCTAATTATCTTTTCTCATCATCAGTCATTTCTTGAAGTCTCGGCTTCATTCAGATGCCAGGTATTTCTGAAATTAATCATGTCACTGAAAGCGGCATCTTTTCATGTAAATGGATTTTATTATCTGGATCAGAAAAGCCCCGGCTTTGAGCAGCAAAAGCCCATTTGTAGGGAAAGTGTCTGAAATCTGACATGCTGTCTTCCTAAGAAAGATTCTTACTGTTAACCTCCCAGCAAGCACCAAGCATCTGTCACTGTGAACTTGTGAGTGTGAGTGCGTGTGTGTGCGTGTGTGTGTGTGTTTGTGTGTGTGTGTGTAGCTGAGAGCCTGGGGTTGGCTGCATGCTAATTTACCCCATTGTTTCAGGGTGACTGCCTTTCCAGTATTTAGGAACAAAGCCTTTTTGCATAAGCCCTCACATACGATTATTTTATATTTACTTCAAGGGCCATCATTCTATCTTCATTGCAACTATATTAGGGGACAAGCCACAGCTTCTTTGTCTCATTGTAAAGGCTGCAGATTACAGACAGGGTTTAGCAGGATACCAGCATACTCTCCTTTTGTTTGAAGGCATTTTACAAATGTTTGAGGACCCTGCACTGCATCAACACGTGGCTTTGCTCAGCCTCTCTGAATTCAGAAAGAGGAGGAGAAAAATGCCTCTAAGAGCTTGGTAAAGTGCCATCAAATTCAATTTTCAGGTGTACAACATTTGCTCCATAAAGGATGGGGAAATGAGGAATAGAAAGCAAGAAATTCTGACTTGCAGAAGTATCATCAAACTGTAACAGGGTCTCTAAAAGGGTTATACACTCAGCTTCACAGCGCTGGCTGGGATGTTATCTAATTAGCAAGTAGGAGTGCCTGACAATGAACCAAGTTCAGTAGCGCATTGCCAGTGAAATACCAACCCCCTCCTGTGTGTATAGTGACACATGGGGAAAGTTCTTTCCACATCTCAGATTCACTTTTCTTTTGTTCTGTGCTTTAACAACTCAGTGTTAATAATGGGGTATTTTTCCTCTGGGAAGAGTACAGAAGAGTCATATTAATTACCTGCAACCCTCCCTCTTCTGTAGAAATAAAATTAATGTTGTGACATAAACTGACAAAAACCAGGAAATTAAAAGTTAAAGCTGATACTCCTTCCTGATGTTTTTCCTTTTTTGGTCATTGCAAAATGAATATAGTGAAGATAATTTGCTGGAGGAAAGACTTGATCATGGAGTTCATCAAGAAAGAGGTAAAAAACATTTTTTAAATCTCTTTTGCGCTCTTCAATGCCAACTTGGTTTTGAGTCTAACAAATTTAAGCAAATCTAAAAAACAAACTTATTTTACCTTTTGCTAGGGTTCGGGACCTGACCTGATCCCTGGCTGTATATCTACATCTGTATGGTCAGGGGAACAAGGGTAAATATTTCAGTTCATATTGTCCTAAGAAATAGATTTTTAAAACATTGGTTGGTGGATAAGAATGGTCTTTTGAGGACATTTCACATGATTTCCCACTGATAAATGTTGTTTACTTTGACAGAAATTTTTAAGCATTTTTTAAGTCTTACTAGGTTCAATATTACAGATAATGTAAGAGGGATTGTGTGTTTCCAAGGTTGTTAGTGCCAGTTTCACACTTTATTCAGGTTTCCTTAGTTTTTACCTAATGTTTGAAAAGTACCCCTGCTTTAAGAGGTAAAAATTTTATGTATAAAATAAACTACAAGGATATATTGTACAACAGAGGGAATATAGCCAATATTTTATAATAACTATAAATGAAGTATAACCGTTAAAGATTTTGAACCATTATATTGTACACCTGTAACTTATATAATATTGTACAGCAACTATACTTCAATAAAAAGTATCCCACTTTCTCTTAACCACTTCATTTTCCTAAACCAGAAGTCTTTCTTAAACCAAGGAAAACAGAAACCTCGTCTTCCTAGTCTTCAGAAAGGCTGAGTAATAATTTTTTCATTCTTTGAAACAAGACACACACTCAAGAAAATCAAGAATGTCCTAAATCAGAATCAGTAGAAAGCACAGATGGTCTGGAATTTGGAAATACAGTTTTGGAGTGTTCCATTAACAAAGTCCTATAGGAAAAACAAATGCAAAAATCAACTTCTGAGAGGCTGTATTTAAGAAAACCTCAACCCCTCCATCTTTTTGTAGTGTTTGAAGATTAGCCAAAAGGGAGAAAAGGGAGTGTAAATTCAAGGAATGAAGCTCTAGGCTGTAGGCCAGAAACTGTGAACCTTCATCTTCCCCCCTTTGCTGAGAAGAATGTTTCTGGGGAAAACGTTCCATGAGGGGCTTGTACTTCTAAGGACTTTCCTGAACTTTACTTTCCTCTTTGCATCTGCCTTCAGTCATATTAATCTTGGGTTCTTGTCATCTTTTTGCTTTACTCTCACAAATACAAATGGCTTAGTCTTGTGCAGAGGAATGCCCTGTTTCGCCATCTTTTCTGTTCGGGTATATCGTTTCCACTCCATCTTACTTTGTGACAATACCACCACCTCCTGGGCCACTCATGATTTCCATAGCTATCTGCACATATCAGAGCAGGAAGTTGTTAAATTTCATAAAGAATTGTTAACCAGAGTAATTAGATTATAAGTTTCTTGAAGACAGTCTTCTCGAATACAATGACAATTCTTACAAAATCAATTCAAATGGAAAAAAAATGACGTGACAAATAAATGTAACATGGTATCCTGGATGGGCTCCTAAAAGAGCAAAAGCACATTAGATGAAAACTAAGGAAACCTGAATAAAGTGTGAAATTGGCACTAACAACCTTGAAAACACAAAATCCCTGTTACATTATCTGTAATATCGAACCCAGTAGTACTTATAAAAATGCTTAAAATTTTCTCTCAAAGAAAACAAAAATTATCAGTGGGAAATCATGTGAGGTATCCACAAGAGACCATCCTTATCCACTATCCAATGGTTTTTATCTATTTCTTAAGATAATGTGAACTGAAAATTTTACCCTGTTCCCCTGACCACACAGTTGTAGATATACAGCCAGGGATCAGGTCAGGTCTCAAACCCTAGCAAATGGTCAAATTTTTTTTAATTTGCTTCTATTTATTTGACTCAAATGAAAGACTGATGGGCAACATGGGTTGTGTTTTAAGGGAAGTGGCATACCTAGGAATTTTGGGAGTTAGCAGCATCTTGGATGAGAAGATGTAGGAGGGTCTTTGACAGCAGGTGCAAATCATCTAATGGTAATTACCAAGGGGGTGCTGTCAGAAGACAGAGAGCAAAGCAGAGTTCAGCTCTGATATCAGTTAAATTAGTCATTAGGAATTCCAAAATTATTCTGATTTGAAGTCTTATTCCTGGACTAAGTGATTTTAGGGAGAGGGGCTTTACAAATACCAGGGCCCTCTCTTTCTCTCTCTCTGCAGCTAATTTGGAAAAGTAGAAAATTTTTCCTGCAAAGTGAAGTCAAGACATTAGGAACTGGGGTTGCAGATCCCACCCACTGTATCTGGGGCTTGAGAGCCTTTCTGTGCCATATTCCTTGTCTTTAAAAAGAGTTCAGAGGATGGAACTGCAAATGTAATTCAGCTAAATGTCATTGGGGAATTTGACATTTCAGAGCTAAAAGCCTATTTAATCACTTTGGGCCCCTATTTCTAACCTGTGAAGTTCCCCCAACTCTTTTTGTAAATAAAAAAAGAAAAAAAAAAAAACCTAAATTATTTTTCTTTAGAAATGCAATAATATTCCTCAAGAATTTGATAAGCTACAAGAATCACACTGGAAAAAATTTCTAAGATGGCTCCAAAATTGAAATAAATGGCATCTATCTTGCTTCTCAATCATCCTAAGACCAGTGAATCTGTAGTTTCATTGTCCATCTTAATTTCAAATGAATGACAATCTCAGAATCTGGGAGGAGACATTGGTTGCTTTGCTTCTTTCCTAAATTGGAATAGTCCAAGCAGTATTGAAAACAATTTCACACTATATCCCAACCTCTCCCCAGATTTATTCAAGTTTCAGCCCTGATTACTGCATGAGTAAATGAAATAGCTTGTCAACCTCTGAAAAAATAGTCCATATATTACAGTCAGGACACCTACATAACGACAATGGGCCTGCTTGTGAAATATCACCTATCAGGGGAAACTTGGGAATATGCATCATTTTGTAGCTTCATATTCCATATTTTCTGCTGTATATTTCTTTAAGAAGAACTGTGGAGGAAAATCATGCAATTTAGTTATTAGACTATGCTAGCTCTATGGTAGTGTGCATTGCTTTACATAATAGATATGCTGCTAAAATGTATATGTAAATCCTTCCCTTTTCTTAATTTTTTAGTAAACTTGGTCTTAATTTCCATTGAATTGTATTGAATTTCAGTAATTGTATGTAGCTCGTTATTCTGAATAGTCTTTCTTTGTTACAGTTACCAAATACTTCAGGATTAATTCAAGATATTTAATTCATTGAACATTTTACTATATGTATGCAGTACTGTGCTGAGAATTAGACAAGAGCTGGCCTTGGGGAAGACATGCTCCTGAGGGAAAGCTATAAAATCACACACACACACACACATTTTTTTAAAAAAAACTGTATTTCTTCGTAAGAGCAGCCTAGCACAGTGGTTCGGGTTATGGGTTCCATAGCCAAACTACCCGTGTTCCAGGCCTTGTTCTGTCACTAACTAGCTGTGAGACCTTGGTTATTTTCCTCAAATATATAATGGACATAATAATAGAACCTAGTCAATTATATTCGGAGAGAACAGTAGCTGGGACCTAATGGACACTGAGTTAACATTAGCTAATATTGTTTCCTCATCGGTAAATAGGAATATAATAGTACCTTCTCTATAAGGTGGTTGGGCACATTAGATGGCTTCAGGCATTTAAAGCTTTTTGATGCTGTCATTACTATAATCAGTATTAGAGATGTACTATCAAAATACTATAAGGAACCAGAGAAGTTGGCGGTTAATTTAGATCTAGAGTGCTGGCAAAGGAATGAAGAGAAATCCACAGTTCTCTAAAGAATGAGAAGGATTTTGATGTGCAAAGAAAGTGGAGGGCTTTTCTGGCAAAGACAAATAAAAACAGCCTGAGCAAAGTTCCTGAAAGAGAATAAGGAATTTTGGGTCGGAGTGTAAAGGATGGGTGTGGAGGGCTGTAACTGAAGGCATAGAAGAGGAATTGGAAAATTAGTTTGGAAATGTGTATTTAGACCTTGTTATTGAAGGCTTTCAGTAACCTGAATAAATAGTTAAACAAATAAACAAACAAATAAATAAATGGGCTTCATCCCTGTAAACATTTTGAAGCCAGTGGAGTTTCTTTTCTTAATGAGAAGACTCATGTGATGGAATCCATTTTAGATAATGTCGGTAGCAGCATGGAAAGTAAATCAAAGAGAAAAAAGTGTGGAAGCAGAAAGTTGAGCCACAGGAATAATGTGGTTAAAAGATTAGTTAATAAACAGGAGGAAAATAAAGAGGTTGGCAGGGAACCTACAGATCAATGAAACATGTTAGGACCTTATTTGGAGTCTAACTGAAAAAACCTTTAAAAAACATTTAAGACGTTTATACAACTGTAAATATGAGCACTGACTAGAAATTTGACGAATTAAGAAGTTATTGCTATTTTTAGGAGTGAGTATAGTATTATGGGTTTTTGTTTTTAAACACAGTCCTTATCTCATAGAGAAAGATATTGAACTATTTATAGATAAAATTACATAACGCACGAGATTTGCTTCAAAGGTGGTTTGGGATATGGATATCGAGCAGGATTGATTTGGGGACCTAGAAAACGGGTACATGGAATTTGTTATACTCTTCTGTGTACTTCTGTCTAAACTCTCCATGATAAAAGTTTTAAAAAGAAAGAGGAAGAATGCTTTAGCCATGGGCCCATAAAAGAAGTGTGGATTTCAGAGCCATGGCAGAGGTAGAAATCAAAAATGCTGGCAGCTATTTGGAAGAAGAGATGGAGAAACAGGATTCAAATTTCATCCCAGATTTCTAGCGTCAATGACTAGATGGATGATAATGGCCATGACCAAGAAAATAATAATGTGATCTCTCTTAAGAAAGTTCTTTACAGTTTACAAAATGCTCTTGAGTTTGCTACTTTATTTAATCCTCAGAACAGCCCTATGAGATAACACTTCCATTTGACAGATAAAGAAATTGAAGCTCATGAATTTAAAAAATTCAAATAGGGAGGCAGATTTTAGGGTGAAAGAGAGTGTATGGAGACAGGGCCACAGTATGATTCTCACAGGCACTAAAGACACTTGTACCTTCATGGACCACTTCCCACGAAGAGAAATATTAAATTACATTTTATGACTGTGCTGCTACAAAGAATATACTAATATGACATATTAAGACATTTCCTTTGACCTAGAAGTTCCCTTTTTGTTCTAATTTTTAAAGAAATTAGGACATTTTTGTGGGCCCCTAAAAGTATTTTGGCACTTGGCCACAATATGTAAGTTGGCCTTGAATAGAGGGTGATGACTTTAGGACTCTCTCCATGGGAAAACTTACATTTTTTAGAGTCATCCCCACGAATGGCTCATAACCTGATAATAAAAACTTATGCACACTTGAAGAGCTCTGTTTTTTTTTTTAATTTTTTAATGTTCTTAATTGATGTATAGTTGATGTACAGTATTATATAAGTTACAGGTGTACAGTAACTTATACTGTTATTCACAATTTTTAAAGATTATACTCCATTTATAGTTATTATAAAGTATTGGCTATATTCCCTGTGTTGTGCAATATACCCTTGTAGCTTATTTTATACATAATACTTTGTAACTCTTATTCCCCTACCTCAATATTGCCCCTTCCCCCTTCCCTCTCCCCACTGGTAACAACTAGTCTGTTCTCTATATCTGTGAATCTGTTTCTTTTTCATTATATTTTTCGTTACATTCACTAGTTTGTTTTATTGTTTTAGATTTCACATATAAGAAATGTCATACAGTATTTGTCTTTCTCTGTCTGACTTACTTCACTTAGCACCCTCCAAGTCCATCTGTGTTACTACAAATGACAAAATTTCATTCTTTTTTCATTGCTGAATACTGTTCCATCTTCTTTATCCAGTCATCTCTTGATGGACTCTTAGGTTGCTTCCATATCTTGGCAATTGTAAATAATGCTACTATAAACATTGGGGTGCATGTATCTTTTCGAATTAGTGTTTTTGTTTTTTTCAGATACATACCCAGGAGTGGAATTGCTGGATCGTATGGTAGTTCTATTTTTAGTTTTTTGAGAAACCTCCGTATTGTTTTCCACAGTGGCTGCACCAATTTACATTCCCACTGACAGTGTATAGGGGTTCCCTTTTTGAGGAGCTATCTTTTAAAGATCTCATTCTTGACTGCTTTAAAGAGATATATGCCTTTGTGATGTGAAAAATCCCCTTAGAATGTTTGTAAGCATAATTTCCTTGACTATAGAGTAATCATTCTCATTTGATAGCTTAAGTTAAAATGTTGGATCTCAAGATGACACTATTTTTGCATTAAAATGGTAACTTCTTTAGAGATCTCTTTGTATCCCTTCCCAACCTCCCAGACACACAATGGACATCATGTGAGGGGAACTTAAAAGAAGAGAAAGGGGAACATTAAACTTAAATTTTGATGATTATTCTCTGGCAAGTTAATGTTGGGGTATTGACATCCAGTTCAGAGTCTAATTGAAATCTTCAAAAGTCTCATTTGAAAAATTCCTGAACACTATTCATAGCCAATAATCTCTTTGAAGATTTTCCCCTCTAAGCACTACTGTAGAGAAAAAACAAAGAAAGAATAAAGATGGGGATATATATTGTAGTTCAGTAATGTGTGACTTCTCTATCAGTTATTTTCTTCAAAAATTCTGGTTTGCTAAAGTTAATCATTGCATTATCATATCGCTTACTCATGAAGCTGAACTATAGGCTTTATTTTGTTTGGATGTTCATGTTGCTTGACTGAACTCATAAGTGCTATGCTTTTTATTTCTGAAAAATTCTGTATTATCATAGATTATTGTATCCTGAGGGAACTATTTATTCCTTTTCCTTGTGATATTTCTCATGACTGTAAGCCACTCTCTGATCCTTCACCAACCTCCAAACATAGACACCCAGACCTCTCACAAATTTCTATTCGATTAGTTTTAAAAAGTAGCTTCAAACATCAAGACAATGTTTGCATATTTTACCAGAATGAGAAGATTCCATTGACCTTCTGGCTTGACAGTTTAAAATGTCAGGTTCTTCTACCCCATGTGAGATAAGGTTTGTTATTTTGCTTTTATTATAGTTATTTTTCTTTTCATTGATAAAATGAGTTTTCCAGTTACTAGTTAGTGCATACAAGGTGAGAACCACACCTGCCCCTCCATTCTTTACATTAGCTGTGTACCATATTGTCCAGCATGATACCTCTAGTACATCAGCCATCTAAGTTGTCTTGGGCCCCAAGACATTTGAAGTCAACCCACAAATCGTCCTGCCTAGGTTGGCAAGAATCCAGATCTTGTTATCTAGGAGCTGCTTCTCCGGGAATGAAAAAAATGAGGGCAAACAGAACAGGCCTGGCTCACAGTAAAAGTGGCTTTCCAAGAATATGCTGACATTTTTAGAAGGTCAGAACGGGCAAAATCCAAGTTGGAAAATCCATCAACCTATTTACTTTATAATTTGTAGGTTTTCATGTCTTTGTTTTGCTACACGTAGAAATGGGTTCAACTTGAGTAGCTTGAAACAATAAAATTTAAAATGGGGAGGGGGTAGAGCAGGGGGCTAGAGAGACTAGCTTGAACAGAATACACTAACATACACACAAACACCAAAAAAAAAAAAAAAAAAACTCCTCAAAACTATTGCCTATATTGGGAAGTAAAAATTTATAAAAGAGAGGCAGACATACAAGAAGAAATTGTTTATTTGTTTGTTTGCCTTTACAAAACCCATTTGGGAGAAGCATCCATATATATACATCAGTTATCCGGCTTGCCCCAGTTACACTGATGTTAGAGATGGCCTTTGTTAGAAATTAATGTGTGTAATAAAGTTTTACATTTTTCATATGTTTTGAAGTATATGAGCTATATTTCTTTTGACTGCATAATTACTTTTTGTACACAAGAAAAATGAGGTGCTTAACCCTAAGTAAATAACCTCAAAACCAACCAAGAGTAACAGTTACATTCTTTTCATCTTCTAGGCTATATACAATAAATATTTCCAGAAACTTTTTAAGTTACATTATTGTGACTTGTTGCCAAAAAAAACAAAACAACCCTCAAAAACCGAAAAACAAAAACTCTTTTATTCAATCAGAACTAAGCTCAGACAAAAATATATCCCACCCCATATTGATATTTTGCTCTTTTTGTTGAGAGTAGAGACTAATTACAGCTACCAGCTTTTTTCCTGGTTTATATTAATTTCCAAAGTGTTTTCCTTTGACACTCCAGAGACATCTTTTACTCAGAATAAACCGTTTGAGAAACAAGACGATGGATTTATGGCATTTTAAGTAGTTTATTTTTCTGGATAGGTGCTTCCACCAACTCCTAAATGTTTGCAGAGAATGCTGTCAATAAAATTATGTTATACTGATCAAAGTTTCTCTTCTTTGCATAAACTGCATCTTTAAGGCTAAGCATTCAGCTGCTTCTAAACAATGGGACTACTTTTTTAATAAAGGAAACTACCTCTATCAGTCACACCTTGAAGAACCAATTTGGGTCTTTAAAAATATTTATGTGGAAGCTGTAAAATCTCAGAGTAGGAAGGGGGTAGACAGTGTTACAAATGCTAACAGACTTATTGAGACTCCTAACCCTTTCTGGTGGCTGGCTCCACTATAATGACCAGCGTGCTTGTTGTTTTCTTTTCCCTCTGCAGTAGCACTTATCATGACCTTGATTTTTTGTAAATGTAGTATTATTGAATTTGGTAAAGAAGTTGTAAGCTTTGCCAAGCTTGAGTAAACCAGGAAAATGCTGATATTTTAAGTTACGCATGATGGGCCCTATATAAATATTCATGCCATCTATTTTCCCCTCATCTGGAGTAATGACGACTGTAACTCAGGGTTTTTTTTATAAAAAAAAAAAACAAAACGAACAACTATATATTTTTTTCTCTTTCTCTGATTCCTAGATGAAAATCTGTGTGTATATGGGTATGCCTGTGCATATAAATATATAGAACAAGAGAGGAGATGTCATGATCCATATGTGAATAGCACTTATCTCTGCAAATTAGAATTCTCAATAATTTTATTATTTCCTGCTTTCTTGGAATTTAAATATTTATGATAAATGATTTTTATTTTCTAATAAATAAAGTTATTAATGCTTTCAAATATTGGTTCTAACTTTCTAAGACCATTTGCAAATGAAGTTAAAGGGATATTTTTCAGTCTCTGAAAAATAGAAAGTATTACATTTCTTCGAGAACTTGTGTCTGCGTTGGAGACAGTGGGAACAGATGGGGTAATCTGGTAAAAGTTAAAACATGAAAATAAAAGATCAGTAGGGATCTGTACCAGGCAGTAATCTGCCTTTGAAAAGTTGGAAAAGAGAGAACCAATATAAATAATTAGAAAAAGATTGATCTGAACATACTGTCAGAAAAAGGCTAGCATGAGGAATGATGGCAAGGATCTTTCATTAGTTCAGGAGGTTTGCTTGTTTGCTCATTTATTCATTTGAAGAACGTGCACATATAGATAATTTTAGTACAATACCAACATCAAACACTGAAGGAAGTAGAGAGACTAGAGAGAGAGATTATTTCAAGTTTTCAAGTACTGTGAGTTTCCAGTACTTGAAGTACTGAGAAGGGTCATTCTCTGCAGTAACGGACACAAAGCCTTAAAATTAAGTGTTATTCCTAGGGAATGCAGTGCATCTGACCGTGCCTTAAAATACAACCTCTCAGGTGAGACAGAGAGAGAAAGAGAATACGAACGAGAGCAGAGAGAGACTGACTCAACTCCTTTCCCTTGTTAGTGAGTATCTATCATTGATACAGAAATTTCTGATCAACCTGGTGGGTTATAGGTGGTCAGTAGGCTTGTTTTATTCCATCTACCTTTGCTAACACTCATACTGGGGATGAGGATCCTTGTTCTTGGACTCTATATTTTGCTAAGATGTGTAACCCAGCATATCTGTCCACATCGTCTCACACATTCACTTTTAGAATAATGGTTTCAAAGTCTTCAGTGGCTTCCAGTGACCACTGGAATAAGTCCCAGTTTCCTTACCTGGTAGTCTCTGCCTTTGCAGCTCTCTTCACTCCCCAACACAAACCCGTCTACATTCAGACCAAATTTCTCACCATTCAGTACCACCTTCTCACTGTCTATAAATACCCTAATTCATTCCTCTCTTTTCAATGTTTCCCATTTTGCCAGAGATACTTTTTCTAGATTCATCTGCAACCTACTCTTCAAGATAACATTGAAGACCCCCATAATTCCACACCACACTGAACAACCAAGCCCTTCTTCAAACCCTTGCAGATTTGTGTTGAAACTCCATATATTAGTTTCAGTATATCCAAGCTTTGATAGCACACTTCTCATCTCTGTGTCTAGATCTGGATCCAGTCTCTTGGAAGATGAGCATCCCTGGGACAGAGAGAAAATTCACAGTGTAGACGCTCCGTACAGTCACACTATATGAATTACTTGTGGTTCTTCCTGCTTCACTCTCATCCTCAACCTGCAGCCGAGAGAACCAGAACACTGTTCCAGAAGTGTAACCTACATATTCACATCTGGTTGACCTGTCCTTCCAGACTGCAGCACTGCAAGCCTGGAGCTTTTCAAAGGAATTAAGCAAAAAGACTCTCTGCTTCTTCTATCCACTTCCCACCTTCTGTTCCCTACCCCATGTCCCTTTACTCTGTTCCAGTTGAGACTTGGATCAGTTTAACTCGATGGCTTCCCTTATAGCAATTAAAAAATAACAATTAAAAAATAAGTAACACCAACACTTGCCATTCCTCCTCATAATGAAGGTACTCTTTTTTCCTTTTAGTAAGTAAAAACAAATTTCGCACTTTGGGTTTGTTCACTGGATAGAATCCAAAGACAGAGCTGTAAGACAGAGGACAGAGTTTGAGATGATGACTTGTCTGTTTATAGATGAATAATTGGCCGAGCTTCACTGGTGCTGTGGGATGGTGACTTGCAGGTCTGATATTTATTTACACAATTCACTGAATGTAACAGAGTTTGAAATATAGCTTATAAATATTTAGAAAATATTGTTTCTAAGTATCTGCAGCTTCTTTACAGTGTATCAGGCTATTTATTTTGAAACAACATCTCTTTTTATTGAGAGGTAACGTACACAGCTGAACAGAGATGCATGCAGCATGGAACATAATTAATATTGTGGGGGAGGAAAGAAAGGAGATGGCTGTTAGATAGCTGACAATCAGTCCTCCCTCACAGGGAAGGCTTTTTGAATATTCTGATTAAGAATGTTATCGCTAGATGTGCATTTGAACTTTCTATATTAGGTTGCTTTGATGCGACGATGCTTTAGTAGAAGAGGCACTTGTCCGTATTCGGGGATCAGTAGGTCCTCCAGGCCAAAACACTGATGGCTTGGTGATAGATTCCTAAAGTGGCTACAAAATCTTCCCTTTCCTAAATCCATGTTCTTAAAAGCAGGCTTTGCAGCTCCATCCTGGTAGAGGTGGACTTTATTCCTCCAACCCTTGAATCTGGGCTGCCATGATGACGTGCTTTGACCAATAGATTTTAGCAGAGGTTCTTCTTACTGGTCTTGAATATATGCCTCAAAAGGCTTTTCACCTTCTCCTCTCACTCATGAAACCCTGAGCATCTGTCATGCAGATAGCCCGAGCTGTCCTGCTAGATGATGAGACACATGCCTCGTCACTCCCATCACCACAGGTGGACAGCCAGCCAACCCTGCCAAAGTAGAGTCACCTAGCTGACTCTAAGCTGGCCACAGATGCATAAGCGAGCACAGCTAAGACCAAGAAAACCACCCAGCTGAAAGCCCAGCCCAAACCGAGACCCACAAAATCATAAGCTAAATAAATAATTGTTGTTTTGAGCCACTACGTTTGGGGGCAGTTATTTCAGCAGCAAATGCTAACTGACACAAGTGTATGATATCACAGTAGGTCATAACCAATGACCAATGTCTAGGTCATGTGCACGGGGCAACCTTTTTTCTATATGAAATCAGCAAGTCATTCATTCAACGTAAGTTTATTGAGCACCTAATCTAATTCATGTACTGTTTGTTCAAGGTACTGGGAATACTATCATGAGCAAGACAGATGAAGTTCCTGCCCTCCTTGAGCTTGTATTTCAGTGATTCATAGAGACAATGACAAATAAACAAGTAAATATATAATATGATGTGCAATAGAAAAAAAGTGCTATAAAATAAAAATAAAGCCAAGAAAGGAGACAGAGTAAATGGGAAATGCTATATTTCATAAAGTAGCCAAGAGACAGACTCACTGAAAAAAAAGATTTGAGCAGAAACTAAAGCATAGGAGTGAGCCATCTGGAAATCTAGGGAAATAGTACTAACTGTCTAATGGGACGTTTTAAATTAAAGTTATATTTAAGTTACCCCCCCCATGAAGACCTCAGTCCAGTTTTCCCTTTGCACCTTTTTGAGGTGATTTCGTTATCTTGCCAGCCCTCGTACCTATGCCATTATCCGATCTCCACATTTTAAATTTAATTGTTAGTCATGTCAGTTACAGAAAAATATTTCTGGTAGGTTGAAGGATTTTCCAATGTTGAGTTGTTAATGGCAGGCAAAATCATATCTCCATGATTATACAAATGTATTCCTCTTGTGAAATGAAGTTATTTCTATAGTAGTCTTGTACTCGATTGTTTAAAATATGTGTGGTTAAGGCTCTCTTTCTTTAATCCCTCAGGAATATCTCTAAGGTAAAGCAGGGTTTTTGTTGTTGTTTTTGTTTGTTTATTTTTTTGTTCTAATAAAGAGTATTATGTAGGTTGTTTGAGATATTACGTAATTGTGTTGTCCACGGTAAAAAAGAAATTGAAAGACATAGAGACAAAAGTTTACAATTCGTGTTCTGTGTTTGATTATTTTTTTTAATTGAACCTTTAATTTATTGGCAGAATTCTAAAAGCATCTGGTATGGGCCACAGAAAAAAAGCAAGTAAGCTGATTTTCAACCAGGATGAACTCATACACTCTTTAATACTTGAAGCAAATCATCCTCCACAAAGTTGAACTAAATCTGAATTGGAATTCACACAATGGTTGAATGAAAGGTGAGGTTTGGGGATACTTTTCACCACTTGGTTGAGCATAAAACCATGTGGCAAAGACTGTTGGCAGTTTTTTCCTCTTCCTGGCAAGGGGATAGACTACATTTTCCAGCCTATCTTTCCTTTACAAGTGGTCATGTGACTGAGTTCTAGCCAATAGAATGTGAGCAACAGTGTTCAGTGCTGTGGCAAGGCCTGGCCCATAAAAACCTGTATGTAGTCATCTGTGCCCTTTCCCTTCATTTGGCCAGATATTGGTACCCAGGGTAACCGTGTAAGGATGTACTGAAGATGGCACAGCCTCCATCAGTCTGAATCCTTGAAAAACTATAGGGAACAGGCCTGTTCGCCTGTTAAATGAAGAATAAATGAAATTCTTATTCTCTAAGCCATTATATTTGGCAGGGGATGGTGGGACAGGAGGCATTGTTTTTGAAGGTTAGCATGTCTTAATCAATACAAGCAGTATCTAACATTCTGCCCTACTGCCCACACCAGAAAAACTAGCATATAATATTCTTCAGTGTGAAAGCTAAGGCAGACAGGTGCTGAATGAAAACAACTACAAAATTTAAAATGCCAACAATGAGATTTCATCAACACATATGTCTAGGAAAACCATGTTTCTAAACAGGGGTCATATTCCCTATGTCTTTTTGACTCCTGACTGGTGAAAAAGATGTTGACTGGATAGTAGGTACTTAGAAAGTACTGAATGAATGAATGAATAGGTGAAGGGGTTAGAAGACTTGAGCCATGTCAGGAGACATAGGTTTTACAAATATTCTTCTATGACATGACCCGTGGATTTAAATACGAGCATCAGCTTCTCTCCTGTGAAATTACAGGGTTGAACTAAATGTTTCCAAGGTGGGAATTCTGAGCCCCATTTCTTTTCTTTTTTTTTAATTTGTTTGTTTTATTGAGGCGTAGTTGATTTACAATGTCATGTGAGTTTCAGGTGCACAACATAGTGATTCCTAATTATTAAAGTTTATAATCTGTTTATAGTTATTGTAAAATATTGACTATATTCCCTGTGCTGTACAATATATCCTGTAACTTATTTACTCATTTATTTAATATTTATGTATTTTATTTTTTTAAACATCTTTATAGGAATATAATTGCTTTACAATGGTGTGTCAATTTCTGCTGTATAACAAAGTGAATCAGATATATGTATACATATATCCCCTTATCCCCTCCCTCTTCTATCTCCCTCCTACCCTCCCTATCCCACCCCTCTAGGTGGACACAAAGCACCGAGCTGATCTCCCTGTGCTATGTGGCTGCTTCCCACTAGCTATCTATTTTACATTTGGTAGTGTATATATGTCCATGCCACTCTCTCACTTTGTCCCGGCTTACCCTTCCCCCTCCCCGTGTCACCAATCTATTCTCTACGTCTGCGTCTTTATTCCTGTCCTGCCCCTAGGTTCTTCAGAACCTTTATTTTTTTTTTTTTTTAGATTCCATATATATGCGTTAGCATACAGTATTTGTTTTTCTGAGTCCCATTTCTAAGAGTAATTGGTCCCTTCCAGTAACTAAAAAAAAAAAAAAAAAAAAAAAAAAAAAAACGACATAAAAGTTCCAAGGTTACCAACTGTGAGAATAGAGTTGTACAGGTCTGGGGAGCCAATGACTCTTAGAATTCAAGGTACAGTATGAGCTACCTCTTCTGCTTCTGGGGGCTTCCAGCTTAAGTACGTACAAAAAAAAAACATGAAAAGAGACTGCTAAATCTACAAGGTGTCCTAAAGTGTACATGGTCTGAACGCCCTCACATCACAGATAAATATGAATTAGGCCCCTGGAGGTTATGTCACAGAGCCACTCTTCCCAGCCAAGGCTAGAATTTTGGTTTCCTAACTTGCAACCCAGGGTACTTTCTTCAGATTCTAAGTTAGTCTTATCATATCTTGCCTATGCTTAGCTTTATCCAGGCTTAAAATTATATCTAACCCGTGTAACAAGAATAGGATGCTGTATTTTATTTTTTATTTGGTTGGTTGGTTAAAAATATCTTGTGTTATCAAGACCTCATCACACTTTTTTTTCCTATCAATTCTGCAATAGGCCTCTAAATCGGTGCCACTTCTTATTTTCTCTTTTAGTATGCATACTGAAATAACCATAGTAATCTCAAAATCTTTTGTAACTTTCCAGTCTGTCATTCTTACCAGTTGACAGGAGTGTTTTGGTCTTTGCCCCAAAATACACTATTTTGTAAGCCTTCCTCTACAAAACTTCCCCAACCCAACCTCCAAATCCTGACATACAAAGTTGCTCTAATTACCTGGTTAGTGTGGCGTTAGCCAGCAAAGCAGGAAATCTGAAAGAAACGTCACTGTGAGAGATAAATGCTAGAGTTTGTTGTGTCAAAGAGGAATGATATCAACTAAGATGGAATGAAGGATGCTGAAGGAACTCGTAAATGAAATCAGAAATTCTAATTGAGGGAGTTGACACAGAAGGTAAAAAGAAGAAATGTAGCTAAGCCTTCAGCCCATTCATTTATTCATTGAACACTCGCTAAGTAATGAAACATATCAGGCCCAGGAAAAGTAAAGGAGGTACATAGAAGAATAAACCACAGCCTGTACCCAAGAAGATCACTACTTAAGGGGGAAAAGTAAATAGAGTTGCTACTAAAATGAATTTAGTCCACTACTCACATACGCACACATGGCCACCTGGCTCAGCTCTCCTTGGAAGGCTTGGCACAGTGGGTAGGGTGAACATTCTTTCTGTTTTGTCCTGGGCAGTCCAAGTGTATGCCTGTTGTCCTCCATAGTGGCTGTACCAATTTACAGTATGGAGGTTCCTTAAAAAAGTAAAAACAGAGCTACCATATGATCCAGCAATCCCACTCCTGGGCATATACCCAGAGAAAACCATAATTCAAAAAGATACATCCACCCCTATGTTCATTGCAGCACTATTTACAGCTGCCAGGACATAGAAGCAACCTAAATGTCCATCAATGGAGGAATGGATAAAGAAGATGTGGTATATATATATACAATGGAATATGACTCAGCCATAAAAAAGAATGAAATAATGCCATTTGCAGCAACAAGGATGGACCTAGAAGACTGTCATACTGAGTGAAGTAAGTCAGACAGAGAAAGACAAATATCGTATGATATCCCTTATATGTGGAATCTAAAAATATGGTACAAATGTACTTACTTACAAAACAGAAATAGAATCTCAGATATAGAAAGCAAACTTATGGTTACCGGGGGGAAGTGGGGGAGGGATAAATTGGGAGATTGGGATTGACATATACACACTACTATGTACAAAACAGATAACTAATAAGAACCTACTGTATAGCCCAGGGAACTCTATTCAGTACTCTGCAATGGACTATATGGGAAAAGAATCTAAAAAAGAGTGGATATATGGATATGTATAACTGATTCACTTTGTTGTACACCTGAAACTAACATTATAAATCAACTATACTCCAATAAAATTTTTTTTAAAAAGTATGTGCCTGTTGTCTTGGTATAATTATTAATGGTGCCTCCTTTCCCTTCTAAATTGTCCTGTTTTGGATGATAAATTATGTGGCAATATTACTTCCATGTTTTATGACAAAGGAAACTGCCATAGGTCTTTGGAGCCAAGAAAGGCTATGAATCCTATGTATTAGGGAACTTGGGGAAATGTTATTCAGAAGAAGGGATGTGTGAACTGAAAAAGAGCTCATCTAAACTGGATGAAAACAAGGACAATAAACAGACCACAGTGCTTCTCCAGTTTGACCTGAGTAAATACTGAGACTTTTGTAGACTTCCTCTTTAAAAAAAAGAATAAGCTTGATTTGTAAGAGAAGTTTTAGGTTCGCAGCAAAATTGAGACAAGTGCAAAGAGATCCCACATACCCCCTGCCCCCCCCAACAAGCACAACCTCTTCCACTGTCAACTTCCCCCACTCAGAGCCGTACATCTGTTACAAATGATGAACCTACACTGGCACATCATTATCAGTCAAGGACAGGCTTAGTCCTTGCCCTTTAAGAGTTTAACGTCTAGCGTGGGAGACAGCCATTAAAACAAGCAACTGCACAAATAATTTAATAAGAAGGTGTGGATTGCCTGGCACATGGCAGATGTTCCAAACATTTATTCTGCTAATATACATTGAGAAGAGTTGCCAGACTTAACCAATAAAAATAATGAATGATATTTTACATTAGGATTTACATTAGTTCGTTTACATTAGGGTTCACTCTTGGTGTTATATATTCTATGGGCTTTGACAAATGTACAATGACATGTATCCACCATTATAGTATCATACAGAATAGTTTCACGGCCTTAAAAATCCTCTGTGTTCCACCTAACCCCAGGCAATCATTGAGCAATCATTGACTTTTTTACTGTTTCCATAGTTTGTCTTTTCCAGAGTGTCGTAGAGTTGGAATCATAGTATATAGCCTTTTCAGATTGGCTTCTTTCACATAGTGATACACGTTTAATGTTCCTCCATGTCTTTTCGTGGCTTGATAGCTCATTTCCTTTCAGCAGAGTCTAGATGTCTAGATATATCATTGTTTATTTATCCATTCACCTACTGAGGGACATCTTTATTGCTTACAAGTTTTGGCAATTATACATAAAGCTGCTATAAACATCTGTGTGCAAGTTTTTGTGTGGGCATAAACTCATTTGTGTGGACATTACTCATTTTAGTACATACCCAGGAGCATGATTGAAGGGTCATATGGTAAGAGTAGTAAGTTTTGTAAGAAACTGCCACGCTGCCTTCCAAAGTGACTGTACCATTTTCATTCTCACCAGTAATGAATGAGAGCTCTTGTTGTTCTCCATACTCACCACCATTTGGTGGTATCAGTGTTTTGGATTTTGACCATTCTAATAGGTGTATAGTGGTATCTCGTCGTTTTAATCTACAATTCCCTAATTACGTATGATGTTGAGCATCTTTTCATATGCTTATTTGCCATCTTTATATCTCCTTTAATGAGGTAACAGTTCATGTCTTTTGCCCATTTTTTTAAATCAGGTTGTTCATTTTCCTACTGGTGAGTTTTAAGAGTTCTTTCTATATATTCAATAACAGTCCTTCATTCAGTATGTCTAATGCAAATATCTTCTCCCAGTCTGTGGCTTATCTTCTCATTCTCTTGACAGTGTCTTTGCAGAGCAGAAGATTTTAACTGTAATGAAGTCTAGGTTATCAATTATTTCTTTCATGGATATTTCCTTTGTATTTAAAACTCATCATTATATTTATGGTCATCTAGGTCTTCTCCTATAGTATCTTCTAGTTTTATAGATTTACATTTCAGTCTATAATTCATTTTGAGTTAATTTTTGTAAATGATGTGAAGTCTGTGTCTAAATTCATGTTTTTGCATGTGAATGTTCAGTTCTTTTTATTGAAAAGGCTGTTTTCTCTGTTGTATTACTTTTGCTCCTTTATCAAAAAGGAGTGGATATATTTATGTGGATTTTTTCTGGACTCTCTATTCTATTCTATTGATCTATTTGTCAGTTTTTATGGCAGTCACACACTGTCTTGATTATTGTAGCTTAAGAGTAAGTCTTGAAGTCAGGTATTGTCAGTTCTCTACTTTATTCTTTTGCCTTTAATATTGATTTGGCTATTCTGGGTCTTTTGCCTCTGTACATAAACTTTAGAATCAGATTGTCAATATCCACTAAATAACTTGCTAGGATTTTGATTGGGATGTGTTGAATCAATAGAGTAAATTATAAACCATATTTAGTCTTCCTATTCATAAACATGGAATAGCTCTCCATTTACTTAGTTCTTGTTTAATTTCTCTTATTAGAGTTTTGTAGTTTTCCTCATATACATCTTGTACATGTTTTGTTATGTTTATTCTTAAGTATTTATTTTTAGGTGCTAACGTAAATGTATTGTGTTTTAAATTTTAAATTCTACTCGTTACTACTGATATATAGGAAGGTGATTGAATTTTGTATATTAACCTTGTATCCTGCAACCTTGTTATAATTGCTTATTAGTCTGTTCTTTCAAGTACTGTATGTAGACAATCATGTCATTTGAAAAAAAGACAGTTTTATTTCTTCTTCCCAATCTGTATATCTCTTATTTCCTTTTTTTCTTATTGCATTAGCTAGGACTTCCAGCACAATGTTAAAAAGAAGTGGGGAGAGGGAACATCCTTGCCTTATTCATGATTTTAGCAGGAACATTTCTAGTTTCTTCCCTATTAAATATGATATTAGCCGTAGGTTTTTTTGTAGATGTTCTTTATTGAGCTGAGGGATTTCCCGTCTATTTCTCATTTGTGAGAGTTTTTATCTTAAAAGGGTATTAAATTTTGTCAAATGTTTTTTATACATTCATTGATATGATTATGTGATTTTTCTTCTTTAGCCTGTAGATGTGATGCATTACATTAATTGATTTTCAAATGTTGAACTAGCTTCACATACCTGAGATAAATCCTACTTGGTTATGGTGTATAATTATTTTACACATTGTTACAGTCAATTCGTTAATATTTTGTTGAGGATCTTTGCCTATGTGTTCATGTGAGATTTTGGTCTGTAGGTTTCTTTTCTTATAATGTCTTTGTCTGGTTTGGTATTAGGGTACTGCTGGCCTCATAGAATGAGTTAAGAAGTATTCCCTCTACTTCTATCTTTTGAAAATGAAAAAAGAATTGGTATCATTTCTTCTTAAATTTTTGGTTGTATCCACCAGTGAACCCATGTGGGCCTGGTGTTTTCTAATTTGGAAGGTTATTAATTATTGATTGAATTTCTGTAATAAGGAAGGCACAATCACGTTAAGGATAGTTATGTCTTCTTGGAGAATTGACTCCTTTACCATTATGTAATGCCCCTTTTTATCCCTGACAATTTTCCTTGCTGTGAAGTCTACTCTATGTGAAATTAATATGGCTGTCTCAGCTTTAATTCAATCAGTATTAGCATGGTAGGTTTTCTCTATCCATTTACTTTCTATCTATATGTGTCTCTATATTTAAAGTGGATTTCTGATAGACAACATATAGTTTGGTCTTGTTTTCCATTCATTCTGGCAATCTCCAGTTTTAATATTTTGATCCATTCTGAAAATCTTTATCTTTTAGACCATGGCGTTTAAAGTGATTATGGATATAGTTGGGTTAATACCTACAATATTTGTTACTGTTTTCATTGCTTTTCTTCTTGATTCTAATTTTTGTCTTCCACCATTTTTCTGTCTCCTGTAGTTTTAACTGAGCATCTTATATGATTGCATTTTCTCTCCTTTCTTGAAATATCAGTTCTACTTTGTTTTATTACTTTTTTAAGTGGTTGCCTAGAGTTTGCCGTATACATTTACAATTAATCCACGTTCACTTCCAAACAACACTATGACACTTCATAGGTAGTGTAAGTACATTAATATAGCAAAACTATAACTAATTCTTCCCTCCTGTCTCTTGTATTATTGCTGTCATTCACTTCATGTATACATAATCTATAACCATTAAATACAATGTTGTTACTATTATTTTGAACAAACTGTTACCTGTCAGACCAATTAAGAGTAAGAAAAAAATTTATTCTACCTTCACTTATTCTTTCTTTAATTCTCTTCCTTTCTTATGTAGATCTGAGTTTCTGACCTAATCGTTTTCCTTCTCTCTGAAGAACTTTTAACATTTCTTGCAAAACAGGTCTTCTGGCAACAAAGTCCCTCAATTTCTGTTTGTCTGAGAAAGTCTATTTCTCTTTCACTTCTGAGGAATAATTTTTCAGGTTACAGAATTCTAGGTTGGTGGAGCTTTTTTTCTCAGCACTTTAAGTGCTACTCTCTTCTCGCCTTCATGGTTTCTGAGGAAAAGTTGGATATAATTATTATCTTCGCTGCTGTATAGGTAAGCTGTTTTTGTACCTCTGGTTTCCTTCAAGATTTTTTTCTTTATCTTTGATTTTCACAATTTTGCATATAATATGTGTATGTGTAGGTTTTTTGTGTGTTATTGTTGTTGTTGTTGCTGTCTTTGACATTTATCCTGCCTTGGTGTTCTCTGAGCTTCTGGGATCTCTGGTCTGGTGAATGACATCAATTTGGGGGAAATTTTCAGTCATTATTATTTCACATATTGCTTCTGTTCATCTCTCTCTTTCTTCTCCTTCCAGCATTCCCATTATATATATATAATGTATATACGTATATGCCCCTTTTTATCCCTGACATACATATATATATATATATATATGTATATACACACACACACATACATGTATGTATGTTACACATTCTGTAATTGTCTTACAGTTCTCGGATATTTTGTTCTATATATTCCAGTCTTTTTTTCTCTTTGCTTTTCAATTCTGAAAGTTTTATTGACATATCCTCAGGCTCAGAAATTTTTCTTCACCCATGTCCCTTCTACTAATGAGCCCAACAAAGGCATTTTTCATTTCTATTACAATGTTTTAATCTCCAGGATTTTTTTTTATTCTTTTAGAATTCCCATCTCTCTGCTTACATTACCTATCTGTTCTTGCATATTGTTTACCTTTTCCATTAGACCCCTAGCATTTAAATTATAATTGTTTTAAATACATGATCTGATAATTCCAACATCCCAGCCATATCTGGGTCTGGTTCTGATCTTTGCTCTATCTCTTCAAACTGGGTTTTTTGTCTTTTAGTGAGCCTTGTAGTAGTTTTTTGAATAGTGGACATGATGTATGGGTTAAAAAGAACTGCAATAAATAGGTCTTTAATAATTCAGTGGTAAGGTGTGGTAGGAGGGAAAGCGTTCTATAGTCCTATAAATGGATCTCAGTTTTTTAGTAAGCCTATTTCTCTGGGCTGTGAACTTCAAAACTGAAGTGCTTCTTAGTTTTTTGTTTGTTTGGTTGTCTTTAACCCCCTTCATGGTACAGGATGGCTAGAGCTGGCTGGAGTTGAGTTTTTCCTTCCCCCAGGCAGGCTAGGTTCTGATAATAACCATAGTGAGGGCAGACTCTCTTAAGAAGAACAGAGGGCTCTGGTATATATTTCAAAATGGTTACTTTTTTCTCTCTCTCTCTGCCAGAAGCCCAAGGGGATTTTTTTTTCCTCTGACCTTCACTGTGAGAACCTGGTTGAGCTCCTGAAGGTAAAACTCACAAAAGTGTGAAGACCACTCAATGTCTGAGGCCCCTGGAATTTTGACCTCTTAGACTTGTCCACACTTAGCCTCAGCAATTCATCAACAGCAGTTTAGTTTTCTTATCCCAGTACTGATTCCCACAGAATTTTCTGCTCCTAAGTTTCTGCTCCTCTAAGTTGTGGTTCTCTGTATCCACCAATTTTAGGAGCAGAAGTTGGCCCTGTGACCTCACTTCTATGAAAGATCTAAGAAGAGTTGTTGAGGGACTTCCTGGTGGCGCGGTGGTTAAGAATCCACCTGCCAATGCAGGGGACACGTGTTGGAGCCCTAGTCCGGGAAGATCCCACATGCCGCAGAGCATCTAAGCCCATGTGCCACAACTACTGAGCCTGCGCTCTAGAGCCCCTGTGCTGCAACTGCTGAAGCCCACGCGCCTAGAGCCTGTGCTCTGCAACAAGAGAAGCCACTGCAATGAGAAGCCCAAGCACCGCAACAAAGAGTAGCCCCCGCTCGTGGCAACTAGAGAAAGCCCGCACGCAGCAGGGAAGACCCAACATAGCCAAAAAAAAACAAATAAATAAAATAAAATAGAAAAAGAAGAGTTGTTGATTTTTCAGTTTGTTCAACTTTTTACCTGTTGTTAGGATGGAGTAATGACTTCTAAGCCCCTTACATACTAGACTAGGGAGCTTACTTTTTAACAAAATTACCATCGTGGTCAAATAGAGAGAGTATTGTATGAGTAGCCAGAGCTTGAGACCTGAGTTCAAAACCCAACATCCCCTCTTGTTTGTTATAACCTGTGGGAAATTTACTCCACCTGTCTGACTCCAGCTTCCTCTTCTATAAGAAAGAGATATTGATATGTTGTTTTGAGCTTATATATACATATACACATATATATTTTTGTTCAGTTCAGTGAATGAGTGATCTGGTGAGTCATAAGTCTTCAATAATTGTTAGTTCCTTTCCCTTTTCCTCTTATCAGTTGCCATAATAAATCACTTAATCTCTCTGAGGTTACTTCTTCATCTTTCCGATGGGGATAATGATGGCTAAGCTTACCAACTCACAGGACTATTTTAATAATCAAAGAGCCAATGTATGCTATCATATTTATTTAAAAAGAGGATAAGTTATTAAACAAAGACAAGGCAAGAATATTAGCACCATAATAATAATTATTATTAGCATTACAAATACTCAAGGCTGAGCCTGACTCACCTGTCTTTATGAAGTTTAACACAAAATCATAGAAGTCTTACATGACGATCCAGCCTGAGTTATTTTCCAAACCATTTACTTGCTTTAACGTTTTTTTTTTCCTGCAATAATCAAAGCTCTTTGCCTCCAAGCATTTATAAGAATTGTCCAAAGAGTGTCTGGTAACCTCTCCTGAATTTCATAAGCCTGTGCAATAAAGGGCTGCAAACAAAAGGCTACAGTTCTCCCCCTACCCCCCACCCCAAGGTAGAGTTGTTTAATCTTATGTTCGCAGATGCCAGTATTTTGCCCACCCTCTAGTTCCTGCCAATGAGGATAGCTTTGAGTAATTAAATGTGTAAACTATCAAGACCAAAAGCATCACTGAGCGTTCTCAGCGCTGCACAGCTGGAAGGCATAAAGAGACCTCAGAAGTTGTTCTGGGTCCTTCTCCACCGCCCTCCATTTATGGGTATTCCCCCCAAGGCTTCCCATTTTCCAGGATATCCCATTCAATATTTTCACCCTGCCAGGCTTAAGGGATTGACCAGATGTTCCCAATACTGTAAGATCTAAAGAAATAGTTATCTTGTCCCATTACTCAAGAACTTCCATACAATATTCTCCTGCAACACATTCCCTTAGGGCTTCCAAATTAGGTCTTTGTCCAGCATGTTAAACCTAAAGGCCAACAACACAACCAACAAAGGTGGTCCCCTTCCCTGCATCCTTTTCTGCTACTTCAAGCGAAAGAGTGCTGCACTGTCAACGGATACTAAGCATCTTGCCTAATTATTTGTCACTGAACTGTTACTGTTGGTATGTCTTTCTTAAAAAAAAAAGAAAAGAAAAGAAAAGAAGAAAAGAGAGAAAGAAAGAAATCTCTTCTTGCTGGATCTTGCCTAGTCAGCAGTTTTCTTTATAGCATTGTTCATTACCGTCCTCGCATTAATCCTGCACACTGTAATGTCTCCCCAGGATGAGGTTTCCCTTCCTCTCCATATAGTTTGCTTTTCACTGTAGCTGCTGAGCAACATAAATCAATACAATGCACACCATAAACACCACAAGTGCTAACCCTGCCAATTGGCTCTCTTTAATTGGTTTCAGCTAAAAACCTGTAAACCTATTTGAAGTGAAAAGGCAGACAAATCAAAGGCAAGATGGATGACCTGAAACCCTCGCTGGGCCAAGGGTTGCGAGCTCCAACACGGTATTTTTCATCTCTGTCATGGGCTTTTTCCATTTCTCTCTTGATCCTTCCTACTTCCCAGGTATTATGCATCAGCGGCCTCCACATTTATAATTATGGAAAGGAAAGCATAAGTACTCCAGAGGCTGGATGGTGCATTTTAGAGACTGCGTTAGTGGAGAAAGCAACTTGAATAGAATAAATATTCCCCACAATTAGTGTTATAGTGACAATTTTTCATAGTTACCCTCTTTAGAAGTAGACTCAAGACGTGATGAATTCTCCCTCAAATGTCACAGACAAATGACAGGTTTGCTGGACATTTTTATCACCAGGCTGACTTTTAAAAATCCTAGTTATTACTTTAAAATGTATATCTCAGAAATAACTAATTTTCTTGTCAACTGCATTATTATGAACTTTCATCAAATCTTTAACCGTGAAAAAAAAAAACAAAAACCTATGGCTTCGTTTGTTTCAAAATGCATTTACTTTTCGATTTGCATTGCTGCAGGGAGAGCCCATCGTTCAGCTATTTGTCCATTTGTTTATCCACAGTGACAACAGTGCCTGGGGTACTGCTCAGTTTCCAAAAGCCTATCATTCTCCTGAGGCTGAGGAGATTGGATGAAGCAATTTTACCTGAGGGGTTCCAGGTCCAAGGCCTCTGGGAATGGCCTCTTCACTAAACTGGCCCTGAGTTGGTGACAATCCACTTGCTTCCCCTGGCCTGAGGTGAATCCTCTAGTCAAGCAAATTACCTAGTCCATGATCAAAGCCACTGAGCCAGGGACCCTTTTCTAGAAGTTTCCAAATCTTGTCAAGCATGCAGTGGTATTTGAAAAGGAGAGCTCATGTGTTCAACAAATGATCATTTAAAATGTGTGTTAAAGCAGCCACAGAGAAAGCCCCTGGGTAGAAACATACCAAGACTGACACTCATAAAGGGCTTGTCAAACAGTAAAATATGTACATGCATACACACACGCACAACACTGGAGAAAAGGAGCTTTCACTGGGCATGTTGCACAAGCAGGACCTTTTCTTAGGCAGTTGCCACATCTAAATTAGCATTTCAATAACACAATCGTTTCATCACACTCTTGAAACCACTTTTATCTTCCGTTCTATTTAAACAGGGCAGCAGCCAAATTTTATGAGAGGCTAGATGCGAAGGCAGCCCCAAACTTGATGCATAAATCTTCCGCCCAATTCAGGGAGTACAAATGTAGTCATCTGGCATGTTCATTCAGATCTTTCTTTAGTGTTATTTTATGGTTCTCATTAGCAGCCCTCAAAATGCCCCGGGCACAGTTTTCTGGGTTCACTGTGAGGCTGAATTTCTAGTCACACCCTCAGGGTAAGGCTGACGGTATAATGTCTCTCCCACCCAGAGTTTACATACATGTAGAAGGAACACCCCTAATAGGGTATTTTTAAACCAAACCAGCCATCAGGACCTGCCCTTTGATCAAAGACTCAGAATAGGATGCTCAGAACATCTCATTACAACATGTGCAGGTCAAGGTCAAGTTTTTTTGAAGCACAAAGCCCATTGTTCTTGCTCTGGATTGAAATCAAGGGTGTCTCTCTCTCCCTGAGCTTTCACTTCCTGTGATGGCACACCCCCTCCTCCTTTACCTCTCTCCTTAGGTGACACGGGCACAACTTCATTTATTGGAGGCACTAACTTTCCCCATTTTACTGTGACTTCAAGAAGTTGTTTCAAAGCCTATGACTCACAGAAGGCTCCATAATACTGGCGTGCTCTTCATTGTGAAGTTTTTCCCAACCTATGTGGTTGCTATTATGTAGAGGAGGTTGGGGGAAGATGAGGAAGCAGTTGGGTGGACGCTACCTAGCAATAAACAGTTGAAAAGAGTTAGAAAACACTTTCGTTGTAGCCTGCATTACAAGTTTACTAGGAATGAAAAATATCACCTCGGCAGCCCTGTTTCTGTGAGTTGAGCTTTTTAAAGTGCACTGAAAGGAGACAGGGGTTTTCCACAGATGAGCCCACCTGGGTGGTCAGAGGACAATCAGTTTACTTTAGTTTGTTCAGAAACACACAGAAACAGCTAGGTTTTCCAGCACAGAATTTCTTTTCTAACTTTCTCTTCCCCTGACATCCCTACCTCCACCTGAAAAAAAAAAAAAAAAAAATTATCTGGGTTTTGGCAAATGCTCTGTTGACAATCGTTGTCTAATTGTAGGCTCATTAGAAGGAGATGTTGAAAGTGAAATTCTCCTGATCTACCATTCGGCTTTTTCTTTTTCTTTTTTCTTTTCATGGCTTATTTCACATTTAATCTTTAAAGTGAAAATAAATCTCTACAGGAAAAGCAAAATATCCCTTTAATACCAGTGTCTACATAGTTTAACCTTTCCCTAAAAAGAATGTTCATTTTGTTACATAGCTTAAATATGAACGCCCATTGAAAGAGGCTAAAAACAAGATTGCATAATGTAGAATGACTGTGCCAGTTTCTAGCTGTAAGTAAGGTCTCACTCTCCCAAGGTCACCATGGCTTTTTTGATGACAACAGGTCCCATTTGTGATCACTCTTCTTATAACTGCCCTGAGTCAAAATGAGCCCTTGGTAATACAGTCAGAGAACAGGATATATGTGTATGTATAACTGATTCACTTTGCCGTACAACAGAAACTAACACAACATTGTAAATCAACTATACTCCAATAAAAATTAAAAAAAAAAAAAAAAAGAAAAAAGAAGAATTTCAGAATGAAAGACCATAAAAAAAAGAGGACGGAAAAACTACTGATGTTTCACAGCTTCCAAAAAGACGAAGGGAAACACCATTCTATTTCCTAACACTAATGCGTTCGAGCCAAGTAGACGCTTTGGAGTTCCTTCTGATTTCATCACTCTGTTCCTACCCAGATATGATCTAGATCTAGATGTCAAAGAGAAAGCGTCCCCGCCACATTTTCCCTCCAGTCTAACTGGTAATTCTGAGCCAAATGTCCCCACCACGCAAATGCAATGGAAGACTTGATGTGGCTGTATTATTCCAGATAATAATATCTTTCCTTGTCTTCTTTTTGAATGTCAACCAAAAGCACATTTTTGTTTTGCAATAAGAATTGTGCATCACAAATGAGATCAGCTAAAATTCTAGACAGCAGTCCCCAGCAGCTTCCAAAATAAATACATCCACCTTCTTATTTAGCACCACCTGCAAGAAAAGTCTATGGTCAGTGTTCAGGCTCAATAATGTAGAAATGGGGGCTTCCCTGGTGGTGCAGTGGTTGAGAATCTGCCTGCCAATGCAGGGGACACGGGTTCGAGCCCTGGTCTGGGAAGATCCCACATGCCGCGGAGCAACTGGGCCCGTGAGCCACGACTACTGAGCCTGCGCGTCTGGAGCCTGTGCTCCGCAACGAGAGAGGCCGCGATAGTGAGAGGCCCGCGCACCGCGATGAAGAGCGGCCCCCGCTTGCCGCAACTAGAAGAAAGCCCTCGCACAGAAACGAAGACCCAACACAGCCAAAAATAAATAAATAAATAAATAAATAAATGAAAGTACGCTTGCCAAAGTAAGTGCCACCTGCACTTACTTATAACATAAAAATAATAATTATGTAGAAATGAAAATTATTAGCTGGGAAATAGGTTTCAGGATCAGGTCTACAGAGGATAACTTAAAACAACAGAAAAATTCCTCTTGGAGACAGTCTTCGGAATCCCTTATAAGCAGGCTATATTTGGAATTTATGTATTACCTTCGTTTCCCTTTGAGTCACACTCATTCTTCTAAATCAAATGGCTTTCAAATACAAACTCCACCTCGTGAATTACGGAAATCTATTCTTTATCAGCTTTTCCCAACTGAGGTTCCTTGAGGGAATTTAGCCCCACAGAAAATGATTCCGGTGACTGTTTTCTCAATTTTCTCAAAGAAGGTACTTAGCTAGCACTGCTCTAGAATGCAGAGGAAATAAGTTCGTTCATTAACATACAATATATGCCTTAGGGCATTAGGACTTAAAATTCTCTAGCAAATCTTAGAGAAGGGCTGCTAGTTCTTTTAAAGAGCATAGAAATGGCATCACAAACTGGTTTGCGTAATGCTGCAAGTTTCTCCATGTCCCCAAATATTACTAACATGACTACCACTACAAAAATAACTAGTCCTACTAGTGGTAAGAAGATAAAGAATAGCTTCCATGGGCCGACCAGTCACTATATTGAATACTTAAAACTCGTCTGCTCATTTAAACAACATGACAGCAGTATGAGGTGGACATTATTATTATTATCCCATTTGACAACTGAAGAGATGCTGATTAGAGGGGTTAACTGGCAAAGTCAAATTTGAGCCCAGATCCTGTCTGACTCATAACTGCCAGGAGACAAAAGAAATCCACTATACTGTGACAGATGCCAAGAGGGGTAGTGTTAGGGAGCTGTCAGGCCGAGGGACTCCACCACCTGCTGGACCAACCCGGTGGAGAGAGGGAGTCAAGATGGAGGTTGGGTTGGTTAATGACCACAGCCAAAGAGGTGAAGGCACCAAAGAAGCAAAAAATGCCAGGAAGAAGACCGGGACCCCAAAGCCAGAAATAAAGGGGAATCGGACCAGGCATTGGAGTACGCCAAGGCAGCTACCATATATCAGGGCTCTAGGACACTAGTTCATGTCGAAACCAAAAGAGCATTTTTAAATGGTAAGTAGATCCAATTTCTTCCGAGAAAGTGGAAGGACCTGAGCAACCTCTTTCTCTCATTTCCCTCCACTGCCTACCCCTGCCTCCATTTCATTCCCAAGGGACAATGTCTCTACTATGACTTTTCCAGCACAGTGAAGGGGGCATAAAGAAGAAAGTGGGGCATGTCAGTCCAAAAAATTGGAAGCAGTTAAAGGTTGACTGAGAACAGACAGCCTGGAGTTGAAAGCAACTTTCACGATACAGTTCATGGCTGCAAACCCAATGATTTCCCTTCCTGTCTGACTGAATCTCTCGCGTCAGTTTTTCCCCCCAGATAAGATCCTGTTTCTAAGATTTGAAAAAAATATAGAAATCAACTAATTTCTAAGAAGAGAAAAAGCATGTTGATGCTCTGAAGGTCAAAATCCAATGCTCTGCACGGAGCCATCCATGGGAAACATCTTCTCTGTCCCACTTTGTAAAACGATTTCAATGACAGACTGAGTTGCTTTGATGATGAGAGACTCACTAATTTAAAATTCTTCTTCTCAACATTGGACTTAGCGGTGTTGGATATCAAGGATATGGTGTTTTTCTTTTCATAGAGTATTTTACTCAATGTAAGACTTTGTAGACTGTAAGATGCACCGTTACTTTGTGTACCGATAACAAGAAAGAGCTGCTATTTTAATGAAAACCAACCACTCACTGTAAGAGATATTCTGGTTTTAGAGATGTTAAAATATGGGGTGGGAGTGGGGAATGTGTGCCTCAGAGACTATGGAATATGGTGATTCTTTGTCCTTTGTACAACTGCCCACACTGCCCACATAGCCCTCAGGGAGTTTGAAGGCTGCTGTGTTAAATCAAGCATCTGCCTACTGCTGACCAGGACGGCCCCGCAGAGGTACCTGATCCCACCGCTGCTTATTCCTGCTTGAATTATCCTCTCAGCCCACTGAGAGCTGGGGAATGTGGTCCACAGCCCTCGGCCATACCCCTGGGAGCCCAGCGCAGGGCCAGGCACACAGAAAGCACTCCATCATAGGCATCTGCAGCTTGCAAAGCACGTTCACGTCCAGATTTAAAGCAGCCACGTTCCCTGTGCTACCTGACACTAGCCACACCCCTGAGATAAGCAAGGCAGAGACTATTACCCCCGCTTTCCAGAAGAACACAGATGCAGCCAGTTTAAGTAGCTTCACCTGCCCAAGGACATCGCCGTGAGCAAGTGATGTCTCTGGTAGGATAGCTCAAAGTGTCTAACTCCCAGAGCAAAACTGGTCCTTTTTTTTCTGTTACCTCCCTCTGCTCCCAAAATAAAATTCAAGTCTAAAGTTCCCACCTGGTGTTTCACACCCATCTGGAGACCAAGGTGCTCCAGGAACACCTGAGATTAGTCTCCGGGACCTGGTCCCCGTGTGGCTGCCCAGGGCATCTCAGGACCACATTTTCTGGGATGCCCTGCCTGCATCTCCATGGACCCTGCCTTCCTCCACCGCCCAGCATTCTGCCTTATAAGTCAGGAGGCAAAGGGAGTCACAGCGATGGGTTTAGGATTTGTATTCCCTATCTGAGTATTTTCTGAAACTTATATTACATAAATATTATATTTTATATATATATATATATATGTTATCAGGGAAACAAATCTCAAATCCTAGAATACCCAATGTCTCCTTACTGACGTACAGGATCGATGGTAGCACCACAAAAAAACATTGATTTCATGGCCCTATATAGGCCTTTCTCTTTGGCAAGGGGAAAAAAAGCAATTTTAACATGTTATCTTTTCACTGTCCTTTCCTTACGCAAAAGGGGAGCTTCACTAGCAGAAATCAGAGCGCTCAACTTACAAAAATCAAGGGCAGAGGAGGGTTATCAGGGGATAATTCTCTCTTGATTCAAATCCCTTTCGCCCCCCTGCCCCCCCCCACACACGCCTTTCTTTTTTTCCACAAAATGAAGAAAACAGTTTATTTTCTCAATAAGGGGGTATCAGGCAGGATTGTGGACATCTTGGGTCCCTCACCATAGTGATACATTTTCTTTCCCATTAAATAATAAAATATGCCGTAGAGTTGCACAACCCTGCAGACCCAAGGGACATTAAAGCATGCTCATCAAGCACCATCCATGTGGAAAGATATGAATATATTTTTACCTGGCACAGACATAGCTCCTTTGCAGCTGCCTCAGAACCCCTGCTCCCACACACTCCTTCCTAAAACACATGGGGGAGGGGGAGAGAGAAATTGAGAATTTCATTGAAGATTAGAGAAAAAGAGAGACATAATATCTGCAAAGAACCCAGCATGAAACAGCATGTAGAATTCTTAATAATGTAGCTCCTAACTATTTTTTGTTTTGTTTTGTTTCATTTTCACTTGTTAGGAGAATTTTTAAATAACTTGAATTTTGTTGCTGCAGGCTAGGTTTGGGGTCAGTTTCTGTTCTATTATTTGGGAGTGATCGGTTATTTTATCCCCATCTGAATTCTATTTTTCTTCTATTTTGGCCCAAAAGCACCAAAACCTTATGGTTAGGAAGGACTTGTTGAGGCTTCTATGTTGAAACAAAGTAAAGATACAAATCATGAATTCCATCGCAAAATCCACTAATTGTCAGATTTTTGTGAAAGACTCTAATTAAATCCAGTAGGAAAAGAACACCAAGCAGTCGAAAAAGAAAAATCAGTCATTTAAACAACTCTGCTAAGAGCTTAAAATAGACACCAAAGAACATCTGAAAAGTGCTTTTTTTTTTTCAGGCAAAAAGAAGAAAAATCAGGAACAGAGAAATGTTGGGCTAGGTAATAATATTCTAAGCATCTGAAAGGTAGCATCTATAAAAACTTTATGAGATGTGCTAAATTTATTCCAGACAAAAATCTTCATCGACTGACTGCCTATGAGATTGTCTTTATTGTCTTTCTTTCTTTATAGAGCTGTCACGGGAAGATTCCTCCTGCTCAGCCAATCATGGAAGATTCCTGAAAAACCCTGGAGAATAAAGAGATTGGTAATCTCTTTTTAGGTAACCTAATCCCTGCACACAGAAACCCCTCCTCCAGTTCTACTGAAAACAGCTGCCCCCCAAAACAAGTGTCTTTTATGAGACGCTCTTCAACGAACACATGACAAATCCCCCCAAACATAAAACACATTTCTCACAATGCAAAAGCACTCAACTTGAGCCGCAAAACCCTCACAAGGTTGAAAATATCTTTCTCACAGATGCGAATCGGAAAAAGAGACCTCAAAATTGTATTCCTCGCGATTTAGATGTCCCAAAATTAGTCAGGTCAACTCACAAATTTTTTATTCATGCCCCAAAAACACTCACAAAAGTGAGTTCCAGGGTCAGGGTCCCTGTTCAAAGTTAAGCTCCATTCAGACCCAATCAAATAAACTCAACTCTTACCTGCTCGCCCAACTTGGACACGGTCTTTCAAGATTGGCTGGGGGTGCGTCAAGGTGTGTGAAGGGAGAGCTGGCTCAAAGGAACTTCCTGGACTTCATTTCCCTCCTGCCTGGTCCAAAAGCAGGACAAGACTGGGCAAAGCTCTCCCCAGATGCTGCACGACTGACCTCAAATGGGTACAATGGCATTTTTGGCAAAACTCCTTGTGCTCTGGGTCTTCTCCATCTGCCCTTCCCCCTGCAGGTAGGACACTTTCTTGTGTGGTTAGAAAGCAAAGTGAGGCTTCCAGAAGTGGACCTCACCCTCCAGCCCCATCTCACCCGTCTCTATGAGGCCCCATCCTCCCCTCCTTTGCCCCTGCTTCAAGGAGGAGAGCGCCCTCTTCCTGTCAGAGACCAATGCTTCCTCCGGAGATGCAGCCTTAGCAGACACCTCGCTCCAGCAACAGTACATCTCTCACCCACACCATGAAACTTTCTCTCTTTGGGAGCACTTTCCCCTCTAGATATAATATGAATCTACTGATAATGCAGATCTCTCCACTCCTAACAATGTTTTTTTAATTCCCTGAGGTGGTATCCCTTACAGTAGCTATTGCTCTGCTCACCACTCCCTCTGCAGCTTCTTGGAAAGTAGACTGTCTCACAACAATCTGGCTTCATTCTCCCTCTACGAACGGGGTCCTCTCTCAGGTCAGTAATAGCCTTGACTTACGGCATCCACAGAAATCTTCCCTTCATCCTTTCAGCTGCCTTCTCTGTGGAGTTCGACACTTTCCCCTTCCTTCCTTTTGGAAACTCTCTCCTCCTCTGGGTCCCACAGGCCTTCTCTCCTATTCCTCCTTCTATTTCTCTGGTTGCTTGTGCCCAGCTCCTGTGTCTGCCTCTTCTTCCGCCCGGCACCTTCACGGGCGTGTTATGCTCTGCACGTTCATGTATCTTCTCCTCCTGCTCTCCTGGCTCCCTCCTCTGTGTCTGGCTTCCACAGTGATTGACAGGATGGCATTTCCCATCTGTAACTTTACCATCCCAAACCAGCCTCTACCACATCTTTGATCATGCCTGAAATAATTTTTCCAGGGGGACATAGATTCCATTTCTCTCTGAAGATTAAAATGCAGATAATCCTTGGAGAAGTGAAATACCTGCAAATTCTCTCCTAAGTGATCATTTTGATGGGAGAAGAAGAGAGGCAAGTCAACCATTCTCTATCCCTCGATTTTTCACTTATCACAAGTGGGATAAAAACAGTTGTGCTTCTTACATCAGCCATAATAGAGTTGAAAGTGCCCTGAGAATTTTAAAACTGGAGTAATATTATTACTAACTGGCATGGGTACAATTGGTTTTTATTTTGGGAAAGCTTTAGACCTCTCATACTTCCACTCTTTTGTGAGGCTGAACACAATTTTAATTAGAATACCTCTCAAAATTTCTCCCAGCATCTGTCTTTGAAAAGCTGGTGAGTCTACCGTGCCTGACCCTGAATTCACTAGCAAACTGAGTCTCAGGGGCGGTAGGAAAGTGTCTATGAAGGCATAGAGGAGGAAGGAAAATGGAAATTCCTACTATTAAAAGGCCTCAAAATTTATTTTATATCCATCAGGAATACCAGGGCAGAAAGCATTCGTATAAGAAAAGACACTTGTTTCTTAATGTTGTTTATAGTTCTGTGTAGTGTCAAACATCCAATACAAAATAAGCTGTGTGCTTGCAGTGAACACGTGCACACCTTCCCAGAATTTGGGATGAGAAGGAAGGTGCTTGGGTATAAATTAAGAGGCTGGCTGTCATTAAGTCACCTTCTTGTTTTAGAATCTAAAATGACAATTGAACACTGACTGATGAAATTCACCAAATAGTTCTGGTTTGTTCTTTCTACCCTTGAAGTTAGGTGTATCCAGGTGACTTGCTTTGGCCAATGAAATATGAGTAAAAGTGAAAAGTGACACCTTTGGGCTGAAGCTGTAAACACATTTATGCAATTCATTATATTCTTCTATTTGTATATTGCTATTGCCATTGGCAGCATTAAGAAAGAGGTGTTGGGCTTCCCTGCTGGTGCAGTGGTTGAGAATCTGCCTGCCAATGCAGGGGACACGGGTTCGAGCCCTGGTCTGGGAGGATCCCACATGCCGCGGAGCAACTGGGCCCGTGAGCCACAACTACTGAGCCTGTGCATCTGGAGCCTGTGCTCCACAACAAGAGAGGCCACGACAGTGAGAGGCCCACGCACCGCAAAGAAGAGTGGCCCCTGCTTGCCGCAACTAGAGAAAGCCCTCACACAGAAACAAAGACCCAACACAGCCAAAAATAAATAAATAAATAAATAAATAAATAAATAAATAAATAAATAAATAAATAAATAAATAAAAGAGGTGTTCATTAGCCTGGGTCCTGGGGTGAGGATAATGCAGAGAAGCATCCCCAGTCCACTTGTAAAGAATATAGAACATGAGCCAACCAGAGTTAATGTTTTACACAATATTTCTGGATCTATACTGAACTATACGCTCCCATCAAATCCAGCATCCTAAATCCTACCTAACTAGGTCTCTCACTAACTTTTGTATCCTTGTCTCTCAACACGCTCCAACAGGAAACAGTCTAATGAAAGGAGGCTCATTCATTTTCTATTTGCTGTGTTTCTAATTTACCACACATCGAGCGGCTTGAGACAACAGTGGTGTTGATGTTAGTCAAGGCTGTGGTCTCTCCTGAGGATTAGGGTCCTCCTCCAAGCTCATCCAGGGTGTTGACAGAATTCCATGTTTTGTAGCTGTAAGACTAAGACCCTCAACTCCTGAAGGCCCCTCTTTGCCTTGGGCAGTTCACAGTGTGTGATTTCTTCCAGGCCAGCAGGAAAGTCTGTCCCACCTAAAGGCCCACCTAACTAGGTCAGGGCCACCCAGAAGAATCTTCCTCTTGCTTAACTCAAAGTCAGCTGATTAGGGACCCTAATTACATCTGCAAAACTCCCTGCACCTTTGCATCTAATATAGCATAGTCAGAAAAATGACATTCCATCATGGCACAGGTCCTGGCCACACTAAAGGGGAGGGGATTATGTAAAGGTATGAGTCATTGGGGGTCCTCTTGGAATCCTACCTACCACAGGAGGCCACTCTGCCTTCTATGTCCACACACAAGCTCTAGCTCCTCTCGTAGCTCTACTCATACAACACATTCTTTACTGTCCTCATCCTCGGTCCAAAGTTTCTCCATCCTTCAGCCAAAGACAGGCCCCTCCTCTCTACAGCTTCCCGAAGACTGCTACCCACATGCGGAGAAGGCTTACAGTTCTCAGTTTCTCTCAACTCTCTGCCCTCAGAGTCCTACTCACAGTAGAGCACACACACATAAAAAACAGGGGATAACAAACTCTTAGGATCTGAATCATTTATATAACACATGTAGCAGGGGGATCACACAAAAGTTTAAAATGCACAAAAATTCAGTACCTAGGAAACTCCAACGTGAAGTTCCAGGCACAAATTTTCAAAAGAAATAACTATGGACAGGTTTCCTAAGTCAACAGACTTCTTTCCCACAAGGAGAATATGAAGGAATTAAGGGAGTTGGAATTGTGGAAGAATATTTTGGTAATGGCTGTCCAAATTTTCAACACGAACTGTGCCCTAGAAAGGGCTTGACTTGGTGGTATAAGGGACCTTAACTGTAAGAGGCTGTAGGGGAGGGGGTGGAGCTAAAGGTTGAGTATTAGGAGGGCAGGTCAAGAAATCAACAGCACTATGTCAAGAGAAGGGTAGATGGATTGTCCAGCAGGTGATGTCTGAACAACCCTGCACTTTTCACACAGGAGACAGAATGGTCTTTAATCATCTTTTAGAAATTCCAGCCCAGAGAAAGCAGAGCCAGCTTTCAACAGTACAAGTCATGAAAGAACTTTCCTGTTTCTCTTACTGATCTCTACAACCCCAGAGGGGCGTGAGATGGCAGCTAGAGAGTGGAGGTCCAGGTGCACAAGGAAGAAAGAAGGTGGGCAGGTTGGAGATGGAGGTGAAGACTTACTGCTGCATGAACATTGAACACTTGATGTGGACTGGCCACCCTGACTTCTTATTCAAGACTGTGCTTTGGGTTTTTTTTTTTTCCTTTAGGTGGCCACTGGACATTTATCATCTGAAAGTAAGCAGAAAGGCCATAGACTCTGAAATTTTATCCAATGGTAGGGAAAAACCTTTCCTCATTGAGCAGGTTTAAAAGGAGAAGTCAGGACCAAAATAAAGTTGCCTTTAGGATTCTGCTCTGTAAGTCCTGTTCGTTCTTGTAATAGATCCTAGCCAGTGCACCTGTCTCTTCATGTGGTTGTGAACTCTTTTAAGGGGGCTGCTTGTTGATTTTAAAGTTCAAAGTCATGGATTACCATCAGTCTTGTCAGCTTCATGGAAAACCATGATGTGGTATTTCTTGTCCTTACTGAGAAGAAAGAAGCAGAGCAGATTTCAGCTGCACACACACACACACACACACACACACATCTCCTCAGGTCTTCTTGAAAGGGGGTAGCATGATTCCTAGAACACCATGTGTGAAACCGTCTTATTTCTGAAGCAGACAACCTCAAGATCTCAAATTAAAGGCCACAACTCGGTCTTTTCCCAGTTCCTCAGCTCTGATAAGGGATGTAAACAAGAATTCCTGGGGAAGGAGATTAAAAGGGAACTCAAAGTGAGGACCAGAGATTTTATGCAAATGTGATTCAAATTGTGAGAAAGCAATCTAGTTGAGCTATCTCAATGCTTTTCAGATGTTTGGGGAGTGAAAGGGACAGTGGGTGTCTCAAACGCCAAATATAAAGAAAGCCCAAGGCTACAATTGATTTGATTGAAGAAATATATAATAGGCTGCTTCCATACTCACTAAACAGATAAGGGGAAAAGTCAATGTGTGGCTAAAAATATCACAAAGGCAATACACACATAGCTGACTTTATATATATATTTTTCACATAGCTACAAACTCATTTTATAGAACCCCTCTCCCATTCCCACCCCACCCCAATAAAAGGAAAATTAACTAGTGAAATCAGATATTATTTCTCAAATGTCAATTTGTATTTCCAATTACACATCCAGTCAAGCCCTTTGTTCTACTTTTATACATTTGTTTGGTGTTTCGGGCCAGTAATCCCCAGCCACTCCAGCTTAGTACAATGAACTGATGTTTGTGACATCATAGCATAAGAAACAAACCCAAATGATTCTTTTATTAAATGGCACTCCACAAGGCATTGCCCGTTGTGAGGAGGCAGGAAAAGGTGTCCTCCCCTGAATGCCATTGCATGGGGCCGGCCTGAAGTGGGACCAGTTCTCGGGAAGATTATATCAGTGGCACCGCGCTGGATGACCAGGCCTTGAGGTTTCATCACATGCCCTTGCACTGAGAAATCAGAGCTGGATACACTGGGAGACTGATGGGGCAGAGGGGCCAAGAAGCAGATGTATTTGTTTTGTCAATTATCAGCACATTCCCTTGGGGGGCAGCTGATAAAGTGATACAGATCACAGCGTTATGGAAGAGGAATGAGTCTGAGATACAAAACAGACTGGGGTGTACTATGAATATTAATACTTGCGTTAACAAGGCCTTCAATGTGCCTTCCTTGTATTAAAGCCTCAAAGGAATCTATGTCTCAAATGGACTTGAACAGGCTCCCTGCTGAACCATAATCTTCTCAAAGCTGATGAACTGCTCTCTTCTGGGAAAAGAAATGAACTTCAGGGTGGACATTTCCTGGGAATAAGGATTTAGAGGTTAAAAAATAATAATAATTTAATTAAAATGTTTCAAAAGCAGGAAACTATATTTCAATAGTTTATCATTTACTAAAATGGAATTAAAATCTTAGCCATTGATGGAAACTAGGACGTCAGGAAACTAACAATGTCAGACACATGTATTCGTCTACTAATTCACTGAACAACTCTATCATGGTGCATGCCACACCTAGGGAGGTGCTGAGATTGTAGGGTGGGGAATAGAAATATGTAAAGGGGCAGTTATACCAGGAAAACACTGTACTAAGTGACTTACATGCAATGCCCCATTCAGTTCTTCCAACACCACTGTAAAGTAGGTTCTTTTGTCATCCCCATTTTACAGGTGAGGAAACCAAGTCTCAGAGAGGATAAAGAACTCACCCAAAGTCAAGCAGATATTCATTGGTTGGGGCCAAGATCAGATCACACTTTAATCCAGCTCCAAAATCCATGCTTTCAATCATTACCCCTCTGTGAACCTAGGAGACCTTGGGTTGCAGGGGGGCTGGAGGAGTAGCAGTAAGTGAAGAAAAGGTCACATGACTAGGTGAGAGATCGGTATGAAGGCAGGACAATGAATCCATGATTCCTCTAAATGCAACATAACCATCATGGCTCCCTGACACTGTGAAGGTTGATTTCTCTGCTGGAAAACCCTTCCTTCTTTCTTTATCCCACTCCAGCTTTCATCTTGCAAGTGGGGTCTTTACCCTATGCCCCTTCCTCCTGTGGGTGCTTGTCATCTTGCATCTGCAATACTTCTGTTACAATATGTTGGATTATAAAGTGTGCTTTACATGTCTTTGCCAGTAGATTGAGAACATCTCAAGAGCAGAAACAATAGAGAGATTAATCGGGTATAATCGCCCAGCTTTTAGCACAGTGCTAACACCTAATACGCATCTATAAAATAAATGAATTAAAGAATGACTATAAGGATATGAGAAGTTTCGGTTTGGTTTGGTTTTGAATGACAAAGGCAGGTTTATTGCTTTGGGTTAGACCAGCGGAGATAGATAGGATTGGGGCGAGGAAAGGCAGCACAGGTGAATGTATCCTCCTGGCCACTGCCAAGTTCTCGGCACCCTGGGAAGCCGACCCATACACTACGGATGGATCTACGGATCACCTGCTCACGGGCTAGGCACCCACTGAAGTTCAAGGTGCATCCCAAGGCTGAGAAAAAGAGCTCCTCCTCCCCATGATTCTGTCAGTGGTGTCACCTGCACAGGTCTGAGCGCGGAGGTGTGCAGTGATGACGTGCACTGGGGTGAGTGTCCTCAGGAAGGCATCTTGGCGGAGGCTGCCCCCATCCTCTTGGGCGCTGGTGCTGGCTTTCATCATCATATCATTCAATCTTTTTGCAGATCCTGACCTCCAGCAAGTAGATGCCACATTCATGTTATAGTGAGAAAACTAATTTGGGCACAGGAAAGTAACATGAGAAGAAAAGACCAAAAATGGAGTTCGGAGTCAGATCATGGAGGACATTCATTAAGTGCAAAGTTAAGGTGTTTGGACTTGATATGTTACAGGCAATGTGGAGGCTATGCAAGCTCCAGGCCAAGAGATGTCCTGCTCTTCAGGGTTTAGTGAGTTTACATAGTCCTTAGCCCGGGAGTATTGGGGAAGCAGAAAAACAGTAGGAAGCTCACTGACAAGGGACAGGGCAGGTGTCATTAGCACTTAACTTCTATTGCTTTATCCTTTCCTTGAGACTTATTCATAATGAGCATGGGCTCACATACTGGATATCCACTTGAGTAATGTATCTACGTTCATAACTCAGTACAAGCCAGACACTCTTGTTTGTTACATGTGGTTTCCTTTTGACCTGTACCACAAGTCAAGAAGAAGGCCTGTGCTTTTCTATTCTACAGAGAGCTTTGGAGACTGGCCCATAGTCACACAGCTGGTAAATGGTGGAAGCGAGACTTGTGGGACAGGCAACCTCCCTCCAGAATGAAGGCTCTCTACCGTGATACAGTACTGCCTCTTGGATGCCTCATGGACATATCAAACTTAATATCTATAAAAGAGAACTCTCAACTTCTTCAACACTCCAAACTCACTCCTTCCCAGCCTGCCCCATCTGAGTATATGCCACCATAATCCACCAAGTGCTGAAGCAAAATAAAAAATTACAGTCATCATTCATTCCTTTATTAACTCTACCCCTCTCCCATCCTAACCACCATCAAGCCTCTCCTCCAAATACATCTCCATCTACCCTCTCCTCTCCATCGCCTTTGCCTCCACTCTGGACTCAGGAACCATCAGCTCTCACCTCGTCAACACCAACCACCTCCAGATAGATAGCCCTGTTTCTTGCCCTGTACAGTCTATTCTTGATGTAGCACCCAAAGCAATCTCCTTTTTTTTTTAATTAATTTTTATTGGAGTATAGTTGATTTACAATGTTGTGTTAGTCTCTGCTGCACAGCAAAGTACATCAGTTATACATGTACATATATCCACTCCTTTTTAAATTCTTTTCCCATATAGGTCATTACAGAGTATTGAAAAGAGTTCCCGGTGCTATACAGTAGGTCCTTATTAGTTATCTATTTTATATATAGTAATGTGTATATCTCCTAAAAACTGTCATAACTCCCATCATAACTTTGCTTAAAAGCATCCAGTGGCATCTCTTACTTCTCTTGGTTCTGATCAATGGCATTTGGTCTTTTCACTCCCTGGAATGTTCTTTTTTGCATAAATGACTTCTCATCTGTCAAGTCTCAGTGACTGTCACATCCTCAGAGAGGCTTCCCATGACCACTTTGTCTGATGAAGTCACCTGCCAAGTACCTGTTATCACATCACACAGTCTTACTTTCTGCATCACTTTCATCCCTACCTGAATGTGTCTTCTTTATTTGTCTGTTTACTTTCATATGTCTGAGTCTTTCATCTAGAGCTAAACTCTCTAAAAACAGTGGTCTTTCTTCTTCTTCTTTTTTTATTTACCTCTTTACACCCAGTAACTAGAACAGTACCTGGCACAGGGTAGGGGCCGAATAAACATCTGCTGAATGAATGGAATAGACACCCGGCTCCTTATTCTCTGTATAAAGTGGGGCAAATGATTTGCCTCCCTAAAATCTACCCTCTAGAAGGGTCATGAGATCATTTCCATGATATGAATTATATGAAGTATGTAACACAGTACTTTGCACATGTCAAGAGTTCAATGCATTTCTGTCCGTCTCTCAAATGCACAGAACGCATATCCATGTGTTACAACATTTCCTTCAATTATTTATTTCACTGCTTGCTTCTGTTACTGATAAGCATACCTCCTGCTCCACCAACACTTACCTCTTTAATGCTCCATTATGCTTCTTCTTCTATTGTCTGATACAGCCCTGGGAAAAGAGGTGCTCCTGGGGTGGGATCATGTGATCACGAAAGCAGATTTTGCTAACCAAAAGTGTCCAGTAAAAATGGGAAGTTGATTCCTAAATGTCTCTGAAAGTCTGTGGTTTGGTTCACAATATCTTAACAGATTAAGTTAATGCAAATAGCAGATGTATTTCGTAGCAACAAGACAAATGTTCAGCAGAATTAAAGTTATTCATGTGTTGTCACACTGGGAATATTTGCATGATATTTTGCTAATTGCTCCAAAATCTGACTTGTAGCAAATAAACAAATGGAAAAAAAAAATAAACCAGCAAAAATTAGCCCCAGGCCTCTCTGATTTCTTTTACGCTCCCACTGTCTTTTTTCAACCACTCAGCTTTTTGCTCTGAAAGCCTGGTGGCCTTTCCCAGTCTCCCAAGCGTGTTCTTGGACCCATTATTTCTGTGGAGACGTTCATGGCTTCCTCCTGGTAATGAGAGTTCCAAAAGCACTGGGCGTTTTTTTCTCTCCCTGACTCTCAGCACCCTCCTCAGACTTCAAATGTCTACTTAGATTTCCTAATGAAAGCGTCACGTTGATAGATTGTACCACTTGAAAATAGTGTAAATTTGTCAAGTTTTCTTAAAATAGTTCAGATGATTTTTTTGTCAATATATACTAAGTTTATTACTTTCCGAGGGCTGACATAACAAAGTACCACAAACTGGGTGGCTTTAAGCAACAGAAGTGTGTTGTCTAACAGTTCTGGAGACTAGAAGTCTGAAGCCAAGGTATCGGCAGAAATGGTGCCTTCTGAGGGGCCCTGGAGAACATTTGTTCCATGCCTCTCTCCTAGCTTCTCGTGACGGCTGGCAATCCTTGGCATTCCCTGGCCCATAGATGCATCAATCCAATCTCTTCCTCCATGTTCACATGGAGTTCTCCTGTGTCTCTCTGTTTTCACATGGCTGTCTTCTTATAAAGGCGTCTGTCATATTGGGTTAGAGGCCTACCCTACTGCAGTATGACCTCATCTATAATATAATATATTATATCTGCAATGGTCTGATTTTCAAATCAGATCACTTTTTGAGGTCCTAGGGGCTAGGGTCAACATCTTTTTTTGGGGGGAGGTGGACACAATTCAACCATAACATTAGGGGTCTCCAAACTTTTATGGACCTATATCCCTAGAAATTAAAATATCTTGTGCACACACCTCAGTGTGTCTGCATGTGTTTGTGTGATAGTTATGTACATAAATATGTATATTATACATAAGTAATAGACTAGCTTACTAATATGCCATGTTTATTATAAAGCAAGCACAAAAATAGAAATTTTTTAAATGATGAGAAAAATAAAGAGATTAGAAGTGATAGTACATACTTCCCTCACTCTCCTTGGATCATCTTGTTTTTCTGTTTTTTGAAAACCACTTCCTGACTAATGTGAAGGGAATGAATTTAACTCTATGAGGCAGAAGAAGGAAAAATAAATCATTAAAGAAAGAGAAGAAAGGTGACCAAAATTGAAAGCTCTGGACTGAAACAAAATTGAAGAGTTTGTGGTTAAATGCACATTCTAAGTTCATCATCATTAAAATAACCCACCATTACTGCTGGGCATATATCCGGAGAAAACTCTAATTCAAAAAGATACATGCACCCCAATGTTAATAGCAGCACTATTTACAATAGCCAAGACATGGAAGTAACCTAAGTGTTCACTGACAGACGGACAGATGAACCGATAAAGAAGATGTGGGTACACACAATGGAATATTAGCCATAAAAAAGAATGAAATAATGCCATTTGCAGCAACATGGATGGATCTAGAGGTTGTCATACTGAGTGAAGTAAGTCAAAGACAAATATCATATGATATCACTCATATGTGGGATCTAAAGTATGATACAAATGAACTTATTTCCAAAAAAGAAATATACTCAGAGACATAGAAAAGAAACTTATGGTTACCAAAGGAGACGGTGGGGGGAGAGATAAATTAGGAGTTTGGGATTAGCAGATACAAACTCCTATATATAAAGTAGATTAACAACAAGGTTCTACTGTGTAGCACAGGGAGCTGTCTATATTCAATATCCTGTAATAAACAATAATGGAAAAGAATATGAAAAAGTATATATATATACATCTGAATCACTTCGCTGTACACCAGAAACCAGCACAACATTATAAATCAAATATACTTCAATTTTAAAAAATAAAAAAATAATAATAACGCAGCATTAAATTGGAAGTGGGAATTTTATTCCAAAAGAATCAGAATCAATGCATTCTGCCCATTCTATTAGAATCATGAAAGCATACATAGGAATATCCCATCACCAGTGGCAGCAGTCCTATTCCTCCTCTATTTCTTTTCCTTCAGAAAGTGAATTTTCACAAGTATTGTTTAATCATCATGAAAGATAAGGATCCAAATGTGAAAGTGAAAGGCCTTGGTGACCTTAGCTGTGCGCTACCCAAAGACCTGGAGAAAATGAGCTCTCCTCTCAGGTCTCAGCTTCTTCACCCAGGAAACGGTAGGAATACCTGCCTCACCTGACTTCAGCTTCCTGTGAGCCAAACGTGGCTCCAGGTGGGAACAGGTTTTGAAGAGTATGATGCACGGTACTGTGGCAGTACTGTGGCTTCCTCCATGGAAGCCAGTTCACACAACCACTCTGAACCTCCTCAGTTTCTCTATCTGTAAAATGGGGATAAAAAAGACTATTCTGACTATTTCAGCAGGATTTTGTAAGAATAAAAAAGGATAACATATACTTTATAATCAATAAAAAACACACTTTACTATAAAACTATAAGGTTTTATTATTCATAGATTGAGCATGTAAATGGAGCTTTCTAATTGGTTCATGAGAAAGTAAAAATCAGTCTTCAGCTCTGAGAAATCAGAAGAGGGACCTCAGTGTCCCTCAGCTGATCAGGTTGTAACCCCAGGTCTAATTCAGAAACATTGACAAGAAGCCAATGACAAGAGCAGTAAAGCTCAGCTCCTGGAAGCACTTTCAGCTAAGAGGGTGTTGACTGAAAAGAAAAATGCACAACCTAAAAGTTGAGAATGATGTTTTATTCCACAGACATACTGAGGACTTAAGCCCAGGAGGCAGCTTCTCAGATGGCTTTGAGGGACTGTTCCAAGGAGTTAAGGGAGGAACCAAGATATATGGGATTTTTTGCAACAAAAATCAGGTAGCTGAGCATCCAAAGTCTACTGTTAATTAAAGAAAAAACAGATATCTCAAGATAATGAATTTCGCACTTTTCTGTGTATGGGAAGATGCAAAAGTCCGGGCTCCTTGAAATCATTCCTGTGACATGCACCTTAACTATCTAGGGTCAGCATCCTGTTCTTCATCCTAAAGCCCCTCAGGTTGCACAGTCGGGGGCAGCTGCCATGGCTGATGGCTTGATGGCCACACCATCCTTTATTTACTGATATGGCAGGTGACATATTTTTGTCCACAAGGGATAGATCCACTTTTAAACTAAAACATCAGAGTAAAACCTACAGTCTTAATTTTTCATGTTGTCAGGACCTAATAAAATTTTGGAGAAAATTATTGAAAATCCTCTCTTATAATTATTGCTCATTGCCTATGAGCTCTATTGCCTAGGATCTTCCTTCTCTTCATTTCACATCCCTCTCACTTGCTCTATGATCTTCTGAGGTTCATGTTTTGTTTTAAGGTTTTAGGACATAGAAGAGTTGGAAATAGACCTGGCTCTGACACTTCCTCTCCGAGATGTCCGCTGAGGCCAGGCCTCCCTGAGGAGGGACAGGATGCACCTCGTGAGGACGATCTCCACACCACACACCATCAGCATGTCACCCAAGGGCCCACAGAGAGGGTCTGTCTGCAAAACGACTTGTCTGGACAGACAGCAGCCAAAGTACAACACTCCTAATCTGGGGATCCAGCCGATTTGTTCAGTCTGAAAGTCCTTCTCTCCCTCGTGCCACTGGGCTTCCCCAGCTCAACGCCCACTTTTCTCTTGATCTCAAGCACCTTCTACAATTCCCTCCTTTCCAATTTTAAAACATTTTTAGAAATTCCCATATTTTTCCATCCATCCTTCTGTAATCAACCAAAGAAACATCTGACAAGTCTCCTTTAGCTGATATACACATAATATACAGTCTTAAGCTACCCAGCTCCAATCTAACTGCCTTTTGCTCTTGCATATCCTTTAGCATACTGTGTTTCAATTGCCTTTGAAATCAAACTATTGTTGCCTGTTCATGTCTTGGCATACTATTCACTCTGCTTTTTATGTGTCCCACCACAGCACGTGCACTGTTACCTGAACACTGGGTTTGCCTCTTGATGGGTGTTGAACCAAAAGACACAACCAAGCCAAAGATTGGGAGAAGAAAGGATCCATTACTTGCAGCAAGTAAGGAGAACACTGGGAACATTTCCCAAAACAGTGTCTGCCCGAAAACTGGGGAAAGTTTTAAGCTAAGAGCACATGCATATTCATTTAGGGGCTTGAGAAGAGGTGAATTCAGCGTAGAATTGGGGCCAAGGTCGACAGAGTCCAAGCTTTAGTTGATTGAATTTCACGAGGGTCAACAGCATCATTCTGTCCTCTACCTGGGTGGGGGCCTTAGTCCCCGCAGAACTCAAAGACTGGATCAGACTGTGATGTATTTTTTTGAGGCGCATTTTTTTTAATTAATTTTTATTAGAGTATAGTTGATTTGCAATGTTGTGTTAGTTTCTGCTATACAGCAAAGAGAATCAGTTATACATATACATATAGTCACTCTTTTTTAGATTCCTTTCCCATATAGGTCATCACAGAGTACTGAGTAGAGTTCCCTGTGCTATGCAGTAGATTCTTATTAGTTACCTATTTTATGTACAGTAGTGTGTATATGTCAATCCCAATCTCCCAATTTATCCCTCCCCCTCCCCCCCACTTTACCCCTTGGTAACCATAAGTTTGTTTTCTACATCTGTGACTCTATTTCTGTTTTGTAAATAAGTTCATTAGTACCATTTTTATAGATTCCACGTATAAGCAATATCAAATGATATTTGTCTTTCTCTGACTTACTTCACTCAGTATGACAAACTCTAGGTCCATCCATGTTGCTGCAAATGGCATTATTTCATTCTTTTTTTAAGGCTGAGTAATATTCCATTGTATATATGTACTACATCTTCTTTATCTGTTCATCCATCAATGGACATTTAGATTGTGATGTATATCCCTTGAGGAGAAACTAGGACTCTGTTTTATTACTGAACTATTGTTTCTTGACTGCTTTTCCTTTGTTCCCGCATTCCCTCACTTCCCTTAAAATCACTGATTACTGAGACCTATTCAAGGGCAAGCATTATGACCAGGCTTAGATCACAAAATGGCTTAGGCCAAAAATGGCTTCTCTTATGTCAAGAAAGCCATGCCTGGTTCTTTTTCTCTGGGGCTTCCTACGCTGTCTGCTTACATTATGAAAAACTGCTCTCCATCTTTGAAGCTTTTACATGTTACAGGATGACAAAAACAGTGCATACGCAGCTTTATTTTGGAGTAGGAAAGGGCCCAAGGCATTGAAGCAGATAGTTGGCATTGGAATCCTAGCCTTGTGATTAAAAACTGTGTGTTTGAGGGCAAGCCATGTCCTTCTCTGAGGCTCTGTTTCCTCATCTATAGAAATAGGACAGTAATACCTATCTCATGGGATTTTCATGAAGATTAAATTCAATGAAATAACATGCTAAGCTCCAGACACATTGATAACACTCCATTAGTTAATAAGCAACATCCCATTTTGCATAGCACTGAATGCAGATATCTAAGCAGCGAGCTATTCTGATGACAAAGATGAAGTTAGCAAGGCTTTAGATTAGAGAGTCACAACCCTGGCTCCACAGTTAATTCACCAGGGGAGCTTTAAATATTCTTAAGCACAGACCAGTTCAATCAGCCTCTCTAAGACACCCAGGCATCAGTATTTTTCAAGTTCCCCAGATGATTCCAATGTGCAGCTAAGGTTGGGAACCCCTGCTTTAGACGAAGGTGTTTGTTTTTTCCAAAGTGTGGAAGATGAGGAACTCTCAGCTTGCTTACCTTGGGGATGGAAGTGGGAAGGATGAAGGGAAAAACAGGCTCCAGAAGTGTTTGGTGTAGTACAATCGCACTCCAAAAAATGCAAATTCCTTGTTCAAATACATTCCTTTCCGTGCAGGTGGTAAACGTCTAAAGGACCTGTCTTCGGTCACCATATTTTGTTGAATAAACCTCCCATGCTAAGGCCAAGAGCGGGCCTCAAGACCATATTTCTTTATATGGCTTCGCTGAAAGTAAGCAAAAGTGGGAGTAAGTACAATGCCCTCCCCAGCTCACCCATCCCCATACATACACTTAGAAATCTAGAATCTAGAACGTATTGTTTTCTTTTTCCTTATAACTTTGAGACAGAAATAACTAATTAAAATTTCTCCTAAGCCAAATATATAAATTCTTATCTGATATTTCAGAAACCAGTTGTCAAACGCAGCACAAGCACAACTTAGTTTTTCTTTCTCGAAAAAGAAAAAAAGACCCCAAATACTATTCCTACAGGAAGCATAAATTGTATTGCTAGAAATAATAGCAATCTCTTTAGCTATATCCCCTAGGACTCACGTCAGTATATTTTCCTAAGTGCTGTATTTTTAAAGCTCTGTTGCATACCTGCCTCTTAGGCATGCTGAACTGAACATTCTAAATTCTGAGCACTTAGTGGTACAGGTTGGTTGAAAATGTACCCTTAGAAAAATGAATCCCTTTATCAGTCGCTATTGCTATGTGAGACACTGGGGAAGAAATTATTCACAGAACTGCTGGCCTCAATTTAGAATTTATTGTGTTGTTATATTTAATGTAGATTGATTATTGCTCAAAAATATTTACTCCCAATTGCCTAGATCCATAGGAGAAATATATTTCCCTGACTTTAGTCTCAGTCATGTGACTTGCTTTGCCTATGGGATATTAGCAGATATGATACAAGCAAAGGCTTAAAATGTGCTTATACAGATGAGCTTTCCTCTTGTGCCTCTATATTCCACAAACATGAGAAGAGCTTGTGCCTAGAATGAATGAACACATATGGAGAAGACATGAACCCAGCCTGCAACAAGGAACTGGGCCTGGCCAGACCCACAGCTGGAATCAGAATCACTCAGCCAAGCCCAGCCTAGATTAGCCAAATCCCACCCAACCCACAATTGTGTGGGTGAGTTTTAAGCCACTGTGTGTTTGGAATGGTTTGTTATACAGCAGTAGCTGACCGATATACACTGCAAGACATGGTATCGAATAAACAAGAAAAAGTAGAGAAACACTGATTTGAAAACCCACTTCTTATGGCCAATTAAAAATATTTTTTGAAGTGGGGTGCTAGGGTGAAAGATTCATTTTATGGTACAAGATAATCATGCTATTGTAACCATCACTGAATATCTATTGTTGGTACATGTAAGGAAAGGAAATAATGATTTTTCTGAGTAACTATCTTAAATGGTACAAAATGTTATATCTTTGAAACTGAATGGAAAAGTTGTCTGCAGTTTCACTGTGGTGTAAATATCAGTTTTGCTCTTGGTTGTAAAATAATCATTGTAGCTACCATTCACTGAGCACTTACTACATAGACCTTACAAATATTATCTCAAAATACTACACTTAGGTAGTTGTGATTATTTATTCCCATTTTAGAGATAAAAACATTGAGGCTTGGAATGTTTAAGTAATTTGCCCGAGGGTCCCAAGCTAGGAAGCAGCAATGTTGAGATCTAGCCCAAATCTTTCTGATTCAAAAGCCTAACTCTTACTACTGCCTCTCAGGGTTAAAAAGACAAATGTGTAAGAAGAATGATGCAATAAGAATAAGGTCATTAACATGGGTCTATTCCAATGGAGGATAAGTCATAACATAAATCTCTATGACAAAATGTGGCTTTCTGGTTCTCCTCTTCTATCAACCATCTTGAGTTAATGTCTCAGATATAAATATTCAATGCAGTTGAACAAATATTTCTTTGGCCCTAATAAATACCAGGCTTTATGCTCACGCTTAGAATTACAGTTGAGTTTAGGACACAGTTCTTTCTTTATAGAGCTTTCAGTCTAGTAAATAATTGATGTTGAAAAAATCCTAACCAAAAATCCCAGTGTGAGCTCTATCATGTTCCAAACACAGGGTGAACAGATGTTCCGACTAATGATTGCTGGGGTGGGAAGAGGGTGAGGGCTGGGGAGTTAGTTACATTTACTCACTGAGAATGCTCATTCCTTTCTGAAGGCAGCCAGCAGCCAAGGAAGAAGACAAATTCTAAATTAAAGGGGGGAATCAAGCTGTGCGAGACTGCTGACCCGAGTGAGAGCTGAAAGATAATGGCTGCACTAAATGCTGAGCTCCGGTCCACAAGGGATGGACCAGAGGAGCATCACACCCAAGCTTGTTGACTCAGATGGGAGTGTTGGCCAACAAATAATAAATTAAGGAGGAAAAAAGAATTGTGGTTCTGTTGAGCATTATAAGACTCTCTCCTTTATAAAAGGATGAAAAATTTATTCAATTGAGATATATTGCTTAAGTGGAAAACAGTCGTAATACAATGTTATGGTGTTATTGTCTAAATGGGTCAAATTTTCTACTGCCCCAACATCAGAGATCACAGCAGAACCAAACATAAGACTCTCTTCCACCAAAGAATTTGACATTTTCTAGCCCCTCTTTTTTTTAATCCAGTCAAAAGGGGAGGCCTCATCTGAGCTGCCCCTTACTCCTCCGTACCTGTTAAAGGAAAGGAAAGAGGAGTTTGCTAAAGGCATTTCACAAGTGGGATGTTAATGTCAAAAGGTATTTACCATGGAGAGAAAGCATCCAGTGTTCCATAATTTTTCTTCACCCATTCAGAATAAAGGGTTCCAATCCTAACTGTCTCATGTATATCATTATATTGTTATAATTCTGCACAGAAATATCAGGCATCTTTATCAAATACTGTATATCTTTTTGCAGGAAAAAGTCAAATGTGCACTCATTAGAATTAGTCATAATTCTAATTCCGAACATAACATCATCCCAGCAATATCACTTGCTACTTTATATGTTACTTAACTGATCTGAATTTCAGCTTTCTTACCTGTAAAATAGGAATAAGAAAACTACTGAAAGCGTTGTTATAAGGGTCAGAATTAAGACACATAGGCACTTTGAGAGACACAGAGGAGAAAAATCAATAAATGGTAACTATTATTATTATTATTGACACTGCTCATACTTGAAATTCTGTCATTGCTTATATACATTTATTTTTGTCGTATGCTTCAATAAGTTTCCTTCTAAATAAAAAAGTTAAAGCAAAATGATTCTAACCACATATCACCTTGTTGTAGATCACCTTTCTTTTGAATTTCAAAATGGTGCCACCCTTCCCTCCACTGCTATGTGTATAAGTACGTGGAGTTCACAATCTTAGTCCCTCCTACCTCACAGCCTTCTTGGGGCCTTTCTGGAACCAAGGCACACTGTATCTGACTTGCTTAAATAGTGAATTTACTATCTACTTAAATCAGTACTAATGTCAAACTTTGATAGAGAGATAGATTTGGAGATGTCTCCTGCCGGTGACAGGACCCAAAGAAACCCTAGCAGCCAGCCTTTCCCTTAGTGAGTGCAGATTTAGTTCCTCTCCCAAAGGTTCACAATTACTAGGAAGGGGATATGCATGAGCTCATGAACACCAAAGCCAACAACACCAACAGGTTCAAGCTGGCACTGGAGTTGGGGCATACTCCTTCCCTGAGCCAAGTCATCGCCATCCTCACATCTTAGCACAAACTAACTCCTTATTGGCTATTAGCTTAACCTAGAAAACCTCAGCCAAAAAGAGGATCAGGGTAGTTAGAAAAATAATCTAGTAGTGTTTTCTCATGATGTTAAAAACATGCATTTTTCATTGAAACTCCACTTGTCTTCTTTGGAAACCAGCAATTCCTTTCAGTCTTTCTGCCTAAGAAAGAGTCCAGTGAGTCAGGTTTTGGAGCCTGTTTTTTCCTCCCAGCCCCCATGTTCCTTTTTCTTTTGGTAACGGTAGCCAGATTTCCTTTGGGGTCCATATGCAGTCTCAGTGGGGCCATCATACAAGATGCCATGATGCCAACAATTGACTCATCCATTCTCCTATGGATGTACTTCGAGTTTTTCCATTCTTTTGCTATTGTGAACAGAATGGCTCTGAATAATCTTTTTGAGCTTAAGTTAGTCAAAGTGAGTTTTGTTGCTTACGACCACACAATATTAACAGATTTATGTAGGAATACAGAAAGTTCTCAATTATCATGCACTGTTATTTATAGATATAATTCATTATTAGGTACAAATTATTTTAAAAGTTTAAGATTTAAGCGATTCCTAAGGGTACTCTCACACACTGTTCTGCTTTCACAGACAGGAGTTATTGCTCATCTTAGTTCTGGTCATCTATCAGCTACCAATTGTGGACTTAATTCCTAAGGGCTTTAATCAACTGGCTTCTCTTTCCCTTCTAATGAGAACTGAATACATAGTTACCTTGCTAGTTGAAAAAAAAGCCAAGGGTGACACAAATTGCCAATAAATATTTGCAAAGATGCTCAAACTCATTAGCACTCATGGAGATGCAAATCAGACCACAATGAAATACCATTTATACACTAGATTAGCATAAATTAGGACATCTTATAATATCAAAGATTGAAAGAGGTGGATCTGTGGGAACTTTTATTCATGTACATTGGTGAAAGGAAAGCAAATTGGTACAACTACTTTGGAAAAAATGTGGCAGTATGTTCTAAAGTATGTAAAGTTGAATATTTACCTACAATACAATCCAGGGTAATACGTAGGGAAACTTTTGCCCTTGTGTCCCAGGAGACATGAACAAAAATATTCACTGCAGTTTTATTCACAGCAGCAAAAAAAAAAAAAAAAAAAAAGAAATCATTGCAGTTCTGTTCACAGCAGCAAAACAAAACAAAAACAAACAAAACAAACAAACAAAAACCCGAGAAACAACTCAAATGCCCATCAACAGAAAAAGTGGATGAACAAACTCTAGTTTAGTCAGGTAATGAAAAATTATAGAGTGGAAAAAATAAACAGACTAAATTTTACAAACAACATGAGTGCATCTTAGAATATTGAGTAAAAACAGCAAGTCCCAACAAACTACGCAAGGTGTATTATTTTTTTAAAGCTCAAAAATCCATCAAAGCCAAGCAACACACTATATGGATATACCCACGTGTATGTGTGTGTATATACACATGTGAAAATAATTTTTAATAAAGCAAGCAATGTTCAGCACAAAGTTCACCATCAGGCTGGGAAAAGGCAGAGTTTTGTGATGTGGGAGAATTGCATAAGAAATTACAGTGATGTTTGTGGTCCTAAAATTGAGTGGTGAGTTCACAACTGTTCATTTTATTATTCTGCTTCATCAGCTATATATATGTTATGTATAGTCTTACATTGAAGAATAAAGAAAAATAAGCCAATAAGAAGTAATAGCTTCATCCAAGGACAGAAGAAGAGATTAGTGCACAAACTTCACAAGGAACACTGTAGATGACTGGGATATACTCTGAGTTTCCACTTACTAATAACTCAATAACCTCTCTTGCTGTGACCTTTCTCCTTTTTAAAAAATTTTTTAAATTAATTTACTTATTTATCTATTTATTTTTGGCTGCGTTGGCTCTTCGTTGCTGCGCACGGGCTTTCTCTAGTTGCGGCGAGCAGGGGCTACTCTTTGTTGCGGTGCTCAGGCTTCTCATTGCGGTGGCTTCTCTTGCTGTGGAGCATGGGCTCTAGGCACGCGGGCTTCAGTAGTTGTGGCACATGGGCTCAGTAGTTGTGGCTCGCGCGCTCTAGAGCGCAGGCTCAGTAGTTGTGGCGCACAGGCTTAGTTGCTCTGCAGCACGTGGATCTTCTCGGACCAGAGTTAGAACCCATGTTCCCTGCATTGGCAGGCGGATTCTTAACCACTGCACCTCCAGGGAAGTCCCTCCTTTTGTTTTTAGAGCCGACTCTTTGTATGTCTTCCATGCACCACTTCTCACTGAACAGTCTGTAGCATTTTAACCACTTACTAGCCCTATAAACTGAGATAAGTAGAGTGAGAAGGTAACCGATCTCTTATGATTTTGCGAGTCACACGTGTTTAACGTGTGCATTTTCTTCGTAACAGAAGAGGCCGTTTCTATCAGCACCATGAGGTTAATGTATTTCTTCCTTTCCAATCTCCCACCCCCCAGACACTAACCAACCCTTCTGGGAAAAAAGCTTTTATCTTATCAGAGACCCATGCTTTGGGGATAATGCAGCAATATTTTATTGTTGCTGCTAATACGCACATGTGGCTAGAGATAGAACAATAGGCAAGGAACATTGCTTTGTTCTATGAAAACATAAACATACACGGGCCAGTTTAAGTGGCTTCTTTCCTTTAGCAGCTGCTTTCTAAAGGTCTGAAAGTGCCTGGGCCTAACTGGAGACGCTGGAAGACACTCATGCTCATAAAGAGAAGAGAAAAGAAAGCTATTGCTACCTAAGGCCACTACAACTAAAACTGTCCAAGTACATGATTTGCCAGAGTATAGGAAGAGCCTTAGTCACTCTGAGTTTTAAAAGGCGACAAATTGTTATCAATGATAATGCCTGGGCTTAAAAATGAGTGCAGAAATGGATTAAGTGGCCTGGCGTATACAAAAATGTGTTTTTCTGGCTAAATCTTTGTCTTAGCTCCTCCTCCACTCACATCATCTGTACTTCTTGCAATGAAAACTTGGACTGGAGCACTAACCCATATTTATATTATCCTGTTATGTTATGTTATGCTGAAAGCAACCCAATTTGCTAATAGCTTGTTACTCTCTAGCTGCATTTCCCCCAGGCCTAATACCATTCAATTCTTTCTGAGGGTTGCTTTCTCCAAGAGATGCTGATGGAGAGCTGGACTGGCTTTCACACATTCAATTTCTAAAGTATTTCTTCAAATGTCTTCTTCCTGGGGAATAACATAAATAGGGAACAACGACAACAACAAAAGTGAAAAGACAGAAAAAAGTGTGTATTGAATCCCAGAGGCATACTAATATAAAATCATTGACTAAAAGACCAGGCCAAACATTCATATAAGTCTCTTTGGAAAATAACTGACTGTTTCTCCCACTATGGAGAATTCAAATCATTTTGTTAAAGCCATGCTAACCACACTGAATCAATCAGGAAGGGCCAGGTTATGACACAGTAACAAAAGACACCACAGATCCCAGTGGCCTAAGACACAAAGGTGTATTTCTTGCTCTATGTATTGTGCACAGGTTGACTGAGCGCTCACGCCCACATCACCCCACTCTGGAACCCAGATGTGCAGAGCCCACACTATATGAAATGTTGCTGATTGAAGAAAAAAGGAAGTGATAGTGGTGATTCACATGTAGGCTCTTAAAGCTTATAACCAGAAGTGGTCCTCAAGACTTTTCTCTCATATTTCAGTGATCAGAGCAAAGGCCATACTTAACATAAAGGAAGCAAAGTAATACTCTACCAATTATCTGGAGATAGCAAAAGACAAATATTTAGTGAATAATAGATATTGAAATAGATCTTAACGGTCCCCAGAAATGTAATCCTCCCAAGATGGAGAGTGGGTGTGAGTCTTCAAACAGGTTATCTTTTAATGCTTACTAAAGCCTATGTTTACTGCTGATGAAAAAGTGGGGGGCAGATGGACAGACTCATTAAACCAGAAGCCAACTCTGGAGTTGATATTATTAATGGATGGTTATTAATTCCAAACCCCTGAATAAGATTCTCAAAACAATTTAATGGTATAAACCCAATGATACTGGTAATTTTAGAATTCTGGCTAGTAGACTTTTCATTTCCCATATGTAGACTAAAGTGAGCATTTCCAAAAGAATTTTATCTTCTGAATTAACATATATCAAAATATTTCAAGCTTTGGGTACACAACAAAATTATTCATTATTTTTAAGGGGCTGAGAAAAGAAAATGTTATAACTGGGAACTTGAAAAGATGAATGTGTAAAGCCAAAATGCTATAAATGTTCTCTATATGTCAGAAACACCTGAACTTTCCATTTTTACTAAATTACATCTAATATAAGCACTTTTGGCCTTTTCCTTGCTTCCTCATACTATGATATTCCAATCAAACCATTTCAATATAAACTTAATCTTGATCCAATACTATTATCTCAACCAGAAGCTCATTTAAAGCAGTATAAACTTTAATGAGATATATGTACCATGGGTATGAGCAGCAATATACCTAAGCATCTTTTTCCCTAGAAAAGGAAGATATATTTAATGTATTATTCTACCATCACCTTCACGTTCCACTTGCCATGGAATTAGAGCCAATAGTCTAAGTGAGTTCCCAAGGAACATGAAGTTTCTGCCATGAAGCTTCTGCTTTCTCCCCTGCCTTCTTCTTTCTTTTACAAAATACTTGATTTTCCAGGAAAGAAGGGAGAGCGCTAGGGCCCATGAAGTATCATTATAACCTCTACTTGGCATTGAAAGTAGGCAGCAGGAAGAGAAAGGAGGTAAACTGAAGACAGTGAATACTCCCTCCAGCTTTAATACTAAGCAAGTGCACTAGCTCAAGGGCAGGGATCAGCAAACTTTGTAAACAGCCAGACGGTTCATTTATTTGTCTGTACAGGCCATGAGGTCTCTGTTGCAACTATTCACTTCTGCCATTGTAGCATGAAAACAGCCATAAACAATATGTAAACAAATGAGCATGGTTTTGTTTCAATAAAACTTTGTTTATAAAAACTAGAGACCGGCAATATTTGACCCATGGATTATAGTTTGCTGATCCCTGCTCTCAGGAAGAAATACAGCCTACTGCTTGAATCTTAGATGTGGCCATCAGTCTGCCTGGCTTCTCATGTTCTTTTATGTCCACACTGTTACCTTTTCTTTTTTCTTTTCAATCAAATCTGTACCTTGTTTCTCCCTTCAAATAGTTCTTTCTTTTCAGAACTAAGATTACTATTGACGTAGGTAAAATATCAGGGAAAAAAGTTTTCCTTCTTACTGTCTAGAAATTGATGCATATTTACCTGTAAATCCCGTTAACCAACACCACTTATTAGCTAGTAATGTGTGGGTGTGGAATACTCTATACTAGTTCTTAAGGGCACTAAAAAAGGAAGCAGCAATCAGCATTTGCCTCAAGCAGGTAATACTGTTATTGGAAGTGTCACGAGAAGACGTAACTTTGCATTTCTGTGACAGGAACATGATTATGTGTATAAGAACAGGTGACAAAAGACAGATGACAAAAAGGTGTCTGAGTTAGAGAAGCACACCCACAATGCTTAGAACTCAGAGCAGTAGGAAAGTCCAAAGGCTGTAAGGTCACTGGAGAGCCTGGGGAGAAGATTCACATGGAGAAGGAAGCACAGACATCTGAAAGAGAAGAGGACGTGGCCCCTTCCTGCTGCTGAATTATTTTCCAATTAGTTTGATTTCCTTTTGATAATAGGCAAAGGTCAACTTAGATTTCCCTCCATCCACTGTCTCCCACCCTCCCACTCTACTCCCCCTCTCAACTCCAAAGACAAAAACTCCTGATGTGGACCCAGAATACTGTGTCCTACCACCAAGCAGAGGGTGGGAGTGAGGGTAGGGATGGGGTGGAGAGACTCCCAGTGTGACTGGGGAGAATGTTTACATCTCATAGGGGCCTGTGGTACATTCTCTTGAAAATCCCACATCTGGCTACTTCTCTTTGGGCCTCTCTGTCTTCCCCCCATGAGGCCAATGTGATGTAAAGGGCATAGAATTTCTTCCACATTCAAGGAGGCATCTCTAACCTCTGTTCAGATTAGGATCCAGGAAAAGAGAGGCACTGGTCAGGACATAGTCTGCCTTACTCGACACCAAAGGAGCATCTAACACACCAAGACTAGACATTCCAGGCAGGGTTTGTTTTGAGTCAAAGGCTTCTATATCTGCTCTGGACTGTTTATGCACCCACGCCCCCTCCCAAATTCATATGCTGAAGCCTGATCCCCAAAATGATGTCACTTGGAGGTGGGCCCTTTGGGAGGTGATTAGTGCCCTTATAAAAGAGACCTCAGAGAGTTCTCTCACTCTCTTTCTGCCATGTGAGAACACAAGGAGACGATGGTTGTCTCTGAAACAGGAAACAGGCCCTCACCAGACACTGAATTTGCCAGCACCTTGATCTTGGACTTCCCAGTCTTCAGAATAAATATTTGTTGGTTAAGCCACCCAGTCTATGGCATTTTTGTTATAGCAGCCCAAAAGGACTAAGGCAATATTGAAATGCTGAGTTTTGCCTAGAATCTTCCCCAAAACATCTCCCTTGAGCAGGAGTTTCTACCTTTTTTCTACCTGTCTCTCAGAGACAGTGTAAACATTAAAGATCCCTGTTTCACACAGATGTGTTTATACCCAAGGAAGAAAACCTCAGCATGTTTGCTTAATCAGGTTAATGACATGGCAGTGCAGTTAGGACCCTGAACTGATCAGGAGAACTCTCAGCCACACCATCTTCCAGCTACATGACCTTGGAGTAAGTCATGAACTTTCCTAAGTTTCTGATTCCTCATCTCCAAAATGACCATTATTACTTGCTCTACCCATTTTACAGGATTGTTATTAGGATTAACTAAGATAATGGTTATATGAGTTGCTCTGTAAATGGTAAAGCTGTTTACAATATTACAAGGTCATAATTACTATAACGATTGACATTACAGATTTTAACCAAACTAGATGATAACATGTTTGTTTCAAGAACTAAGCAGAATAGCTCTAAGCCAATATTAATGCTCCTAATAGATTAGGATAGCATTTATCAAACCAAGGCTTTGCAGACGACTACTCTGTAAGATTTTCATAGTGATGCCATTAAAAAGGTCTTCCAAGGGAGTCTGGAAATCTGGCAATGGTGGCAGCATAATTGTTAAACCTTCCAGAATCCCTGCATAAAAATTGGCAGACCAATTAGATAGCAAAAGCAAAAACTCACAGACAATAGTTAGAACAAAACTAGGAAATAAATATTCCCACAAATCTCATATAGAGTCCCACAAATCTCATATAGAGTCCCACACCGAAGAGAAAGTACTAGGAATGTAATGAAATTTGAACTTGTTAGGGATGACAGAGATGAAGAAAAGAATGTCCAGATAAAAGTGGGGAGGGAACCAGAGTCAGGAATCTTTGAAAACTAGCCGCCATATTTTTTTAACACTCCACAAAAGCAACAAAAGAGGGAGATTTGTGAAGTTAGAAAATCTATCTGAATCAAGCCTCTTTATAAAAGTTCAAGAAAACTAATTTCACATTAACAAGATCCACAGAAAAGTACTCTATGCAAAGTTAGCATAGGAGAAAAAGAGAATGAGAAGAATATTATTGCTGCAGAAATAAAATCATGCCAGAAAAGCATATTCAAAAAATATTCAGAACTGTAGCATCCTATTCCAAAATGAGCTAAAAGACATTAAGGAAATGATACAAGACATGAAAGAAGACATAAACCAAGGTAAAAACTCAGAAATGAGATGATAGAACTCAAGAAAAAATTAGAATTTTTTTAATCATGAAAACTAAATTATATTTAAGATGGCTGATTCCGGGAATGGGACAGGAAATATAAACTATGAGATCAGAAATTCTTGATATACCAGAAAACAAGAAGGCTCTCAGAAATTTGTAGACTCATGTTAAAAGGACTCAGGACACAATTGGAAGAGGCTGTCATGGCTAAAGATGCAACAAGTTGAAGTTCAATATTATTAAAACTGAGATGAATTGAAATCTATCAACTATGTTTTTATGCATGAGTTCATAGAGATATTTACCCAATAAGAACATTTCAAGTTACAAAATTGGGGGAAAGCTGAATTAAACAGATTTCTTTTCTGTGAGACCTCTCCGAGCTAATAACATGTGTTGTAAAACTTTCAAAGAGAAGATAAACCAAGTATCATCAAGTCTAAGACTCACTTTTGTTTTTTATACTTTAATATCTGTGAAATCGGTCTGCATCTTCCAATCAATGGCATGACATAATTTAATTTGCACTGCTTTTTCTTCCTTAGTAGTACGTAAAATAATGGTGCATCTTACGATCAAAGGTTTCTGAGATTCTGTGAAATACATGCTTCCTTTCCATTCATTCTGCCACCAAGATTTTTTCCATAGCACACATATATAAACAGTTCTCAAAACTATGTTTTGAAGAACACCAGCTCAGGAAATGTTATATTTGAATAAATCACATGTTTGCCTTCAAAATCTCCCAGAACTCCTCTAACATACAGGCATTTTATTTCTCCACCTGAAAAACACACTTTCTTTTTTGGTTGTTTATCTCTGACAGCTCTTCCTACACCTCCCACCCCATTGTGGGCAGTGACCACATCCTATGTATCTTTCATAATTCAACCCAAGACTAAGCAGCCTTTTAAAAGTGGTCAATTTTGGTTTTGGTTTTGGTTTTTGGGGGAGGGGGGTTTGTTTGTTTTTTTTGTGGGGGGAGAGTAGTTTCTTTTTTTTTTTTTTTTGGCCATGCTACATGGTTTGCAGAATCTTAGTTCCCTGACCAGAGATTGAACCCGGGCCATGGCAGTGAAAGCGCCAAGTACTAACCACTGGACCGCTGGAAGTGGTCAATTTTGAATGGCTGATTTGTATAATTCATGTGCTGTTGAGATTTCCCTTAGAATGGATGCATTGAAAATATAGGCTTTATCTTCCTTCTTTTAAAATTTTCTGTTAATATTATGCTACTCTAGGGTCTAAGAGGTCTGGACTCATGAATTCTTGAATGGTACCTGGGTCATTTGATTTAAAATATGTCTCCTATCACAAGGCCACCTTGACAATGCTGGAGAAAGCCCATCCCTATGGAGAGGCTACTAAGTTCAGATTTTGTGGCTTCATAACAAAAGAAAAAGAAAGACATTTTCAACAAGAAACCCAACAGAGACAAAAGTAGAGTAATAAAAACCAAAACAGTAGCTTCTGACACCCCGCACATACTCCTGAAGACATAACAAATAGAACACCAAGGAAGCTGACCTCCACCACCTCCTCAACATGCTCACCACACTCATTAGCCTCTGGCGGTGGTGTAGGCACGGGTGCCAGCAACAGGGCCACAGTGGAAACAAATGAAGCTTTTTCTTTCAGAAAGTCACATCTAGAAAGTCAGTGAAGAAGAAGGGTTTTTTCCAAACCACAAGACTGAGTCAGACAACCTGTACCCAGCATAAAGTATGGCCTCCTGCCACCAGTTTCTGCTCCAGGCACTGGATTAAGAAGGAAACTATCTTAATTCTAGGCCAGCTCTGAAGGAAGCAAGGATGAAGATATAATAGATGACAGATAGTTAGATAGATATATGGATAGATAGATAGATAGATAGATAGATAGATAGATAGATAGATGATAGATAGATAGATAGATAGATAGATAGATAGATAGATAGATAGATGGATAGATAGATAGATAGATGGATAGATAGATGGATAGATAGATAGATGGATAGATAGATAGATGGATAGATGGATAGATAGATGGATAGATAGATAGATAGGTAGATGGATAGATGGATAGATGATAGATAGATAGATAGATAGATAGATAGATAGATAGATAGATAGATAGATAGATAGATAATCCTTATACCTATATGGATATATAATAGACATAGGCATATCTTTCTGCCTTTTCTGTTCCATCAAGCAATTCTACTCCTATTCCTTGGGGCAGGTACAACCAACTCTAGGGGAAAGTGTTCTGTTTGCCCCCTCTTTCTCCCCTTCCCTTTCCCTCCTCTCATCTGCCCTCTCTGATTCTCTCTAAACTAAAAGAGGAGAAGAAGAAATGATATTAAGGGTTTGACAGAAATGGCTAGAGCTGGTGGAAAAACAATTACTTCAGTTCTTTTTCCTACTTTAGTGCCCGTTCCAAGAGAAACCTAAAAATTGAATGTTGGGGGAAATGAAAATATCAAGTGAAGAGAGTGTGAAACAGGGAAAAGATACCAAATTTGAGTTCCAATTCCAATTTTCCATCAGAACTTAGAAGTAGGTTGATATTAAAAAATAATAATAATAAAATAAAAGCCTAAGGATGCCCCGAGCAACACAATATCCCGTTTTGTCATGAGCACAAAGCTTCTCTCATGTAGCCTCACAGCACTCATCAGAAAGCATCTTGGGAGCACTCAGTCTAGGGTCGCTTTACAGGCTCATGATTGTTGGCCCTGAAGATGGAGGACAGTGTGGTGGCCTAACTGTGCACAGCGTCAGCGAGCTGTCCACACACAGACAGGCCTGGAAGCCAGCCCAGGGTCATTGGAGTGGGCAATGCCATACTCCCAAGTACACAGATCGTGGTCTAGAAGAGAGGACACAGGATCTATGTGGCATAGTGACTTGGCCCTACAGATCCTTGCCCCATGGGCAAGACATAAGAGAAGACAGTCAGAGTGAAGCCCTCTGAAACCTGGGGCCCAGGGCAGAAGCTGTCCTGCCCTGATTTAAGGAGAACAATTCAACTCTAATCTCTAACCTCCTAAACACATATCCTCTAGAAAGTCTCCTGGGCATCACAGATAAAAGTGAATTCTCTCTTTTTCTTCCCATCCCCCTATGAGATGAACACCACTGTACAATGATAGTGATAGTTTAGGGAATATGGATGAATATGCCTACCAGGGCTTTCGTGTAGTTTCCTGAATGTAGGAACAATGCCTTGTACCTTTTGATAGTCTTCACATTACCTATTACAGTCCCAAGCCCATTAGCAGGCATAAAAATGCATGTCAATAAATATTGATTTTAGAACTCTGTTCCAAAATTGTCTAATCTATTTCTGCCTATAATATGTAAAAAGTGTACCATGTACCTGTATATATAGAGACTACAGATACTTTTCATCCCAATTGCACTAGTTGGTTACTAGTCTTCCTCTTACTTCCTGGAATCACCTCCCTGCTAGACCCATGCCCAATACACCGTGTGACTCTGGTTGTCTATTTTTTCTCAATGAGGTTCACAGAGTGATCTGGTCCTTTACGAGCATTTGAAATGGAACGATTTCAGTAGTGCAACAGTACCAAATACATGAGTTTACGTACCAATAAGAGGAGCTTACAGTTTCTATGTTTTCTGGTTTCACAACATAGTATACCAGTTTCAATGAGTAATTTTTGGTTTTTACCAAATTGCTCTTTTATTTAAAGCTTCTTTATATCTAAAACTCTAGAGAACTGTTTTGTGGGACCTGAAATGTGCCAGAAAACTCAACCATATAAATTAAAAAAAACAAATACCATCATGCTGATAGAAAAAGCACATATTTCTAGGTTGAATATTTGACTGGAAAGCAGAAATAAGGTAAAATTGTTCAAGGTAAATTTCTGCATGTTGGACACCAGCAAGCCAATTCCCCATCACCAACGTTTACGGGGTATTTTTTGTTTGTTTGTTTTTTCTAATAGGTACAGAATCTCAAGGCACTGAGGCAATTTTCCCTTTATAGAGTTAGCTTTCCGTCCTCCTCCTCCTCCTCCATCCCTGCATTAACCACCTCCCCAGCGGCTACACACAAGAACCATTTATATTTACATTAAAAATGATTTGGCCTATGTATACGGCATTGTTTGACAGGAAAGATGGATGTTCACTGATAATTAAGTTTCAGCATAAATGACATCATTCTGGAAGATAAGAGTTCCCTTATTCCCTCTCTGCTGGTTTTCTCATAGGATACTGGGGTGGGGTGGGGGGAGTGTATGCAGACTTTGATGATTTTTCTAGGCCTTCTGATGAGAAGACAGTTCTGCAGCAACTCAGTTACCTCTGAAAATCTGAAGGAAATTTTTTCTATCTAATTCATCAGATATCTCTTGGTTCTTTGCTTTTGCACAAAGAGGACAAGGTGTAGAGCCTTGCCATTCCAACTAAACTTCCAGGTAATCCCTTGCAACATAGGCATTACCTGGAACTCTACTAGAAATGGAGGATTTTATGTGGAATCAAAATCTGTATTTAAAAAAAAGACCCTCAGATGATTTTTCTACATGTTACAGTTTGAGAAATGCTGGCATAAGAGACATACATATGTACAATGGGCAGCTTTGTGAATAAGATGCATTGTTTAGGTTTTTTTCCCTGTTTTATACATCAGGCTTTGAGGGCTAGGTTTTCAGACTTTCATATATTCCTTTCCCTTACTATAATAGGAGAACTATAAAATTATTTTTTGCCTTATGTAATTCTCACATTACTCTGTGTGGATAACCTAATCTTCCCAACCAAGTTATAAGGCAGCAACAATTTGGTAACCATTTTACCAAAATAAATTATTCCACGTTTATTGTATAGTGAATACATTTAAGATATTATACCAGATATTAGGGAGATGGTGTTACAGAGAAGGCATCATCCCTGCCAACAATAATTATTTCTTTGTTTTTTACTTACTTGTTTTTTGTCCTTCACCATCACTGGACTGTAAACTCCAACAAGGCAGGGATCCTGTTGTTCCCTGTTACTCCTGCAACTCCTTCCACAATGTCTAGCACATACTAGATGCTCAGTAAATACGTGTTCAATAGATGGATGACTTTACAATATGGTAGAAAGAATAGGATTCATATACAAATATCTAAAAGCCTGGCATAAAGAATAAGTGCCATACAACCACATTGTTCAGACTTTCCTCTACTTCTGTAAAGCTAATCTGCCTAAAAAAGAGCTGAACCAATTCTTCACAAACTCTTCCAAAAAACAGAAGAGGAGGGAACACATCATACCTCATTCTATGAAGCCGGTGTTCTTCTGATACCAAAACCAGGCAAGGACACCCCAAGAAATGAAAACTAAAGACCAATATACCTTATAAATATATACTCAAAATCCACAATATAGTGCAAGCAAACCAAAGCTATCAACATGTAAAAAAGATTATATGGCATGACCAAATGGGATTTATTCCAAGAATACAAGATTGGTTCAACGTATGAAAACCAATCAATGCAATGTGCCATAATACTAAATAAAGGACAAAAACCACATGATCAACTCAATTAATGTAGGAAAAAGCATGTGACAAAATCCAACATCCTTTGGTGATAAAAACATTCAACAAACTAAGAATAGAAGGGAACTTCCTCAACCTGATAAAGGGCATCTGCAAAAAACCTATAGCTAATATCATATTTAAATGTAAAAGACAGAAATATTTCCGCCTAAGACCAGGAACAAGACAAGAATGTCCAATCTCACCACTTCTATTTATCATTGTAGTAGAGATTCAAGCCAGGGCAATTAGGTGAAAAGAGAAGGGAAAGGAAGGGAAGGGGAGGGGAGGGGAGGGGAGGGGAGGAGAGGGGAGGAGAGGGGAGGGGAGGGGAGGAGAGGAGAGGGGAGGGGAGGGGAGGAGAGGAAAGGAAAGGAAAGGAAAGGAAGAAAGAAAGAAAAAGAAAAAATATAAGAAACATCCAGATTGGAAAGAAAGAAAATTGCATTTACAAATAACATGATCTTATTTATTGAAAATCCTAAGGAATCCACTAAACAACTATTAGAACTAATAAACAAGTTCAGCAAGATTGCATGATACAAGTTCAATTTATAAAAATAAACTGTGTTTCTATACACTATTAATGAACAATCTGAAAATGGAATTAAGAAAACTATTCCATTTAAAATAACATCAAAAAATAACATATTTAGGGATAAATTTAACAAGAAAAACGCAACACTTACACTGAAAACTACAAACATGATGAAAGAAATTAAAGACCTAAATAAATGGAAAGACATCCTGTGTTCATGAATTGGAAGACCTAATATTGTTAAGATGACAATGCTCTCCAACTTCATCTAGAGATTCCAACAATCCTTATCAAATCTCAGCTACCTTTTTGTTTTTTTTACAGAAATTGACAAGCTGAACAAAAAATTCATATAGAAATGCAAGGGAACTAAAATAACTAAATCCTTAAAAAGAAGGACAGGGCTTCCCTGGTGGCGCAGTGGTTAAGAATCCGCCTGCCAATGCAGGGGAAACGGGTTTGATCCCTGGTCCGGGAAGATCCCACATGCCGCGGAGCAACAAAGCCCGTGCACCACAACTACTGAGCCTGTGCTCTAGAGCCTGTGAGCCACAACTACTGAGCCCACAAGCCACAACCACTGAAGCCCATGTGCCACAACTACTGAAGCCCGTGGGCCTAGAGCCCATGCTCCACAACAAGAGAAGCCACTGCAATGAGAAGCCTGCACACTGCAAGGAAGAGTAGACCCCGCTCACAGCAACTAGAGAAAGCTCGCGTGCAGCAACGAAGACCTAACATAGCCAAAAATAAATTAATTAATTAATTTATTTATTTAAAAAAAAAAAAAAGAAGGACAAAGTTGGATTTCTTCCCAATTTTAAAGCTTCCTATAATGCTACAATAATCAAAATTATGTGGTAGTGGAATAAGTTTAGACATCTAGATCAATGGAATAGAATTGGATGGCTAGAAATAAACCTATACATTTATGGTCAGCTGATTGTTGCCAAGACAATTTAATGGGGGAAAAATAGCCTTTTCAACAAATGACTCTGGGAAAACTGGATATCTATTTGCAAAATAATGAAGCTGGACCCCTACATCACACCATATACACCAAAATAGATCAAAAACCTAAATATAAGATCTAAAACTATTTAACTTAGAAGAAAATATAGCTGTAAGTCTTTATGACCCTGAATTATGCAATAGTCTCCTAGACATGACACCAAAAACACAAGGCACACAACACAAAAATAATAGATAAATTAGACTTCATACTTTAAAACTTGTGTGCATCAAAGGACACTATCAAGAAAATGAAAAAAAACAGAGAAAATATTTGCAGATCATATATCTGATAAAAGACTAGTATCCATAATATATAAAAAACATTTACAACTCAATGATAAAAATACAAATAACACAGTTAAAAAAAATGGGCAAAGGATTTGAATAGACAATTTTCCAAAGATGATATGCAAATGGCCAATAAGCACATAAGAAGATGTTCAACATCACAGGCATCAGCCAAATGCAAATCAAAATTACAATGAGATAACACCTCTCACTTACTAGGATAGCTATAATCAAAACAAACAAACAAAAAACAGAAAATAACAAGTGTTAACAAGGATGTGGAAACTTGGCACCCTCACACGTGGCTGGTGGGAATGTAAAATGCTACTGCCACCTTGGTAAAACAGCTTGTCAGTGCTGCCAAAAGTTAAGCATAGTGTTATCATATGACCCAGCAATTCCACTCCCAGCCATATACTCAAGGGAATTAAAAACATGTCCACACAAAGCTTACAGCTTACACATGGATATTCGTAGAAGCATTTTTTTATTATAGCCAAAAAGTGAAAATAACCCAAATACCCCTCAACTGAAGACTGAATAAAGAAAATATTGTATATACATACAGTGGAATATAATTTAACCATAAAAATGAATGAAATACTGATCCATGCCACAACATAGACGAACCTTGAAAACTTTGTGCTAAATGAAAGAAGCCAAACACAAAAGACCACATATTTTATGATTCCATTTACATGAAATGTCTAGAATAAACAACTCATAGAGACAGAGGTAGATTAGTGGTTTCCAGGGACTTGGTAGAGGAGGGAATGGGTGCAGCTGCTAATGGTTACAGAGTTCTTTCGGGGGTGATGAGAGTATTCTGGAATTTTAGAGTGATATTGCTTGCACAACTTTGTGAATATGCAAAACCCCACTAAATTGTACACTTTAAAAGGGTGGATTTTAAAGACTATGTATATCTATAACTGGGTCACTTTGCTGTACAGCAGAAATTGATACAACATTGTGAATCAACTATACTTCGATAAAATTTTTTTTAAAAAAATAAATAAGAGGGTGAATTTTGCGGTATATGAATTATATCTCTATTTAAATAAAATTTGTATGGAAAAAAATTAACAACTTCCCCTTCTCTCCTACATTATAAAAAATGGCATCTCTCTCATCCATTCTATTCTTTTATGGTGCATTTCCTGGGATTCACTGACAAAAAAGAAGGATTCAAAATGCTGGTGTCTCGATAAAGTGAATGACCATAACTGGTCCTTTTGTAAGAAAGTTGGTTTCCAATTTTTTGCTATCATTGAAAATTGCAGGAAGAACTAATCAAGCTGTTAGATGGTACATCAATAAAAATGACTTTTGGTGATAAATTACAATACGATTTTTAACATAACTCGGAATGATTTCAAGAAATTGAGTAACACTATTACAAAATTCCTTCTATTTGCACCTACTTATTTATGTGAACAAATTGTCTCAGAACTTACATTTATGACAATGAAAAGTAGGAATAAAATTGGTGTTGAAATCTTCCTCATTCTAGTAATAATATTCTTCCAAAATACATGAACTAATTGTAAAAAAGCTCTATCCATTTCATTAAGAGACGTGTTTCCAATAAATTTTACTCTTTATGTTTAATAATACTTCAAACTTTGAAATATATTTTAATTGTTTTTGATCAGTTGAGTGCAATAGGTATTTGTAATGTTAACTCAAACCAGAATAAATACTTTAATGCTTCAAACCCAAAGGTTATAGGAAATTTTTAAAATAATAATGAAACTTCAATGTATATGTTTATTTTTGTGACAGAGAATTATGAGTGAATAATCAATAAAAGGCTTTAAATCATAAAGCAGTAACAATATAAAATTCCAACTGTTAAAGAAGAGCTTATTTGTGTATTTTAAAATAAAATCTAGATTTTATTATATGTATAGACATAGAATAAAAATTTATTTTAAAAAAACTTTTTATTATAAAAATATTCCAAACATAAATAGCCTTAGCCTGAGAAAAGGGTTGGGCTAAGACAGTGCATGTTTAGAAATTATCGTAAGGACTCCATGCTGATAGTTTCTTTTAGGAAGTAATCCTAAGGAACAGGACAGAGAGAACAAAAATAAGGTAACAGGGAAGGAGGAAAGACCCATCCAAGGGTATATTATCGAGTTGATCACACTGGAGGTTCCACTCGACGACTCAGAGCAGCCAAGTAAGCTGTACTTCAGAACTGTCCAGAGCTTCTGCCCTTCACTTGTAAAGGATTGTCCCATGGAGTGTTAACTTCCTATTTTCAAATTTGTTCATGCCTCAGGATGACACCAGAGGTTCCTGCAGAAGTTCCACATGACAGGAAAGATTCATGGTGCAACTGAGGCCAGGTACTGCTCCAGGGGTTGCTACTACAGTGGCAAGGGTGGATCCAAAGCATGTGTGTTAGGCATAGGAGATGCCCAATGTATAAACTAAAGGAAACAAAATGCTATAATGAACACCAATACATCCAGCATCCAGCGTTGACAATTATCTTGCTTTTATCTGTACCATTAACCATATCCTTAACTCCCATTTTTTAAATTTTTTTAACTTTTTAATTGAATGAAAGATTCTTTAAGTTCTATAGTGCTTTACAATTTTCAAAAGTTTCACACACATGATTTCATATAATCCTATAATAACCCCTTTTTAATCCTCTACCCCTATATTGCCTCTCCCCCATCCTCTCTCCGCACTGGTAACCACTAGTTAGTTCTCTATATCTGTGAGTCTGCTTCTTTTTTGTTTTATTCACTAGTTTGTCATATTATTTTTTATAAATTTATTTATTTATTTATTTTTGGCTGCATTGGGTCTTGGTTGCTATGTGGGCTTTCTCTAGTTGTGGCGAGCAGGGGCTACTCTTATTTGTGGTGTGCCACTCATTGCAGTGGCTTTTTTGTTGCAGAGCACGGGCTCTAGGCTCACGGGCTTCAGTAGTTGTGGCACACAGGCCACAGCCAGTAGTTGTGGCTCACGGGCTCTAGAGCACAGGCTCAGTAGTTGTGGTGCACAGGCTTTGTTGCTCCGCAGCATGTGGGATCTTCCCGGACCAGGGCTCAAACCCGGGTCCCCTGCATTGGCAGGCGGATTCTTAACCACTGCGCCACCAGGGAAGCCCTGTCATATTTTTTAGATTCCATGTATAAGTGATATCATACAGTCTTTGTCTTTCTCTGTCTGACTTATTTCAATTAGCATCATGCCCTCCAAGTCCATCCCTGTTGCTGCAAATGGCAAAATTTCATTCTTTTTTATGGCTGAGTAGTATTCCTTTGTATGTATATATACCACATCTTTATTCATTCATCTTAACTCCCATTGAATTTTGAAGTAAACCCCAGAGATCATGTCATAACATCTACACATATTTCAGTAGGGAATCTCTGAAAGATAAGGACTCTTTTTAACATAACACCAATCATGGCAACCTTAGAAGATTTTATTTTTTCTGACCTCTCAAAAAATGTATATTATTTTATTTATAATCATCTTTCAATTATATCCTCCTCTGGAATTTTTGAGACTAACAATCCAATCTAATCAAAGACTGGTGCCTTAAAATCTAATCTGTATTTACTTATGACCTTAGTTTGACTGGACCTATTGGTTCCAGGGGGAGAAAAAGGCAAAAGGCAAAAGACACGAAAACCCACAACAACAACAACAAAACAAAAATACCAAAACAAACAAAAAAACCTCACCTCTTAATCAGACACTTGAAAAGGAAGAGATAGAGAAAAAAAAAAAATCATTGGTCACACTCCCATTTTTTGCTATCAAACAGCTATTACATGTTTCCCATAGTTATTTTTAACCAAGTCCCAAAATTTAAAAATTGTGATGCAAATACTAGGATTTCACATTTTAGATAAATAGCACATTTTATTTGTTAGCTACTTGGAGTGACTCTTAACCTTCCAGCTCAAAATCTATGGAACATCTCTGTATATATGTACTCAAAAAATATAATAAAAGTAATCTTTTCATGAATCATGATGCCTTCCGGGATTATCTGGTGCCTTTGTTGACATATGTCTGACTTTTGCTTTCTGTACCAGGCCTCAAGCTTCCCTCTGTAGGTACATCCAACTACCTATTAGAGATGAGAGCACGTGTTTAATCCAAGTTTATAACTCACTAATGCTCTGTAGGTATAGAGTTACAAACCAACTTGAATCTTTTGGTGTTCAACTTTGTTTGTTCTTGGCAAAGCTCGAAAAACTTAACAGGGCTCAAAAGATTTCTTGGACAGGGACTTTAAGAAAAAGTATTTTGATGAGTAAAGCATAAATGAACCAGAACCCATATGGATCAAATTTTCCTCAAAATGCACGTGGTCTAATAATTAATGGAAAAAGTGCTTCTAGCATGCATTTGGGGTTTTATCAAACCCCAAATATTCAGGAAAAAATAGTTTGATAGGTTCAAAGAACCCAAACTCTGATTTGATGCACCTACATTAATATCTCTTGATGTTGAATAAAAATGAGAACTATTTAGGTGTAATGGAAAACAGAGGCAGAACTTGTTCAAAAATTATGTGAATGAAAGAAAATAACATTAATGCTACAAAGTTCATCTTTGTTCATATTTGTTTTCTTAAATCCTTCTTTTGGGAATATCCAAGAATCTTTTAACTATACTCTATCTTAGCATATTAAGAGTTTTGAAAGAAATTATTGATTGCACTTGAAAAAGAAAACTGAATGAAATATTTTGAGATACATAATATGTCATGAAATTTACTAAGTTATTTGCAAATATTTCTGCCAGTATCAATAAACCCCTAAAATTACAGGATAAACTCCATTAATTAAAGAACGGCACTATGTATTTAGACCTTCCTGTAAGTTGTGTTTTTGAATTCACAATGGTGCTGCTGTGTATCTTAGCAAAAATTAATTTTACCTCTTTCCCACTAAGGCAATTACATTCAGCTACAGGGACATTTTCTCAGCAGAACCTGAACATTTAAACTTTATGTACGTTTTAGTATGTTTATATCTCAAGGAACTCCCCTGACTTTGAAGAACTTTAATTTCTATTGAGCATATGAACCCTCTACAAATCTTGAATCAATCACAAATAAAAATGGCACTGTTGGGCTTCCCTGGTGGCACAGTGGTTAAGAATTCGCCTGCCAATGCAGGGGACATGGGTTCAAGCCCTGGTCCGGGAAGATCCCACATGCTGTGGAGCAACTAAGCCCGTGTGCCACAACTACTGAGCCCGCGTGCCACAATTACTGAAGCCCGCACACCTAGAGCCCGTGCTCTGCAACAAGAGAAGCCACCACAATGAGAAGCCCGTGCACCACAATGAAGAGTAGCCCCCGCTCGTCGCAACTAGAGAAAGCCTGCACACAGCAACAAAGACCCAACGCAGCCAAAAATAAAATAATAAAAATTAAAAATTAAAAAGATGGCACTATTTTCTTTTTTATTATTATTCAATTTATTTAAACTGAAAAACAACACAAATATTTTGCCCATTTCTCTCACCCCCTCATCCCACCCCCACAACCACCAATATGTTCTTTGTATCTACAAGCCTGTTTTTTTTTAACATATATATATTTTTTAGATTTCACATATAAGAGAGATTATACAGTATTTTCCTTTCCCTGTCTGACTTATTTCACTTAGCATAATGCCCTTGAAGTCCATCCATGTTGTTGCAAATGGCAAGATTTCATTCGTTTTATGGCTAAATAATATATATATATGCCACAATTTCTTTATTCATTCATCCATTGATGGACCCTTAGGTTGTTTTCATGTCTTGGCTATTGTAAATAATGCTGCAATGAACACAGTGGTGCATATTTCTTTTTGAATTAGTGTTTTCATTTTCTTTGGATAAATACCCGGAAGTGGAATTGCTAGATCATATGGTAGTTCTATTCTTAATTTTTTGAGGAACCTCCATACTGTTTTCCATAGTGGCTGCACCAATTTACATTCCCACCAACGGTGTACAAGGGTTCCCTTTTCTCCACATTCTCGCCAACACTTGTTATTTCTAGTCTTTTTGATAATAGCCTTTCTAACAGGTGTGAGGCAATATCTCACTGTGCTTTTTATGTTTTTGTTTGTTTGTTTTAAATATTTATTTATTTGGCACCGCTCGGTCATAGTTGCGGGGATCTTAGTTGCAGCATGTGGGATCTTTAGTTGCGGCATGGGGGAACTTTTTGTTGCAGCATGCAGAATCTAGTTCCCTGACCAGGGATCGAACCCAGGCTCCCTGCATTGGGAGCACGGAGTCTTAACTGCTGGGCCACCTGGGAAGTCCCTCTCATTGTGGTTTTGATTTGCATCTCCCTGATGATTAATGAAGTAGAGTATCTTTTCATGTACTTGTTGGCAATCCGTAAGTCTTCTTTGGAAAAATGTCTATTCATATCTTCTGTCCATTTTTTATCAGATTGTCTGCATTTTTCCTATTGAGTTGTATGTGTTCTTTATATACTTTGGGTATTAACCCCTTATCAGATATAAGATTTGTAAATATTTTCTCCCATTTAGTATCTTGCCTTTTCATTCTGTTAATGGTTTCCTTTGCTGTGCAGAAGCTTTTCAGTGTGATGTAGTCCCACTTGTTTATTTTTGCTTTTGTTCCTTTTGTTTTTGGTGTCAGATTCAAAAATTCATCTCTAAGACTTATGTCAAGGAGCTTTCTGCCCAAGTTTTCTTAAAGGAGTTTCATGGATTCAGGTCTTACATTCAATTCTTTAATCCATTTTGAGTTAATTTAGGGTATCATTTGGAAGTAGTGGCCAGTTTCATACTTTTGCATGTGGCTGTCCAATATTCCCAACACCATTTATTAAAGAGACTGTCTTTTCCACACTGTACATTCTTTTTCATAAATTAATTGACCATATATCTGTGGGTTTATTTATGGACTCTCTATTCTGTCCCATTGATCTGTCTATTTATATGCCAATACCACACTGTTTTAATTACTATAGCTTTGAAATATTGTTTGTAATTAGGGAGTAGAATTGCTCCAACTTCGTTCTTCTTTCTCAAGATTGCTTTGGCTATTTGGGGTCTTTTGTGATTCCATACACATTTTAGAACTGTTTGTACTAGTTCTGTGAAAAATGCCATTGGAATTTTGCTAGGGATTCCATCTATAATTTGCTTTAGGTAGTATGGACATTTTAACAATATTATTTCTTCTAATTCATGAGCACAGAAGATCTTTCCATTTATTTGTATTGTCTTCAATTTCTTTTATTAAACTCTTATGGTTTTCAATATAGAGGTCTTTCACTTCCTTGGTTAAAATTTATTCCTAGGTATTTTATTCTTTTGATGCAATTGTAAATGGGATGGTTTTCTAACTTATCTTTCTGATAATTCATTATTAGTATATGGAAACACAACAGATTTTTTGTGTATTTTGTACCTGGTAACTCTACTGAATTTGTTTATTATTTCTATCAGTTTTCCGATGGAGTGTTTAGGGTTTGCTATATATAATATCATGTCATCTGCAAATAGTGACAGTTTTACTTCTTTCTTTCCAATTTAGATTCCTTTTGTTTCTTTTTCTTGCCTAATTGCTCTGGCTAGGGCTTCCAAGACTAAGTTGAATAAAAGTGGTGGGAATGAGCATCCTTGTCTTGTTCCTGATCTTAGAAGAAAAGCTTTTAGCTTTTCACCATTGAGTACAATGTTAGGTGTGAGCTTGTTATATATGACCTTTATAATGTTGAGGTACATACCCACTATAACTTCCTTGTTGAGAGTTTTTATCATAAATGGATATTAATTTTCTCAAATGTTTTCTATGCATCTATTGAGATGATTATTTGATTTTTATCTTCATTTTATTAAAGTGGTGTATCACACTGACTGGTCTTTGGGTGTTAAACCATCCTTGAATCCCTGGGATAAATCCCACTTGCTCATGGTGCATGATCCTTTTAACATATTGTTGAATTTGGTTTGCTAATATTTGTTGAGGATTTTTGCATCTATGTTCATCAGAGATAATGGCCTGCAATTTTATTTTTTCATATTGTCTTTATCTGGTTTTGGTATCAGGGTAGTGTAGGTCTTGTAAAATGAGTTTATAAGAACTCCTTCTTCTTCTATTTTTTGGAAGAGTTTGAGAAGGATTGATATTAATTCTTTGAATGTTTGGTAGGATTCACCAGTGAACCCAACTGGCCCTAGATTTTTGTGTATTGGGGGGTTTTTGATTACTGATTCAACCTCCTTACTAGTAATCAATCTGTTCAGACTTTCTTTTTCATCATGATTCAGTCTTGGTAGGTTGTGTGTTCCTAGGAATTTAACAGTTTAGTCTCGGTTGTCCATATTTTAGCATGTAATTGTTCATAGTGGTCCCTTATGACCCGTTGCATTTCTGTGTTATCAGCTGTAATCTCTCCTCTTCATTTTCTGATTATATTTACTTGAGTCCCCTCTCTTTTTTCTTGGGAGTCTAGCTAAAGATTTGTCAATTTTGTTTATATTTTCTAAGAACCAGCTCTTAGTTTCATTGATTTTTTCCTGTTTTCTTTTTAGTCTCTATTTCATTTATTTCTGCTCTAATCTTTGTTATTCCCTTCCTTTGACTAACTTTAGGCTTCATTTGTTGTTCTTTTTCTAGTTCCTTGGGGTGTAAAGTTAGGTTTTTATTTGAGACTTTTCTTGTTTCTTGAGGTAAGCATTTATTGCTATATACTGTGTTTTCTTCATGTAGGCTTGAAGGTTACTATAGAAAGTAATAGATAACATATTTTCAGACAATGAATATGGAAATTTCACATAACTTTCAGCTAAATTTGAGTAGGATACATCAGACCAGTAAAATTAAGACTGAATTTTCTCTAACTGAGCTAGGCAATTGGTTCAAGATAGCAGAGTAGAAGGATGTGCACTCACTCTCTCTTGCAAGAGCACCGAAATCACAACTAACTGCTGAAAAATCATCAACAGGAAGACACTGGAACTCACCAAAAAAGATACCCACATTCAAAGACAAAGGAGAAACCCCAATGAGACGGTAGGAGGGGCGCAATCACAATAAAATCAAATCCCATAACTGCTGGATGGGTGACTCACAAACTGGAGAACAATTATACCACAGAAGTTCACCCACTGGAGTGAAGGTTCTGAGCCCCACGTCAGGCTTCCCAACCTGGGGGTCCAGCAATGGGAGGAGCAATTCCCAGAGAATCAGACTTTGAAGGCTAGTGGGAATTGATTGCAGGACTCTGACAGGGCTGGGGGAAACAGAGACTCCACTCTTGGAGGGCACACACAAAGAAGTGTGCACATCAGGACCCAGGGGGAAGGAGGAGTGACCCCATAGGCTACTGAACCAGACCTACCTGCTAGTGTTGGAGGGTCTCCTGCAGAGGCGGGGGTGGCTGTGGCTCACTGCAGGAACAAGGATACTGGCAGCAGAAGTTCTGGGAAGGACTGCTTGGCATGAGCCCTCCTGGAGTCTGTCATTAGCTCCACCAAAGAGCCTGTAGCCTCCAGTGCTGGGTCACCTCAGGCCAAACAACCAACAGGGAGGGAACTCAGCCCCACCCACCAGCAGACAAGCAGATTAAAGTTTTACTGAGCTCTGCCCAACAGAGCAACACCCAACTCTACCCACCAACAGTCCCTCCTATCAGGAAGCTTGCACAAGCCTCTGAGATAGCTTCATCCACCAGAGGCCAGACAGCAGAAGCAAGAAGAACTGCAATCCTGCAGCCTGTGGAACAGGAACCACATTCACAGAAAGATAGACAAAGTGAAAAGGCAGAGGACTATGCATCAGATGAAGGAACAAGATAAAACCCCAGAAAAACAATTAAATGAAGTGGAGATAGGCAACCTTCCAGAAAAAGAATTCAGAATAATGATAGTGAAGATGATCCAGGACCTCAGAAAAAGAATGGAGGCAAAGATCAAGAAGATGAAAAAAAGGTTAACAAAGACCTAGAAACATTAAAGAACAAACAAACAGAGATGAACAATACAATAACTGAAATGAAAAATACACTAGAAGGAATCAATAGCAGAATAACTGAGGCAGAAGAACGGATAAGTGACCTGGAAGACAGAATGGTGGAATTCACTGCCACAGAACAGAATAAACAAAATAGAAAGGATAGCAATGAAGACAGCCTAAAAGACCTCTGGGACAGCATTAAACACAACAACATTCGCATTATGGGGACCCAGAAGGAGAATAGAGAGAGAAAGGACCTGAGAAAATATTTGAAGAGATTATAGTCGAAAATTTCCCTAACATGGGAAAGGAGATAGCCACCCAAGTCCAGGAAGTGCAGAGAGTCCCAGGCAGGATAAACCCAAGGAGAAACACACCAAGACACATAGTAATCAAATTGACAAAAATTAAAGACAAAGAAAAATTATTAAAAGCAACAAGGGAAAAAAGACAAATAACATACAATGGAACTCCCACAAGGTTAACAGCTGATTTCTAAGCAGAAACTCTACAAGCCAGAAGGGAGTGGCATGATATATTTAAAGTGATGAAAGGGAAGAACCTACAACCAAGATTACTCTACCCAGCAAGGGTCTCATTAGATTCGACAGAGAAATCAAAAGCTTTACAGACAAGCAAAAGCTAAGAGAATTCAGCACCACCAAACACAACAAATGCTAAAGGAACCTCTCTAAGTGGGAAACACAAGAGAAGAAAAGGACCTACAAAAACAAACCCATAACAATTAAGAAAATGGTAAAAGGAAAATACATATCAATAGTCATCTTAAATGTGAATAGATTAAATGCTCCAACCAAAAGACACAGGCTCGCTAAATGGATACGAAAACAAGACCATATATATGCTGTCTACAAGAGACCCACTTCAGACCTAGGGACACATACAGACTGAAACTGAGGGAATGGGAAAAGATATTCCATGCAAATTGAAGTCAAAAGAAAACTGGGGGCTTCCCTGGTGGCGCAGTGGTTGAGAATCCGCCTGCCAATGCGGAGGACACGGGTTCGGGCCCTGGTCTGGGAAGATCCCACATGCCGCGGAGCAACTAGGTCCGTGAGCCACAGCTACTGAGCCTGCGCGTCTGGAGCCTGTGCTCCGCAACAAGAGAAGCCACGATAGTGAGAGGCCCGCACAACGCGATGAAGAGTGGCCCCCGCTTGCCACAACTAGAGAAAGCCCTCGCACAGAAACCCAACTCGCACAGAAGACCCAACACAGCCAAAAATAAAATAAATAAATATTTAAAAAAAAAAAAAAAAAAAGAAAACTGGAGTGGCAATACTCATAGCAGATAAAATAGACTTTAAAATAAAGAATGTTACAAGAGACAAGGAAGGACACTACATAATGATCAAGGCATCAATCCAAGAAGAAGATATAACAATTAAAAATATATATGCACCCAACATAGGAGCACCTCAATACATAAGGCAACTGCTAACAGCTATAAAAGAGGAAATTGACAGTAACACCACAACAGTGGGGGACTTTAACACCTCACTTAAACCAATGGACAGATCAACCAGACAGAAAATTAATAAGGAAACACAAGCTTTAAATGACACAATAGACCAGATAGATTTAACTGATATTTATAGGACAGTCCATCCAAAAGCAGCAGATTACACTTTCTTCTCAATTGCACACGCAATATTCTCCAGGACAGATCACATCTTGAGTCACAAACCAAGCCTCGGTAAATTTAAGAAAATTGAAATCATATCAAGTATCTTTTCTGACCACAACGCTATGAGATTAGAAAACAATTACAGGGAAAAACACATGAAAAACACAAACACATGGAGGCTAAACAATACATTACTAAATAACCAAGAGATCACTGAAGAAATCAAAGGGGAAATCAAAAATACCTAGAGACTGATGACAAAGGAAACACAACCATCCAAAATCTATGGGATGCAGCAAAAGCAGTTCTAAGAGGAAAGTTTATAGCAATACAAGCCTACCTCAAGAAACAAGAAAAATCTCAAATAAAAAACCTAACCTTACACCTAAAGCAATTAGAGAAAGAAGAACAAAAAAACCCCAAAGTTAGCAGAAGGAAAGAAATCATAAAGATCAGACCAGAAATAAATGAAAAAGAAATGAAGGAAATGATAGCAAAGATCAATAAAACTAAAAGCTGGTTCTTTGGGAAGATAAGCAAAATTGATAAACCATTAGCCAGACTTATCAAGAAAAAAAGGGAGTAGACTCAAATCAATAGAATTAGAAATGAAAAAGGAGAAGTTGCAACAGACACTGCAGAAATACAAAGCACCATAAGAGACTACTACAAACAACTCTATGCCAATAAAATGGACAACCTAGAAGAAATGGACAAATTCATAGAAGGTATAACCTTCCAAGACTGAACCAGGAAGAAGTAGAAAATATGAACAGACCAGTCGCAAGTAATGAAATTGAAACTGTGATTAAAAATCTTCCAACAAACCAAAGCCCAGGACCAGATGGCTTCACAGGTGAATTCTATCAAACATTTAGAGAAGAGCTAGCACCCATCCTTCTCAAAGTCTTCCAAAAAAGTGCAGAGGAAGGAACACTCTCAAACTCATTCTATGAGGCCACTATCACCCTGATACCAAAACCAGACAAAGATACTACAAAAAAAAGAAAATTACAGACCAGTAGCACTGATGAATATAGATGCAAAAATCCTCAACAAAATACTACAAACAGAATCCAACAACACATTAAAAGGATCATACACCATGATCAAGTGGGATTTATCCCAGGGATGCAAGGATTCTTCAATATATGCAAATCAATCACCGTGATACACCATATTAACAAATGAAGAATAAAAACCAATGATCATCTCAATAGATACAGAAAAAGCTTTTGACAAAATTCAACACCAATTTATGACAAAAAACTCTCCAGAAAGTGGGCATAGAGGGAACCTACCTCAACATCATAAAGACCATATACGACAAACCCACAGCAAACATCATTCTCAATGGTGAAAAACTGAAAGCATTTCCTCTAAGATCAGGAACAAGACAAGGATATCCACTCTCACCACTATTATTCAACATAGTTTTGGAAGTCCTAGCCACAGCAATCAGAGAAGAAAAAGAAGTAAAAGGAATCCAAATTGGAAAAGAAGAAGTAAAACTGTCACTGTTTGCAGATGACACGATACTCTACATAGAAAATCCTAAAGATGCCAGCAGACAACACTAGAGCTAATCAATGAATTTGGTAAAGTTGCAGGATACAAAATTAATACACAGAAATCTGTTCCATTCCTATATACTAACAAGAGAAATTCAGAAGGAGAAATTAAGGAAACAATCCCATTCACCATTGCAACAAAAAGAATAAAATATCTAGGAATAAACCTACCTAAGGAGGTAAAAGACCTGTACTCAGAAAACTATAAGACACTGATGAAAGAAATTAAAGATGATAGCAACAGATGGAGAGATATACCATGTTCTTGGATTGGAAGAATCAACATTGTGAAAATGACTATACCACCCAAAGCAATCTACAGATTCAATGCAATCCCTATCAAATTACCAATGGCATTTTTTACAGAACTAGAACAAAAAATCTTAAAATTTGTATGGAGACACAAAAGACCCCAAATAGCCAAAGCAGTCTTGAGGGAAAAAAACGGAGCTGGAGGAATCAGACTCCCTGACTTCAGACTATACTACAAAGCTACAGTAATCAAGACAATATGGTACTGGCACAAAGACAGAAATATAGATCAATGGAACAGGATAGAAAGCAAAGGAATAAAACCACACAGCTATGGATCTATGACAAAGGAGGCCAGGATATACAATGGAGAAAAGACAGCCTCTTCCATAAGTGGTGCTGGGAAAACTGGATAGCTACCTATAAAAGAATGAAATTAGAACACTCCCTGACACCATACACAAAAATAAACTCAAAATGGATTAAAGACCTAAATGTAAAACCAGATACTATGAAACACTTAGAGGAAAACATAGGAAGAACACTCTTTGACATAAATCACAGCAAGATCTTTTTTGATCCACCTCCTAGAGTAATGGTAATAAAAACAAAAATAAACAACTGGGACCTAATGAAACTTTTGCACAACAAAGGAAAGTATAAACAAGACGAAAAGACAACCCACAGAATGGGAGAAAATACTTGCATACAAATCAACGGACCAAGGGTTAATCTCCAAAATATATAAACAGTTCATGCAGCTCAATATTAAAAAAACAGACAACCCAATCCAAAAATGGGCAGAAGACCTAAATAGACATCTCTCCAAAGAAGACAAACAGATGGCCAAGAGGCACATGAAAAGCTGCTCAACATCACTAATTATTAGAGAAATGCAAATCAAAAGTACAATGAGGTATCACCTCACACCAGTTAGAATGGGCATCATCAGAAAATCTACAAACAACAAATGCTGGAGAGGGTGTGGAGAAAAGGGAACCCTCTTGCACCGTTGGTGGGAATGTAAATTGATACAGCCACTATGGAGAACAGTATGGAGGTTCCTTAAAAAACTAAAAATAGAATTACCATACGACCCATCAATCCCACTACTGGGCATATATCCCGAGAAAACCATAATTCAAAAAGACACATGCACCCTAATGTTCACTGCAGCACTATTTACAATAGCCAGGTCATGGAAGCAACCTAAGTGCCCATCGACAGATGAATGGATAAAGAAGATGTGGTACATATATACAATGGAATATTACTCAGCCATAAAAAGGAACAAAATGGGGTTATTTATAGAGACGTGGATGGACCTAGAGACTGTCATATAGAGTGAAGTAAGTCAGAAAGAGAAAAACAAATATCGTATATTAACACATATATGTGGAATCTAGAAAAATGGTACAGATGAACCAGTTTGCAAGGCAGAAATAGAGACACAGAAGTAGAGAACAAACGTGTGGACACCAAGGGGGGGAAAGTGGGAGGGTGGTGGGAGTGGGCTGAACTGGGAGATTGGGATTGACATGTATACACTAATATGTATAAAATAGGTAACAAATAAGAACCTGCTGTATAAAAAAATTAAATTAAATTAAATTTTTTTTAAAAAGACTTGAATTATCTCATCCTCTAGCTCCTTAAGAAGTGATTGAATTTTTGGAATTATTTTACATTCAGTTTAAATTCCACACAAAATAGTAATGACCTATCTCTTTTTTTATACCTGAACATCTATAAAAAGCGATGTAAAAGGAATAATTTAATATTACAGCAAAGATACTGAACTGGAAGAACTTTTTTAAGAGACGAAATATTCTCATCATGAAAAATGAAAACTTAACCTAATTTTCATTTTTGTTGGTGTTACTGTTTTAAAAGTATGAAAAGGAGAAGGGAAAAAAATTCACCATCTTTCCTAATAGCAGTAAAGATTGGTGTCTTGTGAAGAACTCATGTTTGGGTATTTCTCGGCCACTTTTTTTGACCTGTGGGCCAGCAAGTCAGCTATCACGAGCCTTAAGAAGTGAGTCCTCAGAAAGCATTTCTAAAGATGAAGAACTCTACAAATAGGATAACAGTGTGCTTTGACCAAACACAGTTGCTTGGAACCATTTATGGATGAGCCCATAAATGGAACTGAATGCCATCTCCACTCCAATTTTTCTTCCTCCTCACGCCCCTGCACACAAAAAACCTATTGTAGAAAGCAGCCGTGTAGGTTGCCAGAAGCCCAGCAAAGCCGTATTAACGATATGACCCTTTATGATACAAGTTTATTTATATTCAGTGAAGTGGGTTACTGACAATTTGGCCATTAATTTGCTGTTTATAAATCGTATTTTCCTTGTGTAGTAACCACAAGACTTTGACATTCACAATCATGTTGAAAGAAACAAGTTTATTAAAGAAGGCGAAAGAAAAAAAGATTGGTCCTTTAAAGTTCACCAAATTGCACATGTCAGCCCACTAAGTAAAATTCTGGTCTTGAAAAAACAGCAAAATGCCTAGTATAGGGGAAAGAGCAGAGAACGCGCTGTGTGTATTCAATTCACACTTTGAAGGGGAATCAGACCAGCAAAGAAAATCTAAGTATTCCAACCCCTAAAGAAACATAATCCGAAGTTTATATCCGATGGTTTATGGGAGTTTATTGGAATATACAACAGGGTTCATGTCGTGTGTCACAAGGTGAAGCCTGTTCGCTGGTGATTTACAAGCCACATGTGCCAGCGTTACTGTAATTTATAGAACGCAGATGGTCCCGGGGTGCCCCGCTGACTTGTAGTTGAATCAGGACCTAAGCCCCGTGTGTCATCTGCTCTGGGTACCTCAGGCTCACTTCCAAAATTACGCACCAACATATTTCTGTTCTGAACTGGAAGATTCCAGAGACCCTTACCTTGTAACAGATGCACCTTAAAAAAAAAACTGCAGCAGAGGTGGGAAAAGAGTTAGGCTAGGAAGAGGCCCGATTTTTTCTCCCTCTGCCCAAAGAAAGGTGGTTTCAGTCTCTTCCACTTCCTCGGGCAGTTTTCATCAATAGGTGTGTCACTACTTTATTATTAACAGGGAGATAAGATGCTGCATTTCTTTTTGAATGCATCCAAACTGTGCATCTCTGCTACACAGAAAAATCATTAAAAAGGAAAAGAGGAAGGCTAATAAGATATTTTAAATTTTTGCCTATTTCTGATATAAAATACCAAAAAGCCTCCTTCCCTAACCACCTTCAAAACTGTTGTATAATTGTGTCTTTATTACAAATCCTCTTTATTACCCTCAGAGGATACGGTTCAGAGAGATGTTGTAATGATGTGAGATGGATATTTACAGAATCTAATGTAAATGGATTGACCTTTTTCAAAAGATCGTTTTATCTGCACTTTAATTCACAAATTAAGGCACGTGTTGGTTTTGAAGTGGCTTTCAGTACCTTCATTTGAAGTTTCTAGCACTCCTTGTGCTGGCGCTAACACATTTCATGTTGTGTTTGAACCTCCGTTGGCCAAGGAGCAGTTAGAGAAGAAAGGACCCTTGAAGCTCCATTTGTGCAGCTCAGACATCTCCCTTGGAGCCTTTTATTGAGATATTGAATTGAACAATTCGGCAATCACAAACATGTGCCTTAATAACGTGTTCTAGCACCCATGCACACTGCCACCAAGAGCTCCCATGTCTCCATTCCAGCTGGCCCTCGCCGCCCTGCAGATGGCGGAAAGGACAAGAAAAAGTATGTCCAGTGCATCCTTGCACAGTTCAGTGGGGAGCACGACACTCCGGAACAGTGCTGCCCATAGAAATATCCTGTGAGCCACGTATGTCATTCTGAATTTTCTAGTAGCCACTCTCAAAAAAGTAAAAAGCAACAGGTGAAATTAAGCAATAATACATTCAGACTACTATATATAAAATAGATAAACAACAAGGTCCTACTGTATAGCACAAGGAACTATATTCAATATCCTGTAATAAATTATAATGGAAAAGAATATGAAAAAGAATAGATATGTATATATGTGTAACTGAATCACTGTGCTGTACACCAGGAACTAACACAACATTGTAGATCAACTGCACGGCAATACAAAAAAATAAAAATAAAATAATATATTTTATACAACTCAATACACCCAAAATAATATCATTCAACAAGTAATCAATAGTAAAGGTATCACTGAGATAGTTTACACTTTTCTGTACTACATCTTCGAAATCTGATGCGTATTTTATATGTACAACGCATCTGAATTCAGACTAGCCCTAGTTCAAGTGCTCCATAGCCACATGGGACTGAAGACTACGCTACTGGGTAGCGCCTTTCTAGAATGTTTCTCCCAGGAAGAAGTTGATCTAGAAAACCTGAAACATGTAATAACTTTCCATAAGAAGTAACCATTCATACATGTTTTAATACATTAAAAAACATAGATGTACGCCATAGGTATGTATTCGCTGTTTTCTTACCAAGCAAAAAGGGAAAAAAAAAAAAATCTGAGAGGAGAACCAGGAGAGCTGTAATGGAAATAAAATTGACAGCCTCTCAAAACTCAGGTGGCACTTTCCTTTTCTAGTTAATTACTGTTTTAATTACATGGCTTCTTGCGACTCCTTGATACTTAATAAACCAGACTCTTTGGGGCAGCCAAGTTGGGTTTTGCTTGAACTGCAGGTGTAAGACTCAGCATGAAACATTAATCAACTTCTTAAACATGCTCCCAAGGTGTGTTCAAGCCTTTTCTTCCTGTTTGCTTGTAAAATCACATCTTTTCACCACTGTTGGCACAGAAGTGATGGAAGAAGCTAGGAGTTGAATAATGGCTTTGTGTTTTTGTCTCCCTTGGCCTGGCATAAAACATTTTGCCTCAGATGAAATAGAACAGTAAAATATAAGATGTGATTTGTTTTCTCTCAGTCTTATAATATATACTCTTAAATATTGACCATTTCACTTAAGAAAATAAATACCTGTTGGGAAAAATAAAAATGAAAGGCCCTGGGAATACATTAGGATTTCCGGTTTGAATATTTGGAACCCAGGATATGATGGGAGATACATTTATTCCAGGAAAGCGCTGCGTGCGGTCGATAGAGTTCCAATATGGTAGAGCATGGGCCAACGGTGCCATGGGGGCTCTGCTGCCACAGAGAACAGGGGCGGAGGGAAGCCTTCCTGAGGTTCTCATTGGCTGGGAACTGACAGCATCTGATGGCATTATGAGCAGCTTGCAATTTAGCCTCAGCAGCAGGAAAATCTGCACTTGATCAGCTCTGCCATAACCAGTAAACGTCACCATGGCAAATGTGGATTTCAATGGAAGGTTTTGCAGTGCCTAGTGATAATTCTGCCAGGTCTCCCTCCTTCCCGCCTCCATCCATAAAGAGAAAGTGCGACATATGGTATTTGCATGTTATCACAAAATATGAGATACGGGGTGAAATAAATTACGTGTGAAGGGGGTTTAGCCCATAATTTCTGGTAATTTCAAAAACATGAAAATGGCTTTTGAAGTAGGAGAGAGGGCCTTTCTCCTCGGGGAAGACTTCAAAACACATCACACGCTATATAAACACAAATGCGTTTACCTTGCCGGGGCCTCCCTTTTTTTCTCCTTGGAATCCTGGCTAATTGTCAACGATGTCTGTGTTCTAACAAGAGGTTTCTTTTTTCAGACCTGAATTATTTGAATTCGAGCTCTGTAATGTGAAGTGCTGCTGTGAGTAGGGAAGAGTGGGGGAGGGTTTGCCAGCAAAGGAAGCTGGTGCATATGAATCGTGGTCTTTCTATGAAAGAAGATCCCAAGCTGGTTCAGGAACTATTGTTCCTCGTCAATAATGCTGAGTCCTCAAAAGTTGTTTTTCTTGTCTGCAAGGGATCTCTACTTGTTCTGCTTCCCCCATTAACTTTCATTGCCCTTGGCTCCTGCCTGGATTTCCCAAGCATCAAACTTAAAGACCCAAGTTGGAGGGCATGATGAAACCCTTGGAAAACCCACACATCTGGCTCGTAACGGCTCCCACCATCGCTGCCCTTCGGAAAATAGGTCCAGGATGGGTGCATGAGTATATACAAACTCTAGGCAGGTGGGCGCTTTGTCTTTGTATTAGCAATGAAGAACTAGAAAGGCGTTCATGGGTATTATTGTAACTGCAGTCATAGTAGTTATTGGATATGTGTTATGTTTATCCTCTATCCTCTAAAATAAATGCTGATTACTGTGTACAATATTTGGTGAGTCTCTGCTCTGCTGTAAACTCCAGGGGACAGGAGACTGTCCCGATCACACAGTGCCTAGCACACGGTCTGTGCTCAGAAACTCCTGCTTGAACAAATAAATGAACTGGAGTCAGACTTTTCCATCTTTTCTAGACGGGTGAAAATAAAGTGAGGATTTTTCAATCCCAATTCCACAACTGTGCCAGGATGCAGAAAAACCAAGTCCTGCTGCCATAATTAAAAGGCGCATCAAGTTGTGAAAAAAGGCTGATAGACTCCAGTTTAGACTTTCCCTGATTCCTGAATTCCTACATCTCTCTTCCCAGTCAGTGCTTCCCGCTGGCCAGAAACTCTAAGGAGATTATTTACACTTCAATGCCAAAGGCATCCTCCCTGAGGCCGAGGCCTAGGAGGGCAGGGATGGGGGGGTGGGGGGGGGGGCGGGGAAGCAAAAGGAAATTATCATCAAGAAAAATGCTGCAACATAGAAACTTACTAGCAATTGGGTGGCCCTTGAGAGCTTAGAAAACACTTCCATGGACCTTTACTTTTCAGTTAATCTGCATAATCTTGTATGACAAACATCATCATCTTCATTTCACAGGAGGAAACTGAGGATCAGAGAAATGAAGGGCCTTGGCTAAGATCACAAGGCTGAGAGATAACAGAACCTGAATTGATACCCAAGTTCTGGAACCAAGGAGTCTTTTTTGTAAGTCATATTTCAAAGTCAAAATGTAGTATATAGGGGCTTCCCTGGTGGCGCAGTGGTTGAGAATCTGCCTGCCAATGCAGGGGACACGGGTTCGAGCCCTGGTCTGGGAAGATCCCACATGCCACGGAGCGACTAGGCCCGTGAGCCACAATTGCTGAGCCTGCGCGTCTGGAGCCTGTGCTCCGCAACAAGAGAGGCCGCGACAGTGAGAGGCCCGCGCACCGCGATGAAGAGTGGCCCCCGCTCGCCGCAACTAGAGAAAGCCCTCTCACAGAAACGAAGACCCAACACAGCCATAAATAAATAAATAAATAAAATTTAAAGTTTCTTTAAAAAAAAAAAATTGTAGTATATATGACAGCTTTTAAAAATCAATTACTAAAAAAATCAATTAGTGAAAATGTCTTTGTCTCAGTCAGATCCCCAATCTCCCTCCCCAAGGCAACTAGAATCTACAATTTCTTCAGTATTCTTAAAGAAATTTAAGTGTGTATATAAACATAACAACTGTGTGCACACTCACGCAGACACACACAAGTAGGGGCACAATACCATGTTCCTTTAATCATAGCTTTCTTCCCATGACCTGTAGCTTGGTGGGCAAATATTTAAAGCTTCCCATCACTTCTAGATCTACATCACTGTTTTTAATTTTACAAATATAACGCATTTCCCCTTTGGTGGGTCTTTAAGTTGCTTCTCGGAATTTGTGATTGTAAACAATAAAAATTCAGGCTCATGACAACAACCCTTCATTTTCTTACAAGATTCCTAGTAACTGGATTGTCCACTGGTGCTTTGAATGATGTAAAATGCAATGAGGAGGCCAAGGAGGGGATTTCAGTTCTGGGACTGCCTTTCACTAGTTGTGTGACTTTTAAGGAGTCCCTTGAAGTCTCTAATGCTCAGTTTTCCCAGATGTAAAATTAGAAAGTGGCACAGCAGGAAGATCTAAAGGGATAGAGCAGTATAGTGGGAGGAGATGCAGTGTAGTATCAGGACACCTGGGTTCTGGTCTTAACAAGATATGTGATAACAAAGCCTCTCAAAGTAGGATCTCTGAGACCTCCTACCCCTCCAAATTAGTCTACAGGGGAAATAATGAAGACACTGTAACTGACACTGTGGTTGTGTCATGTGACATGTGTCCATGTCCCCTTTCTTGGATATCCACATCTCCCCTTTACAACTCCTGAGTATTGGACGAAGCTGACATCAAGCTGGAGCTTGTGACTCAGGCCTAAATTCACTAATATAATCCTTTCCCCTACTCACAGTTTTTGGGTCTGGGATGGTTATGGACCAATTTGGATCACAAAGACAGAGAGAACTCTGGAAAAAGAGGTTTCTCACTCTTTTAGGAGGCTTCCTGGAGGGGGAAACAGGTAGATCCAAGAAGTGTTCATGGCCATTTTCCAACCACAAAGAGATGCCAGCCTTGGGGTAAAGTTAGCACCAGAAAGGAAGGATGGAGAGAAGGAAATTTAAATGGGCCTTGGTGATATTCCTAAAACCACTGAAACGCACCAACCTAAAGGTCTGCCCACTTGCTTTCCATTTGGGTGAGTCAAGTAAGTCTCTTTTTGGCTTAAGTCTTTATGGTTAAGTTTGAATCAGATTTTTCTGTTACGTACAACTGAAGGCATATTAAGAGACACAGAATTAGATATCACTACAGATACTCGCATAGATAAACACAGACTAACAGTTTCTTGATGCTTATTGAGTACAGGCTGGATATTTAGTACTTTACAAACATTACCCCCTTTAGTCATCATTGCAACTCAAAAAATAGATACTACCATCCACATCTGACAAATGAGAAAACAAGCTCAGAGATGTTAAGTAACTGCTCAGGTTATGCAGCTAATCAGCAAGGGAGGTGGGACTGCAGGGTTCCAAACCCTTGCCTTAAAACGACACACCTCTTCCAGCCACGACTGGAATAGATATGCTTACTCACTTCAGCATCATTCTAACCTACATTGTGAAGGGTGAGGCTGGTCTCTGGTGTCCTGCCCTGTCAGAACCGGTCCCCAGAGAGATACACAGGGCTCCAGATATCCCCAATCCAAAGGCAAACAAACTGCTCTAACTGATAGGCCATGTCCCTACCTCCTGAGCTTCCTGTAGCCCCACACTCACTGATTTGGGTCCCATTCTTTTGCTGCTAAATCCCCATTTCAAGTTAAATAATTAATAATTGGTAAATACATTTTTTATGATATACTCCTCCCAAGAGCATATGTGCATTTTACCAGAAACCTTTGAAGTCTTCACCCAAAAGAGAGACTAACGGAGAACATTGCAGGTACCAGCTACAATGGAAGATGGGAAGATGTGACTTTCAAATAGTTCTTTTTGGGTGACGACATTTACCACTCACAAGACTGCATCAAGCTCACATTTTACTAACTGAAAATTGATAAGTCCAGTCAAATCTGGTAAAAGTCAGGAAGAAAATAGCTACTCTAAAATGATAAGAAATAACTACAAAGAAAATCAACAAAATATCAAAAGAAATGAAGTCTTCTGTGGGTATGGTTGTATCAGATTGCTTATAAACAGACATACACACACATAGATATACAATATCAGCAACCTTTTTTTTTTCTGTTTTCCTGACTAATTCATAGACAGAGCTCAAATTAGCCACTGCTGTCCATTCCTTTGTTTTCATCTTTTCACAGCATATATGCTTTTAGATTAATTTCTTCCATATAACATTGTTCTTAGTTCTCTTTACATAAGTGAAAAGAAGGAAGAAAAAAAGAAGGAAGGAAGGAAGGAGGGATGGAAGGAAGGAAGGGAGGAAGGAAGGAAAGGAGGGAGAGAGGGAGAAAGGGGGAGAGGGAGGAAGAAAGGAAGGAAGGAAGGAAAGGAAAGGAAAAAAGAAAGGGGGAAAATCTAGTTAACATCAAAAACAATTGTTTAAACAGACTTTCAGGATAAATATAAAAACTGATGTTACATTTATAAATTTTCTTCTGTGCCATCATTTGGACTACAGTGCATATTTTATTAGGTTGATTACTATGAAGAAATAAGAGAACCTCACCAATAATTAATTAATTGTGCAATTAAAATCACACACCTGAATTTTCCACAAATGTTTAAATAAACCATTTTTAAGAGAATTACTATGTAGTCGCTTTCCCAGATGTTCCAAAGGCAAACAGATGTGTTAATTAGCCTACTTTTGGACTTGAACTGTACTTAATCTCTTCCTTATAATTTTTCCTTTTATTTTCAACTCTAAATTCCTTGGGTTAAAAAAAAAAAAGAAGTCAAAACCTAGCTTGGTACCAACAATTAATGTCAAAAAAAAGTCAGTACATGTTTTGGGAATCAATAATTAAAATTAAACTACAAATAGGCTATGTATTATTTGCATGGACTGGGAAAATCTATCAAAGTAAAAATTAGAATACAAACAACACAGAGAAGTAATAGTAATAGTAAACACGCCCAAATAGCCCAAAGCAACTTTCACACGTATTATCTCAAGTAACCCTCAGGACCTCTCTTTGAGAAAACTGCCATTTATTATTCCCATTCACAATTACAGAAACTGAGCCAGGGAGATTACTTAAATTTTCACAGCTTGTATGTTGCAAAAGTAGGTAAAACTGGAACCTAAAAGCACCAGATCCCATGCATGCTCTTTTCACTATGCACTCCTTGCTTCCAGGAAGTGAAGATTTTGATAAGTCGGAAAAGAGCTTAAGAAAGAGACATCAAGGAAGAGAGCAGGGAACATTGTTATAAAGTGGAAAGAGTCTATGAGGAAGAATCTGATGACCTGTGGAACCCCAGAGAACATGTATGTAGACTAACATACGGGAAGGATGAAAAGCTATGAAGCTTTGAGATAAAGATTTAATTTTCTGGCGAAACAAAGTGAAACTGCCCCACTGTAGCAAAATGTATTTGGTGGCATGATGGGGTGAAGGCCAGTCTGGCAGAAGGAGCTCTGCTGGGCAGGTTGTAAAGAGTACTGATATTCTGGGGAGGTGTGGAGAAGAGTCGGTAGGAGGCTGCTCGTTGACCTACAGCAAGGCAGAGACGGCTATTTCCCTCCAATATCATTTCACCAAGAGGGAGAATAACAGCGTTGTTGTTATCAGAAGTTGAATCACAATTAATGAGAAAACAATCTACCTAAAAGTCCCCTGGCCTCAAATCCATCAGTTTACTTTTACAATTAAGCACACAGGCCCACCCTTAAAGCACCTTAAGAAAGAGAAGAAGCACACTCGACCAGAAAAATAAATCAAGGCACTGGCTAGACATCCTTATACCAGAATTGCAACACAGTAGGGGAGGGTTAACAGATTAAGAACTCACCCCTGGAAGCTTCGAGGGGACTTCTTTTTGAAGAAGCCGTGGATCCAAAATCCAAGTCCACATTTGCTTACACATTGAGAAAATATTCAAAGCTGTGACTCTGTACTTCAAAAGAGCAAAGAAGTAAGTGAAAAATCCAATAAGATCTAGAGGGGAAAATTCACATTGGAAGGACAAATACTTTCTTTCAAACATTTGTACATGCACAATTATCATATTGAAAAAGTGGAAATCAGTGGCCCGGTGATGTGGCCAAAGTCACGTAGGAATTAATGGCCGAAGAAAGTACTGAAGGAATAGACCCAGGTCTTCTGATTCTTCTGCCTAGGACTGCGGCCACTACCACACTCTGTCAGCAAGAGGAATCAAGGCCCCACTTACTGAAATGGAAACTCCAGGTGTACCCCCTGTCCCCCCATACAGACCCCCAGCCAAGTGGCTGCACCGAACAGAACCCAGAGCAGCGGTCCGCACTGTCCTGGGATTTTGCTTTCACTTTCAGTGCATCTGTCAACTTTTCCTAGGTGAGGTCATTCGGAAGTCCCGAACCTGATTTATGAATTATTTTAATTAAAGTACCCTTTCGCTAATGTCTGTGAACTTCATTGCCTGGTGGCCATGACCCTTGGCAGGAATCATCTGTAAAAGTGCCTCTCACTTTGCACGGTAGGTAGCTCTTTGGTTTAGAGGCAGCAATTTCCAAATGCTCCCATTTGGGTCCAACTTATCACTAGGCCAACTGTGAGTTCTGGTTTAGAACATCACAAAATCAATCTCTTTGGGTATGTTCAGAAACAGGTCAGAGTGAAGTAAGTCAGAAAGAGAAAAACAAATGCCGTATGCTAACACATATATGTGGAATCTTAAAAAAAAAAAAAAAATGGTTCTGAAGAACCTAAGGGCAGGACAGGAATAAAGACGCAGATGTAGAGAATGGACTTGAGGACATGGGGAGGGGGAAGGGTAAGCTGGGACAAAGTGAGAGAGTGGCATGGACATATACACACTACCAAATGTAAAACAGATAGCTAGTGGGAAGCAGCCGCATAGCACAGGGAGATCAGCTTGGTGCTTTGTGACCACCTAGAGGGGTGGGATAGGGAGGGTGGGAGGGAGGGAGACGCAAGAGGGAGGAGATATGGGGATATATGTATATGTATGGCTGATTCACTTTGTTATAAAGCAGAAACTAACACACCATTGTAAAGCAATTATACTCCAATAAAGATGTTTAAAAAAAAAAAAAAAGAAACAGGTAATGCCACTGGGAGTGGGGATGGCCGATAACCCTTCATGGAAGAGATTATGGATAGGTATCAGGCTTCCTTTCAAAAAAGATCATCTTTTTAGAACAATTACATAAACACCAGTAGAGCGAGACTTGGAATTCTTTGAGAACAGAGGGATAAAGAAAACCAGATAGCTGTAGAGTTTTTGCTACTATGAAAAGCTATACTATTGCTGTGGCAGAGTAAGGAAAGTATTTACAGTAAAGACAAGGAGAGGAAGATCTAAGGCATTTGGCAGGCTTTAATAACAGTGATTTGAAAAAGCGAAAAACAAAAAACGGCCTGGAACGCTGAAGAAGAATTACAAAGGATTTTGTCAGACTCAGAGAGAGAGAGAGAAAAGCCCATAGTTGGAGATGAAGTTGAGGTTCTGCTCAAAGGGAGCAGAGCAGCCTTGACGGGGAAGCCTCGAGGTGCCTCTCTTCTGACGCCTTGCGTCAGGCCTTTGAGGACTCGATGGCGGTATGATTTACGTGGCACCACAATATACACGCTGCTTACAGATAGTCTCAAATGTGGAGCAAATGTGGAAGGAGGGGAGCAATTAACTGAGCTGGGAGAATTGAGTGCAGACCTCTGAGACAAACCTAACTGACTTGGGGCCAGGAAGGGAGAGGCGGAAATGCATGCTTCCGCCCCCTGCACGGGGTCTCTCCTTGAACCTGGGCAGGCTGCACAAAGGTTACACAGGGCAGCAAGTTCCAAAGGGTCCCGTGCTTGGTTCAACGCTCTGTGGTCGCCTTCTTGAAATCTGTAATAATTTTTCAACATAGAGCCTCACGTTTTCATTTCTCACTGACCCCTGCAAATCATGTAGCCCATCTTGTTCTCATAACAGAGCAGCAAGCGGTGTCTGGGCCCTAGGACCCCACCCAACGCTGGGGACCTCCGATTCCTGACGTACCAGCAGTCACAAAGAAATATAGAGAAAGTCAAGGTTGATAATTTTATGGACAAAGTGAGAAATTTGATGAGGCGGAATATTTTTTTCTACCTGGTCATAGCCTGACCAAGGATTTATTTTCTATTCTTTACCGATTTATTTTTTATTCTTTACATTATATCTTTCTTAAAGTCATGTGGGCTGGGGTTCGTTCGACCTGGTGCAGTTTAAGAGGCAGGATTGTAATCACCAGGCCAACAAGAGGAAAAATGTCCCATCAACGCAACCCAATTCAATGCATTAATCTCCTTAGGAGGGGAATCTTTGTTAGGCCCTGTGGTGATTGTTTTGGAAGAGGCTGAACTGGTTCATTGAGTTGGAGAAAAACAGCACTGAACTGGTTGGCTACCAGGCCAGGGTGAATGTTTCATGTTGATGGAAATCTTTGAAAAGTTGGTCTGGAGACGATGAGGAATAGACCACTCCTGGATTCCTTTAGATCCTATTTCACCCAGATCCTTCCCTCTGCAACCTTTCTGCAATGTCCTCACAAGAGAGCATACTGCTTCTGTAGCACAGAAGGTCCATATAAAAATATTACATTGCAATAAATAAATAATACAATTAAGAGTAACCTCTTCCACATCCCACATTCAGCACTAAAATTAAACAAGCCCACACGTATTCCAGAGACAATGACCGAAGGGGAGGGGGCTAAGGAAACAGATGAAAACAATATAAAGACATGCAAATCTGCTATTAGCTTGGGATAGATAAAAGAATTTCTAAATTATAGCTTTTGGTAATGTTTAAATTGAGAGTCTAGTAATCTGGTTGCAGTTGTACTTGGGGGCATTTATTCTTTATTAAAAAAAAAACAGATTAAGGGGAAAAAAATAGAGTTGCTAAGCCCACCACCAGAAAAATCTTTGGAGGAAGCCTCCAGACCTTTGAAGCAATGTATAAACCCCATCACCACGGGGGGCTTCAAAGTTAGGACACCGTGCCTAGGCCTGCCTGTTGATTTTTAGAGCCAAAAGTGAACCTAGAAATCACTCAATTTATAAACATTTTTTTCTGGTAGGAGAGGTCCTCGGTGAGAAGATATCTTCTGCTAAAGTCCTCAACGCACAGCAGGAGGTAATGGGGAGGGAGGAGGCCTGGGTGGCCAGCGCCATCATGACCCCCAAGTGACCTCCATCTGACCAATTCTCCCACAGATGGCCCAGAGAAGATGGGACTTGCCGCAGGTCACACATCCAATAGAAGCGGGTCTGGGACCCCTGCTCAAGCCTCCAGACTCAGCCCAGTCCTTCCTGATGGGAAGCGGGCAGGAGAATACCAGTGCCCCCAGTCTCAGCCAAACAGGCCACCCCATCTTGCCCTCAGCCCGGACACCCTGGGGCCATAGTGTGCCAAGGCCCAGGCTGGGCCATCCCTGCTCTACGGATCTAGAGTGAAGGTTTTCCAGGAACTCAGGCCTACAAAACTGATGAAGACAGTCCTGAGAAATGACCTCTGCCCTATCCACGGGGTCACTGCAGTCAGGATCCCAGAGCTCTCTGAATGGGGCCTTTCCTATGATCATTCTTATCCCCAGATCACACACACACACACACACACACACACACACACAAATATACACACATTCACTGTGTTTTGACGTGACCAGAGCCTTCTTCACTGAGGAAATACTCCACAGAAATGTGATTTGGGTCTTATTTTGAAAACCCCCAATATAGACTTACCTGGGTTTGTGAGTAGCTGAAGTGCTATACACCAGTAGCTCTCAAACTGGAGTGTGCAGCAGAATCCCCTGAAGCTTTATTCAACAGATTGCTGGGCCCTTTCCCCAGAGATTCTGCGGTGGGGCCTGACAATGTGCATTTCTGACAAGTTCCCAAGTAATGCTGATGCTGCAGGACCAGGGACCACACGTGGACACACCTTTGCTGTAAAGGTCTGGGTCTGAGAGAACGTTCGCTCCAGCAGGCATGCCTTCACAATGCCACAGGGCTGAACACCCCTTCTGGAGAGATGATATCTGTCGCCTCAGCGCTACGCTAGAGTTTGCTAGAGTTATCTTCAACATGAAGTATGAAGGGCAATTCTTGCTAATACGCTCAGCCTCTGACATCCTATGACACCTCCTGCCCTGCAAGGTCATCTGAACAGGGGATGGGTGTCAGGGCTCCAAAAGGACTCCTCTGGTCCTTAGAGAGTGCAGATTTAACCAGTGGGGCAGGACAGAGTGGCTGTATCAGCAGTGGCAAAACCGAGAACATTGACAGGATCATTCAAGGAGAAAAGGGGAGGGCATGAAGCCATGCTAAAGGGAAGGGGATGAAACTGGCTTGAAATTTCCAGATCAGCTATTTATATGGTCTCAAATCTCAGGTTCAAGACCATAGCCCTGGAGGACCTTCAAGATGGCGGAAGAGAAAGATGCGGAGATCACCTTCCTCCCCACAGATACATCAGAAATACATCTGCATGTGGAACAACTCCTACAGAACACCTACTGAACGCTGGCAGAAGACCTCAGACCTCCCAAAGGCAAGAAACTCCCCACGTACCTGGGTAGGGCAAAAGAAAAAAGAAAAAACAGAGACAAAGAATAGGGCCGGTACCTGCGCCAGTGGGAGGGAGCTGTGAAGGAGGAAAGGTTTCCACGCACTAGGAAGCCCCTTCGCGGGCGAAGACTGCGGGTGGCGGAGGCGGGGAACTTCGGAGCCACGGAGGAGAGCGCAGCCACAGGGGTGCAGAGGGCAAAGCGGAGAGATTCCCGCACGGAGGCTCGGTGCCGAGCAGCACTCACCAGCCCGAGAGGCTTGTCTGCTCACCCGCCGGGGCGGGCGGGGCTGGGAGCTGAGGTTCGGGCTTTGGTCGGATCGCAGGGAGAGGACTGGGGGTGGCGGCGTGAACACAGCCTGAAGGGGCTAGTGCGCCACAGCTAGCCGGGAGGGAGTCCGGGAAAAAGTCTGGAGCTGCCGAAGACGCAAGAGACTTTTTCTTGCCTCTTTGTTTCCTGGTGCGCGAGGAGAGGGGATTCAGAGCGCCACTTAAAGGAGCTCCAGAGATGGGCGCGAGCCGCGGCGATCAGCGCGGACCCCAGAGACGGGCATGAGACGCTAAGGCTGCTGCTGCCGCCACCAAGAAGCCTGTGTGCGAGCACAGGTCACTCTCCACACCGCCCCTCCCGGGAGCCGGTGCAGCCCGCCACTGCCAGGGTCCCGTGGTCCAGAGACAACTTCCCCGGGAGAACGCACGGCGCGCCTCGGGCTGGTGCAACGTCACGCCGGCCTCTGCCGCCGCAGGCTCGCCCCGCTTCCTCCGTACCCCTCCCTCCCCCAGGCCTAAGTGAGCCAGAGCCCCCGAAGCAGTTGCTCCTTTAACCCCATCCTGTCTGAGCGAAGAACAGACGCCCTCAGGCCACCTACACGCAGAGGCGGGGCCACATCCAAAGCTGAACCCCGGGAGCTGTGCGAACAAAGAAGAGAAAGGGAAATTTCTCCCAGCAGCCTCAGAAGCAGCGGATTAAAGCTCCACAAACAACTTGATGTACCTGCATCTGTTGAATACCTGAATAGACAACGAATCATCCCAAATTGAGGAGGTGGACTTTGGGAACAACGATATATATATTTTTTCCCCTTTTTCTCTTTTTGTGAGTGTGTATGTGTATGCTTCTTGTATGATTTTGTATCTATAGCTTTGCTTTTACCATTTGTCCTAGGGTTCTGTCCTTTTTTTTTTTTTATTACTTATAAAAAAATTTTTCTTAATATTTTTTATTTTAATTATTTTATTTTATTTTATTTTACTTTATTTTATTTTATCTTCTTTCTTTCTTTCTTTCTTTTTTCTCCCTTTTATTCTGAGCCATGTGGAGGACAGGCTCTTGGTGCTCCAGCCAGGCATCAGGGCTGTGCCTCTGAGGTGGGAGAGCCAAGTTCAGGACACTGGTCCACAAGAGACCTCCCAGCTCAACGTAATATCAATCGGCGAAAATCTCCCAGAGATCTCCATCTCAACACCAAGACCAAGCTCCACTCAACGAGCAGCAAGCTACAGTGCTGGACACCCTATACCAAACAACTAGCAAGACAGGAACAAAACCCCATCCATTAGCACAGAGGCTGCCTAAAATCATAATAAGGCCACAGACACCCCAAAACACACCACCAGATGCAGTCATGCCCACCAGAAAGACAAGATCCAGCCTCATCCACCAGAACACAGGCACTAGTCTCCTCCACCAGGAAGCCTACACATCCCACTGAACCAACCTTAGCCACTGGGGACAGACACCAAAAACAACGGGAACTACAAACCTGCAGCCTGCGAAAAGGAGACCCCAAACACAGTAAGTTAAGCAAAATGAGAAGACAGAGAAACACACAGCAGATGAAGGAGCAAGCAAACACGAACCAGACCTAACAAATGAAGAGGAAATAGGCAGTCTACCTGAAAAAGAATTCAGAATAATGATGGTAAAGATGATCCATAATCTTGGAAATAGAATGGAGAAAACACAAGAAACGTTTAACAAGGACCTAGAAGAACTAAAGAGCAAACAAACAGAGATGAACAACACAATAAATGAAATTAAAAATTCTCTAGAAGGGGTCAATAGCAGAATAACTGAGTCAGAAGAACGGATAAGTGACCTGGAAGATAAAATAGTGGAAATAACTACTGCAGAGCAGAATAAAGAAAAAAGAATGAAAAGAATTGAGGACAGTCTCAGAGACCTCTGGGACAACATTAAATGCACCAACATTCGAATTATAGGGGTCCCAGAAGAAGAAGAGAAAAAGAAAGGGACTGAGAAAATATTTGAAGAGATTATAGTTGAAAACTTCCCTAATATGGGAAAGGAAATAGTCAATATCAAGTACAGGAAGCACAGAGAGTCCCATACAGGATAAATCCAAGGAGAAACACGCTAAGAAACATATTAATCAAACTCTCAAAATTTAAATACAAAGAACAAATATTAAAAGCAGCAAGGGAAAAACAAACAGTAACACATAAGCGAATCCCCATAAGGTTAACAGCTGATTTTTCAGCAGAAACTCTACAAGCCAGAAGGGAGTGGCAGGACATATTTAAAGTGATGAAAAAGAAAAACCTACAACCAAGATTATTCTACCCAGCAAGGATCTCATTCAGATTTGACGGAGAAATTAAAAGCTTTACAGACAAGCAAAAGCTAAGAGAATTCAGCACCACCAAACCAGCTTTACAACAAATGCTAAAGGAACTTCTCTAGGCAGGAAACACAAGAGAAGGAAAAGACATACAATAAGAAAACCAAAACAATTAAGAAAATGGTAATAGGAACATACATATCGATAATTACCTTAAATGTAAATGGATTAAATGCTCCCACCAAAAGACATAGACTGGCTGAATGGATACAAAAACAAGACCCATACATATGCTGTCTACAAGAGACCCACTTCAGACCTAGGGACACATACAGACTGAAAGTGAGGGGATGGAAAAAGATATTCCATGCAAATGGAAATCAAAGGAAAGCTGGAGTAGCAATTCTCATATCAGACAAAATGACTTTAAAATGAAGACTGTTACAAGAGACAAAGAATGATACTACATAATGATCAAGGGATCAATCCAAGAAGAAGATATAACAATTGTAAATATTTATGCACCCAACATAGGAGCACCTCAATACATAAGACAAATACTAACAGCCATAAAAGGGGAAATCGACAGTAACACAATCATAGTAGGGGACTTTAACACCCCACTTTCACCAATGGACAGATCATCCAAAATGAAAATAAATAAGGAAACACAACCTGTAAATGATACATTAAACAAGGTGGACTTAACTGATATTTATAGGACATTCCATCCAAAAACAACAGAATACACATTCTTCTCAAGTCCTCATGGAACATTCTCCAGGATAGATCATATCTTGGGTCACAAATCAAGCCTTGGTAAATTTAAGAAAATTGAAATCGTATCAAGTATCTTTTCCGACCACAACGCTATGAGACTAGATATCAATTACAGGGAAATATCTGTAAGAAATACAAACACATGGAGGCTAAACAACACACTACTTAGTAACCAAGAGATCACTGAAGAAATCAAAGAGGAAATCAAAAAATACCTAGAAACAAATGACAATGAAAACACAACGACCCAAAACCTATGGGACAGAGCAAAAGCAGTTCTAAGAGGGAAGTATGTAGCTATACAAGCCTACCTTAAGAAACAAGAAACATCTCAAATAAACAACCTAACCTTACACCTAAAGCAATTAGAGAAAGAAGAACAAAAAAACCCCAAAGTTAGCAGAAGGAAAGAAATCATAAAGATCAGACCAGAAATAAATGAAAAACAAATGAAGGAAATGATAGCAAAGATCAATAGAACTAAAAGCTGGTTCTTTGGGAAGATAAACAAAATTGATAAACCATTAGCCAGACTTATCAAGAAAAAAAGGGAGTAGACTCAAATCAATAGAATTAGAAATGAAAAAGGAGAAGTAACAACTGACACTTCAGAAATACAAAGGATCATGAGAGATTACTACAAGCAACTCTATGCCAATAAAATGGACAACCTGGAAGAAATGGACAAATTCTTAGAAATGCACAACCTTCTGAGACTGAACCAGGAAGAAACAGACAATATGAGCAGACCAATCACAAGCACTGAAATTGAGACTGTGATTAAAAATCTTCCAACAAACAAAAACCCAGGACCAGATGGCTTCACAGGCAAATTCTATCAAACATTTAGAGAAGAGCTAACGCCTATCCTTCTCAAACTCTTCCAAAATGTAGCAAAGGGAGGAACACTCCCAAACTCATTCTATGAGGCCATTACCCTGATACCAAAACCAGACAAAGATGTCACAAAGAAAGAAAACTACAGGCCAATATCGCTGATGAACATAGATGCAAAAATCCTCAACAAAATGCTAGCAAACAGAATCCAACAGCACATTAAAAGGATCATACACCATGATCAAGTGGGGTTTATCCCAGGAATGGAAGGATTATTCAATATATGCAAATCGATCAATGTGACAAAACATAACAAACTGAAGGAGAAAAACCATATGATCATCTCAATAGATGCAGAAAAAGCTTTTGACAAAACTCAACACCCATTTACGATAAAAACCCTCCAGAAAGTAGGCATAGAGGGAACTTAACTCAACATAATAAAGGCCATATATGACAAACTACAGCAAACATCATTCTCAATGGTGGAAAACTGAAACCATTTCCTCTAAGATCAGGAACAAGACAAGGTTGTCCACTCTGACCACTATTATTCAACATAGTTTTGGAAGTTTTAGCTACAGCAATCAGAGAAGAAAAAGAAATAAAAGGAATCCAAATCGGAAAAGAAGAAGTAAAGCTGTCACTGTTTGCAGACGACATGATACTATACATAGAGAATCCTAAAGATGCTACTAGAAAACTACTAGAGCTAATCAGTGAATTTGATAAAGTAGCAGGATACAAAATTAATGCACAGAAATCTCTTGCATTCCTATACACTAATGATGAAAAATCTGAAAGAGAAATTAAGGAAACACTTCCATTTACCATTGCAACAAAAAGAATAAAATACCTAGGAATAAACCTACCTAAGGAGACAAAAGACCTGTATGCAGAAAACTATAAGACACTGATGAAAGCAATTAAAAGTGATACAAACAGATTGAGAGATATACCGTGTTCCTGGATTGGAAGAATCAATATTGTGAAAATGACTATACTACCCAAAGCAATCTACAGATTCCATGCAATCCCTATCAAACTACCAATGGCATTTTTCACAGAACTAAAACAAAAAATTTCACAATTTGTATGGAAACACAAAAGACCCCGAATAGCCAAAGCAATCTTGAGAAAGAAAAACGGAGCTGGAGGAATCAGGCTGCCTGACTTCAGACTCTACTACAAAGCTACAGTAATCAAGACAGTTTGGTACTGGCACAGAAACAGAAATATAGATCAATGGAACAGGATAGAAAGCCCAGAGATAAACCCACGCACATATGGTCACCTTATCTTTGATAAAGGAGGCAAGAATATACAGTGGAGAAAAGACAGCCTCTTCAATAAGTGGTGCTGGGAAAACTGGACAGCTACATATAAAAGAATGAAATTAGAACACTCCCTAACACCATACACAAAAATAAACTCAAAATGGATTAAAGACCTAAATGTAAGGGCAGACACTATCAAACTCTTAGAAGAAAACATAGGCAGAACACTCTATGACATAAATCACAGCAAGATCCTTTTTGACCCGCCTCCTAGAGAAATGGAAATAAAAACAAAAATAAACAAATGGGACCTAATGAAACTTAAAAGGTTTTGCACAGCAAAGGAAAATATAAACAAGACGAAAAGACAACCCTCAGAATGGGAGAAAATATTTGCAAATGAAGCAACTGACAAAGGACTAATCTCCAAAACATACAAGCGACTCATGCAGCTCAATATCAAAAAAGAAACAACCCAATACAAAAATGGGCAGAAGACCTAAATAGACATTTCTCCAAAGAAGATATACAGATTGCCAACAAATACATGAAAGAATGCTCAACATCATTAATCATTAGAGAAATGCAAATCAAACTACAATGAGATATCATCTCACACCAGTCAGAATGGCCATCATCAAAAAATCTACAAACAATAAATGCTGGAGAGGGTGTGGAGAAAAGGGAACCCTCTTGCACTGTTGGTGGGAATGTAAATTGATACAGCCACTATGGAGGTTCCTTAAAAAACTAAAAATAGAACTACCATATGACCCAGCAATCCCACTACTGGGCATATACCCTGAGGAAACCATAATTCAAAAAGAAGTCATGTACCACAATGTTCACTGCAGCTCTACTTACAATAGCCAGGACATGGAAGCAACCTAAGTGTCCATCAACAAATGAATGGATAAAGAAGATGTGGCACATATATATAATGGAATATTACTCAGCCATAAAAAGGAACGAAACTGAGTTATTTGTAGTGAGGTGGATGGACCTAGAGACTGTCATACAGAGTCAAGTAAGTCAGGAAGAGAAAAACAATTACCATATGCTAACACATATATATGGAATCTAAAAAAAAAAAAAAAAAGAAAAGAAAATGGTCAGAAGAACCCAGGGGCAAGACGGGAATAAAGATGCAGACCTACTAGAGAATGGACTTGAGGATACGGGGAGGGGGAAGGGTAAGCTGGGACGAAGTAAGAGACTGGCATGGACATATATACACTACCAAATGTAAAATAGATAGCTAGTGAGAAGCAGCCGCATAGCACAGGGAGATCAGCTCAGTGTTTTGTGACCACCTAGAGGGGTGGGATAGGGAGGGTGGGAGGGAGGGAGATGCAAGAGGGAAAAGATATGGGGACATATGTATATGTATAACTGATTCACTTTGTTATAAAGTAGAAACTGACAAACCATTGTAAAGCAATTATACTCTAATAAAGATGTTAAAAAATTAAATAAATAGGGCTTCCCTGGTGGCGCAGTGGTTGGGAGTCTGCCTGCTAATGCAGGGGACACGGGTTCGAGCCCTGGTCTGGGAAGATCCCACATGCCGCGGAGCGGCTGGGCCCGTGAGCCACAGCTGCTGAGCCTGCGCGTCTGGAGCCTGTGCTCCGCAACAAGAGAGGCTGCAATAGTGAGAGGCCCGCGCACCGCGAAGAAGAGTGGCCCCCGCTTGCCGCAACTGGAGAAAGCCCTCGCACGAACCGAGGACCCAACACAGCCAAAAATAAATAAATAAATAAATAAAGTAGCTATAAAATTTTAAATAAATAAATAAATAAATAAATAAATAAATAAATAATACTATGGCCCTTTCCCGGGCAGGAGGCAGTAAAATGTTTCACTGGAAGAGGAAAAGTAAAAGCAAAACCCTCTTCTCTAGAAATGATAAAGCTGGTGTTCATTAACATTTGAAGAGACAGTACTTTTTGTATTCCAATAACTCTTTTATTCTTTTGGATGAATTCAACAGACAGATATCTCCTTCCAATTGTGTTCCCTATGAAAATAATATAATTGATTTCAGACAAGTGTTATTTCCAAATTAGTTTATTTTCTCGTTTGTATATTTTAGTTTCTTGCTTAGTTCTGGTCAGAAATCCTATGAGCTATGCATTTTAATTTATAATTAAATAACCAAGTAATAATAGAACATTACCAATAGGCTGGTCATAAAAAGCTAGTACTTTAAAAGAAATACATAGGGACAAAGCATAGTGAAGAAAATAGAGAAATACAGGTTAAAGTTGAAAGTTGGTTCTTAATTTGCCATTATTACCGTCTCAACTCAATTCCATAATAATTGCCTAGTTATGTGCTAGGCACTATGGGAAAACTAGTAAATTAATAGACGTAAGAGAACCTCACAAATGTTAAAATGGGGAAAAATTTGCATTATAATTATGTAACAGAAGCATAAGTTAATGTCACTGCCCTCAAAATAGTTTGAAGTACCCCTAGCAGCCAGCCAGCTGATTTAGCTTTTTCATAGCATGAGCATCTTTTCTATAGCACCACTGACAAGGGCCATCAGGCACTATTTAAACCATTTCAGATGCTCAGGCATCTCAGATAATCCACACTGATGGGGCACATTGAATAAACCCAATACCTTATCCTATGGGAACCCATCAGAAACGTGAACATGGCTTTCATGGCCATCACTTTAACCTTTCAGCTACAGATTCAACATTGTATTAGCAGGGTTCTCCAGAGAAACAGAACCAGTTAAATACACACACACACACACACACACACAAACACACACACACACACACCATGGTGGGGGGAGATAGAGAGAGAGAGACAGGTGGGGTGGGGGGAGAGGGAGGGAGAGAGAGGAAGAATTGGGTCATGCAGTTGTGGGAACCAGAGAGGCTGCAGTCTGTAAGGCAGGCTGGAAATTCAGGTAAGAGTTGGTGTCACAGTTTTGAGGTGAATTTCTTCTTCAGGAGACCTAATTCTTTGCTCTTAAGGCCTTCAACTGATTGGATGAGGCCCACCCATATTCTGGAGGTAATTGACTTTATTCAGAGTCTGCTGATTTAAATTTTAATCACATCTGAAAAATACCTTCACAGCAACATCTAGACTGGTATTTGACCAAATGAATGGGCACCACTGTCCAGCCAAGGTGATGCATAAAATTAACCATCACATCATTTCACCCTTTGGTTTCATTGATATGTCAGTTAGAATTCGAGCCACTGCTAGGGACAAGGACTTCATTCCCTGGTTTTATGTTTCTCTGAGAAGAATTAGAGTCACATTGGCTGGTGGCCTGATTGTTTAATCTAGGAGACGTCGCTGAGCGTTCCTGGCTGAGTCCACACGGGGTTGGTAGCAGACCCACCTGCCTGCAGGGTGTGACCTTCTCCCTGCCTGTGCTGAGCTTACCCGGAAGGCTCAAACCCTTCCAGGCAGAGGCCTGTGGTTCCGGCAGCTACACTTAGTGTTTGGGTTGGGGGACCGGATTCGCATGTCTGTTTAACCACAGTTCAAGTTCTTTCTGAAAAAGCTGACATTTGGATTTCTATCTACCTGACTTCTTTGTGTGTTTCTCAGGTGAATCTGAAATCTGAGAAGACAAGGGTGTGATTAATTGTCACCTCTAAATTCTCATCAGCCTCCCCACTGGGAATGTGCTCTACTTGGTCTATGACCATTTCCAAATGGGCTCTCAGAATGGAACCAACCTTTCCCCCTTCATGTGATAGTGCAGATTAAGTGAGGCTGCCCCTCCTTTAATCCGTGGCCTTTGGGGGTCACCCCATCGGTGCTGTCTCTTCCAAGCTGTGTGACCTCAATCTCCCTTTTGATCTCAGTCTCCTTGTTCACAAAATGGGCTAATGTTACCTACATCATAGAGATGCTGTGGGGTTTAATAAATGAGGTTATGAATTTAAAGCATCTGATGAAAATGCCCCATAGATAGTAGGTGCTCAATACACAGTGGCCAATAATAATAATAATAAAAATAGGGGCTTCCCTGGTGGCGCAGTGGTTAAGAATCCGCCTGCCAATGCAGGGAACATGGGTTCGAGCCCTGGTCCGGGAAGATCTCACATGCCACAGAGCAACTAAGCCCGTGCACCACAACTACAGAGCCTGCGTGCCACAACTACTGAAGCCCGCGCACCTAGAGCCCGTGCTCCACAACAAGAGAAGCCACCGCGATGAGAAGCCCGCGCACTGCAATGAAGAGTAGCCCCCGCTCACCGCAACTAGAGAAAGCCCGCGCTCAGCAACGAAGACCCAACACAGCCAAAAATAAAATAATAAATTAATTAATTAATTTTTTAAAAAAAACAAAGTAGCCCCCGCTCGCCACAACTAGAGAAAGCCCGCGCTCAGCAACGAAGACCCAATGCAGCCAAAAATAAAATAAATTAAATAAATAAATTTATTTTTTAAAATAATAATAATAAAATTGTGGGCAGTTCCTATCACAGTCTTGGTTCATTTGGGGTCACTTCCAGACAAGTTCTCCTCCCACAATTTGTATTAGTTTAATGAACTGTTAGACCAAAAAGCAGAATTTTACACCTCATCAGTTTCAAAGCTGAATCATTTGGGTGTGTTACCTGTTGAAGGAATCCTTCCCACGTTCAGTAATCTCTGCATCTTACCTCCCACCCTTTCTAATTCTTATAAATCATCACATATTTATTGTCCGATTTAGGTCTGTCCTCTCTAAATTCTTTGGGAACAGTTTTCCACCAGCTATACATACCTAATTATATTCTCCTCCAGGTTTATAGTGTCCCTAATTATCACGAGGAAGATCTTGTCAAATTGAGGCTTCAAACGTTTACTGACCCTGTTACCGTAACCAGACTCTGGGCTGGGTGCAGGATTTGCCAAAATGCAAGATCCAGTCCCTGTCTTCAGAAGCTTCCAGACCAGTGGGCAATAGGAACACCAAAAAGCAGGTACAACGCAGAATGGTCTTCCCTGCAAGGGGAAGCCAGGAGGGTCAGATGGCACAGACGAGGGCCATCTTGTCCCCCTCTGAGGCTCAGGAAGACTTCCCAGAGGACAAGGTGCCTGAGTTTAATGTATAGGAGGAGAAGGATTTAGCCAAGCAGAGAAAGCAAAGAAGCACGTTAACTTCAGAGGAAAGAATCCATCCAAAGGCAGGGCATGGAGAAGAGAGGAGATGGCAAAGGAGGGGAATTATCCAGCTTGTTAGGGCCAGAGCCCAGGGTACCCGTGGGGCAGTGGACCCCAGGGGCCCACATGAAGGGTAGGAATGCCATGCACATACTGCTCTATCACCCCCACACGCAAAGAAGAGCAATTGAAGGATTTTACACAGGGAAGTAACGTGATCCAAATGGCATTTAGGAAGATTACTATAGCCTTGTATGGGAGGAGAGAAAAGTTTCTTTCCAAGAAGCTTTTCAGTGCCACAGCTGAAGGCAAAGAAATCCAGAAGAAAGTGTGTGGCAGAAAATTTCTTTATTTGAGGGCTAGATTTTTTTTTAATTAATTAATTTATTTATTATTTTATTTTTGGCTGCGTTGGGTCTTTGTTGCTGTGCACGGGCTTTCTCTAGTTGCGGTGAGTGGGGGCGTCTCTTCATTGCAGTGCATGGGCTTCTCATCGCGGTGGCTTCTCTTGTTGCAGAGCACGGGCTCTAGGCGCGCGGACTTCAGTAGTTGTGGCACGCAAGCTCAGTAGTTGCGGCACACGGACTTAGTTGCTTCGCGGCATGTGGAATCTTCCCGGACCAGGGCTCAAACCCATGTCCCCTGCCTTGGCAGGCGGATTCTTAACAACTGCGCCACCAGGGAAGCCCCTGAGGGCTAGATTTTAAAGGCGTTACGCTTGGGAGGAGAAGTTACAATGTTCTCACAGTAAAACAAGTAAAGGGAGTCATAGACTTGAGTTGGGTGGGACATCACAAGGCCACCTGGACCACGTCCCTGCTTTGATGCAGCCGTGGTGTTTCAGCCGGCATAATGGTGCCAAGACAGCTGAGGCTTGGGAATCGAAGTGACTGGTCCACGTGATAGAACCTGCAGTCACGGATGGAAGGCCGAGATGTCGGCTGCTGTTATGGCTGGAGACGTCTGTCCACTGCAGGCCCTTGCCATGACGATATGGCGAGTGGAGAGGACACAGAACGGGAAACTGGCTTCTCCCTTCAGGTCTGCCAGGAAGGAACAACTGTATTCAGTTTCTTGATGCACAATCATGTCAGTGACGATCCTCATGCAGAGAATTTTCCGTTTATTCCACTTTTTGAAAAATAATAGCCAAATGGGGCACTCCGTCACCTGTGCTCTGGGACAAAAATTTTTGAAGGGGTTTATTTTAAGAAGAGAAGCATTTGCAGAGATTGCTCTTACTACCTTATAGATTTCTAAAGTGCATCAGGTCTTCTGAAGTACTCTTGCTAATTCGAGAATGTCAGGAAATACAAAAACACTAATTTCCAGAGACATGAGCCTTGAGCCATTTTCTGGCCCTAGACTATTATTGATACTTTATGGGGTAAGTCAAAATGGGTCAGATCTGGCCAAGAGAAGAGCAAGGGAAACATTCTTGGAGGGAAGGAGGAAGGGAACAATCTAAGCTAAGAATGAATGTGAAAGACTAAAGCTGCAGAGATGGACTAGGGTGTTCTCTTGTCAAGACAAAAGAAGATGACACCATACGTAACAGTAGGCAGGTGCTTTGTTTCACTGTTTAATAATAATTACAGCTAATTTTTATATAGTTCTTATCCTGTGCCCAGCACATGCATTAACTCATGGGAGTCTCACAGTAACCCAAGGAGATGGATACTATTATTGCCCCCATTTCACAGGAGAGAAAACCAAGTTGCAAAGAGATTGGGCAATTTGTCCACCCTCACACGAAGAGAAATTAAACCCAGGGAATTTGGCTTTTAACCTGACACTAGGAAGAGTTGCATTTAGCTGTATTTTGTTCTTGTCGATTTTATTAAGAGCAGATGCAAACAGGATTTTAAGATCATTTGTTCTGAGTTGAAAACACATGCCTTGGCCTTGATTCACACCTGGGGGAATTTTAATTTCTTGGTTGTGCTTCCTAGAGGCCCATATTATTTTCAAAAGTATAATCGGAAACTATAAAATAATTATGGATACTGGCTTCTAGATTAAACAACTGCTGAACTTGGGCAAACAGATCAAATTAAGGCTGAATCTCTTTCTTATGAAAATTTTCCTTATTTTATATGTAGGAGTTTGTTTTTGTTCTTGTTGAACTCCAGGACTTAGAAGTAGACATATTTATTTAGTTCGGCCCAGATCTAGTATGTGTTGCTTGGTCTATTCTTTTTAGTTTATTGTATCTCTTAATCTTCTACACATGCAACCAGGGACCTCAGTGATGAGGGCATTGGAAAAATCTAAACAAACAATAAATTCTGGCTACACGATTCCCTATAAATGGAGTGCTTAATAAAATAATGCTTGGAAACGTGATGTTAGAATGATCAGATCCGTATGAAGTCACCAAATTATAAATTTCCAGTGCATGCCATAACTGGTAATATTTTTCCTTATAGCCTGAAATATTTGTGATCAGTATTTTGTACATGATAAAACAAAACAGTTCCTTGTTTTGAGAAGCAAATGTGATTGGGTATTAGATGGTTCAAATAAACCTAGACACCATGATGATTTACTACTAATTCTGAAGCTTCAGTGACAAGCCCCGTCTTCTTGGCTGCCCCATTGGAGTTCAGAAAACTACTCTTTCCTTGGCAAGGACTGAACACCCTCACAGAAAGCTTCCCTGAGCTTCCACCTGGCACAGGCCCTGGCACACTCAGGTGGCACCTGATGTCTGTCCTCAGTGGCACCTGGTACTGAGAACAGCACTCCAAATTGCCAATAGTCTCAACTGGCATAGAGCTTTGCTTTAACTTATTCTCCTGCTCCTGGCTCTCCTCTTTTCCTTGTGTAGTCCAAATAATTTAACCATTCCACAAGTGTTTATTAAGTACGTACTCTGCTCTAAGGACTGAGGAAAGGATGGTAAGTTAGAAAGACATAGCCACTGTCCTCACAGACCTGATGGTCTAGAAGGGAAGATACAGTAACAATAAAGCATGACGGTAGAAGCACAGTATGCAGTGGAAATGCATAGAGAATATAAATATCAGAATAAATACACTAAAATGTTGAAGCGGTTCTCAAGTGGTGGGACTTTAGTTAACGCTTTCAAATTTAGTACCGTATTTCAAGGTCTTTCCAAGTTTAATTTAATGGGCAAAGATATTTTTATAAAGGGAATTTTAAGAACAAAATATATTTTTTAGTCTATTCAAATACTTAAGTTTTAAGATTTTTTTTACTATTATCAAAAATAAATTTTCATATTTATTCTGTTATGAAGCACCATTTTGCAGACAGTGACTCTAGACCCCAGTCAACCTAACAAAGCCCTTCCTTCAATTATGCCACCATTGGCTGCCTTAGACAAACACACTTCCCATTTTAAAAGGTCTTAGGCAGCCCTCACCGCCACATTGCCTCTCCATGAAATTTCATCTACCTCATTCTTCCTCCTCTCAATTTCATGAACAGATGCTGAAGAATATAAACTGTAGTCACATGAAAGTTTAGACTATTCCATGAATTTATCCTCAGATTCTCTTTCAGAAGCTCTGATGTCAACAAAACAACACATAGATTACATTTGTTTATATAAGCGAAATCAACAAGATCATCAATTATAACAAGATAAAAGACCTTGATTATGTCCAAAGACCAAGATGATTTAGAAGGAAGCCAGCCAACCTGAAGCAGTGTCCAGAACCTTTACAGATGCTTTGCTGTCGGTATCTGTTTGATAAGATTGCGTTTTCCAATTTGAAGGTAGAAGTTTGTGGTCCTCATTTCTTTGTAATGCTAAAAGTAAACCAAGAATAATTTCCTCAGGTGGTAAATGCATTTTCCTAATAATAAAAGTGATAACACAAGTTTGTTAGAAAGAACTTACAGAGCCCAGAAAAAGTTTATTGAAGAAAACAAAACCCCACACAATCCAACTGAGAGATGCCCACTTTCACCTTTAAATCCCTGTAGAGTTGGTTTTATACCGATTGTAGGGTATATTCTGCCCTTTTCACTTAACATTATGTTGGGAGTATGTCATTACTTTACATATATTTCTTTTCACGGCTTTCTAATACTCTATTGAATGGACATAATACTTACTTAACGATTCTCTTATTTATGTATGTTTAGATGACGCCTATTATTTTGCTATTATGTTATAATGAATATTTTGCATTATACACACATCTAAAAGACTCTAATAATTAATAATACAGATCAAATTAAAAATTTGAAGACATGTAAACACGTTTCTGCAGGTTATAAATCATAAATTATCCTTGCTTTCCCACCCTCACGGTGCTTTTTTACATGACCAACCAACTTAAAAACATCTACATTTGTTAGTGCATCAACCTTTTCATTATCTGTTTTCAAATTTGTTTTAATATCCTGCTTTATTTCAAAAATTCTTTAATGGAACTTGGAAGTTTTTGCCTTTTAATGCAATATGTATAGTTATCTTTTCTGAATAATAAATTACCCCAGAACTTAGCCTAAGACAACAAATATTTACAATCTCACACAATTTCTGTGCATCAAATACCCAGGTGCAGCCTAGCTGGGCAATTCTGATTCAGGGTCTCCCATGAGATTCTAGTCAAGCTATCAACCTACAGCCAACCTACAGTCATCTCAAGCCCTGAGCGGCTGGAAAATCCACTTCTAAGCTTACTCATATGGTTGTTGGTAGACCATAGTTCCTAACTGGCTGTTGGCTGGAGATCTCTGTTCCTTACCTTATGGGCTTCCCCATAGAGCTGCACAACACGGCAGCTGCTTTCCCCAGAGTGAAAGATGCAAAAGAGACAGAAAGAGAAAGGATGCCATAAACAGAAGCTACAGTTTTTTGTAACACGTACCATCACTTTTACCATATGCTATGGTCACACAGACCAACCTTGGTACGGTGTGGGAGAGCTCTACACGAGGGTGTGAATACCAAAAGAAGAGGCTCATTTGGATTTTATTTTGAAACCATAAAATCTTAGAGACTGACTACAACATATAGTAATCTTTATGAGGACCCAAAATACATTTGTAATGATCTTCTGTCAAAAAATCCTTCATGAGCTGCTACTTAGAAGACAGTTTACCACTACCTAGTAAGTTTGAACATTCACCAGTCCTACAATCTCAGCTCTAGGCTTAACTTCCTAAAGAAAGTCTTTCAGTCTTTCACATGTGCACCAGGGCACATAAACAAGAATGTTCTATGCAGCAATGTTTGTAATAGAAATCAATCAATAACAGTCTAGATGCCCATCAATAGAAAAAAATAACACAATTAATTGTGGGGTGTTGGTATAATAAAATGCTATACAGCAGTGAAACTGATGGAATAAGAACTACCCACATCAGTCCAGTTGCAACCGTTGACTGAAAAAAGCAAGACACAGGTATGATATATTTCACAATAAAGTAAATTTAAAAAGCACATCATATAGTAAAAGCATTACGATGATACTTTCAACAAGAAAACGGTGGTTAACAGAAATGAAGCACTCACTATGCTACAGGCACTACGATAAGCATGTCAAGTTGTTTTTATTTAATTCTCACAACAGGTAGAAGGTTAAAATTAGTCTTTTTTTCCTCATTTGCCAGATGAGAAAGCTTAAACTTATAGAAATAAAAACATTTTCCCAAGTTCACACAACCAGTATGCCATGGAGCTAGGATTTGAACCCGGGCAGAATGATTCTAGAGCCAACTGTCCTAACTGCTAACTTAAAATCTGGGTTTGTTCCTAGATTTAGCTCCATGTGTCAATGACAAAATGAAACACTAAATTGCTTATGTGTTGAAATGATGTCTGAATGGATACCTAGTCCTTGCACAGGTGAATGGGCCAATGCATCATCTCCCCAGGTTCTCCCGCCTCTCTGCACTGTGCCCTGACGATGAGATAGACCTCGCCTTTCTACTAGGATTCCAGGCGACTCTCCTGTAAACACCAACCGGATAACAGGGCATATTTATTGAGCATTTACTGTAAGTCAGGCATTCATCTAAGTGTTTAGATACACTAACTCATTGGATGCTCAAAACACCCTCTGTGGTAGATGTTACTATGATGCCCATTTTACAGGTAAGAGAACAGGCTTTGAGAAAACTGTTCCCAACAATTACACAGCTTGTAGGTGGCAGTGCCAGGACTTAAACCCAGGCATTCTAGCTTCCAAGCCTATGGTCGTAACCACTCATATACTGCCTCCCATGAAGTATTATGCTTAGAGTAAAGGCACATAAGGAAAAAACTGGCTCTTTTTCTAGTGAAATATATGAAATATAGAGACCTCACTGATATTCTAAAGGACTTCCATTATCAGATTTTCCTAAGGTGTCAAAAAAATGTAACATTTAACATGTGTACTAGGAAAAAACATGATGGCTTCATCTTGGAGACAGTAAGAACAATACAGTTGTGTTTGAGGTTTTTTTTTTTATTGAAGTATAGTTGATTTACAATATTGTATTAGTTTCAGATTTACAGCAAAGTGATTCAGTTTTATTTATATATATGTGTGCGTATATATATATATATATATATATATATATATATAAACTTTTTCAGATTCTTTCCCCTTATAGGCTATTATAAGATATTGAATATAGTTCCCTGTGCTATACAGTAGGTCCTTGTGGTTTATCTATTTTATATATCATAGTGTGAATCTGTTAATCCCAAACTCCTCAATGCTCTTGAGTTTTTAATTTAATTTTGTTACAAGTTCACCGTCTTTCTCACTCAAGCTAACACGATTTAATTCAACTAGTTAACACATTACAGGCATTTGATACACATTTATTTACTTTAAGTCATTTTTTAGGGTGAGGAATGACATTTTATATATTAATCAAAATTTGGGGGCTCCCACTATATATGAGGCTCTAGAACAAAACATATCAAGTTGGAAAACACACAGTCTCTGCCCACAGGAGCCCCCAGCCTACAGGTTACAGTACATATAATGACAGCGCATATAATTACCATTCAACATGTTAGGTTCTAAAACAGAGGAATACACTCTACAAGTGACTGACTCACTTTATGCTGCCCTAAAAAATAGGTGACTTTTGAAATGAGCCATACAAGATAAGTGCCCATCACTAGGCAGAAACGGAAAGGAAGGGCATTTCTGGTAGAGGGCACAGCACGGTCAAAAGTGTGGAGGCACAAAAGCATACCACATGTATAATTTTTTGCTGCCAGAGTGCAAGTTGCTTAGGGGGACATGGTGGAAAATGAGCCTGGAAAGGCCAGTGGCGGAGGGCAACAGGGAAGCAAAGAATTTTTAAGCAGGAGGGTATCATGGCTATTATTTTATAATGATAACTCTGGTGAAGCGAGTCTGAAGGCTATTTTAACAATTCAGTCAAACAATACCAGGAGTCTGAACCTTATGAAACAAGTAGTATTTCAGACCCCATTTTACAGATGAGAAAATCAAGGCACAGAGGAATATAACACCTTGTCCAATGGTGCACAGCTGCTAAATAGGGGAGCCAAATTCAAACCCAGGTAGTGGGACAGTAATGTCCCCTGCACGTGTCACTGCTCTGCCAGGCCGGCTGATGATCATGGCAGGTGAGAAGGGAGAGAGCCGAGACAGCTAGAGCCTTGAGCTTGAACTACAGAGCGGAGTGGACGGTGCTGCCAGAGAACACTACGTGGATCACAGAGAAGAAGCAGGTTGGGTGAGGAATCGATGAATTCCGTCTCAGACATGAGTGCAGGAGGTCTGTGAGAGCCAGGTCGTGACACCAGAGGGCTATTGAAAATGCCAGAACGAAGCTTCAGGAGAGATGTGGGCAGAGAAAGTCAACCCAGACATGGAATACCCTGCTAAATAGACTCTGTTCCACGCAAGACCCACATCCTGAAGACGCAGAACCTGAGGCCCTGAGAGGCAGTTCAGAAGAGAGAGCTCTAGAACCAGACTCATGTTCAAATGCTAAGCTTAAATGTACGTTCTGGGAGACATTTCTTCACTTTTCCAACCAGAGTTTTTCATTCATTAATGGAGACTATAACATTTCATTTGTCACATTGTTGTAAGGATTAAAATTAATATGCATATAAAGCACCTGGCACATTGCTTTTCAAAAGTAAGTGCTCAGTAAATGGTGATCACTATTATTATCATTTCTATTTGTCGAAGGTGAGGCTAGAACGTAGAAAACGGTCTGGGCAGCCAGCCCCGTTACCCTCTTGGCAGTTTTTCCCATAAAATTCTCTTACCTACATGGAATTGTCACTAATATTATCTCAACCCAAGAAAAGAAGGTCCTTTTGAGGAATATGAGTTCTCTATTCGCCAAAAGAATAACCTAGAGAAATGAGATAAAAATTGTATATATGTAATGATAAAATATAAAACATGGATTGAAAACAAAGCAAGTGCCACATTTCCTAGATTCTTAAGTGACTGAGGCAAATTCATGGGGTGGCCCATGGCCTCTAAAGCAGAGTCAGGGCATATGAATGGTAGAAAGTATGCTTTCAGCCATGGTCACCTGGCTCAAGATTTTCCATTGCGACAATATCTATGTCCACAAGGGGCACATCTCCCAAGAAGGGTGATATTTCAGGAGTCACAGAAAATTTTGAGATCTGAAAACCCAACAGAAAAGACTTGAACTTGGAAATCAAGTAGAAGCTTTAAAGACGGAAGGCTATGTAAGCATTTATGTATCACTTTGTCATTCCCAGCTCCTTCAGCCGTGTTTTATTTTGGGGTTCAGTGTGGTGACTAACAACATGGTTATTTAGGCAAAGATCTTAGGTTTGAAAAATTCCAGAAGAATAGAATTTCTGGGAAAAGGACTCTAATTCACATTACACACACACACACACACACACACACACACACACACACCCACATACACAAAGTTCGAAACACAAGCCAATACACTTAAGAAGGAAAACGGACATTGGAAATAAATGAAATTTATTGTTTAATTTGATTGCCTCTAAGATAATATGTTCAGTAAGGATGTGAGTGTAAGCAATGTGGAAAAAGTAAAAAATTGAAAAAAAAAAAAAAAAAAGAAGAGGAAGCAGTGCCAACCTCATCCTTTAGAAATAAGGAGAGATGTTTCGAGATAAAAATCTTTTTCCCTCCCCACTAAAGATTCCTGGCCTTTTCACTTCTCTTTTCTGAACATTGCTGCAGAGCGTCCGATTCTGCTGGTTCTGTCTCCTTCCATGTTCCCGCCCCAACCCGTGCTTATCTGAATATATAAGCCTGCCCTTTGCTCAGATTTATGGGTCGAGCCAGAGCTGTGTGTATTTACAGTGTTCTGACCTGAAGACCCCAGGCCGAAGGAGAAGAGAAGGAAACTGAGCCCATTCCATAAACAGAGACAGATATGAGGGGGAGGTAGAAGGCCTTGCTAGCACTTAACATTTTTAACTATTTGGCCAAGCTTAAGAATTAGTGATTAGATTAGAGCAAAAGAAAAACGAGAGACAAGAGTGCAGAATTGGGGGGTTTGTAAACTGTGTATTTTTGCTCTAGTCATTTGGAGGGTCTAGGTTGCCGGATGGGAGTGGGGTTAAATTTAATGTGAAAGGTCCAAAAGAAAATTGGTAACTCGGATACAGAGGGAGCTCTGGGAAGGCAGAGGGTATACAAAGAGGAGGATATAAACAACATTTAATAAGTTGGAAAATTTCTCCAACCACATGTTGAACGTCTTGTGTGAAGCAAGACTTCTTGCGTGTTTTAAACTGTAATGGGTTATAGAAGAAAAATCTCCTGCTCCGTGCTTAAATGAGAACACGTTGCCATAGATTACCAAAACCTGATCAATTTTGAGTTGAAATATTTTTCTCAGGGTCTGGTGGCCACTTGAAAGCAATTCCACTTTCAAACAGGGCTGCTTGGTAAAGGGACCACCCCTATGCAGAGCTCTGGTACACGCACCGGTTCAAATGGGAAAGAAAGAGCAGCTGAATCTTAAGCAGTGCTTGGCATCCAAAAACTGAACCCCTCTTCCCCAGGGCCACATCTTCACCCATGAGCAAAATGTGAAAGCACAACTTCTGTTTGGGCTATCCTCAAATAATCTACTTGCTGGAAAAACTTGAATTCACGTGGAAAAACTGACCTGCTGACTGACTAAATTAGAAATAATCCGGCATCATAAGTAAAGGCTACAATATTCACTGGAGATCTCAAAAGCAAAGCAACTGGGACAACAGAGTAAGTGAATCATCCACAAATCAATTTACATTGCAACAGAGCAAAGAGCTGTGATGTATGAGATTTAACCCGTGATTGGAGAATTTGTGAAATGCCATGGAATTGTTTCTTTTTGCTCATCTTAATATAAAGCAACCTGGTTCCCATGATGTTCCCTGTTAAAGCATCTGCTAGAATGATATTGCTTGATTGGAATTTTTTGTGTTTTCTAAGGTATGTTCTGGGTACTGAAGAGTATCATTATTATTCTAAATGGGTTTCTGTGACTTGGATTGAATTATCACTAACGATTGCATGAGAACATGTGTGTGCTCAGCACTGTGTGTGGCACCTCAGAAATGTGAACTTGTTTATTAGTATCATATTATTATTAAAGTCATCAGTAGGAAATCAAAAGTAAAATTGATTCTACGACTGAACTTTGAAAAATGTATAATGCAAAAGTACGCTGAAATGCATTTTCTTTTCCATTTATATTTGGCATTTGCTGTTCAAAATTAAACATAAACTTCAAAGCTATGGAGCTAAAGAAGGCATTTGAATTATTCCAACAGTGCAAACTGAGTACACAGCAGTGAAACCTTGGGCTAAAGGTGCTGAATGGGAAACAGCTACCCTAACCAGATTGCATTTCTAAAGTCAGATGAAATGCATGATATTCCAGAAAACTAACTTTTTCTTGTTATCATTATTTAACTTTCCTCTAAAAAAACAAAACTTCTGCTTCATCAATAACGCATGCTCAAAACAGATGCAAGTGCACGATGAGGATTTCAGAGGAATTTGGGGACTATCACATCGCAGCTAAAATGCCTTCCTGTGTCATGTCTGTTGAGATCCATTTGCCGGTGAAATCATTTTGTTCTCTGATATGGTGTGGATCATAGCAACAGTTCAGATGTAACCATCTAGGAGCAGAGGCCTAGCTCAGTGTGCCAGAAAAAAAAAAAAAAAAACACGCACCACAAAGAGCATTGAGATGAATGGCTCTATTTTATGAGCCATAAAAGTTTTATTCATCTTGACACTGAAACAGGTTTAGGCCGTGAGTTGACACGCCTTAAATAAATAAGTGGAATTAATTCCCCAGCCCTTGAAACAATAGCAGCATGCACGTAGCATGGAGAAATGCCCCATTGTTTCCTGTGGCTGCCTGATATTGATATTATTTGTGTTTTTCTGTGCTGCTGCCTCAGGGGCCTGGTTGATCCACTTCAGATTCATCCCCTGTTTTATTAGAGGTTGAAAAAGGTTCAAGACCTGTTTGCACCACAGCTCCCACCGACAGCTAAGGAACCAGTTTGGCGTCTGGTTTGTCTGTTGTTTTACTGCTGACCTTCCAATCAACTTTAACCCCTGACCTCCGGAGGCATCTATCATGACAAGAGGCTGTTTAACACAAATGGTGCCCATTTATAGGGGAAGAGACTCAGAAGATTTCCTTTTTATGAAGAATTTCGTTTTTCACCCCTCTTTTCTCAGTCACCACAGGTGAAATCCCTCTTAGCAGCTGGCTTATGAAATAATGGGAAGGGAGGCCTTAATGAGCAGAAAGCACCCTCAGCTGGAGATAAATATATGCAAATGAGATGCACAAACAAAAGAGCCTGGACAGAGAAATATCTGCAATTCCAGCAAAATGCTGCCTGCAGCTCGAAGATGAACAGCTTTGATAAAATGGTAACAAAAAGCACCTTTTTATTCTCCCGCGTGTTTTACATTGCAATAGGCCATTGTCATTGCAAGCCAGTGGAGCATGCAGGGGTTTTCTGCACTGTTTCAGAAAACTGTTTAAACATTTGTTTTAAGGCATTCATGAAATATAATCAATGGACTGCTTCTGTGTTGTCGCTGTGATTTTTTTTTTTTTCCTGAATATGTTTTAGACGTGACTGTAGTTCTTTTACCTGTTGGTCTTTTCATAGTTTCATACTGCTGTCTCGCTAAGCTATTTCACGTTTTGGTGACTGTTTCTTCCACGGGCCAGAATGATTTTTTTTTCTTTTTAATTTCAATGAAAAGAGACATCAAGTTAATAACTAATAAGAATCGGCTTTGAGGAAGGGTTAGAGCCATCACAGAGCGGCACCCAAACAACTAGTTTTAATGATGGCAATCAAGTGTGTAGAGCTAATTCAAAGACAGGCATGTAACATGCTGATTTTAATATGCGTTAAAAAGGCAATCTCTAACTATTATAAGTCTCTTTTTAATTTAATCGTCCTTGGTTAGTTCGCTGCCAAAACAAACAAAACCATTAAAATACGTTTTCAATATGTATCTGCAGTGTTATTTGATGGTGTCTTAAATTAGCATTGTGTTGGGAAAATATTGATTTGATGAGCTTTAAAAATGGAAAAGCTAAAATCATTAACCTATTTGGGGGGGAAAAAAATTTTTTTTTTCTCTAAAAAGGAATTAAGCCCCAACCCCAATCTCTTGCCGGAAGACAGGCTGGACCCAGGACAGAGAAATTGCTGCATTTGAGCATATGTATGATGTTTAGGTTAACAATCAAGGCAGTTAAGGTGAGAGATGAAACACTAGACGCTTCCCATGTGTCAAAATACCATCGCTCTAAAAGCTCAGCAATATTTGGTTCTTTCACTTATAATCCAATCCTAGCATTCTGAGTAAAGATGTACGAGGATCTTTACATTTGCTTTACCTAAATTATTTCATCTTGGTAGCCTGGATTGGAGCGGAGACATTTCTTCTGAGCACTGTGTAGCTTTCACATTTTATGTGCATTTCATCAGGCAAATGTCAAATTTGCTAATAACCAGAAAATCTCCTCAGTTTTAATCATGCCACTCCTGTTGCATGGGTAGGGGTGAGAGGGGGTGGGGAGCAGGGAGTGGAGGAGGGAATATAAAAGCACTGAGCAGTCTGACCAAAGAGCAGAGGCGAAAACGCTTCTTTGGGTTTTAAACTGACACATGCTTGGTTATCTCCATGTCTGCATCAGTGCATCATTAAATTCAGAATCTCAGGAGTTAATAGAAACTTGGTTCTATGAGGGATGCTTTTGCCAGCCCAGGTTTGAAGCAGCATAATTATGCTCAACTGCTGTTGTTTGGAAAGGGCAAACAGCATCTTAGGCACAGAACAATGAAATTACAGCTGAGATTTAGGTTAGCAAAAGACGTCTTCTCTAGGCTTTTATGATTCATTATTTCCCATTAAATACAGTATTAGAAGTGTACACTAGATAGCTCATGGTTGCTGCTCTCGGAGCACATTATCTATATTACGCAGGTCTGGGGAGCAGAATTAGAAAACTTTGGGGGAATGAGCAATATGTGTTTGCTGATAGAAGTACCATATGGCTTATCTTCTTCAATTGCTTTCATTGCGACTCTGATGCTGGAGAAATTAAAGTTTTATTTGATGTGGCACAGCTTAATGAACTGTCTTCTGTTAGGAAAATTGAATATGTTTCCTGTTATTTGAGCACAGAGCCTCCATGGTTTGGCTGATGAGGGATGCATTATGTATTGTTTATTTAGCATTTGGAAAACAAAAGCAAGATATTGAAGGTAAAATTGATTACTGCTGGATTGCATTATATAATCAAGTTTTCTCCCTTTAAATTTCCCTTTACAATCCTTTGGTAATGTTTTAATAGGAGATTGTTCCAGGTTTTTGTCCTTCCAATGTACACAGAGCTTGGTTTTTTTATCGAGATACCTTTATTTGTAAACAAGCCACACGAAATGCTAAACCTAGTGTTGCTACGTTTATAAAGTTCGAAGAATGATATTTGGGAGAGATGAAAATAATTCAATTTGTGTGTCTCTAATGGCAAAACTTCCAAGTGAGCCCCCAATCGACTTTGAGAGAATCTAACATTTGCTAGCTGAAAGGGGAATGTCATTTTCTTTTGTTTGAAATAGACCACTTAAGAACATGCCTTACGAGAAGGAAGGAATTTTTGATATTAGGAAATACAAACCTCAAAATATCAAATTTTAGATTTTTGAGTTAGTTGTCAGTGAATGAAAAGCTGGACTCAACCTGTGAATTAAAAAAAAAAAAAAAAATGAAGTGTATATTCCATGAATTTAATTTTTTACTGAATAAATATGTTTAAAGAAAACATATAACCAAAAATATACTTAACATGATGAGAAAACTGGGATGTCATCCATGTGAATGTTCTCCACTCCCTGAAGAATCTGCAAAGAGATACATTGAGCATTTTGTTTAATTTTCCCCTTTTTGTTCTGGATCTGATCATGTTTTAGACATATAAAATGTGAATGATCTCTAAAGAGACTGAATGTAAGATCATCTAATCGCTGTGTTTCTTTCATTTTTCAGTGAGAAATATTCCTCGCATGGGCTGGTGACTCACACACACAGATCTGCAACAAGCAACTAGGATAAAAAATAGTTAAAATGAATCAACATTTATCTGGAATATACAGTCTTGACCTAAAAAAAAATCATCTATCTTCCGTGTCCTGTGATGTTTTGAGGATTCTGGCAAATATGTCAGTTAAACAAACTTCTCTCATAATCTAAATACTGTCTGTTCAAGAGAGGCTTCCAATGTTTATAGCCCATAAGTAAAGGGGAAAAAAAAAAAAAAAAAAAGCCTGGTATTTAACCAAGAATAGTGCTCTTGAAAATGTCTCTGAACAAAGTGTTTAAGCAAAACTTTAGCCCCAGATATTTTCAATTCCTTATTCGTCTCCTGATTTTTTTGTTTTTCAGTGAGGTATTTTGGTACGCCATCATTTCACCCCTTTTCCTGAAATTAACGAATTCATTTCAAAAAATTAACGCCTGACTAGTGACCTGGTCATACAAACTTCCTTAAGAAACAGTTGAGAAGAAAACATCACATTTTTATGAACCCCGTCTCCTGCCAGCGGCCTCGGAGGAGGAGCACCATTATGCATTATCAGCGTGGTGTAATTTGACTGTTGACAAAGTATCCGTGGCAGCGAGAATGAGCGCAGTTAGAAGTGTGGCGGATTGTAATCAAGAAGATGTTTAGCTGTGCAACACTGCATCTTGAGCAGATTTGAATCAACATTGCCTTAAGGGGACACACACACATACCAAAAGGAAAAAAAATCCATTAATTTTTAGAGGGAAAATTAGAGTGGCACTTAATGAAGTGAAATTTGACATGCGTTAATTGCTCTGCAGCTCCCCTAATTAGAGATTTTCAAATTCTTTTACTGCTGTCACTATGATGGCACATTGTCTTGCCGGACAAATAGTGAAATTGTAAGTTCATTTGATCAGGAAGTTTTACGGAGGAAGATTGGACTGTATCCTCAAGCCCACTTCCAAAATGTGGACAGTTGGAGAGCAAAGAGGGGTTCTCTCAGCTTTACCTTCAGCACAGATAAAAATAAGCTTATTAAAATAGTTTCAGTATGAGACTTAATGTAAAGGAAGCAGGTGCTGATGCGATTTCCTTAAACAGATGGAAATGTTCCTCTGGTACTCATGCCTCTGTTTCCCATGAAATATTTCAGGTGGAAAGAAAAAGCTAGCGAGATGCTACATTACGTACACATTCTCATATTTCTACTTACGTTCTTCAGAAATTAGAGACAGGAGGATTTTGAAAGGCCGTGTCATGTTTTTCCCAGGTCTGAAGTCTAAGGCAAACAGTACTTTTGATCCCCTTCTTAATCTTAAAGTAATTATACTGCTGTTTGGCCCTCAGCATGGCACCAAATATGATACCATAATAATTTTGGTTTCCCTTTTTCAACCCCTCTTGTCTAGCCCTTGAAAGCTCTCTTAATTCATTAACATATTGAATTTTTTCAATTTTCCATTTTCTTGCAATAACAACATTAATGCCAGGGCGAAAGCTTGATTGGAGCTAAATTACTTGTTACCTGCTGGCATTTATTTATATGGCATGGAATTATAAAGCTTTGCTATTGTCATGCCTTGGGCGAATTGTTTATGACACCAGTAATAGGAGTAATTGTTATTGTTGAAATTACCTGTCAGCTACCCATAGCAGTGGCCCTTGTCCCACTGACAAATAGTGACAAGGGAGAGGTATCCTCCATGCGTCCCCCTGATGGCTTCTCCTCTGATAATAAGAAGTGCAGGGCCTCTGATAATTTGCCTGTCACTGTTGAGTGCAGCTCAGAGAGAGTTGGCCAAATTGTTGTCATTCACTTTGACAAAGACAGCAAAATGCTCCCGTGCAAGAGGAGGATTATCAAAATAAATGAAATCGCTTACACCCCCTTTGTTTGTTTGGCTCAAGAATTGCCTGGCTTTGTATGAGGTTCTGAAATTACGGTCCATTTCTTCTGGGTATCGTGCTGTTCACACTAAAATGAGGATCCCAGGCAAGAGAGGCATTTTATAAGACTCACTGTTTTGCAATTTACATAGGTTATGAAAAAAATTATATTCAGATATAAAGAGAGTCAATAAAATTGTAACAAGAAGTCTAAACATGTGGTTGAATACCTTAGTTGAAAGCATGTGTAAAATTCACACCTGTTTCTCTCCTGCCTTCCTTTTATCCCTCTTTTTTTCTTTTTTGACCCACGCAGGCATTCAAATTCAATAGGTGTTCAAAAGCACACATTTCCCGGTTGCAGTCAAGTTTTCTTTAAAAGTGTGGAAATCTGCATCTCTGACTCTTAAAGCCTTAAAAGATTACCCAGTCAAATTTAGGATTATTATTTCAAATGGCTGTTTCCTTTCCATAAATTATCTTTTATTTATATAATATCTTCATGTGTAAAGAGAGAAATGAAACGTAGTTCCAGATATGCAGCATCAATTTTCACAGGCTAACAGAGGAAGCAAAATGACTCTGTTATTGCTAGAGCTCAAATATAAATATTTGCATTTTAAAACCCCTTGGTTGCAGCCTGTGAACCCGTCATAGAAGAGAGAAGGGGTCAGGAGAGTGAGGGATGGTGTCCAGGGGTCTCCCCATCTGAAAGAAATGGGCTTTAAAGTAATCAAACCTCTGCTCTTGTAAAAGCCAAAATCATTCTCACCATTTCACCAAAGGCGTCATTTCACGCTAGGAAGATTCTTATTTTTAAGGGACCTGTGAGGTTACTGCTCGTAGGTCTTCTTGACAAATCCTTGCCATTATGAGAAGTTGCAAGAAGAGAAGAAAAATAACTAGGATAAATGTAAAATACTGGCTCCTTATAGGGTAGTAATCAGCTGTTTATTGGTCTCTACCAGACACGTAATGACCAAGCCCAGTGTTTAAGTGCCAGCAACATCGCCCTGGGCCCTTCCCTCCTAACACTGGCCATTATCTGATTAAAGAACCTCCAAAGAAGTCACTATTGCATAATTTTATGGGTCTTAACGGTGCAGGTTGGCTGGCAGGAAAACTACCTAGGAAGGTTGATAAAGCAATAGTGAAACGATTTTATTTATTCCTCTTATACCTTGCTCTCTGAAAGGGTCTTCTGAGTATCTCACACGCTGGTGGCGGCAGAAGACACCTAAAATTGGTTCAAATAGGAATTGTGTGAGAGGTAGGGGAGGCACCGGGGGGAGATAACAAAAGTAAAATTATCTATCTCTTACAGCTTTTCCTGAGCTGCACAATTTGAAGTAATTAACAACATCCTTACAGGCATCTAGACCTTGTCTTTGGTGTTTGGTATTTCAAGCAGGTAAGTTTCTAGCAGTGCTAAAATCATACATGCGATAATATGATGATGGGAATAAAGTGTTTCTAATTCTTAAAAATAGTGTAGTCTTCTAAACGCAACCACTCGCTGGTTAACAGTGTTGAATGTCCCTGATTAACAAGTGGAAGGCAGCGACATAATTAAGAGGTTATCTGTAGTCATAAAAATGCTCAAACCTGTCTTAGAATGTGATCCCTTTAACAGATAATTTTTAAGAATGTAGCATGTCCTCGCTTTCTCTGTCGAGAGACACGTTAGTGATCCCAGGAGGGAAAATAAACATACGTTTTTAAATGAAGATATTTTAAATGTACCCCATATTTCAGTGTGTGGCTGTAACCTGGTCTTTTTTATGTTCTTCCTATAAAACCTAAATTAAGCCTCTTAGGAGTGGTTTTGCTGTAGGTTTCATCTAAAAACACAATGCATTTTAAATGATTCCAGTACTTGAGCGCACTTTAACATGTAATCACTAATGTGCATTCTCTCCCCTCCTCTTCCAAGCATCACCTCTTCTAAAGGGATGAGGCTTCTTTAAAATTTAGCTTCATTTGAAATAGAAACTTTTAACAAATAGTAATTGCTCCTGTAGCTCTATTGATGAAATGCCTAGCAGCAAATCTTTTCTCCTCTCTCTCTCTCTCTCTCTCTCTCTCTCTCCTGTAACATTTTGAAACACCCATCAGTGTCAAAGGAAACTGCACACATCTCCTTTGCTGCTCTAAATAAGGCTCAGCAATGTTAAGAAAAATGTCAGAAAAAGCTCAGTGGATTAAAGTAACATTCTGCACCATGTCACCGAGTATGGCAGGGCAGACTGGTCTGCATAATTCTGAAAGATATTTGGTGTAAAATGCTTCCTCTATAAACGAAATGAAATTTTATTTGGAAAGATTTAAGATTGTATTTGATCACCTACAACATTCAGTTCTTTTTCTAAATCTCATTATTCCTTAATATGCCTTTGGTGTGTATTTTTAAAATTAGAACAATAATACACTCTTGGTAGACTGTTTCTCCACCCGTGTGCAGCGTTAAAATACATTGTGGACTTGTCAATGCATTTTTCTTTTCTTTCTAAAATTCCTAGGATGTTCATTCAGTGAAAGTAGTAAAAACTCTGACTCTTACACATGTAAATTCATTGAACTAATCAGTCCTTTTTCCCCCCTAAATAGAATTTGTATATGGCTTTGGAGATTTTCAGCACAGTTCATTTAGTGATATAAAAAAAACATAAAGCATTTACATTTCATTCATGTATTGAAAATAAATGAATGGTTTGAGGATTTTAGTTTGTTTTATTCTATTTTTCTAAAGAATACTCAATTATTGAAAAAAACGAGTACAATGGTAGTAAAACATCCCACAGTATCATAAGTATGTAATTAAAACTTAGCAGTTAGAAAAAGAAAACATCTTACAAATTCAATACTAGATACCAATAGACATGACAAGATTAGTTTCACAAAAACCAGGTAAATCTCCACTGATTTTAAACAAACTGTTTCAAAACAGGTTAAAAATGAATTTAGACAAATTTGTCTCTTAACCTTTAAAGATTTCCTGCCCGTTTCTGTATGTCCTTTATTACATTAATTTTTTATTTAAATTACACCATTAACTGGATATGAATTTATCAAGAATACATGTATTGATTTATAAAACAGTACCATTAATTATTATAATAGCTAGATGTAGCTGATATTACAAAGCCATTTAAAGGTTTTTAATATAACTCGGACATACATAGATAGATAGGCATTATGGACGAGACTACAATTCAAACTGGCTACCAGCAGTTAATGAAATCCTTGATTTATATTCTAGTTTAGAGATTGATTATATTGTTGCTTTGTAAAACTATTTATATTATGCCATTTTTCAAAGGATGTCTCAATAAAAAAGCTAAATAAAATATTCAGTCAATTCCCAAAGCAGATTTTGTTTTCTATATTTTAAATGCTAGTGAAAATAATTGATTGTGTGTGTTCCAAGCTTTGTCATTTCCATTCCAGAGGTGGCTTTCCTGATGGGAGACTCGTTTGCAATGCACACTTTCACACACTCTTGGATCCTTGCAGAAACAAACCCCTTGTCTTTATTTCATTAGCCGCCCCCCTCAAACAACAAACCCATGTATATTTCACAAAAACCCATGCATCAGGACACATAAGTCTTTTTTGGCATCTTTTATGTTATGCATTTTTTTTTTCTTAAGGTTGTGGAAAACTGGGACTTACCCCAAAGCCGCAAAACAGGCAATCACGAAGGAGTATTTGGGTAAGAATGCAATCTGAAGAGAGAAAAAAAAAAAAAAAAATGAGGAAGAATATAAGCAAATAACAGTTACACTTTCAAATTGCTTTTCAAATGTTAATTAGCCAACGAATAGGTTGAAAGTTAAATTCTTTTCACATTGTGCTTGGTTTGGGTCTCCTAGTCTCTTTATTTATATCACTTTTCCTTGCCTGGCAACATATGTTACCGATTTATTATAGTATTTTTACTGTTAGCAGACAAATCTAAAGGCTAGCTGAGAAGGCTAGCTTCATCTGATGACTTTAACAACAACTGCAGGGCATCCTTGAGGGTGAGCCAATAGGCTCTTTTGAAGCTATAATACTATTAACCATTTTGATGCTGAAATATTTCTTACCGCTAAAGTTGGTTCTGTCTTTGTAGGCACTCTGGGTTTTACATACACAAAAGGTAAATGTAAATGATTTGTTTTGCAAATATTTCAATAGCCTTCTAGGCACTTCCCTCCATGTGTCTTAAGTTCCCTAAAAGCCATATGAATGCCGTGGCTTCTTTATTTCCCCCTTTCTTTTACAGGACGCTGAAATCTGGGCACAAAATGATAAGTAAACAGCTATCAAGCATCAAGTTAAGTTGTCACTTCACCCTCCCCCATGCCCTTAATTTTCTGCTATGCTATTAAAAGAAACAAACATTCTTTGGAGTTTCAATGATCCCATCTTTCTGACATATGTACAGCCCAGAAAAGTAAACTTCAAATGAGATTCTTTTTTGGCTAAGAACCTGCAATTCCTTTCCAAATTAGAGGTGTCATATATTATGGTCATTTTAATGGATATGTAATAGTAGCCAAAAGTTTATGCCTTTTAATATGCATACAAGAAAACGTCTGTTTCAGAGCTGTATTTGTTGACTAAAAGTATTCACTGTAAAGTTGCCAAATAATAAACTTCCGTTTTTGATCATCTGTAATTTACTTCACTCCAAATTGTCTAGTCATTTTAACTTAAAATTTTTATAAACGGTCTCCTTTTCCACTCAAATGTCTCATGCGGAGTTCACTTACGATTTCAGGTAATTACATTTTATAGAAATTCTCTTGCACATGCATGACTTGAAAATTTGGAAATTAAATCTTAAATATTGGAAGCCAGTATTTCTTATCTGCAAGGTCTGGCTCAGTAACTAAAATTTAACATCATCTTGGTATTAGAATTCAACCAATAAAACCGAGATATGCATGGCAGCAGTTAGGGGTCTGGCTGTGAAAAAGTGAATTTTGCGGTCCTGGAATGCTCTCTGTACCCCTGGGATCCAGAAAGCGCTAAGACATACTGTCTGTATAAACATATCTAGTATAAGAGATTCTGCCTGCAAATCGTAGCAATGACTCTGCTCTCCAACATATCTAAGAATACACAATCATACCTGGTTTTAAGACAAAATTGCAAAATTGCCTTCAGAACAAGTGGTGAAATAACCACCATCTATCTAACCATTCATCTGATTCTAATATTTTTATAGAATAAAAATATTTTTATTCATTTCATCACTTGTACTTCGATATACTTTCCAAATTTTATTTTAGTATTAACTATAATGACCCCATCAAAATAAGAAGAAAAATTTATATTTTTACATATATAGTTATACAGTTTCATCCTAGTCTAATTTAGGATAATGTCTAAGTGGGCTTATTATTTATATCTATTATCAGATATTTACTGTATTTATTTCTTTGTCCCCAAGAGGCATCTTATGGTGACGGTAGGTAATTTTAGGTCAGAAGCAATTATGATCAAAAGGATTTCAGCTTCAGAGAATGAGGCTAAATTTCCAAAGGCATAAATGCACAGCAACTCCAAAAAATGACCATATATGTCACTGGGGTTATGAATACCCAGGCAACTCACTTGCTAGTCCTGTCTTTCCATGAATAAACCATCCCATAAATGTGCCTATTAGGACACGTTCGTTTTTAAATATTAATTTTCTTAGAAAAATGAAGGGAGAGAATGCTGTTGGTGGCCCTAGAGTTTTCTTCTTCTAAAAAAATTATATTCTTGAACCAAAACTGAATCTCCAGCAGAGTTTTATCCCCATATTTGGAAGCATACCAGCTGTGTACACGGGGCTCCAGGCTCCATGTGGTTTGTTGCTGAACTTGACGCTCTTCTAGACCAGGCCCTCTACTCTGTGACACAGTGCCTTGATAGATGGGATGGGCTGGACTGTCCCTTAGTCTGTCCCCATCCACCCATACCTACCACATTCTTTCACTCTCATCCACCCCAAAGCAGGTGCCTTTGAAAGGCCTGAGTGTAAGATACAGTTTCCTCTGGCTTCCCAGCTCAGGTTCTGTCATTACCTTTCTCTAATATATCTAAGCAGCCCCTTCCAGCGACTCGTCCGAGCCTAAGCTGGGATCCCCCCTTTCCTGTTTTTCCCTCACCTCTACCCCGACCTCCAAGGGCCACCCCCCTGCTTTCTGTTTTGTCCATCACCTCAGTTTCTTTTCCCCTGTTTCTGACCTGCACTTTTTCTGGATCAGACGCAGGCAGGTTGAGAGGTAATGAGAACCAGATGGACAGAGTGTAGAAATTGCCCAAATGGGTATGAGAATGTGGGAGCTGTCAGGCATGGAGTGAAGCTGGAATTTTTCAGCAATAAAATGGGATTTATCGCCACTCTACCACAGTCATTGCCGACAACCGTTTACCTTGACAGAAACCCCATTCCGATAGGCCACGCCGATGCAGATTCTTTTTTCCAAAGAGTGATGATTGGTATTTGTTCTAAGGCTCAAATGGCCTGCACTAAAGGTGAAGCATTAGGCCAAAGTCCTGTATTCCCCACTGAGGCAAATGAACCTGCTAAAATAAGTTCCTTCCACAATGGCTGTGTAATTGAAACCAGAAAGTGAGAGAATTTGATAAATTGCTTGACCCTGAAGGAATGTTAAGGTCATAAATTTTCATTGCATTTTTTCCTCTCTCTTTTTTTATTTTTATATATTGATTATATTTAGTATTTGCTTCGAAATTCAACAAGCTTACAGATCATCGGTTGTGGCCCCAGGGGAGAGCACAGTAAATCATCAATTAAGAGGGTAGGGGGCATTCTCCCCTCACCTTCCAAAGAGGAATGTCAGCTCCGCAGTATTCCAAGGACAGTCATGGAGGTGTCTTCCATCTCAGAGTTATTCCAACTTAGCACGCAATTTGTCCTGGCATGGACAAAGTAAAATCCACAGGAAAGATTTTTCTCAGAAGGGTGCTGTACCCAATACATTTGCAGCCATCACACCCACATACCTTTTTCCCTCCTGTAACCTAAAAATAAGAACAATTGGATTTTAGCTAAAAACCATGATCCTCTTTTTTAGAGGATCACGTGGGAGTGTGCCTGTGTGCGTGTGCGTGGAAGCATCATGCTTCTGAGTGCTGGTTTTGGCAAAGTCCACTTGAGATTTTTCAAACTTACTTTCGTTAAAATCTGGATGATCTTAATGTGGAAATAAAACATAGGTCATAAAAACAGTCCAAGCCACATGTTACAGAATATAAAATGGACTGAAATACTAAAGTCACCGCATAGCAGCAAATTTCCTCACGTCTTGCTTTAAGGTTTTACTTGTTTTTCTAAAAAGTGAATGAATGAAGCTTGCCAGCATTTTCATTTAGCTGTATTTTCTACCGATTGTTTATAGTGATAGGATATGAAGATATATACTCTCTCAACCTGAAGCACGTTAAATAATTTATTGATAGCCAAAACTTCTTGTCCTTGAAATTTTTAAAGAACAATCTATCTCCTGGGTATTTATGTACTTGGCTTGTTCTCACTGTTAAATAAGTAAAATCAGAAGTATTTGATCACTAATGTATAAATTTTATGTTCAGAATTTTCAGGATTCAGGAGATACCAAATGGGATCCAGGGCAGAATTTTTGACTGACCATTGGGACAATTTCCCTAATTTAGGAAAGATTGATTCATGCTGATTTATTTTCAATTATTAATGATCAGTTTATTGGTTGAAACCAATCCTAGCTCTAGGATGTATAAGAATTAAATAACCACATGCGTTTTTTTTCAAAACCATCTAAACTGTATAAGTAAAAGATAATTTATGCTTCATTCTATAAAGTATTATCAGTAAGGGTGAGGCTAAATAATCTCTAGTCCCATATCCTACTTTCTTTTGTTCAAATGTAATATCACCAACGTATATTGAGTACACATTTCTATGTCAAAAAAATTTTTTTTGGTCAAGTAAGGAAAGAAAGAAATTCCAAATCCTTCTTATTCAAAAAGACAAAAGTCAGAGAATTTGTGAGTGATATAAAATAGTAAGTAGTACAAGAGCTGTTGAAAAATCTCGGAAACTGCCACCAAAGTACAGGGGAAGGTGAGACTTTTCATGTTATTGCTTAGATGTGTATAAATATTCTAATAAGAATTCAGCAACAATATGTTTTCATCTTATAGAGGGGGAATCATGAGATCATGACGTACATATGATCTACTTTTAATCTTGTGGCTTTGTCAGTGTGAAAAATGGAACTTGGGAGGGACATGCAAGAAGGAGGAGATATGGGGATATATGTATATGTATAGCTGATTCACTCTGTTATAAAGCAGAAACTAACACACCATTGTGAAGCAATTATACTCCTATAAAGATGTTAAAAAGAAAAAAAAGGAACTTCTTCCGCACTTAAAAATTTTGTCACAAGGCTGTTTCAAATAAATAAATAAATAAATATATGTACACATATACATATATATAAGCATAAATAAAATATGAACAGAAAATGGCTTCCATCACTAATATTTTTGCAGACTAATGTTCAGCTGATGCAACTCAATTTTATTTTGCATCACATTAGTGTCATAATGGTAATGACTAGCCTTTATTCACTAACAGTTTGAGTCAGCACTTTGAGACATTTTCAAATTAGGTCATACTGCACATTTGTGTCTGATACAAAGGTTGATTAAGAGAGCTGCACTGTTTTAAAGTGATGCGGTGTGAGTTGAATTAAGTTCTCTCTGATACGGGAAATGTGAGCCACCATAACTAAGCAGAAATAATGTATGGGCTATAGGGGGAGAATACATTTCCACAGAGTGCTTGAAGTCATACTCATTTACAATTTCACAAAGTCCTCTGTCTGTTATGGAAGAATTCTATCATGGGGCCTAGAAAAAAAGCAATGAATTACAATAAGGACACTGGAGGCCTGGTCCCCAGACCTGTTTCAGTGAAAGTCAGTTTTTGCCTTTATGTCCCTTTTGATCGTCTCAATAAAGACCTTTTTTTTTTTCTTCTAGACACTGTCTACTGCTTTTCTGAAGTCAGAATGATCCGGTGTCACAACCAAACCATTTACCCATAATATAACGATTCGGAGGCCGGGCTGAATTGCTCTATGCAAGCTAGACCTGGGGAAAATTAAAAAGTCTATTTAAAGTGATATTGTCATGGCAAATCCATAATCTCATCAAAAATCTGAAGGAATAGGATTTTCTTTAGTTGCCCAGCACTTCAAATAAATTGTGAAAATGGCCCCTCCAAGGCAAAGTAACTTTTAATTGGGTTGAAGGAGAACAAAAATAAAAGCTGAAACTCTTTAATTGTTGGTTTGTCCAAAAGGGCAAAAATAGCTGTTATTATTAACACTGTATTCACTTCATGTTGCCCTCTCCATAGCATAAAAAAGCCACAGAAGATTTTCTAAATATATATATGTTTTTATTGTGCCAGTGGCCTTAAAGAAACCTGTACAGAAACCCAAACAGTGGATGGCACTAAACTGAAAGAAAGCCTCCTTGGCTTGGCAAGCTTTGGTCCCAGGATACAAAAGAAGTTACTGTAGTTCTCTTGCACATACACCTTGCTTGCTTTGCATTACCATCCTGAAACATAATGCAATCAAATCACATTTTATTTCGATAAGTCTGGGACAGCGTGCACTGCCTTGCCCCCTCCAGACCTGTTACCTCCAGTTTATTTTCAGTTTCTTTCCATCTGAGTTTTCATAGACATTTGGACTGAACTTGTTTTCTTGGGCAAGACACCTAAGTAAAGTAAGAGGAAGGGTTCCACCAAAGAGAAGGTGTACATGTTGATTGGTTTAAAAATAAATGCATTTAATTAGGAACATGAAGTTGTAATGGCCACAATCATTCTCAATGTTTATAAATGTGTTTATATTCCAGTTTCCTGAAGATTTTCGCAATGAAAGAAAAAGAGCTATCAAATCTTAGAAGGAATATAAACAAGAACTGGAAGGAAAGAAGAAAGGAAAGAAGGGATGGAGGGAGGGAGGGAGGAGGGAAGAAAGAGGAAGAAAGATTGACTTCAGCCCCTTCCCTCAATCCCAACAAAGATATGTTCATTAGCCACCTACCCCTCTTCACTGATTTCTGTCCTTCAGCTGTGAAAGACCACAATCCACAAAAGTGATACATAAATTTGCTGCCTTCACCTTTGCTGATTTCTTGTTGCTTCTCATAACCAATATTTTTAATATTATAACTTGAATTTGAATAACCCCTTGTTCTTGCTAAACTCCAGAGGTTGCTCTGCCCAGCCCTGATTATTTATCACAAAAACAAGGCTCACGAGTATCTTCAAGTGGAATTTCCTGTGACTCCGATTAAAACACAGATATCCCTGGATTCAGAGCCTGCCAATTAATACCCGAAGCAGTGGTGGCACTATGTCTCAAGCACGTACATTTTCATTTTCAACACACCCCTGGTGTGTGCAATCACTTAATTTACATTTTCAAAAGGTCACTTGTGGTGCTAGCTGGAATGAATTGTATATTTTACTTATTTTGCAATAGGCTAATTTGCCCAGCCAGGGAGACACACTTTTCCCAGCCACTAGGATGACATAAATCTGAATCAGCCATCATATCACAACGAATAGGTAAAAGTAGTTTTGCTATTTTGTTAAGCAGTTACGGGAATACTTGAGTTTCTCCAACAGTTTAATTTAGCACATGAGAATAGCATCTAGTGAGCTATTTTTATTAATAGTGGGTTTTTTATTATTATTTTGCAGAATGGATACAGCAACATTACCAGAGTTCAATATGACTTTTGATGATCTGGTGTGCAGTGATTAAATAAGGTTAATCTTCATTTTATATGCTAATAGGATATTTATAATCTCTAAAGCATATCCAATTTAACGACTTTATTCTCTGTTGTTCAGAAAGTATTTCTTATTAGTGAAAGAGAATACCCTTTCATTCACCACAGAGGCTAGTTTAATTGGGCTTGAGTGCACTGTGTATAATTAGTCCACTTCTCTAATATTTCATCTATAATTACACAATGAATAATGTGCTTAAATTTCATAAAACTAGTGGGTTCAAAGAAAGACTTCCAAAAAAATGAGCATTCTGTTTTCAAGCTTTCCCAAGCCTTACTAAGAGCCTGATGAAAATATAGCTGAAGCCAGTATGAATTTCTTGAATGGTGAATGGATGCCCAAAGCCTCTGAGGCTAAAAGCAAAAATAATGTCCCCTCCAGCTCCACTCATCTCACCCAATGACAATGTTAGCAGCAGGGCTGCTTGGACCAGGCCCAGCTGCTACTGGAGAAACAGGATCAAAGTCCCCACATGCTATATTCCCAAGGTCTCTGCAAATGTCAGACCGCAAGATGGTATTTTGAATGGCAAAGCTATTTTGTTGGGCGTTTGGGTATTTTTATCCCCCCAGTATTTAGAACTCTTTTGGGCAAACTCATTCCAGACAGCAGCCTATGAAGTTGTATCATGGAAACCAACTTTTAATTTTGTTAGGGAATGTGATCACATAGAGAAAGAGGGGAAAAAGAGAGAGAAACTGGTGTATGATTTTGAGGGTTCCTCTACTGATTGAAGGGAGTTAGTTGGACCTCTGAGTGTACATGTATGTATTGTTCATCTTAGTTCAAACAAGGCTATTTTTACACTAGCGCTATAGTTACTTGCAAAATTTAAAAAAAAAAAAAAAAAGACTTCAAGGACAAAAGAAAAATGTATTATGGGGTTTTAGGAGAGTTTTTTTAAAGGGCCATAGGAAGCCTCCGTTTTCAGTGCTATCCTGCTAAGGGGAGTTAGCCAAGGTCAACAGCATGTCCACATGGCCTCTTCAATGTGCCTTCTCTTATGCCCCTAAAATATACTTCCCATAAGGCCCTTACATGGTTCTTACTTCCTCACTTTGCCTTTGAACGTGTTAGCTCCACTTCTACCAAAGAGAGTGCCAGTTGTCCAAATGACTACTGTGACCCAGCAGCCTACCCACTGGCCAAAAAAGAGCCTGAAGACTTCAAAGAGAATCTCTTATCTTTTGAACCAATAATTACAAATGAAAAAGTCATTGGCTGCGGTTGAGTCAGGAAAATAGAATCACCACCAGGTACTTCAACAGAGGGATATAAACTAGGGACCTAGTTACAAAAGCATTGGAAGAACTGAAAGGCCAACTGGAGACCACCAAGAGTTTGGCAATAGCAGGAAGCCACTGCCACCCCTAGACCTACAGGACAAAGGGAAGGGGGCAGTCTCTGGGACCTCAGAGGAGATGCTGCCATTGCCAGAACCACCTCCAAAGCAGGTTGAAGGTTGAGGGATTGGGATTTCCCAGTCTCCTCTCCTCCTTGCTCAGAGTCTCCCTTTGTGGAAGCCAGATGGCAATGTGCTTTGCAGGGCTAAGCCCCCTAAAAATACAAGAGAGCAAGGAAAGGGCAGGAATGGGTTTAAGAGTGAACAGGTAAATGACCAAGCATAGCTCCTTCTCAACATCCTTAAGACTTTCGTATGAAGATAAAATTCTCAGCAGATCCCTGTGTGAGTACAGTAGAAGGAAACTGATATCTATTTTGGTTTCAAATTCTTAAAGTGCTATCTATACTAAGGAGCACCAGCTAGGAAAATGGCTGTCATGCTGAAGATAAACTCAAACATAGTTTCACTGGGTGGATTAAAAAGGGGTACAAGTGCTTAAAAAAGTTGAGACCACCCTCAGTCCCAAACCCTTGAAGTTGTTTGTCAGGATAATGTATCATTTTCTACCCCAGCGTGGCCCACAGGCAGCAGAGTGGGACACAAATGGAGGTCAATCTTGACTTCAACGTGCAAGCAACATAAATGTCCATTGACAGATGAATGGTTAAAGAAGATGTGGTACGTATATACAATGGAATATTACTCAGCCATAAAAAAGAATGAAATGATGCCATCTGCAGCAATATGCATGGACCTAGAGATTATCATACTAAGATACTAAGTGTAAGTCAGAGAAAGACCAATATCATATATCGCTTATACGTGGAATCAAAAAAAATGTAAAAAAAAGATACAAATGAACTTACTCCCAAAACAGAAAGAGACTCACAGACATAGAAAACAAACTTATGGTGACTAAAGGGGAAAGGGAGAGGGGAGGGATAAGTTAGGAGGTTCAGATTAATTTAGACACACTCCTACATATAAAACAGATAACCAGCAAGGACCTACTGTATAGCACAGGGAAATATATTCAGTATTTTGTAATAATCTATAAGGGAAAAGAATCTGAAAAAGAATTTATGTAAATAAACATATATATATATAACTGAATCACTGCTGTATACCTGAAACTAACATGATATTGTAAATGAACTACACTTCAATTTTAAAAAATCTTGACTTCAAATTCTCTGGTTTCCATGGATTTTGTACACCCCAAACTTTGCTTGAACAAAAAATAGGTTTTGTCCAGAGACACTTTGCTGTGCCCTGAATGAACAGCAATTCTATGTCCTTTGCCCCCCTTTTCACGGCACTGCTGCCCCATAGCCAGATCAACTATTTAAAAGACATTGTTTCTATTGTCTTCATATCCCTTAAGCTCTTTTCCCTAGACACCAGCTAACACTAACGGGGCTTGTTTTTCAGGCTCAGGAACAAAGCCTCCTTGAAACCTAGACACAGGTACACTTTTCAAGGTTTGACAGCTTACCTTCTTGCTCCTCTATTTTCTGCCATATCACTTGCCCATTAACATGCACGGTGCAGTTAAAAGAGATTTGCATTTGGCCTTACAAAATGAAGAATTCATAAGTTGGCTTTTTTTTTTTTCCTCCTGACAAGAATCCATATTACTTGGAAAGGGAAAGGCCAAAGGGAAATTATTGCTATTTTAGACAGCAGCATAAATTTTCTTCCTATTTTTAACCTAGGTTTTAATTTAATAAGTTTTATGACCCTTATATTAAGTACATATGTTTTACAAGACATTGCGTCCCTCGAGTCACCCTGAATTTGCTCTATTGTACCAGAGTTAAATGAATGAATACTGTGCTTCTGATTGTAGTTCATCTTGTATTTGATCCTTATACTATGCCTGGTAAACCTTCACAAAATGAGAGAACAACACAACTTAATGGCCATTTAAGGCTAGCATATACTGTTTTAAAATAAATAAATGAATGGGTGTCCCTTTGAAGTATTTTAAATTTCAGATTTCTCTCCCACTGGTGTTTATAAAAACAATTAAGGACATACAAAATACTGGAAATAGTCTCTGGTGTTCAGAATTGGCAACTAAACATACAAGCCCTTTATGTGTTTATTCCATTGGCCAATGCAAAGGTAAATTTCCTTCAAATTAAACCTTCAAACTTGAATATGGTTCTCTTTTTGGTAATCTGAAGTGATACCAATTTTCTTATACAAGATGATCTCACTCATTTGAAAATGAGTTTGATGCTATTTAAACATAAAGAGGGTCCCACCAATCCTGAAAAAAAAAAATTATTTGAATAATGACTCTGGTTATTTAAAAGAAAATTTTGAGTTCATAGCAGAATGGAGAAAATCACCTATAATATTAGTGTAGAGGGAAGTTTAGTAGTTAGCAGTCAGTTAATAAAGAGGTATATTTTCCTGAGTTCATATGGGTGGGGGGAGGAGCTAGGGGAGCAAAGCTCAAAGTTGAGCTCAAAGTTGTGTGTGTAAACATTGCAAAAATGTAACAACCTTGCACTAGTGGCAAAATTTGTTTTTTAATTATTAAGATGTAACAGATTTTCACATCCTACCAGAGTACAAGAGTTATTGATTAGCTGAATATTCATCCAGAAAATCTTTATAATGTAGTAAAATTTGTTTTGAAATACGCTTTATAAATTTTCTGCTTCAATTCTGATTTTTAAAATGGTTTTCCTACCCATGCCAAAGTTTCATAAATCAATAGCCTACTAAAAGTGCATTTTAGGTCAATGGATTAAGGGTGGCACAAACTCAAGTTGGCAAAAATTAGCCTTTATACCACAATTTCAGATTATGTGCCAGACTATATAACTGTGTACACTTAAATTTAGTAATGTATCCAATCCAGTTCAAGAAGTCATTCATTTCTTTCCCATTCATTTTGTTTGCTTTTGTCCTACTTCAGTGACTTTGAAGGATATGACTTTAGTGTAACTGGTGAGTCAGTAGACCCTCCCTCAAAACTCTACATAAGAATTGATGTTGGGGGAGGCCTTCAAGATGGTGGAGGAGTAGAACGTGGAGATCAACTTCCTCCCCACAAATACATCAGAAATACATCTAGCTGTGGAACAACTCCTACAGAACACCTACTGAACGCTGGTAGAAGACTCAGACTTCCCAAAAGGCAAGAAACTCCCCACATACCTGGGTAGGGCAAAAGAAAAAAGAAAAAACAGAGACAAAAGAATAGGGACGGGACCTGCACCTCTGGGAGGCAGCTGTGAAGGAGGAAAAGTTTCCACACACTAGGGAGCCCCTTCACTGGAGGAGACGGGGGTGGGGGGGTGGGGGGGCGGGGGGAAGCTTTGGACCCACGGAGGAGAGCACAGCAATAGGGGTGCAGGGGGCAAAGCGGAGAGATTCCTGCACAGAGGATCGGTGCCGACCAGCACTCATCAGCCCAAGAGGCTTGTCTGCTCACCCGCCGGGGCGGGCGGGGGCTGGGAGCTGAGGCTCGGGCTTCGGTCAGATCCCAGGGAGAGGACTGGGGTTGGCGGTGTGAACACAGCCTGAAGGGGGCTAGTGCACCACAGCTAGCCAGGACGGAGTCCGGGAAAAAGTCTGGACCTGCCGGAGAGGCAAGAGACCGTTGTTTCGGGGTGCGCGAGGAGAGGGGATTCAGATCACCGCCTAAATGAGCTCCAGAGATGGGCGGGGGCTGCGGCTATCAGTGCGGACACCAGAGACAGGCATGAGATGCTAAGGCTGATGCTGCAGCCACCAAGAAGCTTGTGTGCAAGCACAAGTCAATATCCACACCGCCCTCCTGGGAGCCTGTACAGCCCGCCACTGCCAGGGTCCCGTGATCCAGGGACAACTTCCCCAGGAGAACACATGGCGCGCCTCAGGCTGTAGCAACGTCATGCCGGCCTCTGCCGCCCAGGCTCGCTCCACACTCCGTACCCTTCCCTACCCCCCCGGCCTGAGTGAGCCAGAGCCCCCTAATCAGCCGCTCCTTTAACCCTGTCCTGTCTGGGCGGAAACAGACGCCCTCAGGCGACCTACACGCAGAGGCGGGGCCAATCCAAAGCTGAACCCCAGGAGCTGTGCAAACAAAGAAGAGAAAGGGAAATTTCTCCATGCGGCCTCAGGAGCAGTGGATTAAATCTCCACAGTCAACTTGATCTGCATCTGCATCTGTGGAACACTGAATAGACAATGAAACATCTCAAAATTGAGGCAGTGGATTTGTGTGATTTTGTCTGTATAGCTTTGCTTTTACCATTTGTCCTAGGGTTCTGTCTGTCCGTCTTTTTTTTTTTTTTTAGTATACTTTTTAGTGCTTGTTATCATTGGTGGATTTGCTTTCTGATTTGGTTGCTCTCTTCTTTCTTTCTTTTTTAATTACTTTCTAATTTTCTTTATTTTTAATTTTTTTTTTACTTTTTTAATAACTTTATTTTATTTTTTTCTTTCTTTCTTTCTTTCTTTTTTCTCCCGTTTCTTCTGAGCCGTGTGGCTGACAGAGTCTTGGTGTTCCGGCCAGGTGTCAGGCCTGCGCCTCTGAGGTGGGAGAGCCAAGTTCAGGACACTGGTCCACCAGAGACCTCCCAGCTCCACATAATATCAAATGACAAAAGGTCTCCCAGAGATCTCCATCTCAATGCTAAGACCCAACTCCACTCAACGACCAGCAAGTTACAGTGCTGGACAGCATATGCCAAACAATTAGCAAGACAGGAACACAACCCCACCCATTAGCAGAGAGGCTGCCTAAAATCATAATAACATCACAGACACCCCAAAACACAGCACCAGATGCAGTCATGCCCACCAGAAAGACAAGATCCAGCCTCATCCACCAGAACACAGGCACCATTCCCCTCCACCAGGAAGCCTACACAACCCACTGAACCAACCTTAGCCACTGGGGGCAGACACCAAAAACAACAGGAACTACAAACCTGCAGCCTGCGAAAAGGAGACCCCAAACACAGTAAGTTAAGCAAAATGAGATGACAGAGCAACACACAGCAGATGAAGGAGCAAGGTAAAAACCAACCAGACCAAACAAATGAAGAGGAAATAGGCAGTCTACCTCAAAAAAAAATCAGAGTAATGATAGTAAAGATGATCACAAATCTTGGAAGTAGAATGGAGAAAATAAAAAAACATTTAACAAGGACCTAGAAGAACTAAAGAGCAAACAAAGCATGATGAACAACGCAATAAATGAAATTTAAAATTCTCTAGAAGGAATCAATAGCAGAATAACTGAGGCAGAATAACGGATAAGTGACCTGGAAGATAAAGTAGTGGAAATAACTACTGCAGAGCAGAATAAAGAAAAAAGAATGAAAAGAATTGAGGACAGTCTCAGAGACCTCTGGGACAACATTAAACACACCAACATTTGAATTATAGGGGTCCCAGAAGAAGAAGAGAAAAAGAAAGAGACTGAGAAAATATTTGAAGAGATTATAGTTGAAAACTTCCCTAATATGGGAAAGGAAATAGTCAGTCAAGTCCAGGAAACAGAGTCCCATACAGGAGAAATCCAAGGAGAAAAACGCCAAGAAACATATTAATCAAACTATCAAAAATTAAATACAAAGAACAAATATTAAAAGCAGCAAGGGAAAAGCAACAAATAACATACAAGGGAACCCCTGTAAGGTTAATAGCTGATCTTTCAGCAGAAACTCTGCAAGCCAGAAAGGAGTGGCAGGACATATTTAAAGTGATGAAAGGGAAAAACCTACAACCAAGATTACTCTACCCAGCAAGGATCTCATTCAGATTCGACAGAGAAATTAAAACCTTGACAGACAAGCAAAAGCTAAGAGAATTCAGCACCACCAAACCAGCTTTACAACCAATGCGAAAGGAACTTCTCTAAGTGGGAAACACAAGAAAAGGAAAAGACCTACAATAACAAACCCAAAACAATTAAGAAAATGGTAATAGAAAGAAATGGTAACATACAAATCGATAACTACCTTAAATATAAATGGATTAAATGCTCCAATCAAAAGACATAGACTGGCTGAATGGATACAAAAACAAAGCCCACATATATGCTGTCTGCAAGAGACCCACTTCAGACCTAGGGACACATACAGACTGAAAGTGAGGGGATGGAAAAAGATATTCCATGCAAATGGAAATCAAAAGAAACGTGGAGTAGCAATTCTCATATCAGACAAAATGACTTTAAAATAAAGACTATTACAAGAGACAAAGAAAGACACTACATAATGATCAAGGGATCAATCCAAGAAGAAGATATAACAATTGTAAATATTGATGCACCCAACATAGGAACACCTCAATACATAAGGCAAATGCTAACGGCCATAAAAGGGGAAATCGACAGTATCACAATCATAGTAGGGGACTTTAACACCCCACTTTCACCAATGGACATATCACGCAAAATGAAAATAAATAAGGAAACACAAGTTTTAAATGGTACATTAAACAAGATGGACTTAACTGATATTTATAGGACATTCCACCCAAAAACAACAGAATACACTTTCTTCTCAAGTGCTCATGGAACATTTTCCAGGATAGATCATATCTTGGGTCACAAATCAAGCCTTGGTAAATTTAAGAAAATTGAAATCGTATCAAGTATCTTTTTCGACCACAATGCTATGAGACTAGACATCAATTACAGGAAAAAAATCTGTAAAAAATACAAACATTGAGGTTAAACAATACACTACTAAATAACCAAGAGATCACTGAAGAAATCAAAGAGGAAATCAAAAAATATCTAGAAATAAATGACAATGAAAACATGACAACCAAAAACCTATGGGATGCAGCAAAAGCAGTTCTAAGAGGGAAGTTTATAGCAATACAAAATCTTACCTCAAGAAACAAGAAACATCCAAATAAACAACCTAACCTTACACCTAAAGCAATTAGAGAAAGAAGAACAAAAAAACCCCAAAGTTAGCAGAAGGAAAGAAATCATAAAGATCAGATCAGAAATAAAAGAAAAAGAAATGAAGGAAACAGTAGCAAAGATCAATAAAACTAAAAGCTGGTTCTTTGAGAAGATAAACAAAATTGATAAACCATTAGGCAGACTCATTAAGAAAAAAAGGGAGAAGACTCAAATCAATAGAATTAGAAATGAAAAAGGAGAAGTAACAACTGACACTTCAGAAATACAAAGGATCATGAGAGATTATTACAAGCAGCTATATGTCAATAAAATGGACAACCTGGAAGAAATGGACAAATTCTTAGAAAAGCACAACCTTCCGAGACTGAACCAGGAAGAAATAGAAAATATGAGCAGACCAATCACAAGCACTGAAATTGAGACTGTGATTAAAAATCTTCCAACAAACAAAAGCCCAGGACCAGATGGCTTCACAGGCAAATTCTATCACACATTTAAAGAAGAGCTAACACCTATCCTTCTCAAACTCTTCCAAAATGTAGCAAAGGGAGGAACACTCCCAAACTCATTCTATGAGGCCATCACCGTGATACCAAAACCAGACAAAGATGTAACAAAGAAAGAAAACTACAGGCCAATATCGCTGATGAACATAGATGCAAAAATCCTCAACAAAATACTAGCAAACAGAATCCAACGGCACATTAAAAGGATCATACACCATGCTCAAGTGGGGTTTATCCCAGGAATGGAAGGATTATTCAATATATGCAAATCGATCAATGTGACAAAACATAACAAACTGAAGGAGAAAAACCATATGATCATCTCAATAGATGCAGAAAAAGCTTTTGACAAAACTCAACACCCATTTACGATAAAAACCCTCCAGAAAGTAGGCACAGAGGGAACTTTCCTCAACATAATAAAGGCCATATATGACAAACTACAGCAAACATCGTTCTCAATGGTGAAAAACTGAAACCGTTTCCTCTAAGATCAGGAACAAGACAAGGTTGTCCACTCTGACCACTATTATTCAACATAGTTTTGGAAGTTTTAGCTACAGCAATCAGAGAAGAAAAAGAAATAAAAGGAATCCAAATCGGAAAAGAAGAAGTAAAGCTGTCACTGTTTGCAGATGACTTGATACTACACATAGAGAATCCTAAAGATGCTATGAGAAAACTACTAGAGCTAATCAGTGAATCTGGTAAAGTAGCAGGCTACAAAATTAATGCACAGAAATCTCTTGCATCCCTATACACTAATGATGAAAAATCTGAAAGTGAAATTAAGGAAACACTCCCATTTACCATTGCAACAAAAAGAATAAAATATCTAGGAATAAACCTACCTAAGGAGACAAAAGACCTGTATGCAGAAAACTATAAGACACTGATGAAAGAAATTAAAGATGATACAAACAGAGGGAGAGATATACCATGTTCTTGGATTGGAAGAATCAACATTGTGAAAATGACTATACTACCCAAAGCAATCTACAGATTCAATGCAATCCCTATCAAACTACCAATGGTATTTTTCACAGAACTAGAACAAAAAATTTCACAATTTGTATGGAAACACAAAAGACCCCGAATAACCAAAGCAATCTTGAGAAAGAAAAACGGAGCTGGAGGAATCAGGCTGCCTGACTTCAGACTCTACTACAAAGCTACAGTAAACAAGACAGTTTGGTACTGGCACAGAAACAGAAATATAGATCAATGGAACAGGATAGAAAGCCCAGAGATAAACCCACGCACATATGGTCACCTTATCTTTGATAAAGGAGACAAGAATATACAGTGGAGAAAAGACAGCCTCTTCAATAAGTGGTGCTGGGAAAACTGGACAGCTACATGTAAAAGAATGAAATTAGAACAATCCCTAACTCTATACACAAAAATAAGCTCAAAATGGATTAAAGACCTAAATGTAAGGCCAGACACTATAAAACTCTTAGAAGAAAACATAGGCAGAACACTCTATGACATAAATCACAGCAAGATCCTTTTTGACCCGCCTCCTAGAGAAATGGAAATAAAAACAAAAATAAACAAATGGGACCTAATGAAACTTAAAAGGTTTTGCACAGCAAAGGAAAATATAAACAAGACGAAAAGACAACCCTCAGAATGGGAGAAAATATTTGCAAATGAAGCAACTGACAAAGGATTAATCTCCAAAATTTACAAGCAGCTCATGCAGGTCAATATCAAAAAAAAAACAAACAACCTAATCCAAAACTGGGCAGAAGACCTAAAGAGACATTTCTCCAAAGAAGATATACAGATTGCCGACAGACACACGAAAGAATGCTCAACATCACTAATCATTAGAAAAATGCAAATCAAAACTACGATGAGGTATCACCACACACCAGTCAGAATGGCCATCATCAAAAAATCTGCAAACAACAAATGCTGGAGAGGGTGTGGAGAAAAGGGATCCCTCTTGCACTGTTGGTGGGAATGTAAATCGATACAGCCACTATGGAGAACAGTATGGAGGTTACGTAAAAAACTAAAAATAGAACTACCATACGACCCAGAAATCCCACTACTGGGCATATACCCTGAGAAAACCATAATTCAAATAGAGTCATGTACCACAATGTTCACTGCAGCTCTCTTTACAATAGCCAGGACATGGAAGCAACCTAGGTGTCCATCGACAGATGAGTGGATAAAGAAGATGTGGCACATATATACAATGGAATATCTCTTAGCCATAAAAAGAAACAAAATTGAGTTATTTGTAGTGAGGTGGATGGACCTAGAGTCTGTTATACAGAGTGAAGTAAATTAGCAAGAGATAAAAATACCGTATGCTAACACATATATATGGAATCTAAAAAAAAGAAAAAAGCAATGGTTCTGAAGAACCTAGGGGCAGGACAGCAATAAAGACGCAGATGTAGAGAATGGAGTTGAGGACACGGAGAAGGGGAAGGGGAAGCTGGGGCGAAGTGAGAGAGTGGCATGGACATATATACACTACCAAATGTAAAATAGATAGCTAGTGGGAAGCAGCCGCATAGCTCACGGAGATCAGCTCGGTGCTTTGTGTCCACCTAGAGGGGTGGGATAGGGGGGGTGGGTGAGAGACACAAGAAGGAGGAGATATGGGGATGTATGTATATGTATAGCTGATTCACTTTGTTATAAAGCAGAAACTAACACACCATTGTAAAGCAATTATAATCCAATAAAGATGTTAAAAAAAAGAAGAATTGATGTTTATTTCACAATCATATATAGGCTCAAAAATGGATATGTTGCCCTGCGACTCCATTGCCAAAAGAAAGAATCCATTATTTTCAAAAGGAAAGAATCTCAGCTTTTCTATATTTCATTTCAAAACTATGTGGCCAATATATTAGACCTGTTTGAAATCTATTTAAGTATCTGGCACCTTGTAGGTTGTTTGCCTTTAAAAGGTTTTTTTGTTAGTTTTTAGAAAAAAGGGTAAGAATCTCTAATATCAAGAAACTCTTGGTCAGTCCAACCATCCAAGTCATGGCCACAGGGCTGAGAAACACAGGTTAGAATGGAATGTTGGCATTAGGCTTCAGGAAAACAAGGCCTGGCCATTTTAGCCAGTCACAGAGAACTCCTGGTCACCTCCCAAGGGGCAAATTGATGTCAAGTTCTGCTGTCTGTCAGGATTAAGTGCCTGTTTGCTTTTTCACTAACATGTGGTTTGAGAACAAAGCAGCTCAAATCTCCTCAGCCCCTAACAAAGCATCTCAAATTGCTGAGTAAAATTCCTTAATCCCCCATCTTAATCTGAAAACACCAGCAGCGCCTGATAGAAAACTGTGGTCTCTTTTTGTGCTACTCTCCACTCCACCCACCCCCATCTTCCTCATTCCTGACCACCTCTTCCTCAGCACCACCATTCACATGTACATTCAGCTCCCCCCAAATGTGATTCTTCAGTGCAATATTATCACATTTGAAACCCAGGTCACTTGGTCCAAGATCTTGGTGCCGGCTCTAGACATTTTTATTCCTTATCCACTTCATTTTTTAAAGTAAAGGGAAAAAAAAATAAAGATCATCACAGAGAGATGAATTAACCACCTTCACATAACCTTGAAGATTATATGTACACAGATAGTATTGTCATAAGTTTTAATGACAGGGCTTAACTGTTTGTTTGCAGTATGTGTCAACTCTCAGTCAGAAGTCAAAAAGATATGGGGATCTTACATACCCATTTAGAATATTTTTAACTAAGGTAAGAGAAGGAAGCGAAACTAACTTCTATGGTTGGAAACTGTGAAACGGTCTTTGTTAATACTTGGCAAAAGAATCAGCAGATAGAAAATATTTTCCATTATGTGCATATATTCACTGAATATTAAGGATCGAGATTTTATCTGTTGACTAGAGGTGAAAGGCTCCAATCTTTTGCCACCTTAATTTGCAAAGTGTTGAAGTCTGCAAGTTGAAGTACATAAAACCTTACTTTCTGTAAAAAAAAAAAAAAAAAAAAAATGCCTTATGATTTCAACACTTTATTTGTGCTATCTTTTCTTACCAATTTTAGTTGAAAACAGAATTGGTAGTTTTTTCTTGGGGGGATTTTTTTGGGGCAACTGCTAAATTAAGTTCTGGTTTTAGGGAAGCTGGGATTCATGGCAGTTATCTTTGTTTCTATTTTTCTCTAAGAAAGTTGAACAAGATTCACCATCAAAGATAAATAAAATCAGAAAACTCTACTCCTTCACTCCAAACATCTTATTCAATTGAGCACCAAGTTAAGATAGATCCTGATCTAGGAGGCTCTCACTCTTTCTCACTTCTCTTTCACAAACTCCTCCTCCCTAACACAAGTGAATAAAAGCCCTTTCCCTAGTAATCTTGGACTCTGTTGCAGTATGTATATCTCTGAAAAATGGTAATAAAGCTTTATAGAGAAAATAAAAAATAGGAGAGCGAAAACTTCCTAACACCACAAACATCTATGAAAATAGCACCTGTGCTATATTTAACAGTATCACTTCCTGCATTTTTCTTCCTGGCATTTTTACTTTCTGCGAGGTTGGGTGAAGGGAAAGAGCAAAAGGAGAAGATGGGAGGTGTATGCCAACAGCCTGGTTCTAGTTCAAGCTTTCATCGCCAGCTGTCCTCTTGAGAAGTTAACCTCTATTAGAAAAAAAAATAAAGTATTGGAATTCAGATACAAAACAGCACATTTTTCTCAATAAATTCAACCATTCCTATAAAACCCCTACTTAAATAGTGGAAACAACACCCCCTCCCAGTTCAGGAATGATTATCCTTTACAAATGTCAGATTTTTAAGCTCATCACTTTGAATAGGAGGAAAATAGAAAATCTGGACCATTGCTGCAGCTCCTAATCCATAAATCCTCAAACATGAACCTTTCTACCCTAAACCCAAGGTTAGAGGCAATGACCTTGAATGACCTAAATAGAGCAATGATCCCAGAAAAGCTTCATAGTACATGACATAATACATGGGTAAAAGCATGGACTCTAGTCAACCTATCTATGTCTGAATCCCAGTTCTTCTATTTCCTAGCTGTGTGGCCTTGAAAAAGTGACTCTGTGCCTCATTTTCCCCTGCAAAATGAGAATAATAGTCATACCCAACTCATATAAACATTAAATGAGTTACTATTTCTAAAATACAGAACTGTCTGCTATAGGAATGTTTGATTTTTTTAAAATTTACACCTTTCCAAGTTAATTTGAAAATAAGATCTTTCTTTTTCTACTCTATTCAAAGAAAAAACTGTTTACATCCTAATGTGACAGCATGGGAAGAAAAGAAATAAAATGGTGGGAGAAGGTTTTTGCCTAGTTAGTTTTATCATAACAAAATTTCTGTAAAGGATAAAGTTCAAAGCAAGAGATGCTACAAATTGCATAAGGACTACAGCAACATCATTTAAAACGTTTGGGAGAAACTCAAAACATTCCTCAGGCTACAATTCTTCTGTACAGGATGTACTACCACTGGAATTCTTAAAGGCTTGCTCCATTGTGAGCTCGTGAAGCCAAAGCCAAGGGTGCCATTCTCAGGCTCTCTAGTTAATTTTACCATATCTCACAGGTATAAACTGCTCCTAAACCTGAATAATCTTTCTAAAAATATATGTTTGCAGTCACAGCAAATCAGGGGAAAGGTACCAGTGAATCAACGTCAATATAAATTGATCAAACTTTCAAAATATATTTCTTAAGAATAGCAAGGCTATGTGTAGAATGCACCACACATTAGTATTCCCTAAAAAAAGTCTTCCCAATCATGTTTAATTATAAGCCCAAAGAATATCTGAAACTCCTCAAAAAATGGAGGACGTATGATGAAACAGAAGGCCAGCTAACAATGGTTTTCTAGCTTTCATAAAACTGGTAGAGAGCAGTGAGGTCTTAGACACACAAGTCTGAGGATTTTGTCGTTTATCTCACCTCTTTATTCATTGCTTAATGGAACTTTAGTTTTCTAAAATCAGAAAGAATGAAGGAAGGGAGGGAGGGAGAGAAGGAAGGGGGGAAACTGAAAATAACCTAATGGTCCATCAATAGGTAATTAGCCATGGGCTATGGAACTATTAAAAATGACTCTGTGTGTGTGTGTGTGTGTGTGTGTTGTCTTGCTGGCATTCATGGCATATTCTTAAGTTAAAATGCAGATTAGAATACTGTATGCATAAAATATCTCATTAATAATTTTATTTTGATTATATGTTGAAATGATAATATTTTGAAGAGGTTGAGTGAAATAAAATATGTTGATAAAATGGGTAAAAAAGAAGAAGAAGACCGTGTGCATAGTATGATTTCACTTGGGAGAATTTTTTCTCTGTTGTGTATAGGAAGCAAAATCTGAGAGAAAACAAAAATAAAGAGAATAATGATTATCTGTTTGGAGGGTTTTCCTTTCTCACTGTTTTCTCTTTTCCCACCTGTATTTTCTCTTATTTGTATGAGCTGTACACTTATGATGTAAACCCAGGTGGCCACAACCAAAATGTCAGCTCTGCACGTTTGTACCTGGACAGAGGGCACCATTTCCATCTGTTAAATTCCGATTACACAGAAACCTAGGTACAGCTGCCAGTCAATGTCTCACATAAATAAATACATAAATGTATGCGTTGTTATATGCAGACATTCACACAAACTTAAAAAAAAATTATGAATTGTTAGGATTATTATTAGTAATAATTACCCACATCTGATCAAAACTACCGTATCAGTCATTCTCAGATTTTAAGGAGTATGAAAATCCCCTGGAAGGCGTCTCAAAACCCCCATGGCTGGGCCCGCCCTCAGGATCTGATTAAGCAGGTCTGGGCTGGAGCCTGAGAATCTGCATGTCTAGCAGGTTCGCAGGAGATGCTGGTGCTTCTGGTCAGAGAACCACTTTGAGAACAACTGACATATCAAGGCTATTCTGCTTGAATGATGAAAGTCTAAGGATGAGCGGATACCTCTGTGTTCAGGTGTGTTCAATTCTACGCTGAGAACGATGGTAAACAGCTGTTCTTCCTCCTCACTGGAGAGAAGAGAGGAAATGGAATTAACCTGTACGATAATAATTTAGGTTTACTCTAGAGGGGAAATGTCCCCCCATAAGGGTTATTAAGCACTGAGACGGGCTCAGAGGGTTACCAAGAGGAAGTGTTTGTTATCTGCCTCCCTAGAGGTTTTTAATAACTTACAGACCTTACTTGAATGGCGAGGAAGACAAAAGAGAGGACATTAAGTGGCACCAGTTATTTTCAAGGAGACCCAAACCCATTCCACTACCTTTGGGTGAACAGGGATCACTAAATATTTTCTCTTCCTCCGCTCCCCAAATCGAGCGATATGAAAACGTTCTGTTTTTTCTCACTTCAAGGAGCGTGTTTCAGACTCAAATAACATTGAAATAGTTCAATTTATACCCTTTCCTTGAGACATAAGAGCAGATCAACCAGGACAAGATGCTTTTCTGATTTTCTATCTCCCGTGCTGGGAAAGCACCAAATCAAGAGGTTTACATCTATCTCCTTGGAAGAAAAAGCCCAGACATCAACTCAGTAAAACTTACAAAAGGCTGCTTTCAACATAGGCTGGGAGCTTCCAGAGAAAATCTTTGGAGAATGAAACCAAATGCAGTTATATAGCCCACTCAACTAATTTTCCTTAGGTTAAACTCTTCATTCTCATCTCTTTGCTATCTCAGAGTACAAAACGAGTCACAGTCAACAGCTGACACTTGCCTTCATTCACTAGACATCTGGACTTTTCCATGATTCTCATCACGGAACTTGGGAAACTGACATACCACACTCCCACCGACTATGAGAACTTGGACTCTGGTGGGTGAGACAGCTGGATTCACAGCCCCATCCACCATTCCCTGCCTGTGTGACCTTGAGCAAGTCATTTAATCTCTCCGTTTCTCATCTGTAAAATGGAATCAATTCTACCTGTCTCCCTGGGCTGCCTTGGCGATTTAATGAGATGCAGAGTGGAGAGGATCTTCGCCCAATGCCTGCCTCACAGAAGGAGCTCAACAAATGTTAGTTGTGTCTCCCTTCAAAACCTAGTCCCTGAGGCAAAAATGGTCTGGACAGAAGCCATTTGATGACTCTTAAGTCTAATTAAACATTTGTTACTAAGCCAATTTTGTATATAGATTTTTGTTCATCCATATTTTCTCCCAGGTCAGTGCAACTTTGCTTCAATGAGTGCCTCTGAATTTCCACTGACCGTGTAGTGGAAAAAGCCTCTCTTGCACCAGTATATTAATAAACTAAATTGTTTTGGATGTAATTATACAATTAACTCCAAATCAGCATTTCCTTTGGAACCCATTATTTCCTTTAATATGCAATGAGGAAATGGAGAAATAGCTTTGGATTTAACATTGGTATTCAGATTTCTCTGCTTCATTAAGAAAACCAAATACTAAGCTCCGACTATTTTCAAAACGGGACTTATTCAGATTATAAGTAAAAAAAAAAAAAACAAATAGCTATAAAATGGGAATATGATCATATAGCTTAAAGCATCATTATGATGATGAAATGGGATAATTGGTGCAAAATACCTAGCAGAGTTCATAGTACACAGTTAGCTATAATTATTGTTATTATGATGGTTTTGAGTATGTGATGAAGTCCTCTTCAGATCTAAAATTTGATGCTTAGAAGTTATTTAATCCTCAGGAAAGCCTGTCTCATTCCTTCACTCTGTGAATACCACCGTCCTAGACAAAGAACACTTAGGACCTGCATGACCACATCCACAGCAAATTTTGCTTGTGCCCTAACTTCTTTCTTTTTTATTAATTTGTAGAAGTGGGCATTTATGGAAAATCTCTAAATATGTTTCTTTTCTATTGACTTATGTATTCCATACTTACTTTCCTAGTCCATACTGTGGAAAATTAGCATGGGATCATAATCATTTAGAACCGAAGGTATCTTAGGGGGTCATCTAATACACTCTCGTTATTTTGAAGATGAGGAAACTGAGATTCAAAAGTGTGAGGTGACATTCCAAAGCCCCTAAACAAGCACCATCAAATCAAGAACCCAAATTCTTTCTTCTCATCCCAGCGGCTAGGGAGCTAAGGGAAGTACTAATAGGTTTGGGATATTTGTTGCATGGAGAGTGTGTTTTTATTTTCATAACTCCAGGAATTGTTATTTGTGAGTGACAGAAACCGAACTTTACGAAACTTCAGCAGAACAGGATTCCATTGGTTCATATAACACAGCCTCAGGCTGCAAGGAAATTTAGACACAAGAGACTTGAAAATCTGGACTTGTTATTGGTCTCTTGACTCTTTTTTCTGTAGATTGACTTCATTTTCTCAGACTGACCTTCTCTATAAGCAGTCCCAACGTAGGGAAAAGACCATACCCATTAGGACCATGTGCTTCTGAATGTAACAGCAACTCACACACAGTAGCATAACTAAATAGAGGTTTTCTGACATAGCAAGATTTACAAAGGGGAGTAGACTGAGGCTGATGCAGCTACTTGAGATGTTCTCAATGATTCAAGGTCCTCCCAAGTCCTACTCCATTGTTCTTAGCAGGCTGAAGACGTCATCGTGCACAAGTTTCCAGCAGAGGGGAGAGAAGTAAGGGCAAAAGTCACTTGTCAGCTGAGAGCGACCCCTTTCATCAGGACAATAATGTTCCAGAAGCCCCACACAGCAGACTTTCATTTATATCACATGGGTCGCAAATGAACATCTGTGGTTCCAGGACAGTGTGAGGAGATGGGTATTTTCAACTGGGAACATACCTGCGCTAAAAAAAAAAAAAAAAAAAAAAAAAAAGTGCGACTTTGCTCATCAGGAAAAAGGGGACAATAGATATTGGTAGGCAGTTTGTTTGCCACAGGACATTCCTCTTATTTCCAACTGGACAAATCCTGAAAAGGGTCATGGAATGGCTCTCTTGGCTCCCACGTCCACCCCATGACCAGAATAGTGGGAGATCACAATTCACAGCCCCAACTAGAACCACAGGCAGGTTAGGAGAAGATTCCAGCATAAGGAAGAGCTACAGTTGCCAGAGGAAAGGACGGCGTACACAGCAAAGGAAACAATAGATACTATGGGAATCCAAATTGCAGGAAGTATAACCATAATACAAAAATTTGCTCAATACTGAAAATGCTGATTATAGTCGTGAATTTTGAAAAGGACCAAGAATTTCCTCTGCTGAAGTTCAGAGCATACCCCAAAGCCATAGGGAAACCCATAGCAAAAGGCTGATTCCAAATATTAAATATAAAAGATTGCATACCCATTTGTCGGGTGCATCATTTTATACCCTATGGGTGAGTAATAGGTCAAGGCTAGGTATCTGCTGCCTCATCCAGGGGTATTATCTTCAATCATGTTAATTATATTAATATGACCTGCACTAATGAAAACCACAAAAACCTATTTTGGTTCCTCTCAGCACATACATTTTGATAATTTAGTCCTGTCAGGCTTGTGTGCCTCTCAGCACCAGACTCAATGCTCATAATATCAGGGTAATTTTAAGCATTTTCTACGCAAAACCAACAAAGAAAATGACTTGTGAACTAAATTTCATTTTGGTTGAGCAGCAAACCAGGTCAAGAATGAAGAGATTCATGATGACTTTAGGGATGCTTCTGGTCTTATCCATCCATCTCTCTTTCTTAACATATATTCTTCTTTGACATGTTTTCTAAATGATTAGCCACCTGAGAAAATATTTAAATGACCAAATCATAAGGTAAAAAATGTATAGCCTAAATTACATTAAACAAATTCAATATGTTATGCATATGGAAATTAGGAGCTTTCAGATTATATTTTAGCCATTAAAATGTGCCTTAAAATATTTAGCTTCTGTCTGCAACAGTGTGATTTTTTTCGCCTGTACTTCTAATGGCAGATTCTCAGAGTAACCAAGCGAAAACAAATGACTTAGTCCTTGGTTCAGAGAAATAATGGGTTACTAGCATAATTAATTTTATGTCTAATTACTGTAGAATGAAACAATTCAACAATATCCAATCAATCCTTAGAATGACAGAACAGAAGGTCAGCAGTTGCTAAGTCAATTGTTTTGAAAGAGAAATTTATGTCAGGTTCTCTTTTATGTGCTATGGAAAGAAATTGGATAAAAGTGGTCAAGCAAACGTTAATTAATTGTATAAATGTAATCTGGTTGTCATGCTAAATCATACAGGCAGGGGATATAGTTCTCAGAATGGTGGGCATGCATCAGTTGCAAATTTCAGTGACATGTCCAACCCTGCCCCACTGCCAAGCCATACACAATTAAAAGCCTTGGAGTCAAATATTAACATCTCTAGAATTCTTTTTTTTTTTTTTAATTTATTTATTTTTGGCTGTGTTGTGTCTTTGTTGCTGCGTGCGGGCTTTCTCTAGTTGTGGCGAGCGGGGGCTACTCTTCGTTGCGGTGCGTGGGCTTCTCCTTGTGGTAGCTTCTCTCGTTGTGGAGCATGGGCTCTAGGCACACGGGCTTCAGTAGTTGTGGCATGCGGGCTCAGTAGTTGTGGCTCATGGGCTTAGTTGCTCCATGGCATGGGGGATCTTCCTGGACCAGGGCTCGAACCCGTGTCCCCTGCATTGGCAGGTGGATGTTACCCACTGCGCCAGCAGGGAAGCCCTAGAATTCTTTTCATAAAGTCTGTACTGACAGTCGTGGAAAGGAGTTGGTGGTTCCACTCCATTGCCTTCCACAGCAGCCCCCGGCACAGGGGGCTGAGACTAACTGAACTCCCCACTCCTTTTGCTGTCCCATTAATAACAAGAAACTATTTCACAAAATAGTTTGTTTTTTTTTTTTCTGACCCTAGCACTGATCACATTTGGGAGCTCATGTAGGCAATAAAACTAGAAGATACGGAAGGTGGTCCCCATTACATTTTCACATTCAAAAAAGTTAATTTTCCAAGATTGCCTCCTGGCCCTTGGTTTCCCCAGCATTTAAAGGCATTTAGATACTCTGCTTATTTGACTCAGAAAACCCCAGCTTTCCCTCTGCCATAACTAAGGTACTTATATCAACGTGACTGTGTACTTGTGTCAAGACCAGCCCTTCTGCCTGTATTATAACTCTTTTGGGAGATGCCCCCAACATCCTATTTAATTTTTTCTTGACGGCTTCTTTCTGAAACTAGAGTATGAAGCAGCCTTTTCTCTGCAAGCATGGAGGTGAAAGATCACATCTACATCCCTTGAGAATTTCCTGTGAAAAAACTAAGGCATCACTTTCCCATCATATCTACCAACTCCTTGAGGACGGCTTTGAGAAATCCAGGCCTGAAGAGACAGTGTTTACTGTATTTAGGATGTTACTAAAAATAAAGAAGAGTTTGTGTCCATTTAATTAATGGGACTGGGCAAAATGTGGAACAAGCTCATTCATGGAGATCAAAATCTGTAAGGTACAAAAATTCCCCTTGGGGTAGTTGAATTGAAGGGGCACGAGGGAGGCAATGGGGGCGGGGGGTTAGGGCAGCTGGAAATGTTTTGCTTTTAGAGCTGGATACTTCCTGCAGGTACATTCAGCTTGTGAAAATTCACCAGGCTTATAATTTATGTATTTTTCTGTTTATAGATAGGTTTCAAGAAAAGGTACTCGAAAATGCAAATTAAAAAGTAAAGCCTCTGCCATACAGGCCTTAGTGTCCAGGAGTCTGTGGCAAAATGTTTCTCTAAGAGGATCTTGGATTCATTATAGAAAATTGGGTGGATGCCTCTGGTTTTTCATGAATCAGTTAAGGTTCTTTGCACATGCTGAGTTGATATTCTAGAGTAGCAGCCCTGTTCAGCCAGGCTGGCTTGGGCCCTGAGTGAATTTTGACCATTGGTTAGTGATTGTAGCAATGTAGCACTTTGAAGCTGTAGCTTAAACACAGAATTTTTACTTGAGAGGTCGGAATAACCCTAAACTACATGAAAAGTGTGTATAGTTACCAGGACCTGTGCATGTATTTGGAAGGTTCCACGGACCAGAACAGGGAGCCCTCATGACAACACTCATCCTCTGTTACAGCATTAAGTTATCCCAATGTCCAAAATCTCCCACAATGCTGAAGCAGTTGTTTTCCTTGGGCCACCAGACATTTTCCAATAGAAATATTCAGCTAGTTTTCACATTCTTAAATACAAGGAAACACTATGACTACAAATTTAGTATCTTCAGAATAATCTGGGAATTCTTTCTTCCAGTACTGATTGCTTTCAGGAGCAAAATGGTTTGTCTATAGAAACACTCCTCTCAGACTGAGTGGATACCAGGCTGACATCCACATTGCCTGGACTTCGAAAGCATCATTTCTGATAGTAGAACTGGTTGAATGGAAAGTTGATACCCTTTAAATAAATCCGACCAAAACCAGAAATAGAAATGCAGGAGCTGACTAGGTTAAAACCATCAAATTATGCTCCTCAAAAGGCATTTGATAAATCAGCCACTGATATTTCTAAGTAAATCTAGTTTAATGTTTGTAGATTTATGCAAAGATGACCCATTCTTTGTGTGATAAGATCTTTGGGACCACATGTCTAATTTCTCAACCATACAAATACTCAGTTCTAGAACCCTCATAAAAAACTATGTCTGTTTGTTATGGATTACTCATAGGTGGGTGTATATAGTATAGCATAATATTGTATTGTTCAGCATTATTTTTCATGGAGAGTAAGAAGCCATCAACTATAAGAAGCACAATAACTTTATATAATATCACTGAGGAAGGAAAAAATACTCCTAATTTTAACTTTTTCTCTTTTAAGATACAGCTTTATTTCAAATATTAGAAGCTGAAAAATGTCTTAGATGTGATGAAATATGTCTTTTTTCTACTAACTTTTTTCTACTCTGGAGCAAAAAAATTCTAGCTAATTTTAAAATTCAATAGCAATCACCAATGGACAAGGGTTTGGGGGGGGTGTTTTTAAATACATTGCAGTGAACATAAGCCTTTCTATGAGTTAATATGAAAAAGGATAATATTGTTTTGCTATTTGGAAAACAAAGTTACTGTCTTCTACCAAGTGAACATAAAAGGTCACAGTTCCCCTCTTCTATTTTCTGCAATAGTTTTTGCACTGCTGATGAAAATATGACATAAAATAGAGTACATAAGATCCACACAAACTAACTCACAAAATGCAGTTTCTCGGTATTTCCTTTAAGTACAACTCTAAAGCAATTATACAGCCACTTTACAAAACCTTAGCTACATGTAATTATCCATGACAAGTGCATTTGTGACACTGAATTCAATCACATTCCCTTAAACTTGATCTTTGAATGTCCATGGCAGTAATAAAACCATCATTTGCCCCAGTGAATATTCTTTGAAATTAATTTTTCTTTCCACTTTTAATTGTAACACGTTTTGCTTTCAAGAGAAGAAGTAGAAGTCTAAATTAGAAGAAAACTCAATTATCTGAAACATAATTCATTCTAAACATATCGCTGAAAAACTTTGCTTTAAGCAGGAAAGTTCATGATTCTTTTCCCTTTTTGTGTAGGGCTGGAATGAATCCTCTAGATTGGGGTTTTAATCCAACAACTATTTTGAAACCTTAGAATAAAACATATAATAGCTCTATGAGATTGAAATTTTTTAAATCATGAATCAGTAATAATATTTCCCCATTCCACCAATTTAAATATAATAAAGGGGGAAATAGATTGAAATACTTTAGGAAAAAATGACCACTAAGATGGATACATACTTTGCAAGTAGAATCTATTAGAAATACTCTGGTACAAACATTCCTAATACTTTATCACCAGCCCTTTCAGATCACTGTGGATCAAAGCTGCCTTCATTTTAACTGGTAAAATTCTGTATAAATGCTTAACACCCAAACACAGGGTATAAATTTTGATTCACATCTGCATTTTAAAAAGACAGCTTCAAAATACATTTGGGGGACAGCTGGGGAAACTGGAATATAAACTATATGTTAGATTATATTATTGAATTGTTCATTTTCTTAGGTGTGTGATAATGGTGATTTAGTTATATGGGAGAATGCTCTAATCATTAGGCGATACACGCTGAAGTATTTCGGAGTGAAGTGTCATGATGTCTGGAATTTAAAATAATACAAACACACACACACACAGAGTGTACAATGGTGACAAAATGTTAACAATTGGTTGAATGCAGGTGAAAGGTGTACAGATATTCATGGTGCTCTGTTTTCTACTTTTCTATAGGTTTGAAAGTTTTTTTCAAAATAAAAAGTGGAGGGGAACTTGTATAAATTCATGGAAAGGCTCTTCATCTGAACAACACTGAATATATGCATTTTTTACTCTTTCCCTCCATTTCAATAGTTGATGTTAGTATGTGCTTCTCTGATGCTCCAATAAAATACTTCTGGAAGAATGGCAAGTCAGCATGCCTTGTTTTAAGTTTATTAACTGACAACCTACTTTCAATGACAAAAGAAAATGTAATCTAGGCCTGTTTTAGAGCCATGATTGTCAGCTCACGTGGTCAATATGTCATGCAAGGTACACTTCATTAAGGAGTGAATTACTTTGCTTGTAATCTGAGCTAACTGAACGTCAATGTCAGGTTGTAAAAATCATAGATTAAAATGTAACACTAAGTGCAATCAGATAGGCAACATCACCCTTTGCCCTCCAAAAACAACCCCAAATCAGGGCTTATTTTATACAAGTTGCAGATAGAAAGTCTCTTTTGTACCACAAAGAAGCAATTTTCCTGCCACTGAAAGGACTTCCGGGCTAAGTGTAATATTTACGTGTCTCATTGCCACGCTTTTATATCTGGCAAGATTGAAAATTAAAATTTCACTGTGTCCAAGCGTTCATTAGCTAAGAGAGTAAACTCTCCAGGTTAATATCCCATGTAATGATAAGAGAAACAATCAAAAACCCCTGCAAAGGGTAAGTACTAGAAAGTATGTTATTTCGGCAAAATCCCTCCAATGTCCTATGCATTATCAAAAAGGCAAATTCCCTGTCAAAGATGCTCTCCAAAGATAAGGCCCATGAATCATGAAACACATCTAATTGTAATACACTTATCCTCTGTCAAGTCAATGAAATCCATCTCTCTCCTGGTTGTTCTAAACAAGGCAAATGGATTTGGTACCATATTTACTTAACCAGGCACGCACTGACCATGTTGATGGTCTTGAACATGGGAGAGGTTTGGTAAAGTGAACAAAGGGCTCACTCCAGCATCAGATAAGAAATGACTTTCCACCCCAGTGCTGCCACTTTCTGTCTATATAAGTTTGAGCAGGTCAGTTACTGTTTCTCAACTTCAGTTTCTTCGCCTGTGACATAGGTATGATAATGCTCACCTCTCTGGATTTTTATCATGATTAGGAATAATATATGAAAAACACCTTGGAAGGGCCTGACACTTATCAAGTACACAGAAAAGGGGAATTATCAATTGTATAACAGCAGTACATTTTATTTTTCAAAGATATGAATGGTTTTTCATTGAGCAGATCACTCTGGTCTTGAGTGAATCGTTCAGTGCATGTGTTAGTGAGTTAGAAATATTTAACAAGGCACATTATGTACAACACCAAATGAGGTAGAAATCTGGTTTATTACTATGGCATCTCATCATAGCTCAAGGAAGATCCGAATTTTCCAACTGGAAAGAATGGCAGGTAATGGTCAAACACGTACTTCATTTTTTTTCATGTACCTCTCTCTAAGTGAGAGCTCCCAAACTTTGGTTTAAGAGGATCAGCTGCTTTGCATTTCTCAGGAGTCCAGCGTGGGAAAGGACCCCCCACGGTGACTTCCAGGGGAGGGGGTCAATTTGGCAGAGAAATTCCATAAAGTGTTCCCCACCCAGAACGCTTCTAGAGGGGCTTACTTAGAAATTCACTAGGTAAGAATTTTTGTCCATCTTCTACTTGTGGTGTCCCATCCTATATCCATAGCATTTCACTATGAAACTACTCTTCCTGAAGGAATATCAGCAAAAGTAAAACAAGTGGAATCTTCTAGAATACCAGGATCAAAATTGCTTTGTTTTGTGCTGAGATACTCTCTAATATCTGGTCTCTTCTATCTGTAGACATGTGGAAATAATTTTTTTTTAATTTTTTTGAATTTTTTTATCTCTATACAACTTTTAAAACTTAAACTCCATTTACAGTTATTACAAAATATTGGCTATATTTCTCATGTTGTACAATACATCCTTATAGCCTATCTTACACCCAGTAGTTTGTAACTCCCACTCCCCTACCCCTATGTTGCCCCCCTCCCCACTGGTAACCACTAGTTTGTTTTCTATATCTGTGAGTATGCTTCTTTTTTGTTATATTCACTAGTTTGTTGTATTTTTTAGATTCTACATCTAAGTCATATCATAGAGTATTTGTCTTTCTCTGTCTGACTTATTTCACTTAGCATAATGCCCTCCAAGTCCATCCCTGTTGCTGCAAATGGCAAGTTTTCATTCTTTTTTATGAGTAGTATTCTGTTTTGTGTGTGTGTGTGTATATATATATATGTGTATATATATATATATATCACATCATCTTTATCCATTCATCTGTTGATGGACACATAGGTTGCTTCCATAGCTTTGCAATTGTAAATAATGCTTCTAGGAAAACTGGGGTGCATGTATCTTTTTGAATTAGTGTTTTTGTTTTTTTTCAAATATATACCCAGGATGGAGCTGCTGAGTCATATGGTAATTCTATTTTTAGTTTTTTGAGAAAACTTCATACGGTTTTCCATAGTGACTGCACCAATTTACATTCCCACCAACAGTGTACGAGTTGGAAATAATATTTCTGAAATGTGACTTTGGTCTCTGGGCAAAGGGATAGGATTGGGTAGAAAGAACCCAGCCCAGGGCTGGGCATGTGGCAGGTGCTCGGTTTGTAAACAGAGAAGGAAGCTGTGCCATAGTACTTTCCTTCAGTTTTAAAGCCAAAAGAGAAAACAGTCGTTATCATCCAACAAATGAAAAACTCTCTAAAGAGCATCATTTAGAAAAGCACTCTGGCCATGCAAGTTTACATTTTCAGTGTTAACATAAACAGTCCTTAAGTTGGCTGAAAGGTCAGGACAGCAGCTAATAAAATCAGCAACTAAATTTAAAATAAAGAAATGTCCTTCCCTTGCAGAGGGAATTTTAGCTTGCCCTTTCCTTTGGTCACAGCCTGCATGAGAATGTCTTGAGATTTTTCAAAAGTGAAAGTTGGAGTAAATAAGATGTGAATATTGGAGGCTGAGACCTGCTAGATGTGTTTTTTAAACAGCTCTTTAGATGGGCGAATACGGCAGCTTGATTAAGACATGCATACCTTGATCATCTGTCATCTGCATGTCTTTAAGCCCTGAGGGGTAGTTTGTGCCAGATCCGGAAAGAAGTATGCCCCAAGAGACTGAGGACAGCACTACCTGGTAATCAAAAAAGAGAAATGAACATGGCATTGAAGAGACTTAAAGAGGCGGGCACAAAACTCATTTGTTTATCCCCAAATATAAATTTCTTCCCAGACCTCGTTCATTCCTGCTATCCTTCTCCTTAGCTGGGAAAGAAATTGCATCATTTCTCTTCCTCTGGCTTTACATCTCCATTTTCATAAGGTGCCCCTTGCTTTCTCATGCGTGCTAGATGTCAGCATTACCCACAGCTCTGGAACAGGCTGGGGGGGTGGGGTGTGGGGATCCTTATGAATCCTGGATTCATAACACTGGGAATCCGGGAAAGGATGCAGATGGGCCTGGATGGAGTTTGAGAGGATTGATCTCAGCTACAGAAGACCCTGACCCAAGTCCAGCTCCTGCTACCCCATTCCAGGCCGGGACAAGGCTGAAATAGCTCAGCAAACCACACTCATTCATTCTAGTACAGCTGCTCCCAGTGGGTTTATGCATATCGTACTTTGATGCATTTCCTCTTTGGAAACTGGCTAAAATTCTTCTACTTTTCATTTTGTATTCTACATTTTGTTAGGTAAATTTTTTTCCATCTCCACCCACCATGATACTTACCCCAGTGCAATAACATGGTAGTCTTAATAAACACTTCATCAATTAATATATAAATTACAGAATTCTTTGAAAAAAAGGGTTACAGCGGCATTTATTCAAAATCCTGTGTTCCACATCATTAATTAGGTTGACATAATACCGTGTATTTGTTTCAGAAAGTAAACCTGCTTTCTAAGAAAAATTCATCAACACTTATAAGTTTTGAAATCAAAGAACACCCCCCTAAACTTCATTTCTTAGCCAAAATCTGTAATTTGGCAACTGGTGAAAATGAATGAATATTAGAAGTTTAATGATAAAGAGAATAAAAACCAATTATAATCTTATTGTAATGACTAATTTTTGTTTATTTGTTATAAAATGTTTTAATATACAAAAAAGGACGAATAACAATATAGAATATGTTGAATTCTGTTCTATGTTGACTAGAATATGGGGGTCACCACCGAGCTTAAAAAATTAACTAGTACAAGCATAGCTGTAGTTCCTTGTGTACCCCTCCCAAATGCATTCCTCTCCAAACACCCACCAGAGGGAACCCTGATTCTGAATTTGGAGGTTATCATCCTAAAGCATATTTTTATACCCTTATACAAATGTAAATTTCCCTAGACGACATACAGTATCATTTTGCATATTTAAAACTTTTGCATAAGTAGTGTCCTATTGTACATGTATAATTTGTGGGCTTTTTTAACTCCATACTTTTTGGGATATATTCACTTTGATACATGTTCTAGTTTACTCACTTTTCATTGTCACATATTATTTTACTATAGGAATATACCACAATGGAGTCATCCACTGAAAGCCTGATTTTCAAAAGAGGAGAAAGAACCTTTGTATCATGGGGAAGAAAAGAATGGTCAGATAAAACTAACCCTCCAGTTATGTACACTATGGCTCCATACCATGGCTTGGTTACCCTGACACTTTCCTCCTTGCTAGACAGGAATCCTATCTGTGTAAATAGCTGAGGCAAATTGTTAAAGAAACTAATGAACAGAGTGTAAGACAGATGGTGATAGCCAAGTTCACCTGGCTAATCCCAGGCCTCTCCCTGGTGGTAATGGCCTTCTTCACTGTATCAGGAATGCAGAGTAATACCTGCAAGAGGCCATGTATCAGCTAACTGGACTTGACCATGCCAAGTCACCCTTCAGAATGCAGCATGTTTCTCTAGAAAAAATCTTTTATTTTATCATTTTGTTAAAATTGTGCATTTGAAGTTATGTATCCTCCAGACACCCATAGAGTATACCTTTTTCACGTCGTACACACTTCCTCAGGCCATCCAGGCTTGCTCTCTTCAGTAATTGATCAAAAGGAATATCAAGTTGCTTCTCAAAGACAAGCCCCAAGATGAGAAGTTTCCCTACCCTGCTAGCCTCAGATATCCCACTCTGCCTGTCGTGACAATCAAAGCAGCAAGTGGGATGATGAGAAAACAGCCATGAGCTAAAGGAGGAGCCCAGGTGAAATCTCTTCAACCTGGTTAATCATAAACATAAACTCCTTGGTGCCAGGTACCTGCAGCCGAGGACCTGGGACTGCGGCTCCATCCTGCAGCATGTAGAGGTGCCTGGGCAAAGGAAGTGGCTGGCAGATCACACGTCTAAGAAAGTAGATTGGCGGTGATAGGAAAGGCCTGGTGGGTCTGGCCCCCAAGAGTGAGAGCCTGAAATAGCCAGGTGCCTGGAGGGCAAGACCAAGACACTGACAAGGGTGGAGCCTCCTGTTGACACTCGGAGGGAGGGAGAAACCCACTGGCACTAGTTAAAGGTACATCGTTAAAACAAGAGAAATGTGATGGGTGATCCAGCTGTGAGGTTACCATGCAGATCGTTCCATCCTTTAGTTCTACATTTTCCCTTTCAGCGGCAAGATTCTGATCCATATTTGGAAAAAAGGGCTCTCATTCATGCAAAGCCCTTATTTAAAAACCAAGTAAATCTACACAATGGAATACTACTCAGCAATAAAAAGGTACAAAATACTGTTACACAAAGCATCATGGGTGAACTTCAAAATCATGCAGACACAAAGCAGAGAGAAAGCAAAACTATATACTCTATGCTTCCATTTACATGAAGTCTGAGAACAGGCAAAACTATCTTTGATTATGCATGTCAGAAATTGATTTACGTGGGTGGGAGGGGGCAAGTAGTTGACTAGAAGGAGGAATGATGGAACTTTCTGAATGACAGGAATGTTCTATGTCTTGTTTTGTCTGGTCATTACGCAGGTAACTGTGACTGTCAGTATTCATCAAACCGACCTTTAAGGCTGCACATTTTTTATTTTGGGTAAATTATAATTCAAGTTTTAAAATGGTACATGAAAGATAAACAGATACATGGAATCAAGTCAAAGATGTGTTTGGCTAAGAAAAACTTTCCATGGAAAGTATGGTCTCCAAGAGAGTTACACGGGATTTCCTTAGGTAAGTCCAACTCCATCCCCCTGGAAGTACTCACATCTAGAGGGCTTTCTGGACCACATCATTTTAAGGTCATTCTGCCTTAGAATTTCCCTTTCCCCTTCTTTTCATATTTCTCCCTCTACTGCACTTCCCACCCTCTGAAATATACATATATATGCACTTAATTATATGTTTGATTAATTGACTGGTTTATTGTGTGTCTTTCTCCATCTAGAATGTAAACTCCACAGGGCAGGCATGTTTGTCCGTTTTGCTCACTGCCGTATCCCCAGTACCACATGCAGAGCACATGGTATGCCCTCAATTAATTGTTTCCGAATAAGTGAATAAGTTCAAGGAAAGAAATAATGATTAACTGTCTATTTGGCTTTAGAGATCATCCAGTCCAAACCTGTCATTTACTAATGAGGACACTGACACCCTGAGAGGCTGAATCACTTTCTCCATCACGAAATCATCAGAATGTGGAAGCATTCCTGGTAAGAATGGAACACTCCCCAAATCCTGCTTCTGTCTCTCGAGGAAGGTTGCAAACGACTCCATGTTTGACCAAAATTATTAGTTCTTCCAGCAGCTTAACTTCCTTTTCATGCATATTTGTAATCATTCTAATTAAATGGGTCATCAAACTTCAAGAAAGAGACGCAGTAGAAATAGGCTACTCATATTTGCCTTGAAGCTCTTACTTCCAAAATAAGTAACATAACATTGTTACTGATGTTCCTAGTAAATCTAGTGCAATGACATCACTTGAAACCTTTCTACATAAAGATAATTCAAGGTTCTGAATATTTGCTTTGTACAGAAAGCACTGTGCTAAGTTCTAAAGGGACTAATGGAGTATTCTAAGAAAAGCAAGGTACGGGAAGTACTTGGCACCATGTCACTTAGTTATTTAGGACAAAGCAAATGCTAGAGCCCAAGTGTCCAGTGCTGTTTTGCTGTATTACCAAATATGATGAAACCTTGAGCTAAGGAATGGAGATCTGTGTAAGATTCCAGGAATCAAGCAGTAGTTGCCTTCTCTATATTCCTAAAATTACATCCTTTTCCTGAAGGAGGCTGCCGTTGTTCATTTTCAAGTGCAAGTTACAGGGAGTGAACGGTTTACTTACAGTGAGAGCAACAGATCAGACAACCTCCAAGATCAAAGCCAGCAAGGACTGACAAAGAAGAAAAGGAAGAAAAACAAGGAGTCATACTCAGGAAATCTTGGCAAAGGTGAGAGGAAGTTGTTATGCTATGTCAGCACACTTTTACAAGGCTCAAAACCCACCTTCTAGTGGGCTCTACAAGGATACTTCAATAGTCATTCTTCATGTCACTCATCCAACAAATATTTAGAGTGCCCATTAAGGGAACAAGCACTTCTCAAGGTGCCACATGTACTGGGGTGAACACATTGGCGCCATATTCTGACCTCTCCCCACGTCTACTACTCCACGGTCCATCTCCTCCCATTCAAACAAACCATAGAAGTATGGTCTCAGTAAAGTTACCTTCAGCCGCCTGCCAGCAAGGAAAGGACTTGGGTTGACCAATTCCCCGCCATCGTCAGAATAATTAATAGTCTGTTAACATGGCATTCTCCTAAACATACACACACACACACAAATATTTGCATTTTAAAAGCTACTTCTTGTTAGTCCAAATGGTCCTTTAATTGTGGGGTTTCAGGTAGATAACAAAATGAAGTCAAACTAAAGATTTGGATAGTAGAGGTAGTAGGGGAATTGACAAACAGAAGGGTATCTAGGAGTGGGCACAACATCTCAAATGTGCTTTTCACTGCTTCTCATTACTTCTTCCTTTAATCTTCACCTGAATCCAGCATTGAAAAAAAAACCCAACAAATCTGCAAAGATTTTATGTGAAGGATGAGGGTAAGAATGGAGACAAGGAAGTTCTGCCCAGTGTGAGGTAGAAGAGACAGTGATAAACGTTTGTGAGTGCATCATTTTTAGAGCGGTGGTTTTTAGATTAGAAATTAACCAAATAGAAATTTGTTTTTAAACTTCAGTATTCTAGGAACTTCTTGGGGACTGAATAGCAAGTGAAGAATTTTATTTTTTTTTATTCATTTATTTATTTATTTATTTTTGGCTGTGTTGGGTCTTCGTTTCTGTGCGAGGGCTTTCTCTAATTGCGGCAAGCGGGGGCCACTCTTCATCGCGGTGCGCGGGCCTCTGACTATCGCGGCCTCGCTTGTTGTTACACGGGCTCCAGACGCGCAGGCTCAGTAGTTGTGGCTCACGGGCCTAGTTGCTCCGCGGCATGTGGGATCTTCCCAGACCAGGGCTCGAACCCGTGTCCCCTGCATTGGCAAGCAGATTCTCAACCACTGTGCCACCAGGGAAGCCCCTATAATTCTTGATTATATCATTTACCTTCCCCCTTATTCTCTCTCTCTCTCTCTATATATATATATCTCAAACACACACACACACACACACACACACACACACAGAAGCTAAGAAATCAACTACATAAATAAAATTGCTGAAATAAAGTAGATTTTAAAAATATGCTATGCATACTATATACAGCTTGAATTGAAAAGGAAATAGATCAGCTTGAAGAGAAGACAGTTTTTCTGGTTGCTTTCAGTTGTCTTTCATGAGTTTTTCTAAAGCTCATATGAAGAAGGATGTACCAGCCTATCTTTAACACTACCCCCTCCACTTTTTTTCCTGATTAGAATTTGCTAAAGCTACGTAAGCCCTACCCCGTATTTTGGCTGGTTCGGGGTTTTTTTTTTTGTTCCTGCAGGGCTCCAGTTGTGATGATCAGTGTCTCACGGTGAGAACCCCAGCAAGAGCTGAGCTGAGTTGAGTAGCCCGGGGAGCAAGTTCAGACATTGAGGAACTCATTTATCTTCCACAGTAACCTCCCCCCACACCCCGACAATCAACTACAAACTACTTAACCCATCAAAACTCAGAACTGACAAAGCCAGTCTCCTCCTGGGACTATAAACACCTCCACGGTCGGAGTCACAGAGCTTTTCAAGCTAACATCCTCGTGATTGGTTTAAACTGCTAAAACCCTGACTATCTTAGATTCAGGTTCCTCACTTAAATCACTATTCATTCTATATATAAGGTGAAAGAATTGGAACTGAAGATAAAAAATAAATGAGGGGTCATAGTACCATCATGTTCACTTTTCAGGAGATTCAGACTTCTCAGTGCAATAATACTGTGATATACCTTATTTCCAAAGGCTTGGAGAGGGGATGTTAAATTTTATAATCAAGAAAATGTTTTATTTGAATAGGAATCCAAGAGTTTAAAGGAGTTCTAGAGAGGCTAATATGAATGACCTGCTACATTAACATAGTCAGGAATTCCTACGCCTTTATTGCCATTGAAATATTCTGAATCAGGTGAAAAGGATTTGAATATTTTTTTCTTCACTCGCCATGTGTTTGGAGTCTTAAATCACTGATTGGTTATCCTTCTCCATTCATTTTTTTGTCAACTTCATTCAGTCACAAACATTTATTTCTGGCTAAGATGCATGTTCAAGAATATTGATTGCAAAATGTTTAATAATATCAAAAATTAGAAAGAACCTAACTGTTCATTATAGGGAGTTAATTAAACAAGACATGGTCCATCCGTAAAGTGGAATAGTACGCATCAGTTAAAAGAGATGAGGTAGACTTAAATGCCTTGACATGGAGAAATATGACCTTGCTATATGGCTAAAGGTGGAAGGGAAGCAGATTATAGAAATGGCATTTCTAATGGGATACTTTTAAATTAAATCATGTGCGTATGTGTGTGCACATATGTATATTTCTATAAGACACTAGAAAATACACACCGACTTAACTTGTTAATAGTGGTTATCTCTTGGATATTACTGAGTGACATACTTTTCTATTATTTGAATTTTTTATAGTAATCTAACCCATTAATCTCTGCGTAGCATAGTTGAAGTTCCTTGCTTTGGGAGCCCATGGAAGAATTACACACACCAGGACCACTTGTGATTGGGTGACACTGCATGATTGATTCTGTCTAATGAATTGTAAGCAAAAATGGCTTGTGTCGCTTCCAGGCTGGAACATTTAATGGCTGGTGCAAGATCCGCCAGAGCTCTTTCCTTCTGCCATGAAACCCAGCAATGTTTGAGAGCGTGGCTACTCCATCAGCCCAGATCCTGACATGAGAAGCTGAGAGTGGAGTGGCGCCCACAGCCAGCCCACAATGGCCATGTCATAAGAGCAAAAAATAAACTCATTATTATAAACCTTTAAAATTTGGGAAGTTTGTTGGACTTCCCTGGTGGCCCAGTGGTTAAGAATCTGCCTGCCAATGCAGGGGACATGGGTTTGATCCCTGGTCCAGGAAGATCCCACATGCCGAGGAGCAACTAAGCCTGTGCGCCACAACTACTGAGCCTGTGTGCCGCAGCTACTGAAGCCCTTGCACCACAACTACCGAAGCTCGCGGGCCTAGAGACAACAAGAGAAGCCACTGCAAAGAGAAGCCCGTGCACTGCAACAAAGAGTAGCCCCCGTTCGCCGCAAATAGTGAAAGCCCACCTGCAGCATCGAAGACCCAACACAGCCAAAAACAAATAAATAAATTTATTTTAAAAAATTGGTGGAAGTTTGTTAATGAAAAATGACCTGGTCTCTCTTATGTAAGTACAAGTAAGTATACCCTCATTTTCTCTTTGAAATAAAGACATTGCTCTTCTGAAAAGCAGTGTGCAACTTGAAAGATGCATGTCTTGGTCCACTGAACAAACCTTGCAGTGCAGATCAGATCAACACCACAAGAAAAACCAAACAAACACTGAGAAAATTCTAATGCCTTTCTCTGACATATGTATTTCAGAAACAAAAATACTTGGACTTGGAGGGCATTACACTAAATGAAGTAAGTCAGACAGAGATACTCTATGATATCATGTATATGTGGAACCTAAAAAATACAGCAAACTAGTGAATATAACAAAAAAGAAGCAGACTCACAGATATAGAGAACAAACTAATGGCTACCAATGCGGGGGGCAATATGAGGAGGAGTGAGTGGGAGGTACAAACTATTAGGTGTAAGATAGGCTCAAGGATGTATTGTGCAACACGGGGAATAGAGCCAATGTTTTGTAATAAGTGTAAATGGAAAGTAACCTTTAAAATTTGTATAAATTTTTTTTTTTAATCAAAGAGTTTTAGAGTTGAAAAGTACCTTAGAGATCATTTGATCCATGTTTATTGACCTAAGCTCAAAAAGCTAGATTTGTGCAGAATCCTCCAGGTATCATTAATCGGAAGAGAAATCCACTGTGTTGGAATAGAAAAATGCATTAGGATACATAGTTAAGTATTTAAATGTATTTGGTTAGAGGATCTGTAAAGGAATAATTACATGGTTCTATTTAACTAAGTTAGTGGAAACAAAATATATTCCATTGATGGCTCTTAGGGAAGAAAACTAAGGTATAAAATATAACTTGGTGTTTCAATAGGATATATGTTTATAAACTAGCCTCTCCTTCGATTGTGTGTGTGAGTGTGTGTGTCTGTCTGTCTGTCTGTCCTTCCCTTCCTGTCTCTCCTGTCTTTCGATGCCTCAAGCACAGGCTTAGCCAGCCTGCAGCTTCAGCCATGGGCTAACTTGGCCTTCCAGAGCCTTCATCCAAAGCAAAGGCTCCTGAATTCCTTCACCTGGACTTCGTCACAACCTCGACAATTCTTTCATGAGTCCCTCCCCTTCCATGACCTCTTTTGAATGAGACACTTTTTTTTCCTTCCTAGGGTTCAGGCAAGGAGTCAGAAAATGTATCCTAGCCATCTATGTTTTCTCATAGAACAATATGGGCACATTCTTTCTCTGGTGATCTGCCTGAAACACTGGAGGCTTAAGAATTTCCTCACAATTGGCAAAATTGTAATTGGTGGGTTAAGTTTGGTGTGAATGATAAAAGTCAAGTTAAGTTTGTCTTAGAAGCTTTCCCAGTGCCCCAGCACCTCTTCCTCTTCCTCTTCCCTGGAGCGTTAACCCATCCGGGCAATATCAATGGCCAATGAATCCCTGCTCGAGTATTGAGAACGGCTTTGGGTAAGACCCTGTGGATGATTTACATTTTGAAAGGTGACTCTTAAAGATCAAAAAGTCATTAAGAACCACGTAAATTAAGCTCTCAAGTGGAATGGCAGGCAGCAGAATAGTTACCTTTTAGAATAGTTACCTTTTAGAATAGTTACCTTTTATTCTTATCCTTCTTAGTGCATCTTCAAATGTTAAAATTTATGGTTAACGTTCACTGAGCGCTTACTGCGTGCGTGTCAAGCACTGTTTGAATGCTTTGCATGTAGTAACTCATTTAACCTGGCAGGGAGTTACCATTATTACTCTCATTTTAATGATAAGGAAAGGCACAGAGAGGTCAAATTACTTCTCCCGGGTCACACAGGATAACTAGAAGAGCCTGGATCTAATTCTAGGTATTGTGACTGCAGAACCATGTACATAATCACTAGACTCTACTGCCTCTGAAGCCACACCTTGGCTGGCTTGGAGGGCTGATTCATCTTTTGTTTCTTATAAGAAAACTGTTTACTCCAGTGAGTTTTTAATTTGCCTCCATTTCAGATCCCTAATTACGTGTCTATTAACCCATAACAAAAATCGACTTTCCTTTTCTGAATTCATTGTACTTTTTCATGACATTTTTTGGGACTCATCATTCCTCCACCCTTGAGCCCAAACTCTGTGGGTTATCCACCCAAAGACATGTTCCCATTTGGTCCCCATCTGGCTGAAATTCCTTTTGAAGATGGAAGTTTAGGCTTCAAAGAAATCCTTGAACGTGTACCTTTGTGAATCTACCCATCTCTTCCTGCCAAACATATTTTACTCCTTTAATCTTACTCAGGTCCCCCAGCTACTCCCTTATCTCCACAAACCTCTCCTGAAGAAAGAACTTAGCCTGAAGCTAACCAGCCCCATAAAGGAAATGGGTAGGCTTCTGAGTGGACAGCGAATGTTGGTTTTCTTCACAGCCCTTCAAAACAGGCAGAGTGAAAGCCCCATCCACCACCATTCTGCTGATGGATTGAGGAAGAAGGAGCTTGTCACAAACAGAATTAGCACTAAGTAATTTTCCCTTTCTTTATGTAAACAACTGCCTTTTAATATACAACAACCCTCGAGGTGTTCAGGTTACAGGCTTATTTTAAGATCTTTTGTTTACCTTTTGATCTTCATAGGTCATTGACATCCCATTTAGCCCTGGTGACCCTGTTTATACAATTTTGATATAAATTAAAAAGTCTTCTTGGAGATAACATTAACATTCTTGATCTCAGTCTACCACATAAGCAAACAATAGCCTTTGCTCAGCCCTGTATATAATTGTTCAAAAGCTTCAATGCAGACTCCAATATTCAGAGAAAATCTGACCAAATTTGCTTTCCAAATTTTTGTTCTAAGCAGGATAAGACCCCAGTTTATGGAAATTTCAATGAAATGTCCTTTGGTAGACCTTTGGTAGAATGGAGTTCTATTTTATTCTAATAAAACACCGGATAGAGTATTTTAGGTTTTAATTAACGAGAAGAGGCAGATCACTTATAGAAGCACTAGGGATCTATTTCTCTACCTTAGCCTGAATTTATCTTTTTAAGTATATTTTATTTTATTTTAATGTATTTATTTATTTATTTATTTATTTATTTAATTTATTTTATTTTTATTTTTTGGCTGTGTCAGGTCTTAGTTGCAACACTCGAGATCTTCGTTGCAGCACGCAGGCTCTTTCGTTGTGGCGCACTGGCTCTTTGTTGCAGCACACCGGCTTCTCTCTAGTTGTGGTGCGCAGTCTTCTCTCAAGTTGTGGCGCGCCGGCTCCAGGGTGTGTATGCTCTGTAGTTAGCAGCACGCAGGCTCTCTAGTTGAGGCGTGCAGGCTTAGTTGCCCCGCAGCATGTGGGATTTTAGTTCCCCCACCAGGGATCGAACCCACGTCCCCTGCATTGGAAGGCGGATTCTTAACCACTGGACCACCAGGGAAGTCCCACCTGAATTTAAAATGCACTTTTGTTCACTTAAAACTCAGGAGGTAGTGTTACTCCTAAGCTTTTTGATTCTCTACCAGGGATTGAGTGGAGTAACATTTTCGGAATTGGCTTTTTTACTCTATTTTTTAAGGCGGGAAGCTCTCAGTTTCCATACTGAAAAAAACATTTTGATAACTACTCCTTTATAAAAGCATATTAGTCTTGTGAATAATTGCAAGTATTTTAAAAACCATATTTCTGATAGCCCTCTCTGCTCCTGTTAGTTCATTCTTTATGAGTACACACTTGAACTAAACCCTCATCCTATTTTTAATGAAAAACTATTATATTCCTGGGCAAAGAATCTAATCTTGCAATACAGATAAATTAAAAGGCTTATATTATTTCTTTTTTTAGAAGTTTATCCTGAGGAAATAATTGGGCAAGTTTACAAGAAAGGGATGTGCAGGGCATTGATTTCAGCATAATCTATAAATGTAAAAAAAATGGAAACAACCTAAATATATACCAGTAAAAGGCTATTGAGAAACATAGGGTACATAAAAACAATTGCATACTTTGCGGCCATTAAAAATGATGATGTGAATTCCCATTTACTGATGTGAATGGATGTCCATGATATATTAAGTTCATTATCCTATTATTTTGAAAATCACCTAGAAGCAAGTAAATAAAGACTGTGTGAATATACCTCTGTGTGTGTGAGTGTGTGTGTGTGTGTGTGTGTGTGTGTGTTAAGAACATTGTTTACTAACGTGTGTTCTGAAGAAAGAAAAAAATCTATTGGAATAAAACATTCTCGGGTCAAGTAAGTTTGAGAAACTCTACATGTTACCTCCCTTTTATGAGCACCATAATACACTTGAACATATTAAAGGTGTTGAGAAGTCCTACAGTAAAGGAAACCTGTTTAAGTGCTTTTAATACAAAATTTCCTAAGCTTCTTTTAGCATAAATACCTTCTTTCAAATGCCCCATAGAACAAACATAAGCAACTTTTGGTAGTAGTATTAAAGATGATTTTGACCTTTGTTTTTGTATATTGTCTAAACTATTTTGCAATAAATATGTATTGCATTTATAATTGGAAAAAATAGAGCTAGCTAAAATTATTTTTTTAATTATGTTGGGAAAAACGCACATTGACAAAGAGATATAGTCGGAGATATTTAGATATATTGCTATAAAACGTGGCAATTTATGAAACATCATATTTAATGTGATAGATCCTCTTTTTTTAAAAAAAAGCAATCAATAGAAGTGTTAAAAAGGAAGAAAAAAAAGAGAAGGGGAGGAAGGAAAGAGGAAAAAGGAGATAATTGGGAAAACACACACATTCAAGTTTACCATTAATATCTCTGTGTGATCGGTGACGGGTAGTTTTTTTTTTTCATTTTACTTTGTTTTAAAAGTGTTCCTCATAAGTATGTATTTCTTTTGCAATTAGAAAATAAACAATAAATGTTAATGTTTGTGGGGGGTAGGTGTGGCACATGCGTATCTTTTTTTAAAGGTTTTATTTATTTATTTTTTGGCCACACTGAGCGGCTTGCGGAATCTTAGTTCCACGACCAGGAATCAAACCCGGGCCCTTGTCAGTGAAAGCCTGTGTCTTAACCACTGGACAACCAGGAAATTCCCCATGAGTATTTTAAGAGAGAGAAAAAGAAAGACATGCCCCATCGTCTCAATTTAAACTTATTCATGGTTGCTTCTGTTTCTATTGTTAACACAGACTTTATCTTCCCCAAGTTAAACCTATTTTAAATCAAAAGAATCCCAAGTATTGTCCCTTTGAATACTTCTCTCCTCTCTCTCTCTCCCTCTCTCTCTCTGTCTCTCTCTCTCTCAGCTATGCCTCTATTCTCTCCAGGAGCCTCCAGCTTCCTTTCTTCCAACACTTGGCTCCATCATGAAATGAATAAATAATTACTTTTCTTGCCCCTTCACTGGTCACCCCCAGAATACAACCCACAAAGGACAGTAGAAGGTACTCAAGAGGGAAACTCCTATCATTAAATCTCATCAGGTTGGGCTGGTGAGAGTTTGGGAAATTAGCAGCAAAGCATCCATAGATTTCTTGAAAGAGACACACATTACAAACCTGTTGACAGCTCCTTATATTCATCCAAATTATCCTCCTAAGAGGCATATTTTTTACAAGCTGTGAATATAGAGTAGTAAGACTTTTAAAACGGATCTTAGTTTCCATAACCAAATGAAAGTTGTCCTTCAAAACTTAATCTGAGGAGACAGCACATATTTCAGTAATGTTTCCACTGCTTAAGACATTCAAAAAATTTCTTTAAAGCTGCATATCATATGACATAACAAAAAACTCAGTCCCGTTACTTTAACATTACATCTTATTTTTGAACAAAGATACATCCCCAACTTGAACATCTACCTTACCTTATTATATGTTACCTCCAGTTAGCTTGGGAATGTCTCCAAAAATAAGCCAACCACTAAAGAATAACAAAGTGCCTTCCATGAGTATAAAAACAAACAAAATACGGGAACAACAACAACAACAAAAGACCTATCACAGACTGGGAAATTTTTCAAAGTATGAAAGCCAGCCTCCTTTAAGCACTGATAGCATTGAAATTTGGCAGGAATAAATATTCATGGGTATTTGGGAGTCTGTAAAAAACTGATTTTAAAGAATATGTATATGTATTTAAAATATGTATATATGTATATGTGTATATTAAATATATATGTACACATATGTATACATACATGCATATGTATATTACCTACCCCCTCAAAATATACATATATTTTGACATATATATATAAAATCTACCCCCCAAAATTATATTTAGCTTGGAAATATGATTAGTAACAAATCATCGATTGACACACAGGTCATGAGAGAATCTATCAAAACAAAAGCAAAAGTCAGTCATCCTGATTTACTAAAGCATGAAGTAATGATACTGAGGATGAGTCTTGCATTTGCCACCTTTGTGATGTATTATAGAAACTGTGCATTAAAGCAGACCAGCCAAATTTGTCATTTAGAGCTCTGGAGGTGTTCAATTTTTGTGATTACATAGAGACATACTCTACCAAATGTATGGTACCCATATGCTTCCCTCTATCGAAGCCTGGACCCCACTGGAATTAAGTGCTGAGTCCAGCTCTCTGGCAGAAGGTAAACATTTTTGTTTAGGAAGAAAGTTATAAGCCACTAATATCAAAGAAGCTTTGAGACACTAACTTTTTGTTTGAGATTGATATAACCTATCCTCACAAACAACTCCATGTTTACATCATGATTCTTCAAAGAATTTTCAAAGTGTTTTCCAATTTAACCTTAAGACATTGAAGTCAAAGTCTTAAAGTACCAATAATAGGAGCACTTGTTTAATATATTCCAGGATAGCACTAATATCCACCTTTCAAATAAGAAATAGTTGTGAGGGAATGAAATGTCTGACTATACAGCAGTTGGAAAACTACAACCCAGGGGCCAAATCATGCAAACCAGCTACTTTTGTAAATAAAGCATGATTGGAACACAGCCACACCCGTTTGTTTATGTTCTGTCTAGGGCTGCTACAAAGGCAGGAGGGAGTAGTTGCAACTGAGATCCTATGATCAGCAAAACCTGAAATATTTACCATCTGGCTCTTTCCAAAAATTTGCCAGTGCCTGGACTAGAACATTAATTTTGTTTTCTGATAAAATAGTTCCTATTGTCACTGTTCAGTAACAGTGAATTCACAAATATTTTCCCATTCCATTGGCTAGAAAACTAAGTTAGACCCAATGGTGCAAGAAAAGCATTAATGACATCATGTTTCCCAATGTAAAAACATTTGAGGCTGGTGATTTATCATCTCAGGCTAGCACCACACCTGCTTGGTCTGGATCCACGCATCTGTATCAGGAACACAGTATGCAATCCACATTTTCTGCCGTTATTATAAGAACGAAGTTTCAGTGTAAAGACTTAATCACATATAGTATTTATAACGATATATCAGAATCATCAAGTGAATTATAAATAAGACATGATGAACTGGAGGTTAGAATGGGAAGGACATTTCTCACCAGGTGCTAATAATTTGAAGTAGATTTGACTGCAGGCTTACAGCAGTTGATAAAGCACTCCCTTAATCAAAGGATAGTTAAAAAGAATATGAAATGAGCTGCCACATTTTGACATGATTGCCGATTGCAGAGCAGATACACGTGCACCACACATTGGGAGTGCATTGGAAAGAGTTTCATTCCCTTAAGTTATGGATTTTAAATCAGTTCCTGAGATGAACATTTCAAACATACACACTTACAGTTCTGAAACACTCACCCAAACCTGGAAAATGTGCATGGAAGTTTTTCCCATTCCTGCATATCCCCAATTTGCTTTGAATTACAATATAAACTGTAAAAGAACCAGAAGAAAATATAACTTTCGGTGTGTAGGGTAGGGAAGAATATCTTAACATAAAAGCGAAGGAAGAAACCATAAAGGAAAACAGATAGATTTGACACATAAAACTTTAAAATACCTGTATATCAAAAAGAGTTGTAAAAATGACAAGACAAAAGAAAAATTTATATACTACAAAAGGCTGTATCCTTAATATATTGCAAGTCTTTAACATTTATGAAAAATAATAAACAGTGTTTATTAAATTAACCATTTAACAAACTTTAAGTGAACTGCTGCCCTAATACTGCTTGGGCTCCAGTGGGCGACCTCAATGTTCCAGGACTGACATGTGTCCAGGGACTTGGGACTTGCAGTGCTAAAACCAGGATAGTTCCAGGCACCCTTCGAGTCAGATAGACTGGACTCAGGTTCTTCTTCCACCACTGAATGACCTTCAACATGGTACTCCACCTTCACAAGTCTGTTTCCTCATTTTAAAATGGGTGCTAACAAGGGTACTTAACTCTTAGACTTGCAGTGAAGATTAAACAAGACGAAATGTACAAAGCTCACGGACCTGGCTTATAGCACATGCAGTAAATTTTATGATTATCACCATATTATCATCACTGTTTGTCAGTTTGTGAAGGCCTGCTAGTTTTTTCTCAATACCTATTCTCTTTTTTTTGGGAATTGAAGTATAGTTACTTTACAGTGTTGTGTTAGTTTCAAGTGTACAGCAAGGTGATTCAGCGTATATGTATATTCTTTTTCAGATTCTTTCCATTATAGGTTGTTACAGGATATTGAATATAGTTCCCTGTGCTATACAGTAGGTCCTTGTTTACCTGTTTTATATATAGTAGTGTGTATATGTTAATCTCAAACTCCTAATTTATCCCTCGCCCCCTTTCCCCTTCAGTAACCATAAATTTGTTTTCTATGTCTGTGAGTCTATTTCTGTTTTGTAAATAAGTTCATTTGTATCATTTTTTTAGATTCTGCATATATGTGATATCATATGATATTTGTCTTTTTTTTTTAATAGTAATCTTTTCTTAATTAAGTAATTTATTTATTTTTATATTTATTTTTGGCTGTGTTGGGTCTTCGCCTCTGTGCGAGGGCTTTCCCCAGTTGCGGCAAGCGGGGGCCACTCCTCATCGCGGTGCGCGGGCCTCTTCAGTATCGCGGCCTCTCCCGCTGCGGAGCACAGGCTCCAGACGCGCAGGCTCAGTAGTTGTGGCTCACGGGCCCAGCTGCCCTGCGGCATGTGGGATCCTCCCAGACCAGGGCTCGAACCCGTGTCCCCTGCATTAGCAGGCAGACTCCCAACCACTGCGCCACCAGGGAAGCCCGATATTTGACTTTATTCTCTTATTCCTGTCTACAGAACCCCAGATCGGGAGAACATTAAACAAATGCTGCTGAATTCCTTGATAGAAGTGATCATCTGACCTAGCTCTAGCCACTGGAAAAAAAAAAAAAAAAAAAAATAGAGGAAGTTTTTGGTTGAGACTTCCAAGAAGGCTCCTTAAAATATGTGGATGTGTGAGCAGGGGGTGAGAACAGTCCTAACTGGTAAATACATTTTATCCTTTGCTTTTTCACTCATTCCTGCCTCAAACAGAGATGCTGGAAGCAAAGCAGCCATCCTGGGACCCCAAGGGTGACAAGAACATGCTAAAGATGATTGGGTGGAAAGAGACAAGGAAGCCATTTCTCCACTGGCATCATGGAGCCACTGTACCCACCCTGGATTTCTGACGTCTGGACTCTTCACTCTGCGAGAAAAAAGAAAACCTCCAATTTGTTTAATCCACTGTTTCCAGGTTTGTGTTTTTCACAGCCAGACAGAATTCTCAACCAATATTAGGCACACATTAATAGAAATACAGGCAAAGGATTTAAACAGGCAATTTAACAAAGGAAAAAATGCAAAGATGGGTAAGTCTGTAACAAAACTTATTACATCATTATTATTATATAAATATAAACATGACACCATGTTTAACTGTCATATTGATAATAAAGAGAATAATAGTTAAAATAGCATATTTAGCCATTAACAAAATGTAACAACTATTTTTTCTTTCTTTTTTTTTTTTTTTTTTTTTTTTGGTTGCATTGGGTCTTGGTTGCTGTGCGTGGGCTTTCTCTAATTGCGGTGAGCCGGGGCTACTCTTCATTGCAGTGCGCGGGCTTTTCATTGCTATGGCTTCTCTTGTTGCAGAGCAGGGGCCCTAGCTGTGCGGGCTTCAGTAGTTGTGGTGCATGGGCTTAATTGCTCCTCCGCAAGTGGGATCTTCCCGGACCAGGGACCGAACCCGTGTCCCCTACATTGGCAAGTGGATTCTTAACCACTGTGCCACCAAAGACGTCCCCACTTATGCTGTTTAACAAGTTACATGTGGTGTATTTTTAAATATCACATATGTGTTATAATTCTCTCCATTCAATTCTTTTGAGAACTGCTTTTTCAACTCAATAGTATAATTTTGAAATTTACTTACCTATATACATGTATCTAGTTTATTGGTTTTAATAGTTCTTGTTTAACAGGTCTTCCATTTCATGATATACTGCAATTTATTCATCAATTCTTTCTTAGTTGGACATATATATTTTTGAAGTTTTGCTATTAGCATATCCTTGAATACACATGGGAAAGGCCCTCATTACTGTTTTAATGTGCATATCATGATGATTTTGTGTTTATTAGTTATTTGGTTTTCTTCTTCTGTGAATTCCTGTTCCTAGCTTATGCATATTATTTGGTGGAAATTTTACCTTTGTCTTATTTATCTGTGGGAGTTATTTATATATTTTGAATAATGAGTCTTAGCTAGTTATCTATGATCGTTTACAGGATTGCTTCAAATTTTAATATCAAATTAATCAATCTTTTCCTTAATTAGTTTTCTTTTTTAATTAAGATACAATTCACATAACAAAAGTCATCCTTTTAAAGGGTAGAATTCAGTGGTTTTTAGTATATTCAAAGTTGTGCAACCATCACCACTATTGAATTCCAGAGCATTTTCATCACCTCAAAAAGAAATCCCAATCACTCCCCATTTTATCCACTCCCCAGCCCTTGGCAACCACTAATCTACTCCTGTCTCTATGGATTTACCCATTCTAGGTGTTTCAAGTACCGTACATGGAAATCATGCAATATGTGGTATTTTGTAACTAGGCTTCTTTTCATAAGCATAATGGTTTCAAGGTTCATGCATGTTACAGTATGTATCAGTACTTCATTCCTTTTTATGGCTGAATAATATTCAATTGTACAGATATACCACATTTTCTTTATCCATTCAGTCAATAGATGGGAATTCGAGTTGTTTCCACTTTGGGGTTATTATGAATAATGCTTCTATGAATATCCGTGTAAAAAGTTCTGGGTGGACATATGTTTTCAGTTACCTTGGACATGTCCCTACGTATGGAATTACTGGATCAAATGGAAACTCTACGCTTTGAGGAACTCCCAGACTTTTTTTCAAAAGGGCTGCAGCATTTTACATTTCACTAGCTATGTATGAGGGTTCCAATTTTTCCACATACTCCCCAACATCCAACTGTCAGTATTTTTTATTATAGCCATTCTAGTGGGTGTGAAATGATATGGTATCTTATTATGGTTTAGATTTGCATTTTCCTGATGGCTAATGATGTCGAGCATCTTTTCTTGTGCTTATTGGTCATTTGTATATCTTCTTTAGGTAAATGTCTATTCAAGTCCTTTGCCTATTTTTAAAATTGGGCTATTAGTCTTTTTATTGTCTATATGTAAGAATTTATTATATATTCTGGATACTAGTACTTTATTAGATACATGTTTACAAATATTTTCTACCACTTTGTTGAGAGTGTCCTTTGAAGCACAAACATTTTTAATTTTGATAAAGTCCAATTTATCTGTTTCCTTTGTCCCTTGTGCTTTGATGTCATTTCTAAGAAGCCATGGCCAACTCCAAAGTGATAAAGATTTACACTTTTTTCTTCTAAGAGTTTTATGGTTTTAACTCTCATATTTAGGACTCTGATTCATTTTTTAGTTCATTTTTTTATATGATGTGAGGTACAGGTCCAACTTCATTCTTTTGCATGTGGATATCTAGTTGTCCTATCCTTCCTTAACAATTTTATTTAGTGACTATTTTAAGAAATTCTTTTGCACCCTGATATATTTGCCTATAATTTCCCCTAAAAGCTTGAAATTTGGGGTTTTACTTTTAGGTAAATTAGATGGATTTGACTCTGTGGTTGGTCTAAAGTCAGGATACAACTTTCTTTCTTCTGTTTGGCTATCGTTGGGCACAGTGGCACTTTCTGAATCCTCTATCCTTTTTCTCCTGATCTGTAATGCCTCCTCTGTCAAATAACAAATCTCCATACACGCTTGGGTACGTTCCTGGTTTCTCTATTCTGTTTCACCATTCTATTTATCAACATTTAAATTAGCATAGCTTTATAATAAGTCATTGGATTTGTAAATTTTCAATGGTTTTGTTTCATTTCTAGAACATCTATTTGGCTATTTTTCAAATATGGCTCTTCTTTATCCATAATTTTCTGAGGTTTCTTTGTGATTTCTATTCCTTCTTTATCTCTAATCAATTAACATATTGAATATATAGTCTTGTTTAGATTATTCTATAATGTCTGATTTCAGAACTATTGATCTCCTATTTGTTATAGCTGTTGATTCTTCTTCAAGGAGGCACCTACCTTCATATTATGAAGTCATTCTCTATGGGAGTTCCTTTATTGGGAATTCTCGGAGTGAAGGACATGTATTAACAGAGAAGTTTTCATTTGTTCTTGGTAGGATCCTAAGGGTTTCACCTATTTTGTGACTTATTTTAGGATATTTTATTGACTGGAAGTCTTCACACCATGTGAAAGGGAAACTTCAGACCCTCCTCCTGGTCATGGTGGTTTAATTTCCACCAGTTGACTCTCCCATATTTTTTCACATGGAGCCCAAGTGTATGCCAAAATCATTTGCATTCCCTACATTCAAATCCCATTTTGGCGGACAAGGCACATTTTAAGACTTCCAGCTTTATCCAGGGTTAGTATTAATACTACTTCTTTTAGAATACATGTTAACAAAGGTTGTAAAGGTTCTTCTAAAATACTACAACATAATGAATGCTTGTAGATGCCAAGGTTGAACAGACTACTACATTAAAAACAATATTTATTTAAAATAATACCTTATAATGTCATCATACTTTCAAACTTGATTGGAAGGAAAAGAGCCAGGACATAGATCTTCCTCAAAAAATGGGTTGAGGAACAATATAATCTCCTTTTACCTAGAGCAAAAGTAACCATCATTCTGCTTCCTGTCTCTAAAAAAGAATTTCATACCATTTGAAGTTCATTGTTCTAAGTGACAGCTCTTCATGAACAAATGTATAAATCATAGGTATCAAACTGTTTAAAACTGGACAATAGTTTGCTAAATTGGAGGAGAAAAATTATATTTTGCACTTTATAACATTGACATATACTGACATACATCAGCAAACTTTCAGAAAGATTCTGATCAGTTCTTTTCATTTAGTTTTATATGTCTAAAAGGGTAATGCTATAAAGTTGGGGTTTTTAGGCAGTTCTGTTCATCAGTGTCCATCATTCACACATTTTTTAATGTCTGTAGCTTTTTAGATTATAACATGTTTGTTTCTTTGAGCAGGACTTATCCTAGTATCATGATTATTGAATAGATAACAAAAAATTTACATACTGCAGATGCCATAATGTACCAATGACATTTCCAACAAGCATGTGTGTTCCTGAAGTTTTATGCAAGTCAAATTTATTTCTAATGAGATTGGAAAATACATTATAGAAATACAATGATGAACCTTTTCTAAATTAACTTACAAAAACCCCTACTTTATCAGAAAGTTGTGATTGTTGTTTATCAGGTCTCTGAAGACAAGGGCATTACTTGGAATTAACCACTAGTAACAACCAACTCTTTGGCTTTTCAAAGCAAAATCCAATGCCTCCTTGAAAGAACTTCAAAATGGCAGAACTGTGAAACAAAGTATGGAGAGACTGCAAAACATACAAGGACTCTCAGAGTATCTTAGAGTAAGTTAAATAATACCGGTTAGGGAAAAACAACTTTTTTCTATTTTATTCTATTGTGAGTTCCATTTAATAAAAAGTTAATTAACAAAGACCAATCATTTGCCTTCCTGAATTTAAAAAATAAATAATCCATTTAAGTTGATGCTAAAATGTGCTTAGCATAGCACAAAATTTATCACATTTTCATAGAAATACATGGATTAGTATAGCAAGATAATGGGCAATGAGTAACATTTTCTCCCAGCTATTAAATTCTTTTGATGTTCTATGGTACAAGGAAATGTGGATTTAATGTGAGGTTATACTTGTAAGGATTCTTATCTGTATCTCTCCAGTGAGTTGTTATTTCAGAACATTTGTAACTCTTAGTAGAGAAACCTCTCATTTTATATTCTTGCAGGTTGGAACCAAAAGAAAGTGCTTGGGAGTTTCTGACACAAAAAAGGTTTTATTTTCCTAGCACAACCGAACTGTTACAAGTTTGACTGCTATCCAACATATTGAATGCCTTTTATGTTTCCTGTTCATTTTGGATGGGAGCAGGAGAAATGAGACTGAGTCGTCCTTTAAGTCAGTCCCCTAAGAATAGAGGACTTAAGACTAGAGATTGCATAGTTGCAATCTTCAACTGTGTTCATATTATAGGAGGTGAAGGATGGCTTTAACTACAATTCCAAAAACACAGGAGATGGCCCAGAGTCCAAAGCCAAAACAAGGAGATGGGAGGTCTGAAACACGAGGAGTCTTATTAAACCAATCAATCAAGAAATATTTATAAAGGGCTAAAATGTGTCTAGTGCTGTATTAGGCAAGTAAAGATCACACCTCAAGGAAAAGGGGAAAATAATAAATACTTGAAGAGGCAGCACATTGTATTATATAAGAATACAAAAGTAAAATTAGTCTCACAAAAGGGAACGAAAGAGCAAGCAGAATACAACTAAAACTAGAAGTAAAAAAAAAAAATTAGAAAAACAATTGGAAAAGAGAATTAGCTATAAAGGGCTGGTCAAATAACAGTAATGAATAATTTTTCTAAAAAGCGGTTGAGAAAGAGAGTCACAGCTGTTCCAGAAGAGCAGGGGAGAATTGAAGTAACAAGACCAAGTCTAAAATATCATATGATGTCGCTTATATGTGGAGTCTTAAAAAAAATACAAATGAGCTTATTTACAAAACAGAACTAGACCCACAGACATAGAAAACAAACTTATGGTTACCAAAGGGGAAGGGGGAGTATAAATTAGGAGTTTGGGATTAACATATATACACTCCCATATAGAAAATAGATAACTAACAAGGACCTACTATATAGCACAGGGAACTATACTCAATAGTTTGTAATAACCTATAAGGGAAAAGAGTCTGAAAAAGAATAGATATATACATATAGATGTATAACTGAATCACTGTGCTATACATCTGAATCTAACACAACATTGTAAATCTACTATACTTCAATAAGAAAAAAAGACCAAGTATAAGCTCATCTAATGTCAGCTCTAGGAGAGACCTCAGGAACCTCACCCCCTGCTTCCTCCAGGAAGAAAGGCAAGTGTTCTGTTGTCAGGTCACATGAAGAAGCAGATCTTAGACTAGCACCCATGTCTTGGACTCCCCTGTTGCCACTTGCAATCCAACTCCAGCTCAAGGTCTCAAAGCAAAAGAGAGAAATCATGAAAGCCATGGCCATAAAGAGGAGAAAGGGACTTGAGAACAGAAAGAGAAGATTGAAGAGAAGACACAGTAGCAAAATATCGTTAGTGTGGCCTGAATTCCAGGAGGTCCAGCCAAGCAGAAAGAGAGGCTGTGCATTTGCTTTCCACATGCCAAATAATTATTTGAGTTTGAAAATGCCCATTTACCTAGGATGCTTGACTTGACCACATGTGTCTGTGGGCCCTTTATAGCACCTACTTTTTCTCATTTCAGAAGCACTGAAATACAATTTGAGAAACACTATAGCACACCCGACCTTTTTCAAATCTCCCAGACAAACTCCAAACTCACCAGCTTTCCCCATCTCAGGAGTGTGAAATCTTATTTTCCAGTTCTCTGCTCAAATTTAACAAGCCACCTCCTGCTTAACCTTCTTCTGTGAAACCTGAAAGCATCAGACAATTGTACACCCAACCCTTGTTCCTCTGATCCCCCCAACTCTCCCCATCAGGAGTCTTTAGAGCCACAATTTCAAATCTCTGATAATAGCCCTCGGCGACCCAGGGTGTAACTTAAGGCTTCACTTATGTCTTTGCACCTTAAATACAAAAGAACATCCCCTCACCAAAAAAAAAAAAAGCATCTTTCTACCCATCTTCCCACCCTTTGACTTTAAGACAGAAGCATTTAGACATCATTTAATTATCTCCAAACTATCAAACACTGATTAAATGAATCTACGCGGAGACTTGGATTTTGTTGATGATATTGTTGTTTTTACTGCTTTCTGGTGAAGATATACTTAGTGAAAACACTAAGGCTCTCAATTAGGCAGCTGGGTGACTTATAAATATATATTTATGTTTGAAGCCTAAGTGGCCATTGGCTTCCCTACTGTTTTACTTAGCTAACAAAACAACTCTATCAAAGTAAGTATTATTCCAAAACCCAACTTCCTGTGCAGAATGCTCCCATGTGCTCCATCAGTCTGGCTCTGTGATGAACTACATCGTTTCTTATAAACTGTCCATGGCCCATAAATTTCCAAGCATAAAGGCTATTACTGTGCTGTGCAAATCTGCTGAGAATTTGGGACTTTCGAACTCCATTTTTACCTGGTTGGAAATGAGGCTGGGGGAGAAGTCCATCTCCAAACTTCCTCTCTTCCCCTCCTTGTCAGCCCCACTCCCATTTTGATCAGGGACAATCATTTAATGTGCACAAGATTGGAACACGTTTTATTTTGACTGATTTTAAGCAGCTTCTGCATCAAATGAGCATCTTCTTTCTGCGAGTGCAACATATCAGGGAAGGGAAAAGAGAGATTGGGGCAATTTTCTAATTAATCTGGGAAGTGTGGATTGGAAAATTTATAAGGTAAAAAAAATCATTTTTTCTTGTATTAGCTAAATGATTCTAGACAATAGTGGAAGAGGAATCACAAGAGAATGCTTTAGAATCCCAGTGAATGGCTAACTATAGTTTATATCGGTGCAAATTACATTACTCAAGACCGTATAATAATCAGAAAATGTAAGGCTGCTACCAGATTTCTGGTCTAAAAATGAATAAATTGTCAGGCAGCATCCTAATCCCCATTGGCATCATCTGTTCTCATGTTTGTGCTTTACAGTTTCTAATGGGTTCATAGACATAATCTCATTCGACCTTCATGAATAGGTACAAAGGATTTAGAAGGAGAAATGGGGCAATGACATGTCACTGTCCCTGAGATTTCTTGACAACTCAGCACCAATTTCCTTCCGTTTCACTTAATGATGAAAACAATGGTGGTGATATGGATAGTAGGTAGATTATGCCATGCAACCTGGAGACCAGGGTATCACTAAACATTTGCTACAAAGGAAATAAAACCATAAGCTGATGTTTTCCAAAGCTAAGCCACTTCAGTTTATCAACATCAAATCTGATGGTTTTGAGAGCAAATTAATCCACCTTAGAATTTTTAAGGCAGATAGGGAGGACTCCCCAAGTAAAGGAAGGAAGGAAGGAAGGAAGGGAGGGAGGGAGGGAGGGAGGGAGGGAGGGAGGAAGAAAGGAAAGATTTCTGTTTATTTCAGACATGGCGTTTCCAAGGGTTTTTCCCTTGTGCTAAAGTATCGTTCTCACCTTGCCATCCTCTAACCTAGAATCTGTCTTTTCACCTTCACACTTCCATTCACATCTCATTAAGTAAACAGCGAGATGCTCATGCTATTGTTAGTCTCTTTGGCACAGAATTACAGTGTTTTGTTGAAGAATTCTTCCTAGCATATAAGGAAATTGTGGTTGTTTGTGTGATGTACTTAGTGCAAAGGGGGCTAGTAAATTTTAAGGGGAGAAGAGTGGTTTTGTTCCCTTAATCACTTTAAAACCATTAAAAACTTTTTTTCCAGGCAGTTATAATTCTAATGTGAACATATTCATCAAGCACACTAACTGAATCTAAGCTGTGGGATGTGGAGTAGGGGAGAACAGAGAATGAAATAACAACCCAGCATCTCAGTGTCTGGGTCTAAGTATTCCTTTCAATAAACTCCGACTTACTAAATTACTGTTACATTTATAATATCATGATAGTTTTTGTCTTTCATTTCTTGAAAAATATTGTTTATTGTACTATAATATATATTCCACAACAAGTAGGATTCAGCAGGACCATATTTTATTTCCAGATGTAATTGTCTCCACTATTTATATGTAAGATTTTCAATAAAATTCTCTTTCCAGAGAAATATTCAAAATTAATGCTATAATTTTTAATAAAATCACACCCATTGCATGCCATTGAATGATTTTTTAAATCCCGATAGAAAAATCCTAGGTAACTGAAATAAGATGTAAAACCTAGCACAGAGAGTTATTTTTCATTGTTTACTCTGGGATTCATTCATTTAAAGTGCTCATTATGTTGTGCAAGATGAGCTTATTCTCTCATGGAAGTTTTCTTTTAAAAAGATCAGAGGGCTTCCCTGGTGGTGCAGTGGTTAAGAATCCGCTTGCCAATGCAGGGGACACGGGTTCGAGCCCTGGTCGGGGAAGATCCCACATGCCGTGGAGCAACTAAGCCCGTGAGCCACAACTACTGAGCCCACGCGCCACAACTACTGAAGCCCGCGCGCCTAGAGCCCATGCTCCGCAACAAGAGAAGCCACCGCAATAAGAAGCCCTCGCACCGCAACAAAGAGTAGCCCCCGCTCACCGCGAGTAGCCCGTGCGCAGCAACGAAGACCTAACACAGCCAAAAATTAATAAAATTTTTTTAAAAAGATCATAAAATCTCACTGTGAATATTTAACTGGAGAGTAATAACACAGTGTCAGATAACTTACACAGCATAATGGTGTAACACTCTGCATTTTGACATCTGTCCAGACAGATGTTTAAAACTTAAGTTCTTCAAGATTTTTTTTTTTTAAGTTTCATATAGAAAGAGCTGGGAATCATTTTTATACTAAAGCTACTTTGTTACAATTTCCCTGTCAACAATTTAATTAATTGAAAGAGAGGCAGAAAAAAACAGTGATTTATACAGACTTTCTAAGAAGAATTTGGTCAAGTTCAAAAAAAAAAAAGATCTGCAGCAACTTTTCTTACTGACATAACCATCATCAATCACCTTATCTATTTACATGGCTTACGTGTACATATAAATATAGTTTCTTATTTGGGTTTTTTTTTTCTTGATTTGAGTCAGTGTAGCAAGTAATTTGATCTCGAAAAGGAATCATTAACCTTCAAAGCAACAATAGCCATGTTTTGTTAGGATGTGTTCAGAAAGTAACTCTGAGTGATCCTCCTCATATGGCATAATGTCACTGCTAAATATGAATGTGATATATTTCTTCTTAATTAAAATTAGTTGCATTGTGGTGTGATTTTTTAATAACTTCAGTGTCTTCGGATTTGTACATTTTAGATTCATGTTGGAACTTGTACATCACCACATGCTGATTGCAAAATTCATTAGCCTGTAAATCATGTTTTAGTGATAGTCCTTTAAACAAAGTTGGTTTGATTACGAAGCACTCACTGGTTGGCTTATTTATTATGAAGTTTTGTCAGGCAGAGCAGTTAAGTTAATCAGTAACCAATAAAAGATTTAAAACTATAGATATGTCAGCCAATTTATTACTAACAAATGTTTGGGACTTTTGTGCATCTACATACCGCATGCAAAGTTTAAAGGAGATTTCCTAGTTCCTTTGGAAACAGAAAAGAGCATACATTATTTTCTTGAGTTTTATTATCTGACTATACGTCCGTAGAAGGTACTTCACTTGATTTGCTTTAGAATCAATATGCAGTTCTCCATTTCTGTTTTTCTGCGTGGCTTGGGGTGTTGCTATCACTTAAGATAAAGTCTTTTCACTTAGCCCATGTCTCTCGTAGGTATATAATATCAGTACCTTTCAACAAGGTCAAGTGAATTCACTCTTGGAAGGTTTTGATGTTATAATCCTCTTATTCTGTAAATTTTTATGGAAGAAAATTATGATGCCAAACATAATTAGGACCAAATTCAAACTGATAGGCAGAAGCTTCTTTTTCCTCCACTGGGCCATTTTAGAAAATAAACAAGAAGTATGAAATATCGTGACATTAACAGTGGAATTTATGTACCAGCTGTGAAACTTTGAAAAAAATGTTTGGGTCTCAGTTTCCTCATCTTTAAAGTGATGCAGGGGAAGGGTAGAGGATTGAAATAGATCATATCTAGATTCCTTGCAAGTATTGAAATTGTACAATCTTATGAGTCCATTACAATCCCCTTTTAACTCACAGGAGAATACATTTGTAACTCCAAAGCTAACGCAATGCCGTGCAATGGCGCCTTTTCAACGAATAGTTACCCATAGTGATGACTTGGTACTTACAGACCATGTTCCCAAAGACAAAGTTAAGGGAAGATTTCAGGCTTTTGTCTAGAAAATCCAGGTCAATCTAACCTATGATGGGGCCAGACAATAAAGATTTAAGAACAGAATAAACATTCTCAATCATTTTTGGATGAATTATTGAGGTGATTGTTCAAATTTCCACTTCCTTTTGCCAGAGCCTCTAAATATTCTCTCTGTTTTTCTCTATAAGGCTTTGGGGGTGAAGTTCAGGGGTTCATTTTTTTTGTCTATTTTTAACTCTTTCAGTCAACAACGGAGGTACATAAAATATTTTCACCAAAACAGTATCTTCTGCTCAGTCAAAAATCATTTAAAATACAGTAACCAGGAGACTATGATATTTGGCTGCCTTGAAATGAGTCGAATTTAAGTGGAAAACTCATTTCCACCAATCTGGGTACTCAAGTACAAAACTATGCCTTTCTAATTCACCTTCCACTTATGCCCAAAGTTCAGTGTATCAGGAGAGCAGAAATATTTTGTGTCACTTTTGTGCTTGATGTTAAAATAAAAATAGGGGGTGGGGTGGGGAAATACCACCTGGAGTAAATTTTGAGTTTTGTTTGATGCAACAATTTTTATCACAGAAACATCATACCCATTCCAAATCTGTTTGTGGCATGATCTCAAATGGTGTGCAGTCTTTAATGGACTTGATAGGACTAGCCTTGGAGTAGCAAGACCCTAATTTCTTCCAAATGCATCCTTCTTTGAATTAAACAGTAAGAAGGGGGGAAACACTGTGTTAATGTGTTTTAACTGCTAAATGTTGACGTATGTAAAGGTCCAAAATATTCAACTTGCATGTTTCCACGGTACCTTAAAAATTTGTCAGTTAAATCACACTCAACTAAATACTGAGCTAGTAGGCTCAAAGCTTTGCAGGCTTTCGCAGACATCTATATGTGCCCAGAGGAAGCCAAACATGTTTTTGGAAACTGTAATTAGAATTACTTGGTTGCATGTAATTGAAAAACTCAAAATAACCGTGACAAACAAAAAAGAAGGGAAGGAAGGAAGGAAGGAAGGAAGGAAGGAAGGAAGGAAGGAAGGGAGGAAGGAAGGGAGGAAGGAAGGAAGGAAAGGCAAAAGTTTCCTTCTCATGTAAAAATAGAGGTAAGCAGCTTAGAAGTAGTAAAGTGACTCGAAGCTGTCATCAATGACCCAAGTGTCTATCTTTCGCTCTATGATCCTACAAAGAGGTTTCTATCCTCAAGGTCAACTTCATGGTTACAGATAGTTGCTAGAACTTTAGCTATCACTTCCCAGTTGCTCCTCTAACAAAGTAGGAATAACAGAAGGGCAAAAGGGTTTCCTCCTAGCTGAGTCAACTTCTTTGAGCAGCTTTCCCAGAACCCCACAGAGCGCTTCTGCTCTTTGGCCACAGCTCAGTCACATGACCGCACTTAGTTGCAAGAGAGGCTGGGAACCATCTCTAACTCTAGGTGGCAATGGGCCTGCCTAAAATTCAAGTTCTCTTCTTAAGGAGGAAAGGGTACTGGATATTGGAGTAGGCAAGAATCAGCCTCTGCTATGGGAATGCTTAAATGTCTATGGTATGAAATATTTTTAGAGGACTATTCCAAGAATACAGTTTTTTTCCCTCAGAAGGGGAAGGAGGTTTGCTGTCGAAGGCTATCCCTAATGCCAAACTGTGGAATACGGGTGGTGATAGGTGGAGTGCTAAGTCTTAGAGGCTGGACTTCACTAGAGTCTGGTAAAAACCAACTTCCAAGCAGGAAAAGAAATTGTGCATCTGTTGCCAATCTTTCAGCTCATTGGAGACATTATAGAGGTGAGAATTAGGCCGTGGCAGTGCCAGGCACCCAGGGAATTTGTTGATATTTATGTTAAGCACAGTAGAGAGGAGTGATAGGACTCCACACGGATCCGGTTTGGGATGGGCAGTCTGCATGACTCTCTACATGCCCTGATTCTTGGTTTCTTTTCCTCCAAATAAGCGAATAAACATGCCTCAAAGGGTTGCTGTAATATTAAATTGGGAATTCCATAAATCACATATGCTCAATAAACAGCAGCTATTAGGACTATTATCATGCACGTTTTTAACCTCTGATTTAGAACAAGATAAGCAACCCAGTGTTCCAGAGACATAGAGGACGTTGTTCACCTTGTATGTGTAGTGTGTATCTCTCTCACGTTTCCCTACTTTTCTTCTGCACTCTTATTTCTGTTTCTAGCCCAGGTTAATTCTCCCTTCCGACCACTTAGGACTCTCAACTGTATTCATGTAATAATATTGTGTAAATCCATGAGTTACTACTCCAACTCTATGAAAAGTGCGTGGTCTCAAAGAGTCATAGTTATGAGAGACAGAAGAGCATAATGATTAAGACCTTGGGCTCTAGCATCAAACTTGAAACCCCAGCATCAACACTTGGTCAAGAGCCCTTAACCTTTCTAGGTCGCAGTTTTCTCATCTGTAAATTGGAAATAATAATTCCTCTCTCATGAGTAGTGCACATAAAGCACTGAGGTCATAGCCTGGCACATGGTAAATAATGAATGAATGAAGGTGATTGTTATGTTGTTAGAAACAAGAGTGGGATGGAAGAGAAGTCACATTCATTGGGGGCCTCCTCTATGCCAGGCGCTATACTTTATCATAAAGTTTTCTATAACTTTTATTCCTTGCATTGATCCTACAAGTTGTAAACCTTTCTTTACAGATGAGGAAACTGACGCTTGGAATGACAAAAGAACTCGTGAAAGACAGAGAACAAATCAATGACAGTGGCATTACTTGGTCTCAGGTCTGTATTTCCAAAGGTCATACTCTCTCCACTCACTCACCAGGAAGAAGCTGGCATGCCAATTTCTAATTCAACTTCTTGAGACACCAAAGAGGCAGAGAAAAATTTAGAACACAGGATACAATTACTTTCAGCACTGAAATGACCTCAAAAGAATGTGTTCAGCCTCTGACATGAATAAGTCTTCTTTTCAATATAGGGTCTATCATCTAGTATATTTTCAATGTCAGAATGACTCAATCACTATGTAACTTTAGAAAACCTACTGCTAGCATAGTTTTTAAATTTTTAATTTAAATGTTATTTTTATTTTGCCCCACAGCAAAATTTCCTTTATACGACTGCCATTCAAATATTACACATGGATCTGAAACAGTTAAGTAAAATGAACAGTGTTTTTTAACGATACCTCTCATGTAAGAAACCTGTGTATTTATAGATCTTCTGGTAATTCTCTACATTAATTCCTTGACCTCAAACTGACCAGAGAAGGTCAACAATTCCTGTAATGTCCCCGAGTGGTACATTTTCCTCTCTAACTTAGCTGAAAACTACATAAAAGCTCAGGCAGTCAGAAAGCACCCAAATAGCTATACAGCTGAGATGAGCCCACAATGCAAGTTAATCCCCCCAAGGTCAATTGTAATTTATGTTCAATTAACTGGCTCAAGAAACCTGTTTTAGACAGAAGCCAGAAATTAGGAAACCCATTGCTTGACTTTTTAGTGGGGAACTCTTGCTGTGAAAGCCACTATTTGGGAGCAAAATAAGAGGCTAACACAGGCTTTTTTCCTGGGTGCACTTACATCTCCTCAGCTGACCATACCGACTCCCTCCAGGGATGTGCTGGAAACCTGGAGGATTTGGATGGAAAGTCTGTTGTTCCTGTGGCTACTAGATACTGTGCAAGGGAATGTGACTGCCAACCTCAGTCTCCACTTCAACATGGAAGGTACCAAGTTAAGCTTCCTTTAGGGGCCATCAAAAAGACAGGAGGCAGTGAGAGCGGCTCCCACTGACCATATCTGAGAAATAATAGCATAAAAATAAATAATGTGCTATTGAAGCAGAACCCATTAAATAAAACAAGAATCCATCAGTCCATACGGATAGAAATAAGTAAATGGATAAATAAATAAAGGAGGAAAAAGGGAAAGCTTTTTTTTTACAATAGAATGCCTACTGATAAATATATTAAAATGTTGGAGTTAGAAGACCATCAGTGGATGTGAAAACCAGTGAATAAAGGTTTGATGAGGAAGAAGATAGTTACACAATAATCTCAAACAATCTCTCACTTGGCAGACAACACCTTGATCAACTGAACAAAGTGAATGTCACCAGTACTGGAACAAACAGACATCACGTGCCAGCTGATGCTGTGGACTGAGGGCATCTCATCTCTTCTGTGGTGCTCTTGCCAAACATGCATAACCTGAGTACAATCATAAGGAAACATCATGCAAACCTCAACTGAGGCACATTCCATGAAATAACTGGTCTGTACTCTTCAAAAATGTTAAGGTCAAGAAAGACCAAGAGGGCTTCCCTGGTGGCGCAGTGGTTGAGAATCTGCCTGCCAATGCAGGGTACACGGGTTCGAGCCCTGGTCTGGGAAGATCCCACATGCCGCGGAGCAACTAGGCCTGTGAGCCACAACTACTGAGCCTGCGTGTCTGGAGCCTGTGCTCTGCAACAAGAGAGGCCGCAACAGTGAGAGGCCTGCGCACCGCGATGAAGAGTGGCCCCCACTCGCCGCGACTAGAGAAAGCCCTCGCACAGAAACGAAGACCCAACACAGACAAAAATAAATTAATTAATTAATTTTAAAAAAAAAAAAAAAAAAAGAAAGACCAAGAAAGATTGAGAAACTGTTTACTCCAGATTTAAGGCCACTAAAGAAAGATGACAAGTAAAATGTCATGTACGATCCCGGATTAGATTCTAAGTCAGGAAAAAATATATATAAAGGACATTGTTTTGGCAATTGATGAAATTTGAATATGGACTGTGGATTAGATAACAGTATTGCATCAACGTTCAATTTCCTGATTTTAATAATTTGTCTGTATTTATGTATGAAAATGTCCTTGTTCTTAGAACATACCCACTAAAGTATTTAGTAGTAAAAGCGGGCATGTCACCAACTCAATCTCAAAGGGTTCAGGAAAAAATTATATGTTATATGAAAAAGAAAGAGAGAGAATGATAAAGCAAAAGTCAAAATGTATACAATTAGTGATATCTGGGTAAAGGATTACAGGAGTTGTTTGTATTATTCTTGCAACTTTTTTATAAGTTTAAAATTATATCAAAATGAAAAGTTTTTTTAAAAAAATTTTTAATTTAAAACTACAGCAGAACAAAATCATTATTAGTTAAGATACATTCTAAAGTATATGAAAGTGGGAAAAACTGGTATCTAGTGTTTGATGTACAATATTCCAGAATAAAAGAGACAGTGAGAAAAGGAGGGAAACAGGGAGGGATAAATTGGGAGATTGGGTTTGACATATACACACTACAATATATAAAATAGATAACTAATAAGGACCTACTGTATAGCAAAGGGAACTCTACTCAATTCTCTGTAATAACCTATCTGGGAAAAGAATCTAAAAAAGAGTGGATATACGTATATGTATAACTGATTCACTTTGCTGTTGTACACCTGAAACTAACACAACATTGTAAATCAATACTCCAATATATACTCTAATATAAATAAGTAAGTAAATAAATAAATAAGGAGGGAAACAGATTTTAAAAAGTAACAAGATGTCGATCATTCTTGAATGATTCTTGAATTTGGGTGATAGATACATGAGGATCTGTTGTCCCAGTCTCTCTACTTTTGTGTATGTTTGAAATTTTTCCATAATAAAAAGGTTTTAACATTTTAAGCCCACCTAAGTTGATGCCCATCCTCCAACTCCAGCGGTGACAGCAATGCTAACTCAATACCCTCCCCCCTATACTGCATTCCAGTTCACCCACATTCCTGAGAGTCTGGGTGAAAACTCTGGATGGTTTGGCCCAATCTCCAGATTATAATTTGGGTTCAAAAGCAGCATTTTATGGGAATTAAATGACACTTATTGGACATTCACTGATGTCCCATTACAGCAAGTAAGAGCTACCTGCTGCATTCTCTTAATGCACCTTGCTGATACAGAGTGATGGAGGTTTCTGTTCATCATTTCTTCTATTCAGAAAACATGTTCTACAGCACAGCTGGAATCAGAAACCGTAGAAACTGGACAAGCTTTCAGAAAGGCAGCCAGAGGGAAGGAGCTATTCTTACCACCCTCTGAGACGACACATTCCCACACATTGCATGAACTTGACATTAGGTTCTGGAAGATTTCCATTTGAGGCAACATTTCTATCTTTGACTGGCTATAAAAATTTAAATCTTGGGGAAATAAGCAGAAAAAAATCACTACCTATTTTCTACATAGTTAGAAAAAAATCACTACCTTCATTGCGCCAGCGCCTCAATGAAGAGCCCACGCACCGCAATGAAAGTCAACATCAAGCTTCAATAGACACTCCCTGAAACATGATGGAACACTAAGTCCTTCTGGGAACTCGGATCAAACAGGAGATCCTCATGTCTACTATGACTTTCATCCCTGAAAGGAGCCCAGGTGCTACTTCATTTAGAATGTGAGAAAGCAAAGTAAAAGGGTCATGGAGTTAAACCATTTAGTAGCGACTGCGGTAATAACGATGAGATTTAAATGTGTATAGCAAGTTTGAAAAAGTACCACCATAAAATGATAAATAAATAAAAAGCACCACAGGGTCATTCATTGTTTAATTTCATTCCCACAAACATCTGTAAGGTAGGCTTGGAAGGTAGAATTCATCCCTACTTTACAGGTGAATAAACTAGCGATCACTATGATTGATGTCACCAAAGTCATACAATAGGGAAATGAGGATGCTAGGATTCATTCTCATAAGATTTCCCAGCTCCCAATTACCCATATTATTCCCGAGAACAAACACCAGGAAAATTCACGTAGGCAAACATTTAATGAACATCCTGCTGTTCACAGCAGCTTCAGTACCTCACCTGTCATGGTTTCTCTAAAGCAGACTTCACAAATCAGCATAGATTATTCTAAGTCAACAGCTACAAATAGGTTCACAAGACAAAGTCAGATCTGTTTTCAGTAGAATCCGATATCAATATATTATTCACAGAAACACACAACTTGATGCCATGGAGATTCTCCTGTCAACATCATGTGCCTAGGAGGATTTGAGAAAATCATTTTTAATTAAAAGTGCCAAACATTAGAATCAACCTGAGATATTCGAAATACTAAAGAGAATTAACCAGATAGGATGACTGGCCTAAATTTCACAGTTAATAAAGGGAGTAAAATCATTGACTTAACCTTTGTGCTCAGATGCAGTTTTAATTCCTACTAAACATAATGAAAACGCTGCCTGCAAACTCCATAACCAAACTTCATAAAAATGCAGCATTGTCATTTGAAACATACTGTATTTTAAAAATGATTCCAATAGTTTATGCACTAGATCTGCAATAGATCTAGTAGATCTGCAATATGCAATAGATCTGGATGCACTAGGAGGTGAAGGAGGTTCAGGAAAGTCCAGGAGCAGAGAAGAGTGATGAAGTCTCCTCCCATAGTAAGCACTGCAAAAGTATTTGATAAATATTTGATACATAAATAAAGTGGAGGCAAATTCAGGGTTTTCTTAGCAGACATATCCTGCGTTCATTTTTATATTAAAAATGAACAACTGGGACTTCCTTGGTGGTCCAGTGGTTAAGACTCTGCACTCCCAATACAGGGGGCCTGGGTTCGATTCCTGGTCAGGGAACTAGATCCCACATGCCACAACTAAAGATCCCGCGTGCCGCGACAAAGACCCGGTGCAGCCAAGTAAATAAATAAATATTAAAAAAAAAAAAAAAAAAAAAAAAAAACAGAAAAAAGACCAAACCTAAAAGAAAAAAAAAAAAAAAGAACAGCTGATGTGGTTACTACTTCTCAGATTGTTGAGGAATCCAAACTCTAAGTTTCTCTCAGTATTAGTTCACTAGGGCTGCTGTAACAAAAACCACAGACAGGTGGGGGAAAAACAACAGAAATTTATTTCCTCAGTTCTGATGGTCCAAAATCAAACTACTGTTGGGTTTGATTTCTTCTGAGGCCTCTCTGGGCTTGCAGATGGCTGCCTTCTCCCTGTGTCTTCACATGGCTTTTCTCTCTGTGTGTGTGCATTCCTGGTGTCTCTTTTTGTGTACAAATGTCTTCTTATTTTTAGGACACCAGTCATATCGGGTTAAGGCCCATCCATATGATCTCACTTAACCTTAATTATCTTTTTAAAGGCCCTATCTCCAAATACAGTGGCATTTTGAGGTACTAAGCAACCCCTAGTTAGGGCTCTAGCATATGAATTTGGGTGGCCCATAACATTCCTATTGCCTGAATCCTCAGCCCATTTATGGAGAGTCTTTGAGCCAAGCTGCAACAAATTTCAGATGGTATTTGAACACCTTCCCCAAGCCAAACCGAGTTTCAGATTTTCACCAAACTCATGTTGGCAGGGTTCCCCTTGTACCTTATTTCTGCCCCCCACTGTAAGTATAGAGGTACTGGTTTGTTCTAATAATAGAGCAAAATTTAGAGAAAACATCTCTTTACCTACTTGAAAGCTATCCAATTTCAATTTTCCTAAAAAGAAAAGGCAATACTCCAGATATTTACTTGAATCAACTTATTGGAGTTGATTGCCCCATTTGCCCTGTTACCAGCTAGACAACCACAGGGTTACCTTTATCTTTGTTTCTATAACCAACAAAGGTGAAAATACTACCAGGTAGAAAAGTATATAATTTAGTCAGTGACAAAGGCAAAACATTCCTGTGGCATGTCTTTTGCGGGGCGTGTGGAGAGAGCCTGCAACTAGACATCAAGAGTTCATGCTGGGTGAGAGCCTTTAGCTCCCTGCTTCTCATCTCAAGCCACTGCTCTAAGTTACTCTTCTAGAGAGAAGATGTATAATGAAGACTTGACTATATCTCACAGGTGCCTCAGGATGTTGTGGAATGTTGTAACTCTAATATTTGTCAATTACGTAACGTGACATGAATACGTCAATGATGAAGAAAGAGTGATGTTGTACACCACTGACAGCAAAATCTTCCACCTAACAGGCGACTCTATTTCTGGTGACCTTGCCACTGATTTTCACTGTTTTCCTGCCCCCAGAATGAGATCTCTGACACTGCATACTTTGCGTTGCAAAGTGGTCCCTGGTGGTCCAGTGGTTAAGAATCCACCTTCCAATGCAGGGGATGTGGGTTCAACCCCTGGTCGGGGAACTAAGATCCCACATGCCACAGGGCAACTAAGCCTGCGTGCTGCAACTACTGAGCACGTGGTCCACAACTAGAGAGATGCCAGCGCCGCAATGAAGAGCCCACGCACCACAATGAAAGATCCCACATGCCGCAACTAAGACCCAATGCAGCCAAAAAAAAACCCACAAAGTCCTCCACACACAAGTGGATGAGTTAACACACTCTCTCCTGATATAAAACAACTCAAAATGCTTAAACATTGCTGAAGAAAATCACACAGCCGTGCACAAAAGGCTGCCCCTTCTTCTCCAATTCCTTTTTTGTCCTTGACACTGACAAGCAAGCTTTGCATTTCTGGTCAGCTCCCTCTCCCATTTTCCATTACGATATTAACATTTAACCTTCTCAAGTCTTTCCCTTTCTGCTACCCTTAGGGTGACCAATCTTCCTGGTTTGTCCAGGGCTAAGTGGGTTCCCTGGCAGGATATGGGACTTTCAGTGCAAAAACCTTTTTACCCTCCTAACCCCTCACTCATCATCAAATGACTACCCATATCTCAAAAATGAAAATTAAGGTTATCAGGTGTGAACTGCCCCCAAATTTTTCCTCCACCAACCCCTACCTGGACATACATCTGTAGCCTTCACTTGCCTTCAGTCTTAGAGACTAGCATACCCCACTGCTGATTCAGAGCTCAATCTCCCACCCTCATGATGGATGTGCCCAACATTTAACACCTCTCTGTTGCAATTTCAACATTCCCTCCTCTTTCCCCTCATTATACAAATATGCACAAGTCTTCCCCATCTTCAAAATCGGATATCCTCCCCCCACCATGTTCCCCTTTATTGACAGCCCTACTCCAAGACTTTCCTTCACCATAAACTTCCTGAAACAGATCCAGAATGATCTCATGTACTCCAATGGCTCCTCTCAAATTTTTATCTCCAGCCCACTCCTCTCTACTAAAAGGCTATGTCTTCATCTTCCGAATGAACATCTTATCTTGATAACCCACAAGTTTCTCAAACTCAAAATTTCTAAAACCAAGCTATCATTCTTCTTTCCAACATGCCCCTTCTTCTAAAGTTACTGCCCCAGCAAATGGAACCACAATCTGCCCAAATTTCCAAACCAGAAACCATGCCCTTTCTTTCATCTTCTCTTTATTCCCCACCCCCTACATCCATACTAGCCTCCTGTCTCCTAAATATCTTCTCTTATTCATCACTTTCACTCCTGGACTCCACTGTTATCACAACAGCCTCCTCGCTGGTTTCTCAAGCCCCACCTCCTTCAGACTATCATTCATGAGCTTGACATCTGTGAGGTCACAGATCAAGTTATTCCTACTATGTGGGAGTATAGAAAATCTTTGATTTAGCCCTCTGAACACCAAACTGGCTACAAGGATGTCTCCTTGGGATTAGTGAACAATTTCTAATTTGCTCACGAAAATGACTGGATCAATGTCCCCACTGGCCTTGTGGCTGATTCAAACAACAGTATAAATTAAGGTAGTCAAAAAGGCTGCCCGTGTTTCTTTGTAGGAATGCCATGTGCCAATGGGCTCCAGTGCACCTGTATGGAGACCTATGTCTCTACTTTAGCAGTGTTAGTCCCTATAATCTGTTTTACCTTGGCCTCTGGGGGTTAATGTTTGCTAACAAGTTGAGCTGTTACAGAAGCCACTGGTCATTTCACACCATTAGCTGTTATGATTTTCAACTTATGTCCTACGATATCTCCTCCTGCTTCTCTGCTCCAGCTACAGTGGCAGACTTGTCATTTTCTAAGTAAGCCACTTTCTCTCCCAACCCAGTGCCCTTGCCCGGACTACCCTTCTCCTCCTTCAACATTCTCAAACTAGTCTATTTAGAAATTAACAATAACACTTTTCACTTGGTAAAAGAAAAGACCACTGGAGGGTCACATCTGCCTAGAAGCTGTGCTGCTCCTGGTACAGTTTGCAATCAAAGCTCTTCCTTGCCCTGCTCTATACAGTAGGAGGGCTGATCTGGTGTTTCCCAGGTTCTGCATCAGCTGGTTTCTTGCTGGATTTAGCTGAAAAGGGGTCCTGGTGATGGATTAGAGACTGAAAGAAAAGACTGCAGAATACTTCTCTCTCGCTTATCTTCTCCATAGCTCCAGCTCCACTAGACACGTTGCCCTGTTACATCTTCTACGAGGTGACTGACCCCTGGTGTCTGATACCTGCTTCCTCTGTCCATCTGGTCTACCTGGGGCAACAGCCTTCTGAGATTGCTCAGCTCTGGTTGCCTTCGAAGCCCCTCCTGTCCCCTGTGTAACCAATTCACTATGGTCAATTCTTTCCCTTATATATAATACTCAGAGTGGCTTCTGTTTTCCTGGTTGAACTTGGAGATAAAAAAAACATTTCCTGATCTCTATTCCTCCTGCCTTGAGCCCACCACAAAGGCTCTCAGGGGCTCTCTTCCTCCAGGTTGCTGGTTTAACTTTTGTGTGTCCACAGCACCTGTGTATACTGCTATGGGTTGGGATTGTGGTTTTCTTATCAGCTCCACCCCTGGCTGAGCTCTTGAGGGCAGAGACAATGTCCTGTTAATCTCAGCACCCCCCATGTCCTGCTCACAGCTTAGGGGACATTAGGTGCTCAAGATTTTAAAACACACACGTGCACATGCGTGCACACACAGAGCTTTTTCGGTCTTAAAAAGGATTCCATGTAATATGCTAGAAATATACAAAGATTTAAGGCAAGACCCGGAATAGAATAACACAGAATTTCAGTGAAAGCTAGTAAAAATGTGGATTTTTTTTCATGAAAGGGGAAGGCATGCTAGTAGTTGTGTTTCCTTCTTCTCTTTGGAGTACGGCATGTTGTTTTTCAGTCTGCTGGATCACAGTCCTGTCATTGGTGGAAAAGTCACCTTTTATTTCATTGAAGCAACTTAATCAGTACAGGTATTAATTACCCTAGCAACTGCTTTGGAACAATAAGGCACTGTCTGGTGGCCAAGCAGGGAAAATCAAAGGAAAGCATCTCAGGATTCTAAGAGACCTTCACAACTTTGAGGACAGAGGACTAGTCCCTTAGGAATCAGGACTCCTCCAGAAAAAATCTGGAGCTTTTTGAGAGAGGAACTTTATTATTATATTCAATATAATTTAAAGCAATTCCTTACCACATTTTGCAATGAAAAGTGATTTGCAAAGCAGAAATATAGTAATATCATTTAGAGACCAGGCAAAAGATCCATTTAAGATAAAAGACATGATGTTCTAGCTGTAGAGTCAGGATTATTAATCAAAGTACCTGGAAATTTGGTCGCTGATTTAGCGCCATTCCCATCGCACCCCACTACCACTCTCCACTGGAGAATCCTTTTCAACTTGGGCATAAGTGTGGTACAACAGTATGTCTCTATCTGGACTGTATTTTTATGGACATCTTGAATTCAATGTACCATAAAATCCTTAACCATTAAAGTCATCGCAGCACCCCTAACACGGCAATATTTTTACTGCAAGGAAACCAGAAAACAGGTTTATAATCGTCTCCTTAAGACTGTGGAGGGATGTGCAAAAAGAATTCATTCCCCCTTAATCATAACAGTATATTTCCTATTATAAAAATTTGCCTAGAATTGACTTCCTGCTCTGGTGTGAATCACACTGGTGGCTGTCTTGGCAAGGTATGGCCCGTGTGTCGTGTGAAATACTGCAGGTACAAACTCACCATTGTCTTTCTGTAATGAAGTCAGTTGAAACAGCAAAGTGTCCTAAAGTGAATCCAAGTGTGCCTGGTGTCCAAAAGGTCAATCATGGCATGGTGTTAGACAATTGGGTTTGCAATGCTACTAACTAGGGTACTTTTGTATTTGTGTTTTAATAAGGTAATGCTAGTCTATTAAAATAAAGAAAATGTATTACAGCAAATATCGAATCAGACGTTGTGACACAATGACAGGTCTGAATCACACAAAAGATTTCGTATTTAATTTCCAGTAAACCTCAGACTTTTGCTTTAGAGGAATTTTACTTGAAACAAGTGTCTATGTCTTATATATCTTTTGCTAGTCTGAGATTCCACCCTTTCTAATGATTGTTATAGCCAACTCACACTTTTTGTAGTGAAGGGAGTGGGTATTGAACCAGCTCACAATTTAATTTTTTTCCAAAAGACTTCCAGAAAATTTATTTTACTTTATGTGAGATTTTATAGTCATTTACTTGGATTTTCACATTTATTTCTTGTTCTTATTCAAAGATGATTTCTTCTAAAATGAAGATCCCATTAGTTTTCAAATGCTCCATGTGACAATGAAAAAGACTTTTTCTAAAAATAAGAAACCAAGCTGATGCCACCTTGATGGAAAAAAATATATCAAAATAGTAAATTGTTACATATAAATAATATGTCTATTAAACTAAGGTCCATCCATTTTGTTGAAATTTTTAAAATAATTTTTAAAAAATTTAAAATTTTTAAAGTTTTACTTTCTCCTTTAATGAATATTTCTTCATTTAGGGCAAAACTAATTTTTTAAATGACAAACATGAATTGAAATATAGAAAAAAGTTTGTTTGAATTTAATATATTTGAAAAGATTTTTAAAGTTTTCTTTGTAAACTTTCTATTTGGAATTGTAAAAAAAGACACTAGATATATATTTTCCTACCTGACACATTTAGATGAATCGAGCTGAATGATTTTTAACATTAACCTTTTAAAACTTAACTTGGTAGTTACAGATGTTTTAATCTTTGGAAGCCATTACATGTTCATTTTCCTTTCAGCATTAATTATACATAATGACCTCCACCTAGCACATACTCTGGACAAAAACTATACTTATTTACATTTTCTAATGCTTTTAAAAATAAAAATAGCTTTCATTATTAACAATAAGGGCAAATTTTCAACTATTAAAATCTTGGTATTTTTGAAGACTTGTCTTCGGCTATTCTAACTAGAAAATTCTATCGTAAATAAAACTGTTTCATAAATTCTCCGAATAATAGCTTAATTACTTACAAACTCTGGAAACAATTAGTTTATCATCCTTTGAAGTGAGTAAGGCAACTTGCCAGGCTGAGAGCAAAGCGCTTGTCACTTTTTCATGTAATGAGCTTAGTTTCTTTTTGTTATTTCAGATTATTTGGAAAAGGAAACTCAGTCGAATACACTTTAATGTTCAGAAGATTAAAAGTTGAATCATTCACTTCATAAATGGCTTCTGCAATAACACTTAATAAAGCACCGAAAGAAATACTGAAGGCTCTGAAGATTATAATTTATGTGCTTATGGAAATCACTGAAACAGATATTCTGGTTAAAAGATAAAGTTGTGCTTGAGTGACACCGAGATTGTAAAAGATTGACGAGGACCGTCCTCGTTCTCAGCCTCATAATATCATCCCTCGAACAAACCACCTAATTACTGCAACAGACACTTCTCTCTCTCTCGAAGCTTCTGGCTCTCTTTCTCTCTTTACCTGCCCCCACCCCATCCCTTCTACTCCCCGCTGCCTCTTGGTCTCTATCTCACCCCCCTCCCCCACCTCCACACACACCCTTCTCCCTCACCCCACCCGACAGCCCCTCCCTTTTCCTCTGCGACTCTCTTTTTCATCGCGGTTCACTGTCAGGTGTCTTCATCCTGACCAAACATATCAAAGGAAGTTCTGAATATAAGTGGTTATTGTGAGACTGAAACACTCGATGTCTGAAATTACTCCCCACCCCAAAAAATGAGGAAGAAATGGAAAAAAGTATCGGAAGAGAATGCTGACTTCATCCTGGCAGGCGCCGATCCGCCTGAGTTGTCGCCGAGCGCAGGTGAGAGGTGAGAAGCTTTCGGAGGCCGCCTTGTTCAAGGCCAGCCGGGTGAATATTCTTGCAGCCATTGCGTCAGATGGAGCCAACACCTGAGGCCGCCCTCTCCCTTCTGCCCTCGCCGGTCAACGAGCAAGGTCATCTATAATTCCATCACCTGACTCTAGGATTGTTTACCCTGCGCAGGGGAGAGAAACTGAGGGCCAAGAAAAGCAGACAGGTCCAAGAGCCAGGAGGGTCCCCGTGGGACCTGTCCAGCTGGTGAGGGCCCGTACCAGATCGAGGACAGCAAACTTTTTGCACCATTTTGCATATTTCGAAATGATATTAACATATTTCCGATACCGCCCCCCTACTGGAAGTCGTAATTGCAACTCACCCTTCCCTTTGTCGGCGGGAATCGCCTTAAGCAGTCCCAGCAAGTCAACCTACTTTGGGGACGCATTTTGCATTTTTCATTGCCCCTCACCTCTCCCCAAACCTATATGTCAAGGAACAGGGAGTTGAGACATGACACATTAATGTTTTTATCAGGGGACGCTCTCTGATCCCACAGAAAGGGGGGGACACTGGGAGGAGAGGGCGGCTGAGAAGACATCACTCCGCAGCTCCTGCGGAAATTCATACATATTCAGTGTATGTTCCTCTCTCACCTGAAATAAATTCTGCAGGCCTACCCACACAAACCCCGCAGCACTTATTTATTTGCATGTCATGCTTTTAATATGGTAGAAGGCAAGACGGATCTTTGAGGAGGGAAAATGAGGCTCACCTTTCTGACTCGCTCTCTTAAAATAAAAAAGAATTGTCCGGCTGGGCGCCTAAGAATTTATCTTGAGTTTGTGGTCATTATCTCTATTATATAGACCTGGCAATAAATAAATCGGGTAGTTACTACCCAACAATAAAACCGTAGTGTATGGGACACGTTACTATTACTTTCTTAATGATCTGCCGTTTCTTTCACTTTAAATCTTCCCAGTCTTGTCTTCCCGCTTGTCTACAAGGATCTATCTTCACCCCTTGAGGTACCAGACCGCTCGGTTCATTTTTATATTTTGTGAACACAGTAAGTTTTCCTGTCTAGACTTTCTGTTTTTCCTCCTATTTCTAGGCTGCCTAATCTGCTTCAAGACAAAGGGTCGACCCGGATCAAATGTCTTTTCCCCCTCTCTCTCTATTTTAACCGCCTGGTGCGTCCACTTTAATGAAGATCGACCCTCTCGCGGCAGACACCCTTGGGGTCTCTAGGAGAAAGGGAGCTACGCAGAGCCCGCGGGACCCGGCCGGGGGAAGATGCTCTGCGCCCCCGTCCGTGGGCACGCCCTTGGGTGCGCACGGAGCCCAGAGGACGATCTGGAAAGACTCTGCCTGGGCCATTTCTCCCTCTCACGGCCCTCACCCCGATTCTTGCTGGTGTGCCTGCCCACACAGAGATTTCGGGGTGGGGGCGTCCCATCCCTCCGACTTCCCCCGGCTCGCCCTCCGCCCGGGCACAGCGCGCCACACGCGGACAAGAGCGCGAGCAGCCCGGACCCGCCGGAGAAGTCGGTCCTCACGCCTCTGCCGGCTCCTCTGCGCCCGCAGGCATTAAAACCTCACCGAGAGGGCTCGGCCCCGGAGGCGCGGACGCGGAGTTGGGCTGGGGGGTGCGTGCGCTCCTCTCAGGCGCCCAGACTTGCGGCTGGCGGGAGAGGCTGCACGCGCTCCCATCCAGCCTGGGCTCTCGCACCTGAGGCTCGCCTCCTCTGCTACGGCGAGGTGCGCCTCTCTCACCCCGACCCCCGACCCCCAGCCGGACCCGAGGCGCAATCTGTTCCCGGCCAGAGCCTTCCAGAGTCCCAGGGCCCCCGCCCCCGCCAGCCCTGCCGGGAGGATGCGCCCAGCCTACGTCCGGCCGGCGCCTTCCAAAACCACCGCCACACTCGCTTTCACGCCAGCGCGAAAAGTGACGCGTACCGGCAAAGCGGTCAGCAAATGACCATCTTATCCGCGAAGCGGGGGAAATCGGGGGAGGGAGTGGGGGCGGGGGGGCTGGGGGGAGAAAGGGGCAAAGGGGCAGTGGTAAGCTGGGGAAAGAAAACAAACAGTCCTGCGTCGCTTCCCCTTTTGTCTTTATACTGCTTGTCTCAAGAAATCAACTTAAGCACCGCAAGCCCCCACCAGGCTTGTTTTTGTTTGTGTGACTTAGATCACAGATAGAACTCGAGACCACATCTCTGAGTGTGTGTAAGAGAGAAAAGAAGCCGCGGCCAGGCTACTGATGATGAAAGGACGATGAACTTCTCACCTTTCTTTAACTCACAAAAACACGTCCTTTTAAAAAAATCCACGCCGCCGTGGGTGTGTGTTTCACTGTTAATTGCGTTTTGCTGGGATGATCTTTTACGACTGGAAAACAAACGGCTGGGAAAATATTCACATTTGGGACAGAAAACATTTTTTATTTATATCTTTGACATTTGAAAGAGCAGAATTAATTTGTCCCGTCCACATTAGCATTGAGAGAAAGTTTCAGAAATCTACCAAGGGGGAAGAGGAGGGGGGGGGGGGGGAAGAAAAAAGAAAGCGAATAGAAGAAAGGAAAAAGAAAAGCTAGGCTTGGTTTTTCTTATTTCAGACCTGTAATCAATCATTGAAATAGGAAGCAGCAAAATTGTAAAGATTCGATAGATTAAAATGCAAATGAAAGGTAGAAAAAGAAACATTAACATGGCGATCAAAGATTTAATAACCGTAAATCAAGTTTTTTTTTTTCTGTTGCAGCTGCAGTTTGGGTGTGTTTATGTTTTAATCATGTTCGTTCCATAAATAAATAATATCTGAAACGAAACTAATTTTTCATTATTTTAACCGTGGGCTATAACAGTAAATATTAAAAATAGAAAACGTACAGGATGCCAGATCCCCAACCAAATAAGAGAAAGATTTGTGTTGATTGGTTAAAATCAAGGCGTTTCATTTGTGTGTTTTGGAAAATCAGAGTATTATGCTAAAAAAATTCTATCTCAACTGACAAAGCCCAAAGTTTTATTTTCCCTTTAATATTTTATGTTAACGACAAGACACCATTTATAGTAAATATATGCGTGGCTGCATATCCATTTCAGTTTGAGCATTTTCAAAGAACGAAAGTGCCAGAATATTTAAACAATACAAAACACATACTATTTCAAAGTGATTTAACAGAATTCCTGGAAAATAATACTTTTTAGAAGAATCTGCCCTAGAGGAAAATTAAATGATGGTTTGACACAATTAAAACTTTTTTTAAGCTTTATTATTAAAGTTCTTTTTCCAAAGGGGAGTATTTTTGCCCTTCGTTTGCTATCATTCGATTTAAGGTCTTATGTCAAGGTGTGAAATTATCGGGACCCACTATTTTATTTAACTAGTCCTCATTTTCTTATATGGTGAAGGTTTTTCATTTAGATCTTTTATTTAAAATATTGATTTACATTACTTAGAAATTATTTCTAGAATTTTAAAATAAACAACTGGTCCTAGTCTTTTCTTTTTTCTCTTTTTGGTAGTCTTATTAACATGGAAGAATTCATCTTCAGAAGACTGGAAACTTATTTTTGGTAATACAGCCTTGCAATGTTTAAAGTAAGCTCTTCGCTTAATTTTGTCTTTGAAGGGGTTACTCACCCTAATGTACTGAGATGATGAATTTAAATTGTCTCCATTTCTCCTCTTTCCACAAATTAAAATGATAACCAACCCTGGGGTACTTGTTTCCTTTATAAAACCTTTCAGTTAAATGTGAGCTAAGTTGATGTCCACTCCCTCCATCCCAGCCACACAAGCACAGTTTTCACTGTGACAGTCCAATAATGCATTTAGTTTAAAATTACACTTGGACCTTTCCTCCTTTGTATTTTTTCATTTACTTCAGTGCAACAAGATGACTTGATTTTCTTGGGATTACATGAACTCCATTCAGTGTTACTGGGACATTTCTGCTCAACTAAATACTTGCCTTAATAGACAAATGAACTTCTTTTTATTTGCTGGAGTTTGTAGAAGGTTTCAGATACAGAGCGTGCAACTGATTTAGTTATTGTTGTGAGAATCGAACAGGCACAAAAGTCATTTATCTAAAACGAAGAGATATGACTCTGTAAAAGGGAGAAGCAAGGGCAGAATCACTGGGAATTATTTCAATTTACAGCTCTTATTAATTAAACCGGATGTAGTTTCATTCTGATCTTTTAGTACCGACCTTGTTAAATGCTCCCAGATACCTTTCCCCCCTCACCCCAATTTTTTCATTCATTAGATAACTTGGGTCCCTTGTTGATGGGGGTTGCTTTTGCTACATTATCTCACTAAGCAGTTGCAGTGTAAAACTGCGCGCATCTTCAGACGATCGCACCCCCGCACCCCTCCCGGAAAAAAAAAAAAAAGGAAAAAGAAAAAGAAACCCTTTTCCCATTCAGTTTTAGCATCTTGTTTCGTTGAAATGCAAGACAGGTACTTGATTTAGCATTTAAGCAAAAGGTTACACAAACCGCGTTTTAAAAAGTGTTGGGATGTCCGACAGGGTCAGCCCCAGATCAGATCATTTTTTGAATGCAGACCTGAAGATAATGAGTACTTGTTGTATTAAAGGGGACAAACAGTACTTTGGCTTCCTCTGACCCCAGAATGCACGGCTCGGTTTCATTGATCATCCTCCTTTATGAGATAATGCAATTACAAACATCAATAAGGGGCTGCAAGGGGAATCATTATGCGGTGACAGTGATAAATGACGGTGCAGAAATAGCATGCTTTTTCCCCCCTAACAATCCAGGAGCCCAGGGGCTCCTGGGGCTGAACACAGTCGCCAAGGAAACAGATGACATCCCAAAAGGCACCAAAGGAAAAAAAATGAACAGTCTTTCTTTGCCTTTCACTCTTTTCTGTCTTCCAAAGAGTTAGTTTTGGCTCAAGCAGCAGCTGCCACACAGGCATTTCGTTATTTCAGACATTAAAGACTGGAGCGGGCGGTGGGAGTCTCCTCCTCTTCCATCCCCACCCCCACTAGATAACACACAAAGCTCGCTCTTCACAGTTTAGGACTACCTGAAAATGCATGTTTTGAAAATCAGATGGGGGGGGGGTGGTGGTGGTGGTGGTGGTGAGGGAAACGCGGTTTACACAGCCATCGCGTTGTGTTTTCCCCGCTTGCATAATTGTCCGGTGGAAACTGAGTCTCCAGAACAAGCTGGCGCCTCGTGGGTCTGCCAGTAAGGACTGGGGCGCGTGGCTCGCCTCCATCTCCCTGCGGTGTCAGACGCTGCTCGATGCCAAGGCAGGAGGGTGGTGTTAGGGGGGGTGGGAATGGGGAGCAAGCGGCTGCGAGGGGTGTTTGCCGCTTCGCTGACTTTCTTTGAATTGGAATTATCAATGGGCGCAGGGATCTCCCCTAGATCGAGGAATCCGGTTGTTTAAAGGCCCCAGGGTGCCCTCGGCAAGTGGCTTCAAGAGGCCTTCGCTGAGCGATCCCCATCCACCCATGACCCCGCTGGTGGGTGAAGTAGCCGGGCGCCAAAAGGTGATGGGTTACCCGGACTGCGTGCTGGACCTGCGGCTGCGAGGCGGGGGCGCTGGGGGGGGGGGTGTGTGTGCCTGGGGACACTTGGAAGGGAAGGGGAACTCGGAACTTTGGGGGGAAGGAGGAGGAAGAGAGCGCGGAAGTGCGAGGGGGTAGCCCCAAGAAGAAAATAGAAGGGAGGGGAGGAAGAAAGCGAGCGAGCGCAATCCCACCCTTCGAGAAGGTCGCCATCCCGAAGAAAGCAGACACAGGGTTCCCTGACCCCTGCGGGAAACGCCCCGGCGTGGAACGCGGGACCCCTGCGCAGCTGGCTCTGCCACTCGAAGCCCCCGCCCTGAGGAGCCGGCCGGGCGGGTGCGGGAGCAGGTGACTTTATTCACTGCTTCCCCAATCAGCGAGGTCCCGGGACTCGTTTTCCGCCTGGAGATTAAGATCATTGCTCGCGTGATGAACTTAATGCTTTAGGGTAGAGGTGAGTGTGTCTGCGAGTGGGCAGGGGTAGGAATTACCGACCCGATCAATGGGAGACTGGCTTAAAACTAAATCCCTTTTCTCCAGGGCTTCAGCGCCTGGGTTTCCCCGCGGTGGGCTGAGCGCGCCGGGCGAGTAGTAAGCAGGACGCGGGAGGGCGACCCCAGGGCGCGGCCCGCCGTAACTGAGACCCTCAAATGCCCCTCATCTCCCCACCAAGACCACCGGGATACCCGTTTTTAGGGCAAGGACTCTTAAAAGCTCAAATGTTGGCTAACTGATTGCTCAGTATGTTGGGTTTTTTTTTTTTTTCCTTTACAGCTCCGCCTTGGGAGAGAACGTTACGGACTCGTTGGCAGGCAGATGGGGCCAAAATGAGACACCCCCGCACCCCACCTCCCCGCCATCAGCGACCCCCTCAAGGGGCGATTTCCCACTCTCTCTCCTTCAGCGTTCTGTCCTGGGCCCTGGGATTCCCAACCTCGTGTAGACTCTGCACCTGGCCACCTGAGTGCCACGGGCTGCCCCAAAGTCAAGTGGGTGAGGGGTGGCCCAGGAGAGGGGAGTGAAAACGAGGTGAAATGACCGGCCAGGCAGGGCGCCCCACGACCCCATTCCACGCCACTCCACCCGGCGTCCAAGCGCCTACCCGGGAGTTCTGCATCGGCAGGTTTTTACTGTCTTCACCTGGGCCGAGGACCTGCTGGGATCCGAAAGGCAGGAGAAAGTTTGCAGAGGCTTTAAAGTGATCCCGAGGAGCTCCTGCCTAAGGCGTCGGGGTGCTGCCCACGGCTCCCCAGCTGCGCCTGGCGGGCGCTAGCCAGGTCCCAAGTGCCCCCGGGTCCCAAGTTCTTCGCAGTCCCGCTCCCGGAGTCGCGGCGGGACTCGGAGGCAGAGTCCATCAAGAAGCCTCTCGTCCACCACAAAGCACCCCGAGCCGAGCCGTTCGGAGGGAAGGGGGCCCGGAGTCCCCCAGGAGGTACCTCTCCACAACCTTCTGCGCAGACCCGGGGTCGCCTCGTCTCCCGAGACGAAGTCTGCAGCCCCTTAGACTTGACTTTCCTGTTGGGTTGGGGAGGAGGTAGGAGGCTATTGGAGGTGCCGGAACCGATCCCTCACCCCCCACCCCCAGGGTGCTCTGGGCTCTACGCAGAGACCTGTCCGCCCTGCACCCGCCCAGGACTCAGGATTAGGACGCAGGGGCCGCCGCGCTCAGGCCCGGATCCTCGCAGCTACCGCCGCGGCCCGCGGGATCTCTCGGCGCGCGGAGGCGGGCCCAGCCCCAGGCCACCGGCATCTCCCCTCCCGCCCCGGCCGCAGACTCGGGGGGCGCTGCGCACAGCAACCAACCCTGCGCGCAAAGTCTGCGCGCCGCGTGGGAGACGCGGGCGGGAGGGGGCGGGTGGCGCTGGTGTTTTTGCTTTTCAGAACAAAGTTTCCTAGTAGGCGCCTAGTTCCCGGGGTCGGAGCCTCCCACCTCCGCTCCTTCCTCTCCCTTCTCCCGGCCCCCTAGAGCAGAGCGAGCCGGAGCCTCCGCCCGGGCCTGGCCGCCGCTCGTCCCCTCCCCCGGCGGGGACGCTCGCGCCCCGAGCGCCGCCCTCCCCACCCCGTCCCCGGGCTCCGCGGGGGTGCCTCTCCCCGGGGCGAAGCTCTCCGGCCGGACGCACTGGAAGATACACCCGTTGCTTCCCGAGGAACTCCTAATACCATCCATACAGCTTTAATGCGTTTATAATTCGATAAGTGATTTCAATTTGAAATTGTTAGTAACTAATTTTATGGGTAATTTTTCCACATCAAATATTTAAGCATCAGATTAAGGGAGCCAGTTCCGACACAGGATAATAAGGGGGTTTCCCCCCACCCCTCGCGACCCCCGCCTCCCTCGGATTCCTACCGAGTCGTTTTTCCAAATCCCCAAAAGATGGCAGTCGAAGCCGACGTTCTTCTTTTCCAGCGGCTCTGCGAAGGGAGGGGGGGAGAAAGAGGGAAGGAGGGAGAGAAAGGGGGAGAGAGGGAGGGAGAGGCAGAGGGAGAAGGAAAGAGAGAGACAGTGAAAGGAGAGGGAGAAACGAGACGTTGCACGGACTTTTCAAAGTAATTCTTTCACACGTTTCTAAAACAGGCAAGAAGCAGTGGTGAATTTCCTGGAAATGTCCCGGCAGAAAAGAAAGCCAAAAAACGTGCCTTGTGGGCTCAGAGCAGGGGATGTGAGAAACTCAGCGCTTTCAAAGTAAACCCTCAATTCAGAGCAGAAGCAGGAGTGGGGAGACTGGGAGAGGGACAGACTGGCTTTTTGATAGTTCTTTGTATTAACGTTATATACAAACACTATACAACTCAGCAACGTGTTTCCTCGACAGGACTCTGCCAGTTACCTCGTGGGGGGCGGGGGGGAGGGGAGAAGAGGTGGGGAGGGGAAAGGTGATGGGTGGGGGCGGGCTGCTGTGGGCGGAGGGGAGGCTGGGGCCAGAAGCGGATGAATTGCAGACCAGTTGCCAAAACTTTTTTTTTTTTTTTTTGCCTGCTGCTGCTGCGGCTGCCTTTGCTGCTGCCTTTGCTTTGAATGTGGGTAACTAGGAAACAGCAAGCCGTCTGAGAAGACGGAATTTCCAACGTGTAAAATGTTCTTAACGGAACCATTGAGCGAGTGCAATAAGGCGTGAGGGGGAACTAATCTTCCCATTTAAATGTTTGTGGCAATTTTATCTAAATGAATTTTAATGCTAAACGAGGGTAATTCCCCATTTGTAGCGCGTTTACTTCTCTTTCCTGTGCTTCTAAAGCAGTCGAACATCATGCAATGAACAATAACAATAAAAATACTGTCAAGGCATATTATTCATTTCGAATGTGTTATAATTGCAGATGATTAAATATGATAGGGGAATTTTTTAAACTTTTTTGGAAAAGTGTTAAATCATATTAAAAAGTAGTCTCATTCAACCGGCGCCCACCACCACCACCCCCCCCCCCCGCAAATAAAAATAAAAATCAGGTACAATTGCGTGCCCTTGTTTAGAAGAGGGCGTTTTGTTTTTGCCTTTTAAGAAACATCAAAAACACTCTTAGCACCTCTATTATTTCCGTCTTTTGGTTAAGGGTCCTCAATAATCTCGGAGCTGGCTCTGAAATTTGCAAGAGGAAAAGCTGAAATAGCATTAAGGGGGAGGTAGGGGTGCCCAGGCAGGGGGAAAAAGGACCCGCCGACAGCAAGGCTCGCACAAAACCGGCACGCAGAGGGGGGAACGCAGGGAAAGAACACAGATTGTTTTATTTTTTCTAATTCACTGAACACTAATGATCTTGATTCTCCATAGCCTCCATATTCCCTAATTCTCCTCCACTAGTACCCTTCTTCTCCTAGTGCCTGCCGCCCCCCTTCCCTCCCTCCCTCCCTCCTCTTTCTTTCCCTCCCCCACCCGGCAAGAGCTTCCTCAAGAATAAAGGCTGAAAATAACCAACTCACCCAGGCACGGACTGGAGAGGAGGGGCAAATGGATGGTTAGTTTATAAAGTTTATTATTCATTTTTAAAGTAAATGAATGGTGGTTAACTGCTAGTAACCACCTATCAAAAGAGAATTATTTCACGAAGAGGGACTATTTATGTAGACGAAGAATTGCCACCGGGTCCAAATAGGAAATTGAAACAATCCCATAGATGGGGGAGGGGGGAGGTAGGGCGGAGGCGCGGAGAGGCTGCAGAAGGTTGAGCCTCGCTCTTTCTGCAGATCCACGTGTTCAGAAACAAGGCCCCATAAACAAAAGGTGAGAGAGTGCACTGCCGCTCCAGCAGGTGAGTCAGTCAATCACACGTCACCTAGTAAACCCAACCCACAGCTGGTTTCTCTTCTCAAATAGAAAATAGAATTGTTCAGGGCGGGTTTATAGGGTGACATGGGCCCGAATGTCAGGCTTGAGTTTAAGGCACTCTCCTCCGACCCATCCTTTGTTTACAAAGCAGTCACTACTAAAAGCCTGATTTTTTAAAAACGAATTTGCCTTAATTAAAATATTTGTATATTTTCCTTAGCTTTGGGGAGCACTTTTTATAGCCGCAATTTTATTTCAATGAAATGATAAGCTATTACAGCTTAAACATGTTATTTTGTACCATTTAGCTGGCTGCCATGCAGAAATTCTGTACAGCTGTTCTGGAAAATTGGTTAATAACCAGTTTTATCCAATGAGAACATAGAGCATATTTATAAAAATTAGATTTTGAAGTCTGGTCTCTTCCATTCATGTAGTTAATTTCCTAATAAACATATACTGTTCATCCTAGGTAACATCCTTAGTGAAAGATGTAACTCAGTCCTTAGGTTTGCCATTAGGTGCAGGAATAATTTCACTGATATTAAATGAGTAATTCTGTTGGCTGTAATCTGAGTCTACAGTTAGTTTAGTGCCCTTAGGCCTTACATTTGCTGATATTAGTTCATTAAGTCAGCTTGAAGAAATCAGTGACTATTATTAAATAATTTACTTTGTGGTTCAAATTTGCAAATGCATATGTTATCTTAGGGAGCTAAAATTAAGTTTTATATTTACTGCATTCATCATGAAAAATTTGGGGGGCAGTAAACAGATTTTTCAAGCAGTGGAGTCAGCATGACAAAAATAATCTTATTTTTATTTTAGATTCAGATTTCATTACTGCACTCAAACGACTACAAGTGGGCTTGGCGTTATTATACAATCCAAACTGTTTCCGTCAGAAACGCTAAGACTCAGTGTGCAATGATTGTTATTAATAATTAGCTCCTTGGTTTCTCGATAGAAAAAGGCTATCAACAAGCATTTGTTTATCCACAACAAAAAGTATAATTAGCTTATCCCACTTAGTAAATCTTGTATGCATGCCAACTCATACCAAACTGCTACTTTTACAAAAAAAAAAAAAAAAAAAATTGCAATAATACAGTTCATTTTTCCAGTCCTTTTTGCACAAAATTTATTTACAATGTCTACATAAATGCTTCAAGGTGGGACTATGGAAAAATACACACATGACCGATGCTTTGCTCAGAAATAAAGTCAACATATTAAAAATAAATCTTCAGTTTATGTTTTTGGAGCTGCATAACACAGGAAGTGATGTATAAGGTGGTGGTTTTTGCATGGGGACAATGATGCCTGATGTGACAATTAGGCTTCTAAACACACGGCCTTTTGGTTTCCATGCCTCCTCCTACCAGTTTCCTTAAGACGCGGCCTGCAACAGCTGATTAATCATTGTTGATGACTGCAGTTTTTCCTATCCTTCCCGATTTACATCTGTTCAGGCCAATTCAAATATGGTGAGTAAATGAATTAGACATGCAAATTCAAGCCCCAGGCTAGAGAGAGGGAGAGAGAGGAAAAGAGAGAGAGAGAGAGAGAAAGAGAGAGAGAGAGAGAGAGAGAGCACACATGGCTGAAATCCTAGGCGAAAAAAGATTCTTCTGCCTGATAGTTATTTTAATGCTCTAAAAATCCTGCAAATCAGACCTTCCCGTCCCTTGCAGGACAACTGTAAGGCTTTTTAATGTAAGGAGGCTTCTGGAGGAAGTGAAGAGCTATGGAAACAACACACATAGTGTGGAAAAATTTCACATTTTTTTTAAAAAATCTATAAGAAACAACGTAATATGGATAACAGTATAATAGCATTTACAATAGTTCACTCTTCGTTCTCTTAATGTCTTATATAGTTATTTAGCATGTCCCCCAGATTGACTTCGGTTGGTATTTCCTGCTTTTTTTAAGAGTCCCTACGAAGAATTAGGGATGCTCC